>NC_090374.1:16198207-16833207 GCF_036365525.1 Heterodontus francisci
CTGTGATGAGGTCAGGAGCTGAGTGCACTTGGCAGAACCTCGCTGAAGAAATTCTGAAGAAGGGTTATTGACCTGAAACATTAACTCTGCTTCTCTCTCCACAGATGCTGCCAGACCTGCTGAGTATTTCCAGCATTTCTTCTTTTTATTTCATCCGTTCAACACTTCTGGCTGAAGATTGTTGCAAATGCTTCAGCCTTGTCTTTTGCTCTGATGTGCTGGGCTCCCCCATCATTGAGGATGGGAATATTTGTCGAGCCTCCTCCTCCTGTTAGTTCTCCACCACTATTCACTGCTCGATGTGTCTGGACTGCCGAGCTTAGATCTATCTGTTGGCTGTGAGATCACTTAGCTTTGTCTATTGCATGCTGCTTCTGCTGTTTGACACGCAAGTGGTCCTGGATTGCAACTTCACTGGTTGACACCTCATTTTGAGGAATGCCTGGTGCTGCTCCTGACATGCCCTCCTGCACTCTGCATTGAGCCATTGCTTACCAATTGCAGTGTGAAAACAGACATGTTGGACAAGCAATGTGGGAAGTGTGGAGGCAGTGCAATTGGAAGGCGGCAGTCATGTGATGAAACCTCCAGGAATACATCCAGCCAGAGTTGGCAACTCTATTCAGAGTGATGGCACTGAGCTACAGTTGACACTTAATTGGGTTTCACTCCAAATGGAGTGACGGCACCCTTAAAGTTACTCCCTCCGGCATTCACAAATACCAGAGGCGGTTGGTAGTTAATACACCCTGTACACTGCTATGTTCATCCAGCTGCTTAAAACAGGATAACAAATATTGAGCAATAAAAATCTTGGGTCGGAACAATATGAACTAGCCGGGAGGAAATGGTTAAGAAGATTAAGTGGAAGCAGATTAAGTTGATTTTAAGAAGGAACACCACCAGGCCAGAATGTTGCCAGGGCTTGAAAGTTGCAGCGATGAGGAAAGATTGGACCAGCTAGGGTTGTTTTCCTTCGAACAGAGCAGGCTTAGGGTGACTTAATTGAAGTGTAAAAAATTATGAGGCCTTGAAAGAACAGACAAGAAAGACCAGTTTCTTCTAGTGGACAGGTCAATTACTAGGGGGCACAGTTTTAAGGTGACATGAGTGAAGACATTTTCACCCAGAGGGTGGTGGGTGTCTGGAATTCACTGCCAGGAACAGTGGTGGTGACAGAAATCCTCAACCCATTTAAAAAGTACCTGGATCTGCACCTGAAATGCTGCAATCGGCAAGGTTACGAACCAGGTGCTGGGAGGTGGGATTAAAGTGGACGGCTCGATTTTTTCCAGTCGGCGCAAACACGACATGCTGAATGGCCTCCTCCAGTGCCTTTTAATGGGGAAAAGGTGACAGATTAAGTAGACCGGACACCACCTCCCCAGTTGCCTTTGAGATGGTGGGTCACCTTGAACCAATGCAGTCCACATGATGGGTTAACTATCCAGTTTGCAGCAGCTTCAGAATTCTGTATTCTTTTAACCCTTATTTAGTGGCATCACGTAGTATTGGCCCAGGTTTTGTAGTGGGGCATCTCAGTGTACCATTAGGTAGACTTTCTCCTGCATGAAAGTTCTTGGCCCTGCAAGTGTCAGTTGATAATGGTGCACAAGGGCAATGGGTCCCAATAGCAGAAGTGGACCACATGGTCCATCAAGTCCACTTCACCATTCAAAACCTTCATGGCTGATCTTGGGCTTCAAGTTCACTTTACTGCCTGCTCCCCATATCCCTCGATTCCGAGACACCAAAAATCTATCCCAGACTTAAATGTATTCAATGATGGAGCATCCACAACCCTCTGAGGTACAGAATTCTAAAGATTCACAACCGTTTGTGTGCAGTAATTTCTCATCTCAGTCCTGAACGATTGACCCCTTATTCTGAGACTGTGCCCCCATATTCTAAATTCCCCGATCAGCGGGAAAAATCTCAGCTGCTACCCTATCAAGCCCTTTCAGAATCTTGTGTCTCAGTAAATCACATTCTTCTAAACTCCAAGACAATATAGGACCAATTTGCTCAGCCTCTCATCATAGGGACCAATTTAGTAAATCTTCACAGCACTGCCTCCTGTGCAAGTATATCCAACAGTCTATCTCTTTATTTAGTGATATTTACAGCCCAAAAAGGAAATAGAAGCACAATGGAGAAGGCAGCAGGATGAATGGGTATAGACAGGGAAAGAAAGATTGGATTGAGAGGAAAAAAATTAAAATCTTTACAGTTACTATCTGCAGAAATGAGATTCCACTTTCCATTGTTCCCTTTCTGAGCCAGAGTGTTGGTTTAGTTTAGTACCAGTCCTAACTTTCTACCTCAAGTTTAATGGGCAATTAACATCCAAAGGCAGCAATGGAAGTTGAGGGGGAGCTGGCATTTTCTGAAGGCTACAAATGAGTGCATTAAATTATCCATCGTCTTGGAGATTCACAATTCATGGGTTCTCTTCCATACCAGAAGTTGAATTTTTTGTTTTAAAGATACACAGTAATTTTTATTTTTGTGGATATGCTAGGCCCTTGTTTGTATAAACGAGTATTTTCCACACTTCATAGCACCATTTCCATTGAACTGCCGACAACTTGGCTTTTGTAAATTAGGTAGAGATGCGTCCCAAGGGTTAGAATTAGAATTAGAACATTACAGCGCAGTACAGGCCCTTCGGCCCTCGATGTTGCGCCGACCTGTGAAACCATCTGACCTACACTATTCCATTTTCATCCATATGTCTATCCAATGACCACTTAAATGCCCTTAAAGTTGGCGAGTCTACTACTGTTGCAGGCAGGGCGTTCCACGCCCCTACTACTCTCTGAGTAAAGAAACTACCTCTGACATCTGCCCTATATCTATCACCCTTCAACTTAAAGCTATGTCCCCTCGTGTTTGCCATCACCATCCGAGGAAAAAGACGCTCACTATCCACCCTATCTAACCCTCTGATTATCTTGTATGTCTCTATTAAGTCACCTCTCCTCCTCCTTCTCTCCAACGAAAACAACCTCAAGTCCCTCAGCCTTTCCTCGTAAGACCTTCCCTCCATACCAGGCAACATCCTAGTAAATCTCCTCCGCACCCTTTCCATAGCTTCCACATCCTTCCTATAATGCGGTGACCAGAACTGCACGCAATACTCCAGGTGCAGTCTCACCAGAGTTTTGTACAGCTGCAGCATGACCTCGTGGCTCCGAAACTCGATCCCCCTACTAATAAAAGCTAACACACCATATGCCTTCTTAACAGCCCTATTAACCTGGGTGGCAACCTTCAGGGATTTATGCACCTGGACACCAAGATCTCTCTGCTCATCTACACTACCAAGAATCTTCCCATTAGCCCAGTACTCTGCATTCCTGTTACTCCTTCCAAAGTGAATCGCCTCGCACTTTTCCGCATTAAACTCCATTTGCCATCTCTCAGCCCAGCTCTGCAGCCTATCTATGTCCCTCTGTACCCTACAACATCCTTCGGCACTATCCACAACTCCACCGACCTTAGTGTCATCTGCAAATTTACTAACCCACCCTTCTACACCCTCTTCCAGGTCATTTATAAAAATGACAAACAGCAGTGGCCCCAAAACAGATCCTTGCGGTACACCACTAGTAACTAAACTCCAGGATGAACATTTGCCATCAACCACCACCCTCTGTCTTCTTTCAGCTAGCCAATTTCTGATCCAAAGCTCTAAATTATTTGCGTGTTGCCGTGTTCCCCAGAGCCTATGCTAGCATTCACAGGAGTGTTTCTGCAGGGGGTTGGGAAGATCTCACGTATCCTATTCTGGAACATTTTCCCCGGAAGCACTGCACTATTTGTTGAGAAATGGGACAGGCAGGGAACAGTGGGAAGAGAAGTGAGCATGACAAGATTTTCACAAGGGAGGATAGGTGACCCTCGGAATGTGACAATATTCACAAATAGCTGGAAACAGGTAATATTCAAAAGCCACAATCAGATCCAAAACAAAAAGCACTACCATCTCTCATCAAAAACCTTCAAGAAATATTAATTTCAACATTTAAACAGAACCATAAAAAAAACAGCAGACCAAATGATGTAAAAAAAATGTTTTATTATATTACAATGAAAGAATGATACAACACATTACCTTCAGTGTGCTACAAGGGGGGGTAGCCAGCACCATGTATGTGTGAATTTATATTATACATCTTAGGAGCTTATATAAAGCATTCTATACTGAAGGGAGCTCCTCAACAATACATATTCACAAGTCTCTGGCACAGAACTCATCCAGTGGACTGCAAGCCATTCAATAAGCTGCCCTCCTCATCAACACCAACTATCCATTAAGAATAATGTTAATCTGTTCAATAGAAACTGCAGTTGAAACTTCCAACCAGCCACGACGAGACAGTGCCTCAGGAGTTTTGAATCTCATTTTTCAGAAGGTGGAGAGGATTTTCTCAACTCCAAAAGTTTACCAAAAAAAAAGTCATTTCCAAATCAAGTCCTTGTGTCTGAATGGAGAAGTAACTTACCCTTTCCACCTTCTAAAAACTTTTTAAAGAGACTTAAATTTACAAAAGGCAAGTGGAACAGTAAGATTTAATACTGCAGTGATGTTCCCCTTCTTGAAAAGCCTGGTAACAATCAATGGGCTCAAATATCAGAGTAGGCCAATGTTATTCCTTACAAAAAGATAAAAGACCAATTATTTAAATGCTTTGCAATTATCAGTTGTACAAATCGATGGAATTCAGTTTTGGTCTGTTGGAAATCTTATTTATATATAAAGTCTACATTGCTTGCCCAAACCCACCTCACCCACTTCCCCTACCAAAAAAGAAAAAAAAAAAAAATATATGCTTAGCTGCAAGTTTCCTATTTTATGTTTGGAAGTCATCGCCCCTCATTCCAGCCCGACACGTCACTGCAGATGGGTGGCTAAATTGGGCAGGCTGTTGACTCAAGTTGATTTCAGCAAAAACCTAGAACCAAGACACACCAGCATCTTGTGGCTGTGTATTTGTGCATCTGTAGGATGGGGTGGGTTTATGTGCACATGTGGTGGGGAGGGGAGAAGGGGAAGGATGATCAGCTTTAATTCTACAAGTATCACTCACATTCAGTGCAAACCGGATAGAGAAATGGTTTTGATTCAGGTGGCCAAGAAGGCATCAGTAATGTTGGACCTCGCGGGACTAACTCTCAGCTGTATTCCAATATGGAATTTCTTCCACATAACATCGGGAGGTGGTCAACTTGAGTACATCTCTCCTCCCACCCCAACAGCTGATTTGGATCACAGAATAGTTCAAGCAGGCTTAGTCCAAAGAGGTTAACTGCACCAGCAATTCCCCTGTAGGGAATCAACCAGGACTTGTCACCATGCTCTTCGACTACATATGGTTGGGGATGGAGGCAGGGAGATGAAGTTAGACCTCACCCCCTCTCAAACAGATATTTACAGCAGCACTGAAAGCCTAGAGACAAAAATGTGGGAAGGGGGAAAAAGGGAAGAAAAAAAAAAGTGAAACATTAAAAGGCTTGTATCCAGTTCCACAGCACTGGGTCTGAACCCCTAAAATTATTAGTTGTGCCTATACTCCTAGTGGAAGATTGAAATCTTCAGCCTATTCTCACACCACACATGCACCTTACAACAGCGTAAGCGTAGTGTTAAGCAACCTTACAAGATTGGGCGCGTCTCATCCTGATCAAGCCACCCAGCAACCTTCAGCTCAGACTCAAATAGGTGCCTTGGGTCTGAATTTCTGCTGCCACACCTCCTGTGGTGCAATGGCAGCTGAGTGAAGAATCTCAGGACCCAATGCTGGTCGTTAACACATGGATCCTGTCTACTGGTGCAAGCCCAACCTCCTCTCCACCTTCTTCCTCTAAGTCTGGGTGAGGAGACTCAGCACACAGCAGAGCCTCACACACACTCCAGATGTTCCAATTCTATCCAAGCTATAACATGTCACTGTGAAAGTGAGGGCGCTGATGTGCGTGATCCAATGACAAGGAACCCACAGCACAAAAAAAAACACTGGTTAGCATGGGCGAAGTAGGCTTTGATCCAAGTTCACTACACCAACCTGCCCCAAACCATCTCAAGCCATGTTTAAGTGCAGCACCAGCAACTCCTCAATCATCGAAGAGAGAATACGTGAAGGCTATTCTGCCCCTCAAGCCTGTTCTGTCATTCAATTTAATCATGGCTGATCTGTACCTCAACTCTATTTACCTGCCTTTGCTTCAAATCCTTACTCGAAAAAAAAAAAATCTATGGATCTCATGTTTAAAACTTCAGTTGACCCAGCATCCACAGGGACTAGTTTTGAACTGCTCTAGGAAAGGGTCAGTACAGGTCTGATGTGCCAAACAGCCTCCCTGGATAATACTGGGCCCCAAGTCACAAAACAGGGGTCGTAACTGACAAAGCCAAGTGCCGTCAGATAAATTATTGATGGATGTTATCCTATGATAGCCCACAATGCTGAGTGTTCAAGAAGGCCCCAGAACATGAAATATATCCCAAGGGAGGGAATTTTAAACACAAAAGAATTGAAAATCAGAATAAAATCAACCCAGCTCAAACCTGCACACCTAACAAATCGATCCAGGAATGTACAGACACGAGCAAGTCTCATGCGTGATCTCTCGATTAAAATAGCAAGGGGAGGTGGGCAGAACAGCACAAGCCCAGGCAGGAAGGTCCAACAGCCCCTAGCTCCAAATATCTTGGACAAATGGACACCCAGCCCCACTGGCCAAAGCCCTTCCACACCACACAATCACTAGCTGGCCCCCTCGGTAGTTCTAGAGTTTTAAGTTGAGCCCGTCATTAAAAGGACAATGAATGGCACAACACCGCTGAATATACAATTCAGGATATCCAGGATTATTCACTCAAAAGACATTTGGTTAGAATTCATTTTTAAAATGCCTGAGAAACATGATGTGAAAAGGGACTAACACAAACACAGAGAGCTGTAATGCTTACTACAAGTTAGTCACCTTTCAGTTCCTTCATGACATGGAGGTTCTGTGCGAGAGTTTCACTTTTAGTAAACAGCTTTTTTTTTTGATCTCAGCATTCCGTCATCCAGGAAAGGAATGGACAGATTGCAAACGTCACTTCAGAATTTGATCCTATTAACAGTCACGCGCGTTTATTGATGATAAAAGTAAAATTCTATTGCTTTCATGATCTGGAAATTGGCGTCAATAAGAGAGAAAACACAAAAAAAAAATAACCTTCAAAACAAAACTGCAGGAAATTCTGAAATCTGTCAAACATCACGTTTGTTATTGAGCCACATCCCTTGTAATGAGGGGTTTATAGTGTGATTTACTTTCATTACAGGGACCAGCAATAATAGGATACAATATACTTTTTTTTTTAAAGTTTTTTTTTTAAAATTCAGCTGCCATGTTCTAACCTTTGACCTTCCCCCACCAGGAGGTTGGGGGGTGAGGGGGGTGGGAGGAGGGTCACAGAGCAAGGTCGTATGATCTGCAACTACTGCAGACCGCCCGGTTGGCGACTTTGGAAATGTCGCTTTTAAAAGAGTGCAAAGAAGGGCGCGAGCTGCCATAAAGTTCTGCTCATCGTATCCACTTTGAGAGGCAAGGGATGGACACAAGTGCCAGCAATCGGAGGGCCACAGGGTCTCCGAGAAAGAGTCACCAAGGCACAATGACAATGGCAGAGAGTCGGAGACTCTGGTCTGGGTCCTGTACCATTTTAACCCCTTCCTCCCCCACCACCCCTCCCTCTCTACCCAACAAGCATGCTTTAGATAACATTTAGGAAAATATAATACAAAATTTTGATACAGGAAATTTGAGACTACACTGGCTAAAATTACTTGACTACTTTTGTAATTTTTTTCAGTCTTTTTTTTTTCCCCTCAAGGAGAAAGATCTCTCGAGAGATGTGTAATTGAAAGATTGGTCAGTTTGTCTAGGAAGCCATGCTCTAATGACTAAAACCAAGCAGACAGTGAAAACAAACACGCCGTTAGTAATGCTAAAACATTTCAATAGAAGCTGTCTAAATGACATGGATAATGAAACTGCCGCACGCCTGGTGTATAAATCGCTGAATGAAGCAGAAGCAAAAATCTGTATTTTTCTTTTCTTGATCAACACACCGCCTGGCAGAGTTTCTTGTTTTTAAAAACATCCCCCCTTACAAAACAATCGACTCTTGCAGATTAACAAGGAGACAACAAAAGCACTGCATTTAGCCTTAATTAGAATACTGTCTAGTTACTTAAATAAAAAACCCCAACGTCAGGAAAAGCAGACGTTTGATATGCATGAGGAGCACTCCTATCTCCTCCAATAGCAGAGCTGCAAAAGACAAAACAACGCAGTCACTGCCAACAATGTCGCCTTCTGTCGTGTGCTCGTCACAACTCACTGTGGAGAGACTGGAACCAGACAAAAATCAAATTGGAAGAAAATCAATACTCTACTTTTAAGGCTAATCATTAGAGCTGGCTTTTTTTTCCCCCTTTCCACCCACTTTTATTGCAACTACCATCCCACATTTCTTTGCATCCTTCAGCCAAGAATTCAAACATTGGTGGACCGGGACGAGTTGGGTTGGGTCTTGGACGAGTTGGGCCTGCAAAGAAGTGCGGGAGGGCAACAGCAACGCTGAGTGCTCTTGTAGTTGGGGTGTCTGAGAAAGAGTGGCAGTTAACATCTCAGGAAAAATGAAAGAACAAAAATTTGGTTTCTAAGTGCCCTGCGTTGACATGTGGTCCTCGGCTAGTAACTGCAGCAGAAACTATGATAGCCTCGG
This sequence comes from Heterodontus francisci, assembly GCF_036365525.1. Taxonomy (NCBI): domain Eukaryota; kingdom Metazoa; phylum Chordata; class Chondrichthyes; order Heterodontiformes; family Heterodontidae; genus Heterodontus; species Heterodontus francisci. The sequence continues at coordinate 16,206,996 of NC_090374.1, forward strand.
TGTGATTGTGCGAGAATCTGCGTAGCCACTGTCACTTGAACTGCTCCGGAAACTGTAGTGGTCATCGACATCACTGGCACTGCCAACACTGTCCAACTCACCGGGGACAAACTCCATGCCTTCGATGTCAACATCGGCTTCTGTACAAGAGTGGAGGGAAAATAAAATTTACTGTGACTAAAGTTACAGTAACAGACATGTGGGACAGACTCCCAAATATAGCAGTTGATACACCAATCTCAAAAAAAGGTAGGGCCTGATAAATAACTGGCTGGGAGCCAGATGAAACCATTATATGGGACTGGTACTAAACCAATAGAGGATATTGGAGGTAGAGGATCTGGATCGGCGCAGGCTTGGAGGGCCGAAGGGCCTGTTCCTGTGCTGTAATTTTCTTTGTTCTTTGTTCAAATGCAGTCAAAGACATCACAGATTACCATGGTTCCTGTGTCAGCCGACCAGTCTGGAATAGATGTCGTGCACTGAAGGACAACCAGCCCTGATCAAAAGTTGTAGAGATAGGAGAGGATAGGAACAGGAGGTGGCCATTCAGCCCTTCAAGCCTGTCCTAACATTCAATTTAATCACGGTTGATCTACATCTCAACTCCACCAACCCATCCTGGTTCCATATCCCTTAATATCCTTACTGCACAAAAATCTATCCATTTCAGGATGGACGTAGGTTATGCTTGACTAAACGTTTGGTGAGACTGGGGACTATTTATGTCTGACTTCAGAAGTTTAGAACAGCAGGTAGACTAGGTCTGTATGTAGTCTGAGGATAGAGTGGGCTCGATAGGTCTGTCTTCCTACATCTCCCTCCATGCTCAATGCCTCCTTCACATCGCTCTCTGACTGTCTGATGTCACCTCCCCGAGGCCTGGTTCTCGCCTCCCCAAATGTTCCACCATCCCAATGATGTAATCAGAGTCGTTACTATGGAAGGTGCTGCCTTCATACACAAATCTTCCCTGCGTAGCGAGGCCACATGTGGAAACTCACCTTCGCTCTTGGACGAAGTGCCACACCACCAGTAACCACGGCAAAGACTAAAAATGAGGGCAGTCAGGTGCCATGAGTTTAAATAATGGTCACAATGCCAGCCAAACAAATTTACAACACAGGAGGCCATTCAGCCCATCATGCCCCTGCCAGTCTAATTCTAGCTCCTAGCCCTGTAGGTTATGACTCAAATGCATATCCTAGTGTTTTTTTAAAAAAATACGATTAGGGTTTCTGGCTCTACCACCCTTTCAGGCAGCGAGTTCCAGACCCCACCACGGTGGAAAAAAAAATGACTAAACTCCCCTCTAATCCTTCTACCAATTATTTTAAATCTATGCCTCCTAGTTACCGACCCCTCTGCTAATGGAAACAGGTACTTCCAACCCACTCTATCTAGACCCCTCAATTTAATCCACCATTAAATCTCCCCTCAGCCTCCTTTGTTCCAAACAACCCCAACCTATGCAAATTTCCTTACAGCCGGAATGCTCCATTCCTGGCAACATCCTCGTCAATCTCCTCTGTACCCTCTTGAGTTTGAGCACATCCTTCCTGTAATGGGTTGACCAGAATTGTACAGTATCCTTCCATTTGTTGTGTATTCCTTTGCCTTGTTCGCTCTCCCCAAATGCATTACCTCACATTTCTCTGGATTGAGTTCCATTTGTCACTTTTCTATCCACCTGACCAGTCTCTTCCTGCAGTCTACGGCTATCTTCGTCAACCATCTAGACAATTTCCAGATCACCTGCAAACTTCGTAATCACGCCCCCTACATCATTGATGTATACCACAAAAAGCAGGGGACCTGGTACTGAGCCCTGTGGAACCCCACTGGAAACAGCCCTCCAGTCACAAAAAACACCCCACCATCACCCATTGCTTCCAGGCACTTACCACGTCTTCTTGGATCCCATGAGCTTTTAATTTTCTGACCAGTCTGCCATGTGGGACCTCATCATAAGCCTTTCTAAAATCCATATAGACCACATCAAATGCACTACACTGATCGTCCCTCCTCGTTAACTCTTCAAAAAATTCAATTTTGTCAGACACAACCTACCCGTAAACAAATCCACGTCGACTATCCTTATTTTTGTGCTTTTCCAAATGTCGATTTATACTACGTCTCAGAAATCTTTCCAATAATTTGCCCACCACTGAGATTAGGCTGACTGGCCGTTAATTACTCAGTCTATCCCTTCCTCCCTTTTTAAAACAGTACAGTGTTAGCAGTCCTCCAGCACCATGCACGTAGCTAGAGAGGATTGGAAAATGATGGTCAGAGCTTTGTTATTTCTTCCCTTAGCTGCCTGGGATACATTTCATCTGAGCCTGGCAATTTATCAACTTTCAAGGATGTTAAACACCTTACTTCCTTGCTCAGTATTGCTTATACCATCCAATATTTCACACTCTTCCTCAACTACAAGGGCTGCTTCAGCCCTCTCTTTTGTGATAACAGACACAAAGTGTTCCACCTCCATATAAATTACCTTTTTGATCTCTAGTTGGCACTTCTTTCCTTAGTTACCCGTTTGCTCATGTATTTATAAAACATCTTTGGATTTGCCTCAATTTTACTTGCCAATATTTTTTCATGGCTTCTTTTTGCTTTTCTAATTTCCTTTTTAATTTCACCCCTGTTTTTTTATACTCTTCTAGGCTTTCTGCAGTATTGAGCTCTCAGCATCCGACATAAGCTTTTTTTTTTTTTGCCTTAACCTACTCCGTTACGCTCGGACATCCAGGGGGCTCTAGATTTGGGAGTCCCATCCTTTTTCTTTGTGGGAAGATGCGTGTTCTGAACCCTTTTAAGCCCCTCCTTGAGTCGCTCCCACTGCTGCACTGAATTTTCTTCAAGTAGATGTTTTCAGTACACTTTTGCCAAATCAAATCTCAGTTTAGTAAAATGTGCTTTTCCCAATTTAGAACTCAGACTTGGTCTATCTTTGTCATGAGCTTGGTTAATGGGCACGATGCCAATGGAGGAATTAAAAGAAAAATTGGTTAAGAAAATGTATTTGCATCAACGTTATTTCCAGTGTAACCTCACCTGCAACATTCAAGAGCACAAGTCTAAAAGAGAAGGCACTTTGCTCCCTGCTCAGAATGGGAAAGAGAAAAGGTGAGGAACATAAAGAGATTGCAAACAGCATGAAGGCACTCCTACTGGCAGCACTGTAACATTTAATATTTAATGTTACAAGGGGGGTAGGCAGAGTGGTAACTCACTATTACAGGGAAATACAAAGAAAAGGCAACGCATGATACCAACTGCCCTGGGGCACCTCTCAATACTCATATTGAACGCCCAGGCACTTACAGGCAGGAAGAGGGGGAGGAAATATTAAATTAAACAGGAGAAAGAGAAACTCAACACCCTCGCCCATATCATTTTAAACAGTAACCTGCGATTGCTGTACTTTAAATAGGACAACACATCATTCGCTGGAGTCAACCTTTCTGCATTTTAGGAACTGAACGGTTCAGGATTTAAGCCAAGGTTCGTTGATCTCCGCCCAGCCCATTTCGTTTTCCAAATTAGTTCATCCTCAATTGCACGAGTGATCCATGTTTGGTAACACTCCTGTGAAGCATCTTGGGCCGTTTTGCTCGGTTAGAAGTGACTATATAAATGCAAGCTATGGTCATAAGGTGGCGACAGGTCTGCTCCTCACTTTACAAGTAGAGTGACTTTCCAGGCTACTTGACAGGACGTTGAGAGTCAATTCCAGTGACTGAGACTGGAGCCACTTACAGCTCAAGCCAAAGTAAAGGCAACGAGTTTCCTGAAGCAAACCAGTTCCTATTTGGAAAACTTACCATCTGGCATTTTACACGGTCACTTTTTCTGGTGTGAGTCCACAAATTAAACTTGCCACAGCGGGATGGGACCTTGTGTCCACTGGATTGCTGGTCTGGGATCAAAACTACACCAGACGTACAGTAGTCGTGTTACCGGACTAGCTGTCCAGAGGCTTGGACTAATAATCCAGAGAACACAGTTTAAAATCTCACTGCGGCAGCTAGTAATAAATAGCTGGTGTCAGTAATGGCGACCATGAATTGGTCAGATTTTTGTTCACTAATGTCTGTCTGCCGTCCTTACTCAGTGGGCCTACGTGAGACTTCAGACCCAAACTAGGACGGTCGACTCTCACATGCTCCTTGAAACAGCCTCGTGGGTGTATCAGAACCGCTCCGCAACGCTTCAAGAAGACAGCCTACCATCACCTCCTGCGAGGTGGGCATTGAACGCGAGCCCTCGCTGACGACGTGCTCATCTGCCAGAATTAGTTGGGTTTTTTTTTTGAAAACCCACGCACCTTCCGTGCCCTGGACTGTATTTATACCCAAGGGTTCAGGGAAGTGAAAACTTGGTTACGTTCTGCCCCCCAGTAAGCCTCTGAGCTCACCTTGCTCAGAATCTGACCGGTCGGTGGAGAGTGCGGACCCGAGGCTGTCAGTACGAAGACGCTCCATCCCCTGCACCGCCAGCTGCTCTAGACGCCGCCTCAGGTACCGGCGCTCCCGCTGAAGCTGCTCCTTCTGGTGTAGAGCCTTCTTGTCTTGTTCTTCTAACTTCTGCACAACAGAAAAAGGAAAGGCAAACTTGCATTTATATAGCTCCTTTCGTGACATTCCAAAGCGCTTTACAGCCGATGAAGTACCTTTGAAGGGAAGGCGGTGGCCGAGCGATCAGATCACTGAACTGGTCATCCAGAGGCCCAGGCTAATGCCCTGGGAACGTGGGTTCAAATCCCACCATGGCAGCTGATGAAATTTAATTAATTAATAAAAAGCTGCACCAACGGTCATAAAAACCCATCTGGTTCACTAATGCCCTTTAGGGAAGGAAATCTGCCGTCCCCACCTGGTCTGGCCTACATGTGACTCCAGACTCACAGCAATGTGGTTGACTCTGAACTGCCCTCTGAAATGGCCGAGCAAGTCACTCAGTTCAATGGCAATTAGAGATGGGCAACAAACGCTGACTTTGCCAGTGACGGTTGTGTCACATGAAATTTTAAAAAAACTGTTGTAATGTAAGAAACTTTTGGCTGTGGATATATACTGGCCTAGGACACTGCGAGGAACTCCCCTGCTCTGCTAAAAAGCAGCCATGTTATGTTTTACGTCTATCTAATAGGGCAGACGGGGGCCTCTGTTTAATGTCTCATCCAAAAGACGGCACCTCTGACAGTGCAGCATTCCCTCAGAACTGCGCTGTGTCAGCCTAGGGATTTTATGCTCAAGAGTCTGGAGGTTGACTGGAACCCACAAGTGTCTGACAGTGGTGAGAGTGCTATCCATTGAGATAGGTCAGACACCTGACGGGAAGCCTGCGCATGCACGTCCACCAGGGTCAAAGTTTCCCTGTGCAATGGTCAGTCTGCTTTCATCCTTCAGAAGCCCATGGTCCCAGTGGCTGAAAGTAGCCCAGGCACTCGCCCTCTCCTTGCCTCCTCTGGACAATCCACCCAAGTTACAGGAGTCACACGTTTGTGCAGACTGCACACGAGTCACACCTGTGAACTTAAGCCCTGCCCACAGCAGGATGTCCACTGCCATTCACGTGCACTCCCCAATGGAGTCATTGGGAGGTATTGCCAGGTATTCATTTACAGGACCTCGTGATGCACCGGAATTGCCAACATCTTACCATGCAGGTGTCCTCCCTTCCGCAGGGAGAGGCCCATCCCAATACAGCAGGAGCAGCCTGGTATACAGTATTCCTGACCCCAGCAAGGCCGAGCGGACACACGAGGGGCGGCAAACAGCCACAGTCCCCATGGAGAATCAGCGAGTCACCGCTCTTGTTTAGAGTAGCAGCAGCACAGGAACAGGAGGAGAGAATTCAGCCTCACGAGGCTGCTCCAGTCAATCAGATCACAGCTGATCTGCACCTTCACTATTTATCCAGCTTTGCTCCATATCCCTCGATTCCCGACCCAACAAAATCCCATCAAGCTCCATTTCCGCCCCCCCCTCCCCCAAAGAGTTTTCTGGGAGCGCGTCCAATTTCCATTAACCTTCGTATGAAATATTGCTTCCTGATTTCACTCCAGAAGGGCCTAGCTCGAATGTTTAGATTAATCTACACTCCGCAGAGAGAAGAGTTTCTATCCTCAATTTTTATCTCTTTAAGGTGGCTCTTATCTATTTACTTAGCTCGGACGTGACTGGAACAAACAAATCATACAATGATACTACGCAGGAGGCCATTTGGCCCATTGTCCCCATGCTTGCTCTTTGCAAGTTATCCAAAGAGTCCCACACCCCTGTTCTTTCCCCACAGCCCTGCAAAATTTTCCCTTTCAAGTATTTATCAAATTCCCGTCTGAAAGTTTCTGCCGAATTTGCTTCCACCGCCCTTTCAGGCAGCACATTCTAGATTGTAACTCGCTGTGTAAAAAAAAAAAAACACTTCTCATCTCCTCACTAGTTTGCCAATGACCTTGGAAGTGATCAACTTAAAAAAAAAATTAGCATCCCAAAAGTTACCGAAAAGATATGAATGCTCTAGACTGCCAGTGAATCAGCTGCACACGGAAGATGACAGAGTGAACAGAATCTAACTGCCCTGAGCAATGCTTCATTTACCTTGATGTGAGTCCTAGCTCGTTTCAGCAGGCTCAGAGTGGTATGTCTGGAACAGTCCGGCCCAAGTGGCACCAGCTCTTTCAGCTGCTCCAGGTACAGTCGCAGCTTGGCTCTTCTGCAATTGAAAACAGCCCTGGTCAGCGTAGATTGAGACTCAACGCAAAACCAGCATTTTTACCGAAAAAGACTCAGAATCTGGTAGCCCACCCCCGGGACGATAAACAGGGCCGGATGGTCAGAGACAGCAAGGGTCACCTACGACCTCTGGTGACTGAAGTGTCAGACTGGCCGCAGTAACTCCACCCACCCTCCAACAAAGTAAGTCAGACAGAAAGCAGATAAACAAGGACACAGCGACAAAACAGAAATCACCTAATGCTTGTCCATAAAGAGAACCTCACCACGTTTACAAACAGAGTCACAGGAGGCGGCAGGGGAAATACTTTTGAAAATGTGTTTCCCGAAGCCAGGGTTCACAGACACACATCCCACACTGTGACATGCAGGAGAGACCTCCCATCCCATACACTGACCCACTCGAGACTTTTTCTCTTCAATTCCCTTTTGAAAGGGATTATTAATCTGCTTTCACCACCCTTTCAGGCAGCATGCTCCACATCACAATTCATTGACTGAGAAAATCTCATGTCACTCTTAGTTATTTTGCTAATGGTCTTAAATCTCTGTCCCCTTCTGCCACTGCAAACAGTTTCTCCTTATTTACTCTGATCAAAAGCCTCCACGATTTTGAAAACCTGGATGAAATCTCCCATTAACCTTCCCTGCTCCAAAGGACAACAACCCCAGTTCTCCACATAACTGAAGTCCCTCAGCCATTCAAAAATAAAATTCTTTAAATCACTCGAAGATATTGAGATCCTTCCAAAAATGCAGTGCACAGAACTGAACAGAAGTTGAGACTGAACCAGTGTTTTACAAATGTTACAATAACTGGTTTGCTTTGTACTCTCTTAATAAAGAGGAGAATCCCAAATTCTTTAACAGCCTTGTCAACTTGTCCTACCAGTTTTATGTACTACACCCCCAGATCTCTCACCCCCTTTAAAACTGCACCAATTTTATATTCTCTACTCATTCTTCTACCAAAAATGGAAGTCACACTTTCTGCGTTAAACTGTATCTACATTTCACCAGTCTACATCCAACCCAAATCTGGAGAGATTGAGTCGGTTAGGATTATATTTGCTGGAGTTCAGAAGAGTGAGGGGGGATCTCATAGAAACCTATAAAATTCTAATAGGACTTGACAGGGTAGATGTAGGAAGGATGTTCCCGATGGTGGGGGAGTCCAGAATCAGGGGTCATAGCCTAAGGAAATGGGGTAAACCTTTCAGGACTGAGATGAGGAGAAATTCCTTCAGTCAGAGAGTGGTGAGCCTGTGGAATTCGCTACCACAGAAAGCAGTTGATGCCAAAACATTGTATGTTTTCAAGAAGGAGTTAGATATAGCTCTTGGGTCTAAAGGGATCAAAGGGTTTGGGGCAAAAGCTGGAACAGGCCACTGAGTTGGATGATCAGCCATGATCATAATGAATGGCGGAGCAGGCTCGAAGGGCCTATTCCTGCTCCTTTTTTCTATGTTTCTATGTGACTATCCTGTAAACTACATTTGAGTTGCAATCTTTGAAGTGATGTTCTGTATACCCAAGAGTAGGTCATTAACATATCAAAATATACTGACACCCAGACAGACCCTCTTCCCCCGTCAAACACTAATCTCCAGCTGGAAAATCCAAGTCTTGCAACCCAATTAGGTATTTGAAACTGACCTCCTGTGTCTCGGACTGACAGGGACCGAGCAGAGATTCACACAGACAGACATTCACCTCCCACAGTGCAGCACTCCCTCAGTACTGCACTGGGTGGGTCAGCCTGGATTTCTGTGACTCAGAGGAGAACATTCCCCACCTGAGCCAGGACCGAATTCTCCAGAGCACAGAGCTCAGTCAGTACTAATTGTGCTGTCTCTGCCTCGAATGCTCTCCAGAAGCTGCTGACTCTCACTTCGCTAAGGATTCACAGGAACTAAATTTCACCCGAGACTGTTCTCCAATGTGAACCCCAAACAGGAGGCCAATACCCACCTTACTGACCCCACCCCAAAAATCTCACACCATCCCCACTTTATACACGGGCACTGGGTCAAAATCCTGGAACTCCCTTCCCAATAGCACTGTGGGTGTACCTACCAGTTCAAGCAAGCAGCTCACCACCACCTTCTCGAGGGCAATTACAGATGGACAACAAATGCTGGTCCAGCCTGTGACACCCACATCCAGAGATTATTAATTTCCCCCCACCCCAAGTTCAGTACTGTACTCACCCAACATCCCCTCACAACCAGTTCCAGTGAGGCAGTGTGTCACTATCACAGGGGTGAGAAGCCTGGCCTACCTTCCATTTCCTAACCCAACACTGACTTAGGACAATTACATTCACAGACTGTGCTTGGGGCTGGACCTGGGGGAGGGTGGGGGCCCGCACAGAACCTGGTATCTTAGAGAAAGAGAATTGCCCCCAGGCTCTGGAGACACACCGAGACTCTAGATTTAACACACCCCCAAACCCTCAAAGGAACAAGGGGAGGCCATTCAGCCCCTCAAGCCTGATCCACCATTCAAATAGATCTTGGCTAATCTGTATCTTAATTCCATCTGCCTGTTGACAAGGAATTGGCACTTGTAGCGCTCACTAGCTTAGCAATAAATAACGTTTTCCAAAAAAAATACAAGTGAGGACCAAGAATGATATTATAAAAGATTAAGAAACAACAGATGTACTCAACTTGTACACATGTGGATGAACACATTGCAAGTGCTACAACTGGCCTCAGGACCTAAAGACTGGGCTGTGGGGAGAGGGAGAAAAACCAAACAGGGTGTCCAGAGCTCCGCCCGAAAGGATCAAACTCAGCCGTAACTTCCGACTCTCAAAGTTGGACAGAAAACGTGCTGCCTTTCAACATCTAGGCTCGCACACCATTAACGGGTAAGGTACTTGAAGCAAACCAATGAATCACCGTGTGTCCACGGAGGAGGATGAGGATAAAGGGTGAGGGCGAGAGGGGGTTCACTGTCATTCGCAAGTTCCTCCTTCACTGAAGAAAGGCTGCAGAAACAAAACATTAACTCAGTTTCTCTCTCCAAAGATGCTGCCAGACCAGCCAAGTATTTCTGAAAGTTTCTGTTCGTAGTCCACATTTACTGACTATCAGAAGACAGCAGATCCGGAGTGGGACGACACCAGTCACAACACAAGGAGCAAAGAGATAACTGCTGTTTCCTCGCAGTGACTTCTTTAAATTCATTCATGGGATGTGGGCGTCACTGGCTAGGCCAGCACTTATTGCCCATGTGGGGTAGGTATACCCACAGTGCTGTTAAGAAGGGAGTTCCAGGATTTTGATCCAACGACAGTGAAGGAACAGCAATATAGTTCCAAGTCAGGATGGTGTGTGGCTTGGAGGGGAACTTGCAGGTGGTGGTGTTCCCATGCATTTGCTGCCCTTGTCCTTCTAGTTGGTAGAGATCCGGGTTTGGAAGGTGCTGTCTAAGGAGCCTTGGTGCATTGCTGCAATGCATCTTGTAGATGGTACACACTGCTGCCACTGTGTGTCAGTGGTGGAGGGAGTGAATGTTTGTAGATGGGGTGCCAATCAAGTGGGCTGCTTTGTCCTGGATGGTGTCGAGCTTCTTGAGTGTTGTTGGAGCTGCATCCATCCAGGCAAGTGGAGAGTATTCCATCACACTCCTGACTTGTGCCTTGTAGATGGTGGACAGGCTTTGGGGAGTCAGGAGGGGAGTTACTCGCCACAGGATTCCAGCCTCTGAACTGCTCTTGTAGCCACGGTATTTATATGGCTACTCCAGTTCAGTTTCTGGTCAATGGTAACCCCTAGGATGTTGATAGTGGGGGATTCAGCGATGGTAATGCTGTTGAATGTCAAGGGAGATGATTAGATTCTCTCTTGTTTGAGATGGTCGTTGCCTGGCACTTGGGTGCCGCGAATGTTACTTGCCACCTATCAGCCCAAGCCTGAATCTTGTACAGGTCTTGCTGCATTTCTACACAGACTGCTTGAGTACCTGAGGGGTTGCTGAACATTGCACAGTAGCCATCCCCACTTCTGATCTTATGACTGAAGGAAGGTCATTGATGAAGCAGCTGAAGATGGTTGGGCCGAGGACACTACCCTGAGGATGTCCTGGGCCTGAGATGATTGACCTCCAACAACCACAACCATCTTCCTTTGCGCTAGGTATGACTCCAGCCAGCGGAGGGTTTTCCCCCTAATTTCCATTGACTCCAGTTTAGCTAGGGCTCCTTGATGCCATACTCGGTCAAATGCTGCCTCGATGTCAAGGGCAGTCACTCTCGCCTCACCCCTTTTGTGCTCACACCCTCGATTGCACAGTGAAAGGGAGACAGGAGAGAAATCACCTGACGGGCGGCTCGACTTCCAGCAGTGACATTTTAACTCAATAAGAATGAGTTAAGACAAGAGGAGCCAGACAAAGCTCATCTCCATCTGAAGCCTGATTGAGACTCAAAACTAGACAACAGAAAATACAAGGCGGCGGTGAGAAAGCTCCTGTTTGTCTCTGAAAACACACAACCTGCACAGTGAACTTGCAGACTCAGAGGCTGCACAGAATCCCCTGATTCAAGCAAAAGCGTTTCCTTTCTGAAACAAAGTAATTAGAAAATAAAAAGGTACATATTTTTATGCATCACCTCACCCACTGTCTCAGAAATATCCCTGACCGCTCCAATTACAAAGCACTACTTCAAAAGGAGATTGTTACATCAGTTGACACTACTTTCGTACAGCAAGATCCCACTATCAGCAGGGAGACAAGAAAACAGTTGATGTGTTTTTAAGTGATTTGGTGGGGGGACAAATGTTGGCCAGAAGGCTGACTGCAAAATAGTGGCTGCTGGATCTTAAACATAGTTCATCCACATAGACAGTGCCTTACTTTAATGTTCGGACACACACAGAGACACACACAGAGACACACACAGAGACACACACAGAGACACACACAGAGACACACACAGAGACACACACAGAGACGGGCAAGTGACCTTTTAAAATGAGTTTATTGAAATAGATCATTGTCCAATGGAGTACGATTCACTCATCACAATCCACCCCCTGCACCAGAGTCACCTCTTTCACAATCGGCACAGGGAAGGTGCTCAAAGAGACCAATGTCATTCTCGAGTCGATTATATGTTTTGTTTTCAGATAAGAGAGACACTCAAGGGGGCTGCTCTGAAACCAAGAACAAAACCTCCTGCAAACAGCCAAGCATCTCTGTCTGAAACATTAACACCCACGTCGGTCAGAGTAACATCTGATGCACGTCACCCACATTTGGAAGGGTCTGAAGTCAAAGCTTGTGTGCTGACGTGCATCAGCTCCGTGTTCCCTGTGGTGCGGGGTCCCCACCATCCCATTCCAGGTTCTCCTTCCAACCATTCTTCTCCTATTCCTCTGCAGTGAGGGACAACCCATAGCAGCCAATCCATGAGAGTTGGCTATCTGGACAGTGAACACCAAGGACCAGTGTCATCACTACGAGCCTCTTAGTGCACATCGTGTTGTTTCAAGCTTTTTAAAAAAAAAATTCATTTATGAGAAGTGTGCATTGCTAATTATTAGTGCATGAATCGCAAACAGTTAATATGCAGGTACAGCACATAACTAGGAATGCTAATAGAATGTTATTGTTTATCATGAGGGGAATTGAATACAAAAGTAGGGAGGTTATGCTTCTGCTACACAGGGTATTGGTGAGACCACATCTGGAGTACTCCTTATTTAAGGAAGGATGTAAATGCGAGAAGGTTTACTCGACTAATACCTGGAATGGGCGGGCTGTCTTACGAGGAAAGATTGGACAAGCTAGGCTTGTGTCCGCTGGAATTTAGAAGATTTAGAAGAGGCGACTTGATTGAAACATACAAGATCCTGAGGGGTCTTAACAGGGTGGATGTGGAAAGGATGTTTCCCCTTGTGGGAGAATCTCAAACTGGTCACTGTTTAAAAATAAGGGGTCACCCATTTACAACAGATGAGGAGAAATTTTTTCTCTCAGAGGGTAATGAGTCTTTGGAATTCTCTTCCTTAAAAGGCAGTGAAAGCAGAGTCTTTGAATATTTTTAAGGCAGAGGTAGATAGATTCTTGATCAGCAAGGGGGTGGAAGGTTATCGGGGGTGGGTGGAAATGTGGAGTAATCAGTTCAGCCACAAACTTACTGAATGGCGGAGCAGGCTTGAGGGGCCGAGTGGCCTAGTCTTGCTCCTAATTTGTATGTTCGTCTGCTTTGGGATGTCCTGGGGTTGTGAAAGATGCTATATAAATACAAAACTTTTTTTTTTTTTTCCCCCTTTACTGGCCGCTGTCTTACTTGACCTGAGTGCTTGATGGAACAGTGAGGGTCCAAAATCAAAGATCCTGCTCCATGAAGTACATCATCTAACGTGGCAATTATTCATCTGGAGAAGTGGGGGCGGAGGAGTCAAGGGGAGGTTACTATTGGGTATGCAATGTGATGAGTTAACACATACAAGTCACAACAACAAAAAAAGGCTTGTTGACCTTTTTATTGCAAGGGCGTTGGGAGTACAAGAGTGACTAAGTTTTGCTGCAATTGTCGAGCTCAGGTGAGACCACACCTGGAATAGTGTGTACAGTTTCTGTCTCTGTAACTAAGGAAGGATATACTTGCCTTCGAGGTGGAGCAACAATACTTCATTAGACTGAATCGAGATGAGAGCGACATGGGTGGAGCAAAGGGAGTGGAGGTAGAAAATAGAGGGACAGGGATTTTGGAAGAGAATTTAGATTTGGGGCCCCAGTTAGCTGGAAAACAAGAGTAAGAAACGTGAGAGTGAAGATTTGGACATTCCTTACCCACCCGGATCCATGTCATCTCCAGGGAGGGATGTGAAATCCAAAACAAACTCCCCGGCTCTAAGCCCACCCACCAAAGGTGGTCAAAACAAGTCCAGGATCAGTGATCACGACCTGTATTACACGGTATCTACCACTTGTACAACATGATCTCTGCACCAACCCAAATACAGTGAACCAGCTCTTAATGCACACGCCAGCACCTTGTTCTCCGATCTCTGCGTTCGTCCCATTCTCGTCTCCTGTCCAACCCCTACTCCCTTCACTCTGACACTGTCACCCACAGCTTCAGCTGCCTGGGCCCCAAGCTCTGGATTCCTCTTACTAAACCTCTCCACCTGTCTAACTCATTTAAAATGCTCCTTAAAACCCAACGCTTTGACCAAGAGTTTCACCACCTATGCTATTATCTCATGAGGCTCAATGTCAAATTTTGCACTCCTGTAAAGGACCTTGGGACGTTTTCTACAGAGCTATGAGGAACGAGCAGTGGAGTGGGACTATTGGAATAGCTCTTCCAAAGAGCTGGTACAGGTACGATGGACCGAATGGCCTCCTTGCACTAGGATTCTCCGGGGGAAATGAAGAGAATTAGTTGGAATAGGAGAACAACCTGTATCGTTTTGCTTTAACTTGCTCAAGGGAAGGTGTGTTATGGTATTATAGTAATTACATTGCTGGACCGGTAATGTAGAAATCACCAGTGTAAAAAAAAAAAATCACACTAGACCGGGAATTTTCATAGCTTAAAAAAAAAAATCTGGAAATAAAAAGAAGCAATAAAAGTGACCGTGAAGCTGTCAGATTATTGTCAGAAACTTATCTGGTTCACCAATATCCTTTAGGGAAGGAAATCTGCCGTCCTTACCTGGTCTGGCCTACATGTGATTCCAAACCCACAGCGATGTGGTCGACTCTCAACTGCCCTCTGAAGTGGCCACTCAGTTGTATCAAACCACTGCAATGAGTAACATCTGCAGTGGTTCAAGAATAAGGCCCTCCACCTCCTCCTGAGGTATTACAGATGGATGATAAATGCTGGCCTTGCCAGTGACTGTCACATCCCAAGGAGGGATTAAAAATAAAATACACAAAGATCCCACCTGCACTGCAAAAACCTCTGACCTCACACTAAACAGGAGAAGGGACGTGCCAGCTACTTAAACTCACATCCCAAAAGGCTTCAATTAGCGCAAACTATCCCAACCTCTATCTGAAGCATGCTGTGGAAAAGGGTTTCTGTTCGCCAGTTAAGGACCATTGAGAATGAGAAAGCAACAGTGAGTGAGGCTAACTCAGTATCCATCTTTAAAAAAGCAGCGAAGTTAGGTTAAACTTGTATCGAACCTTGGCTGGACCACACTGGTAGTGCGACGCAAAGTTCTGGTCTCCATATTATAAAAAAGGATATGGAGGCACTGGAGGTGGTGTTGAGAAAGATCCACAAGAATGGCACTAGAACGGAGAGTTATACAGGCAAAGTTGAACAGGCTGGGCTTCTTTAACAAAACGAGAGGATTTGATAAGGTCGATGTAGAGGAGATATTTCCACTTATGGGCGAGACCAGAACTAGGGTCCATAAATACAAAATAATTAATAAATCCAATAGGGAATTCAAGAGAGATTTCACTATCCAGAGAGTGGTGAGAATGTGGAACTCGCTACCACAAAGAGGTGAAGCAATTGGCATTGATACATTTAAGGTGAAAACTAGATAAACACATGAGGGAGGAAGGAATAGAAGGATATGTTGATGGGGTGAGATGAAGTTGGGTGGCAGGAGGCTCGAGGGGCCTACTCCTGCTCCTAATTCATATGTTCAGGTGATGCAACATGGACTAGGTGGGCCGAATGGCCTGTTTCGGAGCTGTAAATACTGTGTAAAGCGTTTTAAAGATCAAACACCCCATCACCAAGTCTTGTACACCTTGCTGCCCAGACCACACTCAGTAGAAACAGCACACACGTCTGCACGCCCTCACGCTATTCCCTTTCAAATAGAAGACAACCTTAGACTCTTACATTTCCCTGTTGTTAGGAACATAGGAATTACCGGATAATACTGAGTAAAGTCCATCTAGTTCAGTGCCCAGCAACCTGGTAATCACCTGATACAATGACAATGGAATCGTCTAATCGCAGTCATCAATTTCAATCCATGCAAAACACACTCAGCCAGGCGGTGAGGAAAATCCCCATTGGACAAGAGCTCGGGGTGTCATAGGTCCAAGGTCACCCTGTTCCATCCAAGCACACTACACTCACACGCATCATGTCTGAAATTACTCATAATATTGTATCCCAAAATGTTATTTTCAGAAGGAAATCTCTAATTTGCCTTTGAACAAATCAATACTAACTCCTTCCATCGTCTCCCTCAGCAGTTTGATCACTGGCTCACACATATTGTTTCCACAAATGTGTTTTGAACTTTCCCCACTTTCAGCGCAGGCTGTGCCAACTGCACACGATGGAACAGCTCATCGCCGTCGATATTATCAAGAATTTTAGAATGCTAAAAACAGCAATTATATCACAGCTCAACCTTCTCTCTCTCCACCCCCCACATGGTCAACACCCCATTCTCCCCCACACCCTGGAGGTGGCAGTGTCTCTGAAGAAGCCAAGTTACACACACACCTCCGAAGACCAGAAGCAATCAGGTTCTACAGGTTACAGCTGGGATTTAGTGCTTGACTGGGGTCGGGGTAGATGAGTCTCAGTGGACCGCTGCACCACAAAGACAAGCTTGTCGTGAAAATTAACTGGGCGGGGGGGGGGGGGGGGGGGGGGGAGAGAAAAAGAAAAAAAAAACGCTGCTCCAAAAGGATGGCAACCAGCTTTCCATAACGTCTCGCCAAATGGGTTTGATTCCAACACACAATTGGTATGAGTAACGCTACAGCTTAAAATCTACAACATGCAGCTACTTCAGCAACTGTATAACCACCTCTGCACTCACCTGTGCTTTTCCAGCTCATTGTGCGAAGACCTGTAACAAAAATTTTTTAAAAATATATTAAACTTGAGATTTAAGGACATTGGCAAAAGAACCAAAATGGTGAGAACATTCACTTTACATACAGCAAGTTATAATGATCTGGAAGATGCTGCCTACAAAGGGCAGTGGAAGCAGATTCAAGAGTAACTTCCAAACGGGAATTTGGATAAATACTTAAGAAAAAATTGGCAGGTCAGAGTTTCACAGAACAGAAAAAGGCCCTTCGGCCCAACGCACCTGTGCCGGCCATCAAGCACCTGTCCTAACTAATCCCATTTTCCAGCACTTGGCCCATAGCCTTGTATGCTATGGTGTTTCAAGTGCTCATCTAAATACTTCTTAAATGTTGTGAGGGTTCCTGCCTCCACCACCTCTTCAGGCAGTGGGTTCCAGATTCCAACCACCCTCTGGGTGAAAATATTCTTCCTCAAATCCCGTGTGAACCTCCTGCCCCTTAACTTAAATCTATGCCCCCTGGTTATTGACCCCTCCACTAAGGGAAAAAGTTTCTTCCTATCTAACCTATCAATGCCCCTCATAATTTTGTATACCTCAATCATGTCCCCCCTCAACTTTCTCTGCTCTAAGGAAAACAACCCAAGCCTATCCAGTCTCTCTTCATAGCTGAAACACTCCAGCCCAGGCAACATCCTGGTGAATCTCCTCTGCACCCTCTCCAGTGCAATCTCATTCTTTCTATAGTGTGGTGCCCAGAACTGTACACAGTACTCCAGCTGTGGCCTAACTAGCATTTTATACAGCTAACATAACCTCCCTGCTCTTATCACTCAGCAGGTCTGGCAGCATCTGTGGAAAGAGAAGCAGAGTTAACGTTTCGGGTCAGTGACCCTCTAGTTCCGAAGAAGGGTCACTGACCCGAAACGTTAACTCTGCTTCTCTTTCCACAGATGCTGCCAGACCTGCTGAGTGATTCCAGCATTTCTTGTTTTTGTTTCAGATTTCCAGCATCCGCAGTATTTTGCATTTACTCCCTGCTCTTATATTCTATGCCTCGGCTAATAAAGGCAAGTATCCCATATGCCTTCCTAACCACATTATCTATCTGTGCTGCTGCCTTCAGTGACCTATGGACAAGTACACCAAGGTCCCTCTGACCCTCTGTACTCCCTAGGGTTCTACCATCCATTGTATATTCCCTTGCCTTGTTAGACCTCCCAAAGTGCATCACTTCACACTCATCAGGATTAAATTCCATTTGTCACTGCTCCACCCATCTTACCAGCCCATCTATATCGTCCTATAATCTAAGGCTTTCCTCCTCACTATTTACGACACCAATTTTCGTGTCGTCTGCGAACTTACTGATCACACCTCCTATATTCACGTCTAAATCATTAACGTATACCACAAATAGTAAGGGTCCCAGCACCGATCCCTGCGGTACACCACTGGTCACAGGCTTCCAATCGCAAAAACAACCCTCGACCATTACCCTCTGCCTCCTGCCACCAAGCCAATTTTGAATCCAATTTGCCAAATTGTCCTGGATCCCATGGGCTTTTACTTTCTCAACCAATCTCCCATGCAGGACTTTATCAAAAGCCTTACTGAAGTCCACGTAGACTATCAACTGCTTCACCCTCATCTACACATCTAGTCACCTCATCGAAAAATTCAATCAAATTAGACACGTTCTTCCCCTGACAAAGCCATGCTGACTATCCCTGATTAATCTCTGCCTCTCCAAGTGGAGATTAATCCTGTCCCTCAGAATTTTTTCCAATATTTTCCCAACCGCTGATGTTAGACTCACTGGCCTGTAATTACCTGGTTTATCCCTACTACCCTTCTTGAATAATGGTACCACATTCACTGTCCTCCAGTCCTCTGGTACCTCTCCTGTGGCCAGACAGGATTTGAAAATTTGTGTCAGAGCCCCTGCTATCTCCTCCCTTGCCTCACGTAACAGCCTGGGATACCTCTCATCTGGGCCTGGGGATTTATCCACCTTTAAACCCACTAAAACAGCTAATACTTCCTCCCTTTCAATGCTAATTTGATCAAGTACATCACAATCCCCCTCCCTGATCTCTACACCTACATTGTCCTTCTCCATAGTGAACCCAGATGAAAAGTAATCGTTCAAAACCTCACTTAGATCTCTAAAGGGCCCCACTTTTTCCCTGGTTATCCTCTTGCCCCTAACATACTTATAAAACGCCTTGGGATTTTCCTTTATCGTGCCCACCAGTGTTTTTTCATGCCCCCTCTTTGCTCTCCTAATTACTTTTTTTTTTTAAAGTACACTTTCTATACTCCTCTAGGGCCTCCACTGTTTTCAGCACTCTGAATCTGCCATACGCCTCCTTTCTTTTCCTTATCCAATCCTCTATATCCCTTGACCTGTTGGTCCTACTCTTCACCTTTACGGGAAGATGCTGCACCTGAACCCTCACAATTTCCCTTCGAAATGACTCCCATGGTCTGATGTAGACTTTCCTATAAGAAGTTGCTCCCAGTTCACTTTGGCCAGATCTTGTTTTTATCCTATTGAACTCGGCCTTCCCCTAATTCAGTATCTTTACATTTACAGTACAGTAGCTTCACATTTATATTTCATTTGTACATCACCCCCTACTGTACCTCCACTCTGTATACCATCCCCCTGTCAAATTAGTTTAAACCCCCCCTTCCCCCACCAACAGCACTAGCAAATCTCCCAGCAAGGATGTTGGTCCCATTCCAGTTCAGGTCCCACCTTTGCCAGAAACAGGCCAGTGATCCAGGAAACGAAAGCCCTCCCTCCTGCACCATCTCCCCAGCCATGCATTCATCTGCTCTAACCTCCTATTCTCACTAGCCCGTGGCACTAAAACAAACCCAGAGTTTACAACCTTAGAGGTCCTACTTTTTAAATCTGCTACCTAACTCCCTAAATTCTTTTTGCAGGACCTCACCCCTCTTTCTATCTACGTCATTGGTACCAATGTGGACCACGACCTCCGGCTGTGCACCTTCACCCTCCAGAATACTCTAACCGCTCGGTGATATCCATGACTCTTGCACCAGGGAGGCAACATAGCAACCTGGAATCACATCTGCGACCACAGAAATGTCTATCTGTTCCACTAACCATAGAATCCCCTACCACTATTGCCCTCTTGTCCCTTTTTCTCCATCCAGCACAGTTGAGTCACCCATGACATTCTAGTCATGACTCGTGGTGCCGTCTCCAGAGGGACCCTCTTTCCCATCGGTACTCAGAACTAAATACCGGTTAGAAAGTGGGATGTCCTCTGGGAACTCCTGCACTACCTGCCCTGACTTCTTCGTCTGTCCAGCAGACACCCAGTCCCCCCCTCCCACCATCTGTGCTCGCCTAGGCACCGGCTTGACTACCTCCTGAAACGTGCCATCCACATAGTCCTCCACCTCGCGGATGTGCCACAGTGACTCCAGCCGCCACTCGAGCTCCGAAACCCGAAGCTCAAGCTTCTGCGGAAGAGCAGGGGTGACAGGACTAATTGGGAATCTCTTTCAAAGCACGATGGGCTGAATGCTCTCCTTCTGTGGTTTTAAGAAAACTTTGCCTCTAAACTGTCCAGTCCAGCAAATTACTGCAGTAAGTACAAAGAAAACAACAACGAAAATTACAGCACAGGAACAGGCCCTTCGGCCCTCCAAGCCTGCGCCGATCCAGATCCTCTATCTAAACATGTCGCCTATTTTCTAAGGGTCTGTATCTCTTTACTTCCTGCCCATTCATGTATCTGTCTAGATACATCTTAAGACGCTATCGTGCCTGCGTCTACCACCTCCACTGGCAACGCGTTCCAGGCACCCACCACCCTCTGCGTAAAGAACTTTCCACGCATATCCCCCCCTAAACTTTTCCCCTCTCACTTTGAACTCGTGACCCCTAGTAATTGAATCCCCCACTCTGGGAAAAAGCTTCTTGCTATCCACCCTGTCTATACCTCTCATGATTTTGTACACCTCAATCAGGTCCCCCCTCAACCTCCGTCTTTCTAATGAAAATAATCCTAATCTACTCAACCTCTCTTCATAGCTAGCGCCCTCCATACCAGGCAACATCCTGGTGAACCTCCTCTGCACCCTCTCCAAAGCATCCACATCCTTTTGATAATGTGGCGACCAGAACTGCACGCAGTATTCCAAATGTGGCCGAACCAAAGTCCTATACAACTGTAACATGACCTGCCAACTCTTGTACTCAATACCCCATCCGATGAAGGAAAGCATGCCGTATGCCTTCTTGACCACTCTATTGACCTGCGTTGCCACCTTCAGGGAACAATGGACCTGAACACCCAAATCTTTCTGTACATCAATTTTCCCCAGGACTTTTCCATTTACTGTATAGTTTCACTCTTGAATTGGATCTTCCAAAATGCATCACCTCACATTTGCCCTGATTGAACTCCATCTGCCATTTCTCTGCCCAACTCTCCAGTCTATCTATATTCTGCTGTATTCTCTGACAGTCCCCTTCACTATCTGCTACTCCACCAATCTTAGTGTCGTCTGCAAACTTGCTAATCAGACCACCTATATTTTCCTCCAAATCATTTATGTATATCACAAACAATAGTGGTCCCAGCACGGATCCCTGTGGAACACCACTGGTCACACGTCTCCATTTTGAGAAACTCCCTTCCACTGCTACTCTCTGTCTCCTGTTGCCCAGCCAGTTCTTTATCCATCTAGCTAGTACACCCTGGACCCCATGCGACTTCACTTTCTCCATCAGCCTACCATGGGGAACCTTATCAAACGCCTTACGGAAGTCCATGTATATGACATCTACAGCCCTTCCCTCATCAATCAACTTTGTCACTTCCTCAAAGAATTCTATTAAGTTGGTAAGACATGACCTTCCCTGCACAAAACCATGTTGCCTATCACTGATAAGCCCATTTTCTTCCAAATGGGAATAGATCCTATCCCTCAGTAACTTCTCCAGCAGCTTCCCTAACACTGACGTCAGGCTCACCGGTCTATAATTACCTGGATTTTCCCTGCTACCCTTCTTAAACAAGGGGACAACATTAGCAATTCTCCAGTCCTCCGGGACCTCAACTGTGTTTAAGGATGCTGCAAAGATATCTGTTAAGGCCCCAGCTATTTCCTCTCTCGCTTCCCACAGTAACCTGGGATAGATCCCATCCGGACCTGGGGACTTGTCCACCTTAATGCCCTTTAGAATACCCAACACTTCCTCCCTCCTTATGCCGACTTGACCTAGAGTAATCAAACATCTGTCCCTAACCTCAACATCCGTCATGTCCCTCTCCTCGGTGAATACTGATGCAAAGTACTCGTTTAGAATCTCACCCATTTTCTCTGACTCCACGCATAACTTTCCTCCTTTGTCCTTGAGTGGGCCAATCCTTTCTCTAGTTACCCTCTTGCTCCTTATATATGAATAAAAGGTTTTGGGATTTTCCTTAACCCTGTTTGCTAAAGATATTTCATGACCCCTTTTAGCCCTCTTAATTCCTCGTTTCAGATTGGTCCTACATTCCCGATATTCTTTCAAAGCTTCGTCTTTCTTCAGCCTCCTAGACCTTATGTATGCTTCCTTTTTCCTCTTAGCTAGTCTCACAATTTCACCTGTCATCCATGGTTCCCTAATCTTGCCATTTCCATCCCTCATTTTCACAGGAACATGTCTCTCCTGCACGTTAATCAACCTCTCTTTAAAAGCCTCCCACATATCAAATGTGGATTTACCTTCAAACAGCTGCTCCCAATCTACATTCCCCAGCTCCTGCCAAATTTTGGTATAGTTGGCCTTCCCCCAATTTAGCACTCTTCCTTTAGGACCACTCTCATCTTTGTCCATGAGTATTCTAAAACTTACGGAATTGTGATCACTATTCCCAAAGTAGTCCCCTACTGAAACTTCAACCACCTGGCCGGGCTCATTCCCCAACACCAGGTCCAGTATGGCCCCTTCCCGAGTTGGACTATTTACATACTGCTCTAGAAAACCCTCCTGGATGCTCCTTACAAATTCTGCTCCATCTAGACCTCTAACACTAAGTGAATCCCAATCAATGTTGGGAAAATTAAAATCTCCCATCACCACCACCCTGTTGCTCCTACATCTTTCCATAATCTGCTTACATATTTGTACCTCTATCTCACGCTCACTGTTGGGAGTGTCCAAGGGTTCTAGAGTCTTGCAAGATAAAGGAGTTGAAATAATTTGAAAAATTATTAAGTGGTCAGTAACCTCTTTTGTTTCTTGTTTCACTGGCACTGAGGTTGCTGGAAAGTGTCGCTGTGTCCCTGGGATAATGAGCAGGTAATTGTCCAGAGCTCCCACTCACAAATCACTGCAGTGACCCAGGCTGGGAAGAGTGCGTGTGGGCAGGGTTGGACTGTGATGCACGCAGTCGAACAGCATTTACTGAATGTGCGTCAAAGCAGTTTCCCCAATGAGGGCTTGATGCTTAAAGTCAAAGTTAAAGCCCACAATCCATGAGTAAAGAGCAAGGGGGTGGGACTAATTGGTAACTTTCAGTCAACCAATGCACAATGGGCTGAATGGCCTGTCTGCATTGTAAGGGTTTATGATTCTAATTTCATCTGTAGTGTTGAGAAATCGTGCCACAAGAACACTACTAATTCCCCAGATAGCATTAAGGCACCTTGTGGGTTCTAGCTTGTGGCTTGTACAAAACCAGGGAGACACCTCGAGAAAGTTGCTAACATTAGCCTGCAGCCTCCTGGGCTAGGGAGAGGGTAGGAAGCAAAAGGAGCCAGGATTCCCACTCACTGCTGCTATTCAGTGACCCCTGCCTGCGGGGCACGTTAGGCGACAGGCTTGGGGGGTAGTACAATATACATTTGAATAGCAGGAGAATCCAGGAATTCCGTGCTCCATTCAGAAATTGATAAGTCCGTGCTTCAACTGAGGGGAATGCAGTTGCACAATTTCTCCGCTCGGTCCTGGAAGATTAATGTGACAAAACGCAACAGTCGGAGAAAGTTCAAGTCGCAGCAACAGGTCAACATTTATATAGCGCCATTAATATATAAAACATCCCAAGGCTTTCCACTGGGGTGTCAAAATTTGACAGTCTCAGAAGCCATCAGGATAGATTATCAATAGCTTGGTCAGAGAGGTAGGTTTTAAGTAGCATCTTAAGGAGAGCAAAGTAGAGGGGGGGGGGGGGGAAAAGAGAGAGGTTTAAGGAGGGAATTCTAGAGCTTAGGACCCAGACAGCTGAAGGCTCGGCTGCCAATAGTGGAGCAATTAAAATCAGGATGCGCGAGACCAGAATTAGAGCACAGATATCTTGGAGGGTTGTCAGGCTGGAGGAAGTTACAGATAGGGAGGGGCGAGGCCACGAAGGGATTTGAAAAACAGGGATGAGAATTTTTTTTTTTTTAAATTAAACGTTTGACCTGACAACAGGAAGTTGAATGTTCTAACCAGGAACACTCAACCCGCGTGGAGGGAGCGCTCTGCACAGGGCACGCGCGTGGGTTGTGGGCATCTGGGCTGTTCCCAGGGACGCACACCGAGATAAACATCAACTACTGCTGGAGGACTATCAATTCGGTGAAAGACGCCCTTTGGTCTTCCCGAAACTTGCTGGTCTTCCAGCGCAAAGAGTTGTCCACCACCGAATGTTGCAGACTGGCACATTCCAAGGTCCAGGACTACGTGCTGAGGGACGCACTAAAGCTTGGGGCAACCGCAGCAAAGGCTCAATGGGGAAAGACCACTGTGTAAGGTCCCCCCCACCAAGCTGAACTGAGGGGCTGGATCCATGGGAAACCCCTCGAACTGTATTGGGAAAATTTTCGTTTGCTGTAAAATGTAAAAATGCATCTGGCATGAAAAATGAAATGGAAGGGTTGTGAGGCAACTCATGATTCTATTGAAGGAAACGGATCACCTTTGCACTGTCTGCAATTTTTGACATGGTGCTGTTTGAAACTGTTTGGTAATGTATTTTTTTTTTTTACATATTTTTATGAATAAAGTATATTTTGGAAAAAAAAAATGTAGAATTCGAGGGCACAGGCACGCCATAGAAGGCTAACGTGAAGTGTCTCTCGCCTCCTAGCACACAACACATGTATCAAAGCTGCCCACACCTGAACGGTGCACTCACTGTCTTTCTCTCTCTCTCCACTACACAGCTTCCCCAGCAGAGCTGGCAGGACGGACCTGCTACAAGGCTCTTTGATGACTCAATGAGTTTCATGTCTTGTCTGGCACAGTAAGATGAGAAGGAAGAGCCAAGCATCGATACTGCCCCATCTAGTCTCTGCTGAATTAATTAATCCCACATCTGGGCAGCAATTAGATGCTGCGTTTGGTCCCTGGGATAAGGGGACAAAGTTCTTTTATTATTGCTAACCAAAAACCTTCAGCCTGTGTGAACAGCAAAGTAACAAGGCGGCACAGTGGTTAGCACCGCAGCCTCACAGCTCCAGGGACCCGGGTTCGATTCCGGGTACTGCCTGTGTGGAGTTTGCAAGTTCTCCCTGTGTCTGCGTGGGTTTTCTCCGGGTGCTCCGGTTTCCTCCCACAAGCCAAAAGACTTGCAGGTTGATAGGTAAATTGGCCATTATAAATTGTCACTAGTATAGGTAGGTGGTAGGGAAATATAGGAATAGGTGGGGATGTTTGGTAGGAATAGGTGGGGATGTTTGGTAGGAATATGGGATTAGTGTAGGATTAGTATAAATGGGTGGTTGATGTTCGGCACAGACTCGGTGGGCCGAAGGGCCTGTTTCAGTGCTGTATCTCTAATCTAAATCTAATCTAGTCTGCTTCCCCCTCTGCTTGATAGCCTAATCGATATTTATAAGATTTAACAGTTAGCAAACACTTTTTTTTTTTAAAAACTCATTCATTCATGGGATGTGAGCTTCGCTGTCTAGACCACCATTTATTGCCCATCCCGGTTTGCCCTTGAGGAGGTGGTGAGCTGCCTTCCTGAATACAACTGAGTGGCTTGCTAGGCCATTGCAGAGGGCAGTTAAGAGTCAACCACATTGCAGTGTGTCTGCAGTCACATGTGGGCCAGACTAGGGCAAGGATGGCAGATTTCCTTCTATAAAAAAAGGAAATTAGTGAACCAGATGGGTTTTTAATGACAATCCAGTAATTTTATGGTCACCATTACTGAGATTAGCTTTACATTCCTGATGTATTTAATTAATTGAATTAAAATTCCCCTCTGGTGGGACTTGAACTCACGTCTCCAGATCATTAGACCAGGAACATAACCACTATGCTACCCTACCCCTTATAGTTAGGCAGGATGGCAAACAGCACCCTTGGAACATTGTCACAGCAACCATTTATTGCCTCAGGATGCGGAGACTACTGTGTGTTGCTCAAACTTACCCATCAGAGGATGGACCACTGTGAAGTTGGATATTTCTGAAGGAGATGGTTATAAACCAGTGACTACAGGTGCCATCCAGTGACAGTCATATGGATCAGGAGCTTCAAATCTCAAACTGATGGATCAATCAGCCTCAGTGCCATTCCCAACTGACCACTGCCTTTTCATAAGCCTCGAGGGCAAATATCAGTAGGCTATTCGACTATAGGAGGAAGCAGACCAGGGAGCCTCAGGGTTGGAGGAGTGGGGTGTGAAAAAAAAAGCAATCAGCTCCAGATTGCTAACCACTGACTCCTACTGGAAAGCGAGTGGTATTTCAGCTAAAGGAATGGCCAGTCAGGAGAAGCACAGGCCAGGGGAATATTCCCCAGTTAGAGTTTGCACCTCCAGCAAAGATGCTGGTCATGCAACTTTCAAAAAAACTACACAACCTTCTCACGCGTCCTGAATATCTACACACTGAATTTTGCCACAACTTGATCCCCAATCAATCATTCACCTGTCACTCAAACTGTGCCAAGTTGCATCAGTCAGACTGACAACATCTAAAGCTAAAGGAAGTCACATTTACTCAGGCCTGAATCATACAAGGCAACTGACAATCAGGACTGAATTCATTTTTAATAAAACCTCAGCATGTGAGATGCAATTACACATTTCTTCCTTGAAAAGAGTAGCACAGATCCAAGAACACTGCCCCCTTTTCTCTTCCCCATACCAGTCTTTGCTCTCAAGAGCCAGTAACCCGAAGGAAAACAGCAACAGTTCAGAGAATTGGAGGGGCCCTTGAAGGAAATAAATTTGACCGACGGAATGGCATTCTAAATGGCTCTATGAAAGGGATACTTTTTGTTATACATCAACCCAAGTTAACAAATACAACAAAGTGATGACAATTAGATATTTTGAGACTCAACCCCCTCATCACTGACCCCCTGTAGTTTGGGGGGGGGGAAAAGAAAGGGGAAGGTGGCTCAGTTTGAAAATCTCTGGGTCAGGGAATTAATAAACAAGAGAAAATAAGTTGATGAATCAAGGGATAGAAAATAAAACCAAATATATTAAGCTGGACGCTAATCAGAGCTAACAACGGTTAGGAAAGCACTTCTAATTTTTTTTTTTTTAATTGATATTATCGGCTGTGATATTCACGGTTTCCAGTGGCAGGAGGGTCAGCAACCAGAGGAAAAAGATTTATTAATGTTTGGCAGAAGAAATAGAGGGAGAAGAAAAATGTTACACGAGTTATGATGATCTGGAATGCTCTGTGTGAGGGGGTAGTGGAAGTGTCAATGGACTAGTAATCTGGAGGCCTAGGCTACTGCCCTAGGGACTCGGGTTCAAATCCCACCATGACAGGTGGCAGAATTTAAATTCAATGAATAAAAATCTGGAATTGAAAGCGAGTTTCAGTAATGGTGCCATGAAATTATCATTGATAGTCATTAAAAGCCCATCTGGTGCACTAACATTGTTTAAGGAAGGAAATCTGATGTCATTACTTGGTCTGGCCTACAGGAGAGTCCAGACCCACAACAACGTAGCTGACACTTAACTGCTCTCAAATGGTCCTGCAAGCCACTCAGTCGTCAAGGGCAATTTGGGATGGACGCCAAATACTGGCCTGGCCATCGACACTCACATCCCGTGAAAGACAAAAAAAAAAAATTTTCAAATGAGAATTGGGTAAATAATCAAAAGGGGATATTTTGCAGGGCTTTGGGAAGGGGGACTAGCTCCTTCACTGGCATGATGGGCTGAATGGTCTCACCCTGTGCTGAGAATCTCTGAAAAATGCAAGCAGCCGAACTGATGAGCTTGCAATTTAACTCTGCATACAGATACACACATATAAGTGAATGAACATGGGCCAAACTGGAAGGAGGGGAGGAAAGGGAGGAGGGAGGGAGGAACTGTTTCTTCAAACTGGCTCAACCCATTCCAACACCAGGCAAACAGACGGCATGGCGCATGCGCAGCATCGAGCTGAACTACAGACAAAAAAAAAGGGACTCAAGAAAAAACAGATCTTGGGGGAAAATAATGCAACACTATATTTCCAAAAAATATATATATATGCAGGGCACAAACATCAATCCCGCGGAACAAGTCACCTTTCCCTTGAATTTTCTTTTTGCATTTCTCATTTCGGCTTATCTGAATATCTTTTTATTAGCATCACGTCCACAAACCTGAGGGGATAGTCAGCCAAAACCGTTCGGCGTTTGTGGATAGCTCCTGCATTATTATTAACACCTTGCTTCCAAAAAAAAAACATTAAAATCTAACATCTGCGCTTTAGTCCCTTTTTGCACAGTGAACAAAGCAGCAAGAGGACGTGGATTGTTTTGGGGAAATGATTAAATGCTTAAAATAGGTTACTGGAAATTAAATTCAGGGATTTTAGGGGAAGGGAAGGTGAAGAAACTGGGTAGAAATGTGCAGGAGGGAAGCAGCTGTCCTGTAAAATGAGACTGTAAATGTGTGAGGGAATATTGTACGCGTGGCAGTGTTTATATCCGATCTAAACACAGCCAAGCCCAAAGGGGGGGAAAATGGCGACTGGGAAAGATTAAAGAGCCAAATATATAAAAACACACACAACCCCCTCCCCTCTCCCTGTACCTGTTATTTGGGCTTTTCTTCGTCTTGCCTTTCTTCCTGTTAAATTCGACGTTGCAGGGTAAAATCGACGCGTAGCCGTGTTCTGCCTCTGAAAGCGAGAAAAACAATAAAAAACACTGTGCATCTGCAAATAGATGAATGCAGTCAACTGCAACTGGTGTGCGGGAAAAGGCAACAAATTCTGCATTATACCTCTCTCTCGTCTCTCGATATACTCGGCTGCCTCCAGTAAGGTTTGAATATTAAAGAATGCCATTTCTGTATGCAAAAAATATATATATATATATATAGTTTCGCGTGGGTGTCTCTCTCCAAAAAATAAATCTCCCGCCTATCCGAGAATTAACATTGGAAATAAAAGGGAGGTTTGCTTTGCAAAATAAAACTATGTGACTTATAAGGAGAGACAGAGAGAGAGAGACAAGTTTCTGCAGCCCTTCTGTTACACTTCCCCTCAACCTAGCCTGCTGAGCAGCCCAGATGCATTGTGACGCACTTTGATTGACAGCCCGAGCCCTGGCCGCCGCGCTCTCCAATGGGGAGGCGGCTCGACAGCCACGTTTGGTTGCACTCCGCACGCACAGAGCGAGCAAATGTATCAACAAGTGCTGGGCCGCCGCCGCTGATTGGCCCGTGCAAACAGATCAATGTCGCAGCAGCTCCCCGCCGGCGCCCTAGCAACACAGCGCGTGACCCGGGCCGCCGCGCGCTGATTGGCGGCCGCCGCCGCATGCAAAGCGGGGGCCGTCCGGCCGCCGCACGCCATTGGCTGCCGGCCGCACATCTTGATGAGCGGGGCGGCGCCAGTCTGCGCCTTTCAACTTGACGTTGCTGTCTGAGTGTGGGTGCCAGAGACAAGGCAGGAGGATGGGGCTTTTTTCTTTTGGGTTTCTATCTTATTGTGTGTGTGTTAGTGACGTACGTTACAGCCAACATTGCTCTAGACCTTTGGGGAATAAGGCAACAGAATAGGCCCCAGACATTGTGTTGGAATTTTTTTTTTAAATCCTTCAGTATTCTTTGCCCTGCTACCATGCAGAAAAATATATCTCTGGCTGTTAAAAGTTGTTAACTCAGGCTGGTGGAATATCATTTACCCTACCTCATGAAAAGTTGCCTGCTGCAAAGTGATCTTCCCACCAGATAAGTGGTTTTCAGAAAGAACTTGCATTTATCTAGCACCTCAACAAGCCCCGAAGCACTTTACAGGCAATGACGTTTTTCTTTTGAAGTGTAGTCACTGTTAGAGGAAACACAGCAGCTAATTTCCACACACAGCAAGTTCCCACACACAGTAATGAGATCCAAAGCAGATTATTGCTTTTGGTGGTGTTGGATGAAGGAGAAATATTGGCCAGGCCACCAGAGAGAACTCCCAAATAAAGCAAAACACTGCAGATGCTGGAAACACTCAGCAGGTCTGGCAGCATCTGTGGAGAGAGAAGCAGAGTTAACCTTTCAGGTCAGTGACCCTTCATCTGAACTGCCATGGCAAAGTGAGAACTCCCTGCTCTTCAAAACAGTGGCCATGAGATCTTTTAGGTTTTTTTAGTTTTAGAGATACAGCACTGAAACAGGCCCTTCGGCCCACCGAGTCTGTGCCGACCATCAACCACCCATTTATACTAATCCCATATTCCTACCACATCCCCACCTGTCCCTATATTTCCCTACCACCTACTTATACTAGGGGCAATTTTTTTTTTATAATAGCCAATTTACCTATCAACCAGCAAGTCAGACCTGGTCCAAAAGACAGCACCTCTGACAGTGCAGCACTCCCTCAGTGCTACAATGGGAGTGTCAGCCAAGATTATATGGCTGGGGCTCTGGAGTGGGTCTTGAACCCATGATTTTCTGAGTCAAGCATGGATGCTACCCGCTACAGCACAGCTAACACCATTAGCTCAGTGCTGTACACCTCTGATACTCTCCATTAGTGTAAATTATTGGAGTTTAAAACCTCTGTTTTATTATTCATATCTTGTCTCTCATGTTATATGTTGCCAGCTGCAAAATTACATTCCAAGAATGAATGATTCGTTTAAATGACGCTGGCTATTTCTCAATAAGTCTGTAAAGTGTTAACAAACAGCATCACTGTGGTAAAATATTTGGCAAGACATGATTGCACATGGAGAAGTCTGCACAGGTACAGCATCACTAGCAGTGCTGCCAGAAATTCATTGCTTACTTAAGTTGGCATTTTAAATATATAATATAAACATGTGAAAAACTTGTCACAGGAAAGTTTTGCAACGTAGCACATTTAGCATCTGTGCCAGTGCAAAAGTGTTCACAGAGCCAGTCATTACGGGCTGTGTAGTTGTGTCTTTGCAGGAGGCCTTTCCTGCCAAGTTCAAAACCCAGAACAATTTCCCCAGCCCTTCCCCGATCACTCAATCGGGGAGTTGGTCCCTATGTCCTGGCCAATGTGTTTCCTTCTATAACAAAAACAGAGGATCTGGTCATTGTCATATTGCTGTTTGTGGGATCTTGGTGTGTGTAAACTGTGTGTTTCCGACACTACGACAGTGACTAAACTTCAGAATAACTTCATTGACTACAAAGCGCTTTGGGACTTCCTGAGTATGTGAAGGAACCAGAGAAATGAAAGTCTTTCTTGCTATCTTTCAATAACAACTGATATTTACATTGTGCCATTACAGTAATAAAATGTCCCGAGGCACTTTACAGCAGCATTATCAAACTAAATTTGACACCGAGACACATAAGGAGATATTCGGACAATTCAGAAAGTTTGGTTAAATAGGTAGGTTTTAAGGAGCGTCTTAAAAGAGGAGAGAGAGGCGGAGAGGTATCGGGAGGGAATTCTGGAGCTTAGGGTCCGGCAGCTGAAGGTATGGTCACCAATGGTGGAGAACTTAAAATAGGGAATAATCAAGAGGCCAGAATTGAAAGAGCACAGAGACCTCAGAGGGTTGGAGGAAGTTACAGAGATAGGGAGGGGCGAGGCCATGGAAAGATTTGAAAACAAGGACGAGAATTTAAAACCGTGGTGTTGCTCAACTGGGATCCATTGAGCACAGGGCTGCTGAGTGAACGGGACTTGGTGCGAGGTAAGGCCATATGTCAGGAGTCCATGTAGGACCCAGTTTAATTCCGGGTGTGCTGCAAAAAGCTGCCCTCAGCCAGAGTTGGAGAGTTGTGGCAGGGTGGAGTTAGGGGTGACGGGTTCTATAATTGTCCTCAGTACCCCAGTGTTGGGGAAGTGAAAAGTCAGCGAGCATTCGATTGGTGTGTGAAATCTCCTGTTGGTACAGATGTTGAGCTGAGGATAGGATTGAGCTTGGCTGTTAGGTTTGCACCCAATGTCTGAACAGGATGTTCCCTCTGACAGTCTAGGGAGAATAACAGTTGTGGAACTAGATGCCAGCAAGGAATCAATGCCCGCAGAGAAAGGGGAGGGAGGAAAGTTCCACAAAAACCTCTCTTATGCAACAAAACACTCCTCTTCAACAAAACATATCATCCTTTGTGTGTTACATTATCAATAAAGGGTGTGTATTTTGAGAGCTTTCGAAGTTACAGATTACTAATATAAGCATGAAAAAGAGCAAGTACTTAAAAATAACGGTGACTCATCTTTTTTTGTATCAAAACTGTCTAGTTCAGCACACATTGGAGGAAATGTCTCACAAAGGCGCCTGAGCCTTGCAGTATCAAGGACAGCAACATCTGTCGTTTCTCGTTTAATTGGCACTGAGGTTGCTGGCAGTGATCTCCGTGTCCCTAGGTTAAGGAGCAAGAAATTGGCCGGAGCTCCCACTCCCGATCGCTCCACAGTGACCCACACTGGAAAGAGTGCGTGTGGGCCGAATTGGACTGTGACGCATGCAGTTGTCGAACAGTGTTAGCTGAATGCCTGTGTCAAAGCAGCTTACCCAATCACACGATGAAGACTTGCCGCTTAAAGTCACACTCTTTTTTTTAAATGTACATCAGGTCCACAACCCATGAGGAAAGAGGAGGGGAGTTGGCCTAATGGTAGCTATTTCAGAGAGCTGGCACAGCATAATGGGCCAAATGGTCTCTTCCTACACTGTGAGATTTAATAACACCCAGTGCAGTTCCCCATACTCATCCATACTCTGAGCCAAAGAAAGAACTTGCACCTCAGGACATTCCATAGTACTTTAGAGCCAATGAAGTACTTCTGAAGTATAGTTACTGCCGAATGTAGGAAACACATCAGCCAACTTGCTGATTTTTCTATTTTTTTGTGATGTTGGTTGAGGATTAAATATTGGCCAGGACACCAAGAAAAACTCCCCTGCTCAACATTAAAATAGCAGCCCGGGATGTTTACCAGGGGGACAGAGAAGGCCCAGGTCTAACACCTCATCCAAAGGACAATCAAGCACTCACTCAGTACTCTGAAGTGTCAGGTGAGATAAATCTCTGGAGTGGGACTTGAATCCACAACCTTTTGACTCAGAGGCAAGATATTACCAATAGAGTCACAACTGCCCCATTCAACAGGATAGGCACTGTACAAGTGAAGGAAATAAATTTGATTCTCCTGGCCCTCTAAATGGCTGCAAACCGCCGTAGATACTGGAGCAAATCTGAAGAAAAAGAGACAGAGACTTGCATTTGTATAGCACCTTTCACAACCAACAGACATCTCAAAGCACTTTACAGCCAATTAAGTAGTTCTAAAGTGCAGTCACTGTTGTAATGTCAGAAACACAGCAACCAGTCTGTACAGCAAGCTCCTCCAAACAGCATCGTGATAATGACCAGCTCGTCTGTTTCCGTGATGTTAATTGAGGGATAAATATAGGCCAGGACACCAGAGGTAACTCCCCTGCTCTTCTTCAAAGCACAGGCATGGGATCTTTAACATCCACCCGAGACAGGGCGTCAGTTTAGTGTCTCATCTGAAAGGTGGCACCTCCAACAGTGAGGCACTCCCTCCGTACTGCACTGGAGTGTCAGCTTTGAAATTTATACTCAAGTCCTAGAGTGGGACTTAACCCCACTAGCTTCTGACTGAGAGGCAAGAATGCTACCCTCTAAGCCATGGCTGATACTAGATGGCAAGTCACTCGATCGTTGCTGCCTCCTGCACCGGGTCAGGTGAGAAAAGTGGGACAGTCAATGGGAAGGCAGGATGCCTCTGAGTGAGAGGCCAGAAAGACATGGGGAGCAATTGAAGCGAATGATGCAGTTACAACCTTACCAAAGACACACAGAGCAAACGTGTGATACGTGCACAGCATTGCTGTACAATCCAAGATTTTGCAACATCCATAAATCCTCAGCAAATTTATTTATCTGGAAGGCAATGCATGGGAAAGCCTACTGTTAATTTTCTCGTGACCTTTGTGCCAATTATCTGTCAATGTCAGTTGTTCATGAGTTCAAAGTCAATCCCCCAGTGATCTCTGCATAAAGTGAAATTAAAGTAGAAACTGGATTACTGCAATAAATCTCTAAGCATTAAAACAAAATGGCAGGAGGAAGAAATCAATTTCTCCTCCCTCCCTCAAAACTGCTCACGGCACCTTGTCAGGGTGGGGGTGTGCGGGGGGCGGGTGCTTGGGTGGGGGGGGGTTGGTGTTGGGAACGGGAGGTCTGATTTCTGACACATCAAACACCCTCCAGTATCTCTAGTATTTCAGCCAAGTGTCCATTCTTTACGTCTGACTGGACAATTGGTGTCAGCAAGCTAATCAACTATGTTGAGCATCATGGGTCAAGCTTAACCCAGTGCTTTGGTAATTATCTGTACTCTTTCCCAGATGCACAACAGCAACACAATACATCTCCTTAGACAGCACCTTCAAAAACCATGACCACTACCAACTAGAAGGACAAGGGCAGCAGACACATGGGAACACCACCACCTGCAAGATCCCCTCCAAACCACACACCATCCTGACTTGGAACTATATCGCCGTTCCCTCACTGTCGCTGGGTCAAAATCCTGGAACTCCCTTCCTAACAGCACTGTGGGTGTGCCTACACCATATGGACTGCAGCGGTTCAAGAAGGCAGCTCACCACCACCTTCTCAAGGGCAATTAAGGATGAGCAATAAATGCTGGCCTGGCCAGCAATGCTTACATTTCATAAATGAACACACCTGCAATTTCCAGAAGGTGACTGGATCATGATCAGGTTGGGGAACCCTGGACTATTACACCTTTCCAAGCAAGTGCAGCGGGTGCAATACCTTCCCTTTTAACTCCTCCCTTCTCACCATCCAAGGCCTCAAACGTTCCTGCCAGGTGAAACAACAATTTACTTGTACTTCTTTCAATTTAGTATACCGTATTCGCGGCTCACCATGTGGTCTCCTCTACACGGTGGAGACCAAACTCTGATTGGATGACCACTTTGCAAAACACCTCCATTCAATCTGCAACTGTGACTTTGGGCTTCCTGTTTCCTGTCATTTTAATTCTCCACCTTGCTCCCACTCTGACCTCTCTGTCCTTACCTTCCTGCAGTGTCCCAATGAAACTCAACACAAACTCGAGGAACAACACCTCATCTTTCGACTGGGCACTTTATAGCCTTCCGGATTCAACATTGAATTCAACAATTTCAAATCATAACCTCTTCCATTTTGTTTTGTTTTTCTTTGCTAGTTTTTTTTCATCTTGTTTCTCTCTTATTTCCTTTGCTTTTGGATGGCAGCTGTTCAGGATCCTGCCATGTACACCTCATTTAGAGACATCTTTTGTTTCTTTACTTGTCCCATTACCACTCCCTTTGGCCTTATACCATAAAACCTTTTGTCATTTAATCTCTCCTGCAACCCCCTCGTTCGATCACAGACCTTCTCTTTTGTTTTTCTTCCCACCCACAACACCCACCCTACCCACCCTTTCACTTGAGCATCCGCAGTAATTTACCCTGGACTATTATCTCTTCCCTAACCTAGGAACCATGAGGACAATTGTAGAAGTGCTACTAAGTCAGCAGAGACTACCATTCAAACCCAGGACATTCTGATAGTTTTCCCCCTGATTCCCACTGACTCCAGTTTTGCTAGGGATCCTTGATGTCATACTCGGTCAAATGCTGCCTTGATGCCAAGGGCCATCACTCTCACCTCACCTCTGGAGTTCAGCTCTTTTGTCCATGTTTGAACCAAGGCTTTCATCAAAACTGCAAATCTAATGAAGGGTCACTGACCTGAAACGTTAACTCTGCTCCTCTCTCCACAGATGCTGCCAGACCTGCTGAGTATTTCCAGCATTTCTTGTTTTTATTTCAGATTTCCAGCATCTGCAGTATTTTGCTTTTATTTTGGAAGATCCAATTCAAGAGGGAAGTATACAGTAAATGGAAAAGTCCTGGGGAAAATTTATGTACAGAGAGATTTGGGTGTTCAGGTCCATTGTTCCCTGAAGGTGGCAATGCAGGTAAATAGAGTGGTCAAGAAGGCATACGGCATGCTTTCCTTCATCGGACGGGGTATTGAGTACAAGAGTTGGCAGATCATGATACAGTTGTATAGGACTTTGGTTCGGCCACATTTGGAATACTGCGTGCAGTTCTGGTCGCCACATTACCAAAAGGATGTAGATGCTTTGGAGAGGGTGCAGAGGAGGTTCACCAGGATGTTGCCTGGTATGGAGGGCGCTAGCTATGAAGAGAGGTTGAGTAGATTAGGATTATTTTCATTAGAAAGACGGAGGTTGAGGGGGGACCTGATTGAGGTGTACAAAATCATGAGAGGTATAGACAGGTTGGATAGCAAGAAGCTTTTTCCCAGAGTGGGGGATTCAATTACTAGGGGTCACGAGTTCAAAGTGAAAGGGGAAAAGTTTAGGGGGGATATGCATGGGAAGTTCTTTACGCAGAGGGTGGTGGGTGCCTGGAACGCGTTGCCTGCGGAGGTGGTAGATGCGGGCACGATAGCGTCTTTTAAGATGTATCTAGACAGACACATGAATGGGCAGGAAGTAAAGAGATACAGACCCTTTGAAAATAGGCGACATGTTTAGATAGAGGATCTGGATCGGCGCAGGCTTGGAGGGCCGAAGGGCCTGTTCCTGTGCTGTAACTTTCTTTGTTCTTTGTTCTTTGTATTGTAGGAAGAGGCAATGGTACAGTTCTAAAGAGCATGCATGAACAGAGGAACTTGGGCCTTCATGTGCATAGATCTTTGAAGGTGGCAGGACATATTGAGAAAGTGGTTAGTAAAGCATATGGGATCTTGGGCTTCATAAATAGAGGCATTGAGTACAAAAGCAGGGAAGTAATGCTGAATCTGTATAAACCTCTGGTTAGGGTACTACTAGAGTATTGCATCCAGTTCTGGTCACCACACTTTAGGAAGGATGTGAGGGTCCTTGAGAGGGTGCAGAGGAGATTTACCAGAATGGTTCCAGGGATGGGGGATTTTAGTCACAAGGTTAGTTGGAGAAACTGGGACTGTTCTCCCTGGAGCAAAGGAGATTGAGGGGGAGATTTGATAGAGGTGTACAAGATCATGACAGGTTTAGATAAGGCAGACAAAGAAAAGCTGTTCCTATTAATTGATGGTACAAGGACTAGGGGGGACACAGATTGAAGATTTTGGACAAGAGATGCAGGGGGGAATGTGAGAAAGAACTTTTTTACGCAGCGAGTGGTAATGACCTGGAACTTGCTGCCTACAAGGGTGGTGGAAGCGGAGATGATAAATGATTTCAAAAGGGAATTGGATGGGCATTTGAGGGAAATAAACTTGCAGGGCTATGGGGATAGTTCGGGTGAACGCGGCTGACTGGATTGCTCTACAGAGAACCAACATGGACTCGATGGGCCGAATGACCTCCTTTTGTACCGTAATGAATCTATTATAATGACCAGATAATCTGTTTTAATGATGTTGGTTGCAGCATGAATGTTGGCTGGGACACTGAGAAGAATTCCCCTTCTCTTCAAAATTGTGCCATGGTAATCTCTTATATCCATCTGGGAGGGCCGACAGGACCTTGGTTTAACCTTTCATCCGAAAGAGAGAACCTCTGACTGTGCAGCACTCGCTCAGTACTGCACTGGGTGTGTCAGCTTAGACTCAGGAAACTTAAAACCTGTTTGTTTTCCATTGCATTGATCTGTTTGATTGAAAACAGCATAGAATGCAAGGTGACTATATTGGAGGTCTTACTGCTCCTGTCTCAGTAACTGCCTGCTTTTACATAGAGAAGTTTTAGCCAATACACTAGCCACTCTAATAGATAAAGGAATTGTGGGGCTGCTCCAACCTCTGCAGTGCTGCTCTTGTCTGTCTCTATCTGCATTTGTATATCGCCTATGCATGCTAGCGTGGGTGTGTCGCGTATCCGTAGTGTTAACCGAATTAGAGTTTAAGTTTAATAAAGTTCAACCATTTTTCTTTAAACCTAAGAAAACCTGTTTGGCTAGTTTATTTGCCTTATAATTGGAAGTTAGTGAACAAGGATTCACTAATGGGGAGCTAAAAAAACAGTGTGTTTAAAATTAAACCCTGTTATGGTAAGACCAGGTGAAGGCTGAGAGGGAACCCTAGACCCCTTTCTCACCTGGTTGTATCAACAATGTGCTGCCTCCCTGGTGCCAGGATCAAGGATGCCACTGAACGGTTGTAGAGTGTCCTGAAGGAGGAGGGTGAACAGCCAGCAGTCATGGTCCACATGGGTACCAACGACATATGTGGGAAGAGGGATGTGGTCCTGCAGAAAGGGTTTACTCAGCTAGGGAAGAAATTAGCAGGCAGGACCTCAAAAGTAGGAATCTCTGGATTACTCCCAGTGCCACAGGCAAGTGAGTATAGAGATAGGAGGGTAGTACAGATGAATGCATGGAGGGAAGGATGGTGCGGGAGGGAGGGCTTTAGATTCTTGGGGCACTGGGATCAGTTCTGGAGAAGGTGGGACCCGTACAGGCTAGACGGGTTGCACCTTAACAGAACTGGGACAAATTTCCTTGCTGGGCGATTTGCTAGTGCTGTTGGGGAGGGTTTAAACTAAATTGGCAGGGGTGTGGGAATCAAGAGGAAATACCAGAGAGGAGTACCAAGGTGCACAGAATACTGGGAGGGATAGACAGCACTAGAGTAGAGAATAGTAAGTTATTAAGTGGGGGCAGAGAAGGGAGAAAGTAATCAAGTCTAAATCAGAGTTAGTGTGCCTGTATATGAATACACGGAGTGTTGTTAATATGATTGGTGAGTTACAGGTGCAGATTGATATGTGGAAATATGATGTTGTGGCTGTAACAGAGACCTGGCTCAAAGAAGGGCAGGACTGGGTATTGAATATTCCTGGATACAAGGTGTTCAGAAAAGATAGGAAAGGGAAAAATAGGGGGAGGGGTGATGGTATTGATTAAGGCGAGTACTGCAGTGCTGGAGAAAAAGTATGTCCCAGAGGGGTCGAGACAATTTCGCGAAAGCTACGGAACAAAAAGGTGCAGATACATTGCTCAGTGTTGTCTACAGGCGACCAACTGGTGGGAAGGACATGGAGGAACAAATTTGCAAGAAAATTATAGAGAGGTGCAAAAATTATAGGGTAGTTATAATGGGGGACTTTAATTATCCAAACATAAACTGGGATAGTCGGAGTGTAAAGGGCAGAGAGGGGCAAGAATTCCTGGATTGTGTTCAGGAAAACTTTCTGCAGAAGTATGTTTCTAGTCCAACGAGAATGGAGGCACTGCTAGACCTGGTTCTTGGGAATGAGGTGGGCCAAGTGGATCAAGTATCAGGAGGAGAGCATTTAGGGGATAGTGATCATTGTATCATAAGGTTTAGGCTGACTATGGAAAATGACAAAGAGCAATCCAGAGTAAAAATAATTAACAGGGGGAAAGACAACTTCAATGGGGTAAGAATGGAGCTGGGATGATTAAATTGGAGTCAAAGGTTGGCAGGAAAAATGGTAGCAGAACAATGGGCTACCT
Source organism: Heterodontus francisci (assembly GCF_036365525.1). NCBI lineage: Eukaryota > Metazoa > Chordata > Chondrichthyes > Heterodontiformes > Heterodontidae > Heterodontus > Heterodontus francisci. Next base: position 16,246,451 of record NC_090374.1, read on the forward strand.
TCAAAGAAGAGATAGTTTGGGCACAGTCAAGCTATGTTCCCTTGAAGGGGAAAGGTAGGGTAAACAAATCCAGAGCTCCCTGGATGACAAAAGAGGAAGAGATTAAAATAAAGAAGAAAAAGTGTGCTTATGACAGATGCCAGGTAGAAAATGCTATTGAGAACCAGGCTGAATATAGAAGGTCCAGAGGGGAAGTGAAAAAACAAATAAGAGAAGCAAGAGAGAGAGCATGAAAAGAGACTGGCAGCTAACATTAAAGGGAATCCCAAAGTTTTCTATAGGCATATAAATAGTAAAAGGGTGGTAAAAGGAGGAGTTGGGCTGATTAGGGACCAAAAAGAGTATTTATGCATGGAGGCAGAGAGCATAGCTGAGGCATTAAATGAACACTTTGCATCTGTCTTTACCAAGGAAGAAGCTGCAACCCAGGCAATGTTGAAAGAGGAGGTAATTCAGACAATAGAAGGGTTTAAAATTGATAATGAGGATGCATTAGATAGACTGTCTGTACTTAAAGTGGATAAAGCACCCTGAACGAATGAGATTTTTTTCTTATTCATCCATGGGATGTGGGCATCGCTGGCTAGGACAGCATTTTTTGCCCATCCCTAATTGCCCTTGAGAAGGTGGTGGTGAGCTGCCTTCTTGAACCGCTGCAGTCCATTTGGGGTAGGTACACCCACAGTGCTGTTAGGAAGGGAGTTCCAGGAATCTGACCCAGTGACAGTGAAGGAACGGCGATATAGTTCCAAGTCAGGATGGTGTATGGCTTGGAGGGGAACTTGCAGATAGTGGTGTTCCCATGTATCTGCTGCCCTTGTTCTTCTAGTTGGTAGAGGTCACGGGTTTGGAAGGTGCTACCTCAGGAGCCTTGGTGCATTGCTGTAATGCATCTTGTAGATGGTACACACTGCTGCCACTGTGCGTTGGTGGTGGAGGGAGTGAATGTTTGTAAATGGGGTGCCAATCAAGCGGGCTGCTTTGTCCTGGATGGTGTCGAGCTTTTTGAGTGTTGTTGGAGTTGCACCCATCCAGGAAAATGGAGAGTATTCCATCACACTCCTGACTTGTGTCTTGTAGATGGTGAACAGGCTTTGGGGAGTCAGGAAGTGAGTTACTCACTGCAGGATTCCTAGCCTCTGACCTGCTCTTATAGCCACGGTGTTTATATGGCTACTCCAGTTCAGTTTCTGGTCAATGGTAGCCCCTAGGATGTTGATAGTGGGGAATTCAGCGATGGTAATGTCATTGAATGTCAAGGGGAGATGGTTAGATTCTCTCTTGTTGGAGATGGTCAATGCCTGGCACTAGTGTGGTGCGAATGTTACTTGCCACTTATCAGCCCAAGCCTGGATATTGTCCAGGTCTTGCTGCATTTCTACATGGACTGCTTCAGGATCTGAGGAGTCACGAATGGTGCTGAACATTGTGCAATCATCAGCGAACATCCCCAATTCTGACCTAATGATTGAAGGAAGGTCATTGATGAAGCAGCTGAAGATGGTTGGGCCTAGGACACTACCCTGAGGAACTCCTGCAGTGATGTCCTGGAGCTTAGATGATTGACCTCCAACAACCACAACCATCTTCCTTTGTGCGAGGTATGAGTCCAACCAGCAGAGAGTTTTCCCCCTGTTTCCCATTGACCTCAGTTTTGCTAGGGCTCCTTGATGCCATACTCGGTCAAATGCTGCCTTGATGTCAAGGGCAGTCACTCTCACCTCACCTCTTGAGTTCAGCTCTTTTGTCCATGTTTGAACCAAGGCTGTAATGAGGTCAGGAGCTGAGTGGCCCTGGCGGAACCCAAACTGAGCATCACTGAGCAGGTTATTGCTAAGCAAGTGCCGCTTGATGGCACTGTTGATGACACCTTCCATCACTTTGCTGATGATTGAGAGTAGGCTGATGGGGCTGTAATTTGCAGGGTTGGACTTGTCCTGCCTTTTGTGGACAGAACATACATGGGCAATTTTTCACATTGCCGGGTAGATGCCAGTGTTGTAACTGTACTGGAACTGCTTGGTTCGGGGCACGGCAAGTTCTGGAGCACAGGCCTTCAGTACTATTGCCGGAATATTGTCAGGGCCCATAGCCTTTGCAGTATCCAGTGCCTTCAGTCGTTTCTTGATATCACGCGGAGTGAATCGAATTGGCTGAAGTCTGGCATCTGTGATGCTGGGGACTTCAGGAGGAGGCTGAGATGGATCATCAACTCGGCATTTCTGGCTGAAGATTGTTGCAAATGCTTCAGCCTTATCTTTCCCAATGATTGGGGATGGAGATATTTGTGGAGCCACCTCCTCCAGTTAGTTGTTTAATTGTCCACCACCATTCACGGCTGGATGTGGCAGGACTGCAGAGCTTAGATCTGATCCGTTGGTTATGGGATCGCTTAGCTCTGTCTATCGCATATTTGGCACTCAAGTAGTTCTGGGTTGTAGCTTCACCAGGTTGACACCTCATTTTGAGGCCTGCCTGGTGCTGCTCCTGGCGTACCCTCCTGCACTCTTCATTGAACCAGGGTTGATCCCCCGGCTTGATGGTAATGGTAGAGTGGGGGTATGCCGGGCCATGATGTTACAGATGGCGTTTGAGTGCAATTATGCTGCTGCTGATGGCCCACAGCGCCTCATGGATGTCCAGTTTTGACTTGCTAGATCTGTTTGAAATCTATCGGTTCGCACGGTGATAGTGCCACACAACGGTGGAGGGTATCCTCAATGTAAAGGCGGGACATTGTCTCCACAAGGACTTTGCGGTGGTCACTCCTACCAATACTGTCATGGTCAGATGCATTTGCGGCAGGCAGATTGGTGAGGACCAGGTCAAGTATATTTTTCCCTCTTATTGGTTCACTCACCACCTGCCACATACCCAATCTAGCAGCTATGTCCTTTAGTACCCGGCCAGCTCAGTCAGTCGTGATGCTACCGAGCCACTCTTGGTGATGGACATTGAAGTCTCCCACCCAGAGTACATTCTGCGCCCTTGACACCCTCAGTGCTTCCTCCAAGTGGTGTTCATCATGGAGGAGTACTGAGTCATCAGCTGAGGGAGGGCGGTAGGTGGTAATCAGCAGGAGGTTTCCTTGCCCATGTTTGACCTGATACCATGAGACTTCATGGGGTCTGGAGTTGATGGTGACGACTCCCAGGGCAACTCCCTCCCAACAGTATCGCACTGTGCTGCCACCTCTGCCGGGTCTGTCCTGCCGGTGGGACAGGACATACCCAGGGATGGTGATGGCAGTGTCTGGGACATTGTCTGTAAGGTAGGATTCGGTGAGTATGACTATGTCAGGCTGTTGCTTGACTAGTCTGTGGGACAGCTCTCCCAACTTTAGCACAAACCCCCAGATGTTAGTAAGGAGGACTTTGCAGGGTTGACAGGCCTGGGTTTGCCGTTGTCGTTTCCGGTGCTGAGGTTGATGCCGGGTGGTCCGTCCGGTTTCATTTCTATTGACTTTGTAGCATTTAATACAACTGAGTGGCTTGCTCGACCATTTCAGAGGGTAGTTAAGAGTGAACCACATTGCTGTGGGTCTGGAATCACATGTAGGCCAGACCAGGTAAGGACAGCAGATTTCCTTCCCTAAAGCACATTAGTGAACCAGATGGGTTTTTACGACAATGGTTTCATGGCCATCATTCAACGAGCTTTTTTTTTAAATTCCAGAATTATTAATTGAACTCCAATTCCACCTTCTGCCATGGTGGGATACAAACCCATGCCTCCTGAACAATATCCTGGGTCTCTGGGTTACTAGTCCAGTGATTATAACACTATGCCACCACCTCCACACAGATACTGAGGGAAGTGAGGGTGGAAATCGCAGAGGCACTGGCCATAATTTTTCAGTCTTCCTTAGACTCGGGGGTGGTGCCAGAGGACTGGAGAGTTGCAAACATTACACCCTTGTTCAAAAAAGGGTGTAAAGATAAGCTCAACAACTACAGGCCCATCAGTTTAACTTCTGTGGTGGGGAAACTTCTAGAAAGAATAATACGGGACATAATTAATAGTCACATGGACAAATGCGGGTTAATTAAAGAAAGCCAACATGGATTTCTTAAGGGAAAATTATATTTAACTAACTTGAAGTTTTTTGAGGAGGTAACAGAGAGGGTTGATGAGGGCAATGCTGTTGATGTGGTGTACATGGACTTTCAAAAGGTGTTTGATACAGTGCCACATAATGGACTTGTGAAAAAGGTTTTAGCTCATGGAATAAAAGGGACAGAAGCAACATGGATACGGAATTGGCTGAGTGACAGGAAACAAAGAGTAGTGGTTAATGGATGTTTTTCGGGCTGGAGGAAGGTTTGTAGTGGAGTTCCCCAGGGGCCAGTGTTAATAGAACATAGAACATAGAACAGTACAGCACAGTACAGGCCCTTCGGCCCACGATGTTGTGCCGAACCTTTAACCTACTCTAAGATCAAACTAACGACATCCCCTTCATTCTACTATCATCCATGTACCTTTCCAAGAGTCGCTTAAATGTCCCTAATGTATCTGCTTCTACTACCACCGCTGGCAGTGCATTCCACGCACCCACCACTCTCTGTGTAAAGAACCTACCTCTGACATCTCCCCGAAACCTTCCTCCAATCACCTTAAAATTATGCCCCCTGGTGATAGTCCTTTCCGCCCTGGGAAAAAGTCTCTGGCTATCCACTCTATCTATGCCTCTCATCATCTTGTACCCCTCTATCAAGTCACCTCTCATCCTTCTTCGCTCCAATGAGAAAAGCCCGAGCTCCCTCAATCTTTCTTCCTAAGACATGCCCTCCAGTCCAGGCAGCATCCTGGTAAATCTCCTCTGCACCCTCTCTAAAGCTTCCACATCCTTCCTATAATGAGGCGACCAGAACTGAACACAATATTCCAAGTGTGGTCTAACCAGGGCCTTATAGAGCTGCAGCATAACCTCGTGGCTCTTAAACTCAATCCCCATGTTAATGAAAGCCAACACACCATACGCCTTCTTAACAACCCTATCAACTTGGGTGGCAACTTTGAGGGTTCTATGGACATGGACCCCAAGATCCCTCTGTTCCTCCACACTACCAAGAATCCTGTCTTTAAGCCTGTATTCTGCATTCAAATTCGACCTTCCAAAATGAATCACTTCACACTTTTCCAGGTTGAACTCCATCTGCCACTTCTCAGCCCAGCTCTGCATCCTGTCAATGTCCCGTTGCAACCGACAACAGCCTTCCACACTATCCACAACTCCAGCAACCTTCATGTCATCGGCAAACTTGCTAACCCAGCCTTCCACTTCCTCATCCAAGTCATTGATAAAAATCATAAAGAGCAGAGGTCCCAGAACAGATCCCTGCGGAACACCACGAGCTCCATGCTGAATACTTTCCACCTACTACCACCCTCTGTCTTCTATGGGCCAGCCAATTTTGTATCCAGACAGCCAACTTCCCCTGTATCCCATGCCTCCTCACTTTCTGAATGAGCCTACCATGGAGAACCTTATCAAACGCCTTGCTAAAATCCATATACACCACATCCACTGCTCTTCCTTCATCAATGTGTTTTGTCACATCTTCAAAGAATTCAATAAGGCTTGTGAGGCATGACCTGCCCCTCACAAAGCCATGCTGACTGTCCCTAATCAAACCTTGCTTTTCCAAATAATCATAAATCCCGTCTCTCGGAATCCTCTCCAATAATTTGCCCACCACCGATGTAAGACTGACTGGTCTGTAATTCCCAGGGTTATCTCTATTCCCTTTCTTTAACAAGGGAACAACATTTGCCACCCTCCAATCATCCGGTACTACTCCAGTGGACAGTCAGGATGCAAAGATCATCGCCAAAGGCGCAGCAATCTCTTCCCTCACTTCCCGTAATATCCTTGGATATATCCCATCTGCCCCGGGGACTTATCTGTCCTCATATCATTCAAAATTTCCAGCACATCCTCCCTCTTAACCTCAACCTGTTTGAGCATATCAGCCTGTTCCACGCTGTCCTCACAAACGACCAGGTCCCTCTCACCAGTGAATACTGAAGCAAAGTATTCATTTAGGACCTCCCCTACCTCCTCCGACTCCAGGCACAAGTTCCCTCCACTATCCCTGATCGGCCCTACCCTCACTCTGGCCATCCTCTTGTTCCTCACATAAGTGTAGAACACCTTGGGATTTTCCTTAATCCTACCCGCCAAGACTTTTTCATGTCCCCTTCTAGCTCTCCTAAGTCCATTCTTCAGTTCCTTCCTGGCTACCTTGTAACCCTCTCGAGCCCTGTCTGATCCTTGCTTCCTCAACCTTAAGTAAGCTTCCTTCTTCCTCTTGACTAGCTGTTCCACATCTCTTGTCATCCAAGGTTCCTTCACCCTACCTTCCCTTCCTTGCCTCATCGGGACAAACCTATCCAGCAGTCGCAGCAAGTGCTCCCTAAACAACCTCCACATTTCTGTCGTGTATTTCCCTGAGAACATCTGTTCCCAGTTTATGCTCCCCAGTTCCTGCCTAATAGCATTGTAATTCCCCCTCCCCCAATTAAATATTTTCCCATCCCGTCTGCTCCTATCCCTCTCCATGACTATAGTAAAGGTCAGGGAGTTGTGATCACTATCACCGAAATGCTCTCCCACCGAGAGATCTGCCACCTGGCCTGGTTCGTTGCCAAGCACCAAGTCCAACATAGCCTCCCCTCTAGTCGGCCTATCTACATATTGAGTCAGGAAACCTTCCTGGACACACCTGACAAAAACTGCTCCATCCAAACTATTTGCACTAAGGAGGTTCCAATCAATATTAGGGAAGTTGAAGTCACTCATGACAACAACCCTGTTACTTCTGCACCTTTCCAAAATCTGCCTCCCAATCTGTTCCTCCGTGTCTCTGTTGCTATTGGGGGTCTATAGAAAACTCCCAATAAAGTGACTGCTCCTTTCCTGTTTCTGACTTCCACCCATAATGACTCAGTAGACAAACCCTCCTCGACGACCTCCCTTTCTGCAGCTGTGATACTATCCCTGATTAACAATGCCACTCCCCCACCTCTTTTACCTCCCTCCCTATTCCTTTTGAAACATCTAAACCCCGGAACATCCAACATCCATTCCTGCCCCTGTGATATCCACGTCTCGGTAATGTTGGGACCCTTTCTTTTCCTGATATAAATTAATGACCTAGACCTTGGTGTAGAGGGCACAATTTAAAAGTTTGCGGATGATACAAAACTTGGAAGCATTGTGAACTGTGAGGAAGATAGTGTAGAACTGCAAAAGGACGTAGTCTAGTTGGTGGAATGGGCAGACAGGCGGCAGCTGAAGTTCAATGCAGAGAAATGTGAAGTGATTCATTTTGGTAAGAAGAACATGGAGAGACAATATAAAATAAAGGGTACAATTCTAAAGTGGGTGCAGGAGCAGAGGGACCTGGGTGTATATGTGCATAAGTCATTGAAGGTGGCAGGACAGGTTGAGAGAGCAGTTAATAAAGCATACAGTATCCTGGGCTTTATTAATAGGGGCATAGAGTACAAGAGCAAGGAAGTTATGTTGAACTTGTCTCAGACACTAGTTCGGCCTCAGCTGGAATATTGTATCCAGTTCTGGGCACCGCACTTTAGGAAAGATGTGAGGGCCTTGGAGAGAGTACAGAAAAGATTCATGAGAATGATTCCAGGGATGAGGGACTTCAGTTATGAAGATAGATTGGAGAATTTGGGACTGTTTTCTTTGGAGAAGAGAAGGCTGAGAGGTGATTAGATAGAGGTATTCAAAATCATGAAGGATCTGGACAGAGCAGATAGAGAGAAACTGTTCCCACTTGTGAAAGGAGTGAGAACGAGGGGGCACAGATTTAAAGTACTTGATAAGAGAAGCAAAAGCGACATGAGGAAAATCTTTTTCACGCAGCGAGTGGTTAAGGTCTGGAATGCGCTGCCCGAGAGTGTGGTGGAGGCAGGTTCAATCGAGGCATTCAAAAGGGAATTATAAGAGAAGGAAGAATGTGCAGGGTTAAGAGGAGAAGGTGGGGGAATGGCACTAAGTGAATTGCTCATTCGGAGAGCCGGTGCAGACACCATGGGCCGAATAGCCTCCTTCTGCACTGTAGCAGTTCTGTGATTCTTTGATAAACAGGATGGGGCTTATCAACCTGGACCCCTACCATATTTGGAAAACGTACTGTGAGAAGTCACATGCTGGGGCAGCCATGTGGTCTCTTTTTAAAAACCTTTAAAATACAGACAGCAGGAAAAAGCAGCAAGCAGACCAGGGCATCAGGCCTTCAAAGAAGTGGAGGCCATAAAATCTTAAGCTCTCCAAGCCTGTTTCCTTTTCAAGCCCACCAGTACCGAAAACCAACCTCCTAGGAATGAAACTACAAGCAACGAACTTCATGAGCTGCTGAAAATTCACCTCTTTGAGAGAATCGTGCAACAACAGCGATATATGACTCCGGCTATCGAACCAACTATCTTTCAGCAGTGAAAACACCTTCTTCACCGGGCCTACAAAGCATGCCTTTTCCCCAAGACGAGCCAAATGATGTGACTTACGAGCAATTCCTCTTTTTGCAATTTGGAAAAGTGCACTATCCTCTTTAACGGCTTTCTTTCTCAAGTGTGTGCGTGTGTGGGGTGAGTGAGTGACAGAGCGTTAGACTTTCAGGGTGAACATGTGAATAAAAATAATCCTCTTTATTTAAACACACCAAAATGAGCTGTTGGTTATTCAAATTGGACATACACTCAGGAGTTAAGAAACACACATCTTCTTTGTCACGATTTACTACGGACAGTAAAGGGTAAAGAACTGTGGTTTCAGTTCTCTCTCGATTCTGTCCATAACACTGGGCATGTGACCTCAATCCTAAAATTCTCACGGTGCACATGTGAACTAAAGCCTTTTTATGTGTTTGTTGGTAAAATGGTGAGACAATCAGGAGAGTGTGCAAGTTTTTTTTTGATGTAGTGAGATCTTTGCATCATAGATGGCAGATTGGTGGTAAATATTTGTTCAGTCAATTTTTTAAAATTCATGCAGGGATGTGGGCGTCGCTGGCTAGGCCAGCATTTATTACCCATCCCTAATTGCCCTTGAGAAGGTGGTGGTGAGCTGCCTTCTTGAACCGCTGCAGTCCATTTGAGGTAGGTACATCCACAGTGCTGTTAGGAAGGGAGTTTCAGGATTTTGACCCAGTGACAGTGAAGGAATGGCGATATAGTTCCAAATCAGGATGGTGTGTGACTTGGAGGGGAACTTGCACGTGGTGGTGTCCCCATGCATTTGCTGCCCTTGTCCTTCTAGTTGGTAGAGGTCGTGGGTTTGGAAGGTGCTGTCAAAGGACCCTTGGTGCATTGCTGCAGTGCATCTTGTGGATGGTACACACTGCTGCCACTGTGCGTCGGTGGTGGAGGGAGTGAATGTTTGTAGATGGGGTGGCAATCAAGCGGGCTGCTTTGTCCTGGATGGTGTCGAGCTTCTTGAGTGTTGTTGGAGCTGCACCCATCCAGGCAAGTGGAGAGTATTCCATCACACTCCTGACTTGTGCCTTGTAGATGGTGGACAGGCTTTGGGGAGTCAGGTGGTGAGTTACTCGCCTCAGGATTCCCAGCCTCTGACCTGCTCTTATAGCCACGGTATTTATATGGCTACTCCAGTTCAGTTTCTGGTCAATGGTGGCCCTGAGGATGTTGATAGTGGGGGATTCAGTAATGGTAATGCCATTGAATGTCAAGGGGAGATGGTTAGATTCTCTCTTGTTGGAGATGGTCATTGCCTGGCACTTGTGTGGTGCGAATGTTACTTGCCACTTATCAGCCCAAGCCTGGATACTGTCCAGGTCTTGCTGCATTTCTACATTGACTGCTTCAGTATCTGAGGAGTCACGAACGGTGCTGAACATTGTGCAATCATCAGCGAACATCCCCACTTCTGACCTTATGATTGAAGGAAGGTCATTGATGAAGCAGCTGAAGATGGTTGGGCCGAGGACACTACTCTGAGGAACTCCTGCAGTGATGTCCTGGAGCTCCGATGATTGACCTCCAACAACCACAACCATCTTCCTTTGTGCTAGGTATGACTCCAGCCAGCGGAGGGTTTTCCCCCTGATTCCCATTGACCTCAGTTTTGCTCGGGCTCCTTGATGCCATACTCAGTCAAATGCTGCCTTGATGTCAAGGGCACTCACTCTCACCACACCTCCTGAGTTCAGCTCTTTTATCCATGTTTGAACCAAGGCTGTAATGAGGTCAGGATCTGAGTGGCCCTGGTGGAACCCAAATTGAGCGTCACTGAGCAGGTTATTGCTAAGCAAGTGCTGCTTGATGGCACTGTTGATGACACCTTCCATCACTTTGCTGATGATTGAGAGTAGGCTGATGGGGCAGTAATTGGTCGGGTTGGACTTGTCCTGCTTTTTGTGTACAGGACATACGTGGGCAATTTTCCACATTGCCGGGTAGATGCCAGTGTTGTAGCGGTACTGGAACAGCTTGGCTAGGGGCATGGCACGTTCTGGAGCATAGGCCTTCAGTACTATTGCCGGAATATTGTCAGGGCCCATAGCCTTTGCAGTATCCAGTGCCTTCAGTCGTTTCTTGATAGCACGCGGAGTGAATAGAATTAACTGAAGTCTGGTATCTGTGATGCTGGGGACTTCAGGAGGAGCACGAGATGCTTGAACTCGGCACTTCTGGCTGAAGATTGTTGCAAATGCTTCAGCCTTATCTTTCGCACTAATGTGCTGGGCTCCCCCATCATTGAGGATGAGGATATTTGTGGAGCCACCTCCTCCAGTTAGTTGTTTAATTGTCCACCACCATTCACGGCTGGATGTGGCAGGACTGCAGAGCTTAGATCTGATCCGTTGGTTATGGGATCGCTTAGCTCTGTCTATCGCATGCTGCTTACGCAGTTTGGCATGCAAGTAGTCCTGGGTTGTAGCTTCACCAGGTTGACACCTCATTTTGAGGCATGCCTGGTGCTGCTCCTGGCATGCCCTCCTGCACTCTTCATTGAACCAAGGTTGGTCTCCTGGCTTGATGATAATGGTAGAGTGGGGGATATGCCGGGCCATGAGGTTGCAGATTGTGGTTGAGTACAATTCTACTGCTGCTGATGGCCCACAGTGCCTCATGGATGCCCAGTTTTGCATTGCTAGATCTGTTCGAAATCTATCCCATTCAGCACGGTGGTAGTGCCACACAACACTATGGAGTGTATCCTCAATGTGAAGGCGGGACTTCCTCTCCACAAGTACTGTGCAGTGGTCACTCCTACCAATACAGTCATGGACAGAAGCATCTGCGGCAGGCAGATTGGTGAGGACGAGGTCAAGTATGTTTTTCCCTCGTGTTGGTTTCCCCACCACCTGCCGCAGACCCAGTCTTGCAGCTATGACCTTTAGTACTCGGCCAGCTCGGTCAGTAGTGGTGCTACCGAGCCACTCTTGGTGATGGACATTGAAGTCCTCCACCCAGAGTACATTTTGTGCCCTTGCCACCCTCAGTGCTTCCTCCAAGTGCTGTTCAACATGGAGGAGTACTGAGTCATCAGCTGGGGGAGGGCGGTAGGTGGTAATCAGCAGGAGGTTTCCTTGCCCATGTTTGACCTGATGCCATGACACTTCATGGGGTCCGGAGCCAATGTTGAGGACTCCCAGGGCAACTCCCTCCCTACTGTATACCACTGTGCTGCCACCTCTGGTGGGTCTGTCCTGCCAGTGGGATAGGACATACCCAGGGATAGTGATTGCAGTGTCTGGGACATTGTCTGTAAGGTATGATTCCGTGAGTATGACAATGTCAGACTGTTGCTTGACTAGTCTGTGGGACAGCTCTCCCAACTTTGGCACAAGCCCCCAGATGTTAGTAAGGAGGACTTTGCAGGGTCGACAGGGCTGGGTTTGGGGTTGTCATTTCCGGTGCCTAGGTCGATGCCGGGTGTTCCGTCCGGTTTCATTCCTTTTTATTGACTTCGTAGCGGTTAGGTACAACTGAGTGACTTGCTCGGCCATTTCAGAGGGCATGTAAGAGTTAACCACATTGCTGTGGGTCTGGAGTCACATGTAGGCCAGACCAGGTAAGGACAGCAGATTTCCTTCCCTGAAGGACATTAGTGAACCGGATGGGTTTTTACAACAATCGACAATGGTTTCATGGCCATCATTGGACTAGCTTTTAATTCCAGATTTATTAATTAAATTCAAATTCCACCTTCTGCTGTGGTGGGATTCGAACTCATGTCCCCAGAGAAATTCCCTGGGTCTCTGGGTTACTAGTCTAATGATAATACCACTACCCAGTAGGCAGTACCCAATATACACATTTCCATTGAGCTGTATTATTTCAGTGTGTCAGGTTTTTTCAACTAAGACACATGCATTACTGAAATCTGAAATTCTTGATCAACAGTGAAGTGATGGAAGGGGTCGTCGACAGTGCTATCAAGCAGCACTTGCTCAGCAATAACCTGCTCAGTGACGCTCAGTTTGGGTTCCGCCAGGGCCACTCAGCTCCTGACCTCGTAACTGCCTTGGTCCAAACATGGACAAAAGATTTGGACTCAAGAGGTGAGGCGAGAGTGACAGCCCTTGATATCAAGGCAGCATTTGACCGAGTATGGCATCAAGGAGCCCTAGCAAAACTGGAGTCAATGGAAATCAGGGGAAAACACTCCGCTGGTTGGAGTCGTACCTAGCGCAAAGGAAGATGGTTGTGGTTGTTGGAGGTCAATCATCTGAGTTCCAGGACATCACTGCAGGGGTTCCTCAGGGTAGTGTCCTAGGCCCAACCATCTTCAGCTGCTTCATCAATGACCTTCCCTCCACCATAAGGTCAGAAGTGGGGAGGTTCGCTGATGATTGCACAATGTTCCGCACCATTTGTGATTCCTCAGATACTGAAGCAGCGTGAGTTAATATGCAGCAAGACCTGGACAATATTCAGGCCTGGGCTGATAAGTGGCAAGTTACATTCACGTCACACAAATGCAAGGCAATGATCATTTCCAACAAGAGAGAATCTAACCATTTCCCCTTGACATTCAATGCATTACAATCGCGGAATCCCCCACTATCAACAGCCTAGTGGTTAGCATTGACCAGATATTGAACTGGCCCAGCCATATAAATACCGTGGCTATAGGGAAAGGTCAATGGCTGGGAATTCTGTGGTGAGTAACTCGCCTCCTATCTCCCCAATGCTTGTCCACCACCTACAAGGCACAAGTCAGGAGTGTAATGGAATATTCTCCACTTGTCTGGATGGGTGCAGCTCCAACAACAATCAAGTTGCTTGACACCATCCAGGACAAAGCAGCCACTTGACTGGCACACCATCCACCACCTTCAACCTTCACTCCCTCCACCGCTGACTGACAGTGGTAGCAGTGTGTACCATCTACACGATGCACTGGAGGAACTTACCAGGGCTCCTTAGACAGCACCTTCCAAACCCACAACCTCTACCACCTAGAAGGACAAGGGCAGCAAATACATGGGAACACCACCACCTGCAAATTCCCCTCCAAGCCACACACCATCCTGACTTGGAACTATATCACCATTCCTTCACTGTCGCTGGGTCAAAATCCTGGAACTCCTTTCCTAATAGCACTGTGGGTGTCCCTACCCCACATGGACTGCAGCGGTTCAAGAAGGCAGCTCACCACCACCTTCTCAAGGGCAATTAGGGATGGGCAACAAATGCTCGCCTAGCCATTTAAAGATATATTACACGGTTTACAAAAAATATACATTCATCTAAGATACAAAAACCCAACTGGAAAGGTGAATCAACCGTGGCTAACAAAGGAAGTCAAAGATTTCACTAGGTCAAAGGAATTGACTTATAAGGTCACCAGAAAAAGTAGTAAGACCAAGGACTGGGAGCAATTTGGAGTCCAACAGAGGAGGACCAAGAAACTGATAAAGAAAGGGAAAAGGGATTATGAATGCAAACTAGCTAGAAGCATAAAGGCAGACTGTAAAAGCTGCTTTAAGTATGTGAAAAGGAAATGATTAGCAAGGTCGAATGTGGTCTATTGCAGGCGGAGACAAGAGAGTTTGTGGTGGAGAATGAGGAAATAGCGGGGAGAGTAGACAATTACTTTGTGTCTGTCTTCACGGAGGAAGATACAGAAAATCTCCCAGAAATGCTAGAGAACCAAGGGACTTGTAAAATTGAGGAACTGAAAGTAATTAGTATCAATAAAGAAGTAGTACTTGAAAAATTAATTGGATTGAAAGCTGATAAATCCCCTGAAGCAGATAAGCTACATTACAGAGTACTGAAGGAGGTGGCTATAGAGATAGTGGATGCATTGGTGGTTATCTTTCAAAATTCTATCGATTCTGGAAGGGTTCTTGCAGATTGGAAAAAAAAAGCCAACAGTGACGTCACAGGAAAGCTGCAAGGTGATTGGTTGGTGAGTCACTGCTGTTAAGGAATAACTCTAAATAGCTGGGTTAGTAACTAAAGTAAAGGGAAAGGTTACAGTTTTTTTCTAATATAGTAGGTAGTGTTTCTTTTTAGGGAATCAAGGTCCCTAGTGTAAATAATCTAATTTTTGGGTAATTTATGGGGATAAATTAAGGGTAAATCATTGCAGGGCAGCTCGGCAACGTGGAGTGCTCCTCCTGTGCAATGTGGGAAGTCAGGGACACTTCCAGTGTCCAGGGTGAACACGTGTGCAGTAAGTGTCTCCAGCTACAGCTACTCGAAATCTGCGTTTCGGATCTGGAGCGGAGGCTGGAGACCCTGTGGAGCATCCGCGAGGCTGAGATCACCGTGGATAGCACGTACAAGGACCTGGTCACACTGCAGGTAAAGAGTGCTCAGGCAGAAAGGGAATGGGTGACCGCCAGGCAAAGTAGAAGAACTAGGCAGGTAGTGCAGGAGTCCCCTGGGTCCATTTCCCTTTCTAACAGATTTTCCACTTTGGATATTGCTGGGGGAGATAGCTTCTCAGGGGAATGCAGCAAGAGCCAAGTCTGTGGCACCAAGGATGGCTCTGCTGCACAGCAGGGGGTGGGGAAAGGAGTGGAAGAGCTATAGTGATAGGGGATTCTATCGTAAGGGGTACAGATAGATGTTTCTGTGGCCGCAAACGTGACTCCAGGATGGTATGTTGCCTCCCTGGTGCCAGGGTCAAGGATGTCACGGAGCGACTGCAGGACATTCTGAAGGGGGAGGGTGAACAGTCAGAGGTCCTGGTTTACATTGGTACCAACAACATAGGTAGAAAGAGGGATGAGGCCCTGCAACAAGAATTTAGGGAGCCAGGTAGCAGATTAAAGCAGGACCTCAAAGGTTGTAATCTCTGGATTACTCCCGGTGCCACATGCTAGTGAGATAGGGACAGGAGGATAGAGCAGATGAATGCGTGGCTGAAGAGATGATGCAGGAGGGAGGGCTTTAGTTTCCTGGATCACTGGGTCTGTTTCTGGCAAAGGTGGGACCTGTACAAGTTGGACGGGTTGCACCTGAACCGGAACGAGACCAACATCCTTGCTGGGAGGTTTGTCAGTGCTGTTGGCAGGTGGGGGGGGGGGGGGCGGGGTTTAAACTAATTTGGCAGGGGAATGGGATACAGAGTGAAGGTACAGTAGGGGGTGATGAACAGTCAAATAGAAAAGAGAAACTGAGTCAGTCCGGAAGGCAGAGCAAATATCGACCTGTTAAGGCACAAGTGAAAAATGCAAGACTGGATTGCATCTATTTTAACACAAGGAGTCTTATGAGTAACAGACATGAATTGAGGGTGTTGATTAGTACACGGCATTATGAGATTGTTGCTATCACAGAGACATGGTTGAGGGAGGGGCAGGACTGGCAGCTCAATATTCCAGGGTATAGAATCTTCAGGCACAACAGGGGAGGGGGTAAAAGAGGAGGTGGCATTGCACTGTTGATCAAGGAGTCAATTACTGCAGTAAGGAGGGATGATATCTCAGAAGGTTCCTCAAATGAGGCCATATGGATAGAACTTAAAAACAAAAAGGGGACAATTACTTGGCTGGGAGTATACTACAGGCCTCCAAACAGTCAGGGAGAGATAGAGGAGCAGATATGTAGGCAAATCTCAGAGAGGTGTAAAAATAATAGGGTAATAGTAGTAGGGGATTTCAACTTCCCCAATATTAACTGGGATAGTCTTAGTGCAAAAGGCTTCAAGGGGGCGGAATTCTTAAAATGCATAAAGGAGAGCTTTTTGAGCCAGTACGTAGAAAGTCCTACAAGAGAAGGGGCAGTGCTGGACCTAATCCTAGGGAATGAAGCCGGTCAAGTGGTAGAAGTGTCAGTGGGGGAGCATTTCAGGGATAGTGACCATAACTCTGTAAGATTTAAGGTAGTTATGGGAAAGGACAAAGAGGGATCAGAAATAAAGGTACTGAATTGGGAGAAGGCCGATTTCAGTATGATTAAACAGGATCTGGCCAAAGTGAACTGCGGGCAGCTACTTGTAGGAAAGTCTACATCAGACCAGTGGGAGTCATTCAAAGAGGAAATAGAGGAGTTCAGAGCCAACATGTACCCGTAAAGGTGAAGGGTAGGACTAACAAGTCCAGGGAAACCTGGATGTCAAGGGATATAGAGGATTGGATAAGGAAAAAAAGGAGGCTTATGGCAGATTCAGAGTGCAGAAAACAGCAGAGGCACTAGAGGAGTATAGAAAGTGTAGGGGGGTACTTAAAAAAGTAATTAGGAGAGCAAAGAGGGCACATGATAAAACAATGGTGGGCAAGATAAAGGAAAATCCTAAGGCATTTTATAAGTATATTAAAGGCAAGAGGATAACCAGGGAAAGAGTAGGGCCCAATAGGGACCAACGTGGCAATCTGTGTGTGGAACCGGAGGATATAGGTGAGGTTTTAAATGATTACTTTTCATCTGTGTTCACTATGGAGAAGGACGATGTAGGTGTAGAGATCAGGGAGGGGGATTGTGATATACTTGAACATATTAACATTGAAAGGGAGGAAGTATTAGCTGTTTTAGCGGGTTTAAAAGTGGATAAATCCAGAGGCCCAGATGAGATGTATCCCAGGCTGTTATGTGAGGCAAGGGAGGAGATAGCAGGGGCTCTGACACAGATTTTCAAATCCTCTCTGGCCACAGGAGAGGTACCAGACGACTGGAGGACAGCGAATTTGGTACCATTATTCAAGAAAGGTAGCAAGGATAAACCAGGTAATTACAGGCCAGTGTGTCTAACATCAGCGGTTGGGAAAATATTGGAAAAAATTCTGAGGGACAGGATTAATCTCCACTTGAAGAAGCAGGGATTAATCAGGGATAGTCAGCATGGCTTTGTCAGGGGGAGATCGTGTCTAACTAACTTGATTGGATTTTTCGAGGAGGTGACTAGATATGTAGATGAGGGTAAAGCAGTTGATGTAGTCTACATGGACTTCAGTAAGGCTTTTGATAAGGTCCCGCATGGGAGATTGGTTAAGAAGGTAAGAGCCCATGGGATCCAGGGCAATTTAGCAAATTGGATCCAAAATTGGCTTAGTGGCAGGAGGCAGAGGGTAATGGTCGAGGGTGGTTTCCGCGAGTGGAAGCCTGTGACCAGTGGTGTACCGCAGGGATCGGTGCTGGGACCCTTGCTGTTTGTAATGTACATTAATGATTTAGACATGCATATAGAAGGTATGATCAGTAAGTTCACGGATGTCATGAAAATTGGTGGTGTCGTAAATAGTGAGGAGGAAAGCCTTAGATTACAGGATGATATAGATGGGCTGGTAAGATGGGCGGAGCAGTGGCAAATGGAATTTAATCCTGAGAAATGTGAGGTGATGCATTTTGGGAGGACTAACTAGGCAAGGGAATATACAATGGATGGTAGGACCCTAGGAAGTACAGAAGGTCAGAGGGACCTTGGTGTACTTGTCCATAGATCACTGCAGCAGCACAGGTAGATAAGGTGGTTCGGAAGGCATATGGGATACTTGCCTTTATTAGATGAGGCATAGAATATAAGAGCACGGAGGTTATGATGGAGCTGTATAAAACGCTAGTTAGGCCACAGCTGGAGTACTGCGTACAGTTCTGGACACCACACTACAGGAAGGATGTAATTGCACTGGAGAGGGTGCAGAGGAGATTCACCAGGATGTTGCCTGGGCTGGAGCATTTCAACTATGAAGAGACACTGAAAAGGCTAGGGTTGTTTTCCTGGGAGCAGGGAAGACTGAGGGGGGACAAGATTGAGGTGTTCAAGATTATGAGGGGCATTGAGAGGTTAGATAGGAAGAAACTTTTTCCCTTAGCGGAGGTGTCAATAACCAGGGGGCATAGATTTAAGTTAAGGGGCAGGAGGTTTAGAGGGGATTTGAGGAAATATTTTTCTACCCAGAGGGTGGTTGGAATCTGGAACACACTGCCTGAAGAGGTGGTAGAGGCAGGAACCCTCACAACTTTTAAGAAGTATTTAGATGAGCACTTGAAACGCCATAGCATACAAGGCCACGGGCCAAGTGCTGGAAAATGGGATTAGAATAGATCGGTGATTGATGGCCAGCACAGACACGATGGGCAGAAGAGCCTGTTTCTGTGCTGTATAAATCTATGACTGTATGTAACCCCACTATTTAAGAAGGGAGGGTCAGAGAAAACAGAGAACTACAGACCTGTTAGTTTGACGTCAGTAATAGGGAAAATGTTAGAATCTATTGTAAAGGATGAGATAACTGGACACTTGGAAAATAATGATATGATTGGGCAGAATTAACATGGATTTGTGAAGGGAAATCATGTTTGACAAACCTGTTGGAGTTTTTTGAGGATGTTACTTGTAGCAAAGATAAATTAAAACTCGTGGATATGGTGTATTTGGATTTTCAGAAGTCTTTGATAAGGTCCCACACAGGAGGTTAGTAAACAAAATTAGAGCACATGGGATTGGGGGTAATATACTGCTATGGATTGAGAATTAGTTAACAGACAGAAAGCAGAGAGTAGGAATAAATGGGTCATTCTCAGGATGGCAGGCTGTTACTAGTGGGGTACTGCAAGGATCAGTGCTTGGATCCCAGCTGTTCACAATCTATATAAATGATTTGGATATGGGGACCAAATGTAATATTTCCAGATTTGCTGATGACACAAAACTAGGTGGAAATGTAACTTGTGTGGAGGATGCAAAGAGGCTTCAAGGGGATTTGGACAGGCTAAGTGAATGGACAAGAACATGGCCGATCGAATATAATGTGAATAAGTGTGAAATGATCCACTTGGGTAGAACAAAAACAGAAAGGCAGAGTATTTCTTAAATGATGAGAGGTTGGGAAGTGTTGATATCCAAAGAGACCTGGGTGTCCTTGTTCATGAGTCACTAAAAGCTAGAATGCATGTGCAGCCATTAAAAAGGGAAATGATATGTTGGCCTTCATTGCAAGGGGATTTGATGACAGGAGTAAATATGTAGTGCTGCAATTGTATAAAGCCTTGGTGAGACCTCACCTGGAGTATTGTGTATCGTTTTGGTCTCCTTATCTAAGGAAGGATATACTTGCCGTAGAGGGAGTGTAACGGAGGTTCACCAAACTGATTCCTGGGATGGCGGGATTGTCTTATGAGGAGAGATTGAGGAAACTGGGCCTGTATTCTCTAGGGTTTCGAAGAATGAGAGGTGATCTCATTGAAACTTACAAAATTCTTACAGGGTGTGACAGGATAAATGTGGATAGGATGTTTCCGCTGGCTGGTGAGTCTAGCAGGAGGGAACACAGTCTCAGAATAAGGGGCCGGTTATTTAAGACTGAGACGAAGAGGAATTTCTTCACTCAGAGGGTGGTGAATCTGTGGAATTCTCCACCCCAGAGGGCTGTGGAAGCTCAATCATTGAGCATGTTCAAGACAGAAACTGATAGATTTCAGAATACCAACAACAGGCAGGGACATGGGGATAATGGGGAAAAATAGCATAGAGGTAGATGATCAGCCATGATCTGTTTGAATGGCGGAGCAGGCTCAACTGGCCGAATGGCCTACTCCTGATTTTATTTCCTATGACCGTAGCCAGTGACACTGACATCCGTGAAAGAATTTTTAAAGAAATGGAGACCTGCACTGAGTCTGTACTCAGCTGGTGAATCTGGTGAGACTGGTGAGAGAGAGTTTTAACTGTTAATTTCTATCTAAAGTCTAATTTTTTCTTCAATTAAGCAGTTAACTATAAATTACTCCTTAAGAGAAGTTAAGTTTTATTCCAGCCTTAAAACAGGGGTATACAAGCTCTCTGGGAGCAGCTGCAGCAAGTTAATTAGGTAGCTGGCTTAAACTGGTTTTCAGAAGCATGAATCAGTTGTTTTTCAGAAGTATAAAAGCAGGGCTTTTAGTAGACAGGTCAGGTGTCTTTAATGCATCGGTGCAGACTCGATGGGCCGAACGGCCTCTTCTGTACCATATTATTCTGCGATTCTGTGATTCTACACTCATTCTGTGGAATGAGTGACCATAATATGATAGAATTTGAAAGTGAGGTAGTTCAATCTGAAGCCAGGGTGTTACATTTGAACAAAGGAAATTATGAAGGTATGAGAGGCAAATTGGCTGAGGTGGATTGGGAAAATACATTCAAAGGTATGACAGTACATAGGCAATGGATAGTCTTTAAAGAATTATTACATAGTTTACAGCAACTATACATTCCTTCAAGGCACAAAAACCCCAAAAGAAAAGTCAGTCAACCATGGCTAACAAAGGAAGCTAAGGATTACATAAGATTAAAAGAAAAGGCCTATTACGTTGCCAGAAATAGTAGTAAACCGGAGGATTGGGAAGATTTTGGAATACAGCAAACGAGAACTAAAAAATGATAATGAAAGGGAGAATAGAATATGAATGTAAACTAGCAAAAAGCATACAAACAGACTGTAAAAGCTTCTATAGGTACGTAAAAAGGAAACATTTGGCTAAGACAAATGTGGGTCCATTAGGGGCAGAGTCAGGAGAATTTATAATGGGGAATAGAGAAATGGCAAAGAAGCTAAATGATTACTTTGTGTCTGTTTTGTTCCGAGAGTGCCTCTATTTTTTGTAAAATATGCTTTTAAGAATCTATAGTTGAATTATGGACGTTGATTCATCTGGAAGCTTGAAGAGATGCTGAACTTTGTGTTTTTTTTAAAAGAGGTCACTAGAAGGCTTCCTGGACTTGGCTTTTAAACAAACCTTTACTGGAAGGCACCTGTTTTCTACTGCTGTACTTGGAGAAGATGTTTACAGAGAAGTGACAGGTCAGAAAGCTTGACTTCTGGAATGTTTTTGCTTTCACTTTGAATTTTTAAAAAAGACAGTTGTTTTTTGCCTGCCAAGAAAAACCCAGCTTGTCTCTTTCTCTCTCTTGTGTCAGTCTCCTCTTTCCTCCTATATTTGAAGAAAGCCTGCATATTGAATGTGTAGGAACTGAAACCCTTGTTGTCACATTTCTGTTGTAAAGCCTATCTGAAGCCTTTGTAGCTGCATTTCTTGGAAAGCCTACCCAAACTGATCTTCAACATCGCCTGGAAAGGACTGTTCTAGGAAGATCCCAGTGACAGCCATCTATATGCATTTAGGATGCCAAACCAAAGCAAAGGACATCTTTCCATATCTTCTTTTTTTTCTTCAAGAATAAGCAAGTATTCAGCCTAAGTGTTTTTTTGTTTGTCTTTTTAATTTTTTGTAACAGAGCTCTAAACCAAAATCTCTTTTATTTTTCTGGTTTATCGATGTATGTATGTGTGTGTGTGTGTGAAGGGCTAAGGTAAAAAGGGAAAAAATATGTCAATCTGTGTATTTATGCTTTGCTTCATTATGCTTTGTTTTATAATAAACTGATAATTGTGTTGTTTATTAAAGAAACCTGGTTGGTGTGTTTTATTCTGGGATAAAAATAGTCTTTGACTGACCTTTATCAGTAAGTGGGAAAAAATTTGTGAGGCACGTTTTCTTTTTTATGTACCTATAGAAGCTTTTACAGTCTGTTTTTTGCTAGTTTACTTTTATATTCTATTCGTCCTTTCTTTATCAGTTTCTTGGCCCTTCTTTGCTGTATTCTAAAATCCTCCCAGTCCTCGGGTTTACTACTATTTGTGGCAACTTTATAGGCCTTTTCTTTTAATCTTATACAGTCCTTAATTTCCTTTGTTAGCCATGGTTGACTGACTTTTCTTTTTGAGTTTCTGTGCTGTGAAAAATGTGACCCATGGAGAAGTGGAACTAGAATAAACAGTGCCTTCCTCCTGCCTTGGTCTACACAGAGGAAGATACAAGAAATCTCCCAGAATTAGAGATCCAAGGGACGAGGAAGAATGAGGAACTGAAGGAAATTTCACCCCACTATTTAAGAAGGAAGGGAGAGAGAAAACAGGGAATTACAGACCTGTTAGCCTTACGTCAGTAGAAACATAGAAACATAGAAAATAGGAGCAGAAGTAGGCCATTTGGCCCTTAGAGCCTGCTCCGCCATTCATTATGATCATGGCTGATCATCCAACTCAGTAACCTGTTCCCGCTTTCGCCCCATACCCTTTGATCCCTTTAGACCCAAGAGCTATATCTAACTCCTTCTTGAAAACGTACAATGTTTTGGCATCAACTGCTTTCTGTGGTAGCGAATTCCACAGGCTCACCACTCTCTGGGTGAAGAAATTTCTTGTCATCTCAGTCCTGAAAGGTTTACCCCGTATCCTTAGACTATGACCCCTGGTTCTGGACTCCCCCACCATCGGGAACATCCTTCCTGCATCTACCCAGTCCAGTCCTGTTAGAATTTTATAGGTTTCTATGAGATCCCCTCTCACTCTTCTGAACTCCAGCGTATATAATCCTAACCGACTCAATCTCTCCTCATACATCAGACCCGCCATCCCAGGAATCAGTCTGGTAAACCTTCACTGCACTCCCTCTATAGCAAGAACATCCTTCCTCAGATAAGGAGACCAAAACTGCACACAATATTCCAGGTGTGGCCTCAACAAGGCCCTGTATAATTGCAGCAAGATATCCCTGCTCCTGTACTCGAATCCTCTCGCTATGAAGGCCAACATACCATTTGCCTTTTTTACCGCCTGTTGCACCTGCATGTTTACCTTCAGCCACTGGTGTACAAGAACACCCAGGTCTCTCAGTTTATAGCCTTTCAGATAATAATCTGCCTTCCCGTTTTTGCGACCAAAGTGGATAACCTCACATTTATCCACATTATATTGCATCTGCCATGCATTAGCCCACTCACTCAACTTGTCCAAATCACCCTGAAGCCTCTCTGCATCCTCCTCACAACTCACCCTCCCACCCAGTTTTGTGTCATCTGCAAATTTGGAGATATTACAGTTCGTTCCCTCATCTAAATCATTAATATTTATTGTGAATAGCTGGGGTCCTAGCACCAATCCCTGTGGTACCCCACTAGTCACTGCCTGCCATTCGGAAAAAGACCCATTTATCCCTACTCTTTGTTTCCTGTCTGCCAACCAATTTTCTATCCATCGCAATACACTACCCCCAATCCCATGCGGTTTAATTTTACACACTAATCTCTTATGTGGGACTTTGTCGAAAGCCTCCTGAAAGTCCAAATAAACCACATGCACTGGCTCCCCCTCATCAACTCTACTAGTTACATCCTCGAAGAATTTTAGTAGATTTGTCAAGCATGATTTCCCTTTCGTAAATCCATGCTGACTCTGCCCGATTCTACCACTGTTCTCCAAGTGCTCTGTTATAAAATCTTTGACAATGGACTCTAGAATTTCCCCCACTACCGACGTCAGGCTGACTGGTCTATAATTCTCTGCTTTCTCTCTACCTCGCTTTTAAATAGTGGGGTTACATTAGCTACCCTCCAATCTGTAGGAACTGTTCCAGAGTCTATAGAATCTTGCATCCACTATTTCTAGGGCCACTTCCTTAAGTACTCTGGGATGCATACCATCAGGCCCTGGGGATTTATCGGCCTTCAATCCCATCAATTTCCCCCACACCATTTCTCTACTAATACTGATTTCCTTCAGTTCCTCCCTCTCACTAAGCCCTGTGTTCCCCAACATTTCTGGTATGATATTTGTGTCCTCCTCTGTGAAGGCAGAACCAAAGTATGCATTTAGTTGGTCAGCCATTTCTCTGTTCCCCATAATAAATTCCCCTGTTTCTGACTGTAAGGGACCTACATTTGTCTTCACTAATCTTTTTCTCTTCACATACCTATAGAAAGGTCGTAGGGAAAATGCTAGAATCTATTCTAAAGGATGTGAGAAATGGACACTTGGATAATAATGATCTGATTGGGCATAGTCAACATGGATTTATGAATGGGAGATCATGTTTGACAAACTTGTTGGAGTTTTTTTGAAGATGTTCCTAACAGAATTGACAAAGGGGAGTCAGTGGATGTGGTTACTTGGATTTTCAGAAGGCTTTTGACAAAGTCCCCCACAGGAGGCTGGTTAACAAAATTAAACCACATGAGATAGGAAGTAATATACCGGCATGGATTAAGGATTGGTTAACAGGCAGAAAACAGAATAGGAATAAACGGGTCATTCTTGCATTGGCAGGCTGTGACTAGTGGGGTACCACAAGGATCAGTACTTAGGCCCCAGCTGTTCACAATATATATCAATGATTTGGATGTGGGGATCTAGTTCAAGTTTCCAAGTTCGCAGATGACATAAAACTAGGTGGGAATGTGTGTTGTGAGGAAAATGCAAAGTGGCTTCAAGAGGATTTGGACAGACTTAGTGAGTGGGCAAGAGAATGGCACTTGGAATATAATGTGGAAAAATCTGAGGTTATCCACTTTGGTACGAGGAATAGAGGTGTAGAGTATTTTTTAAATGGTAAGAGATTAGAAAGTGTAGATGTACAAAGGGTGTCCTTATCAATAAGTCACTGCAAGCTAACATGCAGGTGCAGCAAGCAATTAAGAAGACGAATGGTATGTTAGCCTTTATCACAAGAGGATTTGAGTACAGGAGTAGTGAAGTCTTGCTTCAATCGTATTGAACCTTGGTTAGACCACACCTGGAGTACTGTGTGCAGTTTTGGTCCCCTTGCCTTCGGAAGGATATTACTGCCATAGAGGGAGAGCAACGAAGGTTCACTGGACTTGTTCCTGGGAGGCAAGACTGTCCTATGAAGAGAGATTGGGAAACTGGACCTGTATTCTCTAGAGTTTCAAAGAATGAGATGTGATCTTATTGAAACCTACAAAATACCTAAAGGGATAGACAGGGTAGATGCAGCTAAGATGTTTCCCCTAGTTGGGGAATCTAGAACCAGGGGACACAATTTCAAAATAAGGAGGAAGCCACTTAGTACTGAGATGAGGAGAAATTTCTTTACTCAGAGGGTTATGAATCTTTGGAATTCTCTACCCCAGACGACTGTGGAAGCTCAGTTATTGAGTATGTTTAAAGTAGAGATTGACGGATTTCTAAATACCAATGACATAATGGGATATGGGGATAGTGTGGGAAAAATGCATTGAAGTGGATGATTAGCCATGATCGTATTGAATAGCGGAGCAAGCTCGATGGGCTGAATGGCCTACTCCTTCTTCTATGTTTCTATGTTCCTATGTTGCTATGACCCCTGATTTTGAAACTGACCCCTAGTTCTAGATTCCCCCACAAGGGGAAACAATCTCTCAGCATCTACCTTGTCAAGCACCCTCAGGATCTTATATTTCAATAAAATCACCTCTCATTCTTCTAAACTCCAATGAGTATAGGCCTAACCCGCTCAACCTTCTCTCATAAGGCAACCCCTTTGTCCCAGGAATCAGCCTAGTGAACCTTCTCTAAACTACTTCCAATGCAAGTATATCCCTCCTTAAGTAAGGAGACCAAAACTGCATGCGGTACCCTAGGTGTGGTGTCACCAGTGCCCTGTACAGTTCTAGCAAGACTTCCCTACTTTTATATTCAATCTCCCTTGCAATAAATGCTAACATTCTATTTGCCTTCCTATTACTTGCTGCACCTGCATACTAACTTTTTATGATTCATGCTCAAGGACACCCAGATCCCTCTCCACTGGAGCATGCTGCCATCTCTCTCCATGTGTGTAATCTACTTTTCTATTCTTCCTGCCAAAGTGGACAACCTCACATTTACCACATTATACTCCATCTGCCAAATATTTGCCCACTCACTTAAACTATCTGTACCTCTTTGCAGACACTTTCTGTCTTCCTTACAACTTGCTTTCCTACCTATCTTTGTATCTTCTGCAAATTTGGCTGCAATACACTGTAAATAGTTGAGGCCCCAGCACTGATCCCAGTGGCACTCCACTAGTTACAGTTTGCCAACCTGAAAATGCCCCATTTATCCCAACTCTCTGTTTCCTGTTAGCCAATCCTCTATTAATGCTAATATATTACCCCCAAACTATGAACTGTTACCTTTTATATGGTGCCCTATCAAATGCCTTTTGGAAATCCAAATATATTACCTCGACTGGTTCCACTTTATCCACCCTGCTTGTTACATCCTCAAAGAATTCAATAAATTTGTCAAACATGAATTCCCTTTCATAAAACCATGTTGACTCTGCCTGATTGCGTTATGATTTTCTAAATGTCTTGCTATTACTTCCTTGATAATGGGATCTAGCATTTTCCCAATGACAGATGTTAGGTTAACTGGCCTATAGTTTCCAGCTTTCTGTCTCCCTCCTTTCTTGAACAGAGGTGTTAAATTTGTCATTTTTCAATCCACTGCGACCTTTCCAGATCTAACAAATTTTGGAAGATTACAACCAAATGCATCCACTGTCTCTGCAGCCACTTCTTTTAAGACCCTAGGATGCAGACCATTAGGTCCAGGGGACTTGTCGGCCTTTAGTTCCATTAGTTTTCCTAGTACTTTTTCTATACTGATAGTGATAGTTTTAAGTTCCTCTCTCCCTTTTGCCTCTTGCTTTATCTGCTATTCTTGGGATGCTTTTTGTGTCTTCTACTGTGAAGACAGATACAAAATACTTGTTCAAAGTCTCTGCCATTTCCTTGTTTCCCATTATTAATTCCCCAGTCTTATCTTCTAAGGGACCAACACTTACTTTAGCTACTCTCTTCCTTTATCTATATTGTGGAAGCTTTTACTGTTTGTTTTTATATTTCTTGCTATTTCTCACACTCAAATTTTTCTTTTTTAGCCTTCCTCTGCTGGTTTGTAAAATTTTCCCAATCTTCTGGCCCACCACTAATCTTTGTAGCATTGTACACCTTTTCTTTCAATTTGATACCCTCCTTAACTTTCTTAGTTAGCCATGGATGGTGCATCCTTCTCATCGGGTATTTCTTTCTCAATAGAATATATCTTTGGTGAGAGTTATGAAATATCTCCTAAATGTCTGCCACTGCTTCTTTCCCTTTTAACTTATTTTCCCAGTCCACTTCAGCCAACTCTGTGTTCATATACTTGTAATTGCCTTTATTTGCATTTAAGACACTAGTTTCAGACCCAAGCTTCTTATCCTCAAACTGAATATGACATTCTACCATGTTATGGTCACTCTTGCCAAGAGGATCCTTTACTATGAGGTCATTTATTACCAGGTCTAAAACAGCCTGCTCCCAGGTTGATTCCAGAACATATCATTCCAAGAAACTTTCTTTAATACACTCTATGAACTCATCCTGCAGGCTACCTTTGCCAATTTGATTAATCCAATCTATATGACAATTGAAATCGCCCACAATTTTTGCAGTACCTTTCCTACAAGTCCCCATTATTTCTTGATTTATATTCTATCCTACAGTATAGCTACTTTCAGTGGGCCTATAAACTACTCCCACCAGTGACTTCTTTCTCTTGCTATTTCTTATCTCCACCCAAACTGATTCTACATCTTGATCTTCCGAGCCAAGATCATTTCTCACTATTGTACTGATCTCATCCTTTATTAACAGAGCTACTCCACCTCCTTTTCCTTTCTTCCTATCCATCTGAAATGTCAAATACCCTTGAATATTCAGTCCCGGCCTTGGTCACTGTGCAACCACGTATCTGTAATGGCTATCATATCATACTCATGTATTTCTATTTGTGCTATCAATTCATCCATCTTGTTACGAATGCTGCATACATTCAGATAAAGAGCCTTTAATTCAGTCTTTTTCCCATTTTTCCCTACCTTATTTGTTGGTGCATTCTTATGTTTGTATGCCCTGTCCCTTCCTGTCATACTCTAGTTATCATCACCCATGTTGCTACCTTGTACTTTCTCGTTTAACTTTCTAAATTTTCCCTCACCTGATCCCTCCCCCCACCCCTCTACTATTTAGCCCTCTCTATAGCCCTAGTTGTACGCTTTACCGGGGCACTAGTCCCAGCACGATGTCAGGTGAAAACTGTCCCAATGGTACAGCTCCAACATTCCCCTGTACAGGTGCTAGTGCACCATGAATTGAAACCCATTTCTCCCACACCAATCTTTAAGCCACGTGTTTAACTCTGATCTTATTTACTCTATGCCAAAGGGTATTTAAAGGGTAGTCTGCAGCTGTCATACAGACTGCACACAGAGAGGAATAGGAAGGGCTACAAGGACCCTCTGAAGCTTTGCTTTGGAGGTTTAATATTGACCCTAAGTCCTGGGAGAAATTCACCCAGAATCACTGCACTTGGTGCAATCAAATAAAGGATTCGGCCTCCTTCGAAAGCTAGTGTGTATCAGAGGTAGAGAGAAAACATAAGGAGAGGAAATCCCGAGCCAACAGCTCATCCAAAACTCATTTGTCTGCGATATCCATCTTTATTTGCAACAGAAACTTCCGGGCACAGATTGACCTTAGCAGTCACCTACGTACCCACCGGAACCCTACCAAAGCACCCCAAGTGTTGGACCTGGTCACCTTCACCTCAAAGGATGAACAACAACACGACAGAGAGCATTGGAACAAGGGAGGCTGTGGAGGAGTGGCTGGAGTTAGCGGAAATAGCTGTGGGGTGGTCATACGAGCATGGGTGTAGTGCTGGAGGTGTGTCAATGACCTGGTACGGTCTGGCGAGGTGAGTGGCATTCATAATTACAAGCTCGCAGCCCCGCATAACCTAAATGGCATCCATGAGATGTGAGGCGAGGTGGCCGACCCATGTATCGGGCATGACCAACGTACACACTGAACCGCAGAGTTAACTCACAGAGTTAGCTCATCGTTAGTCGGAGGCAATTGCTGCATTGACAGGACTGAATGGCTGCTTGAAATGGGCTGCCCAATGGTCCAATGTTGGATATGTAAAGTGCACAGACTGACAAGCACAGCTGGGCAATGCGACAAGAGTGACACTGTGTATGTCTGTGGTTCCAGGAGGAGTGGTCACAATGTTAGACAGTGCAAAAGAACAGGAGGTGATGTGCCATTCATAGCTGTAGTGACTCCAATGGAGGAGGAGGCGATGGAGATAGGATGAGTTGCGCTAGGGCAGCCTGTTGCTGAGGGTGAGGCGGGTGTGGACCCCATACCAAGTGAGGAACGCAATGGATGCGGGCATCAAACCTTCTGATGAGTATTAGGTATGGCTCCTCTGTAGGCCTTGATGAACACAAAGTTCCAGATCAAGGACAGGGAGCAGGAACTGCTTGAAAGAGCAACTCGTTAACAACACTCATGTCTCTCCCGCAGGTCCAGTAGCAGATGAGGGACCAACAACATCTGCAGAACCACATGAGACCTCAGAGGAGGATCTGCCATCTGAGGATCTGAGTGTCACATCAGTCCAGCACAGCCTCACCTGTGTGGATACTCTCAATGTCGGTGGGCACTGACACGACTTTAGAAAGGGAGCCACCAGCTGGTAAGGACAGCACAGACACACACGAGCAGGTAAAGGATGCAATGACAGGTGCGGCCATTTCCCAGTGGAGGATTGAGATTCCCGCAGATGGCGAGTCTCAGGAGTCATCAGCAAAGCAGCAGACGCTGGATCAGCAGCGCGAAATACGTGGACATCTGTCAGAATTCCCAGAGGCTGTTCATTCCCATGTGCAAAGGATGGAGGAGTCCATTCACGCCATGAGTGGTGCCTTGTCTCCAGCGTGTGAGCGCATAGCATCCTCTATTGAGCCACAAGCAGCATGCCACCCAGTGCATGTAGGAGGTGCACACTGACTTCCACTGTATGGCCACATGAGCTGTGTTGAGCGATAGGTAAGCGAGACGGCCTGAAGAAGCCTAGACCCACTGTCACTCCTTTCAGCCTCTCCAGGTAAGCAAGGAAGGGCAGGTGGACTTTGCCAGGGTCAAGAAGCAGCCGCCTGAAACCTCTGGAGGCTCTTCTCACACTCTTTGCATTGACGGTGGATCCTTGGCCCCTTTGACAGTGACACGAACGCTGCAGGAAGCCCCGAAGACAGAGGTGAGCCCTGCACAGGTGCAGTTGGTCCCGAATGTGCCGAGCCCCTCTAGGGCTCAGGCACCCAGGGGCTGCCCACCGCAGCCATGTCATGCACCAGAGCAGAAAAGGCAGCAGCCTGCCTCCATATCAACTGTCGGCACCAGGAGAGGACAGTGCGGGAGCGCCCAGATGCATAAATCCACCTACCTAGTAGCACCTGGGGTCTCACTGGGTGATGGTGTTTTACTGAATGCCAAAGTGTTAGACGTATGCGGAAAATTAAAGGTCTTGCAATGCATTCTATAATATTTCATCTGTTCACTTCTGCATCAGTGGGCCGTTACCAGATGTGAGCAGTTGAGATGGAGGGCATGAAATGGTGAACACAGAATGAGGGCAATTGTAAATGATGGAATGATGTGATGACAGGCCCACTGAGATGAAAGGGTGTTTAATGAAAGGCCACCAAAGCTACCGCAGGGAGAAGATTGAATTGTCTCTGGGAGGGGGTTCATGGTCTCTCTGGAGAAACGTCCGCTTATGAGCGAATCTTGTGTTTAGCTGGTATGCATGTCAATGCCCGTTGATGTGTCATTTCCATTGACTACCTGATCTCGAAGTTCCTCCAACTCTTCCTCGGAGGAGGAGCCAGCACACTCAGGGTCGTCATCATTCTCCAGTGCAACTCCTCTCTGGAGTGCCAGATTGTACAGAGTACAACAGACCACCACGATACATGAGACGCTTGATGAGACATATTGCAGGGCTCCCCAGAACTGTCCATTTTCAGAAGGCCAGTGGCCTGTTCAGTGGTTGCCCTAGTTGTGACGTGGCAGTGGTTATAGGTGTCCTCTGCCTCTGTGATTCTCTCAATCAGAACGTCATAGGTTCAAGTCCCACCCCAGAGACTGAAGCACATAATCCAAGCCAACACTTCCAACAGTACTGAGGGAGTACTACCCTGTCACAGGCATTGTCTTTCAGATGAGAAGTTAAACCAAGGTCCAGTCTGCCCTCTCAAGTGGACGTAAAGATCCAACGGCTAATATTTTGAAGAAGAGCAGGGGAGTTCTCACCAGTGTCCTGGCCAATATTTTATCTGGTCATTATTATATGGGAGCTTGCTGTGCGCAAATTGGCTGCTGCATTTCTTACATTACAACAGTGACTACACTTCAAAAAGTACTTAATTGACTGGGAAAAAGACTTGCATTTATATAGCACCTTTCATGACCGCAGGACCTCCCAAAGTAATGAAGTACTTTTTGAAGTGTCGTCACTTCTGTAATGTAGGAAACGTGGCTGTCAACTTGCGCACAGCAAGCTCCCAAACACAGCAATGTGATAATGAGTTATCTTTCTTACTTGGTTGAGAAATGGGGTTGAAAGGTCGCCTGAGAGGCTCTGAGCTCTGAAATTTGCTCCCTAAACTCTCTCTATCTCTCCTCCTTTAAGACACTGCTTAAAACCTACCTCTGACATCATCTGACATAATATCACCTTATCTGACTCCAGTGTCAAATTTGGTTTGTTAACACACCTGTGAAGCACCCTGGGGTGTTTTCTAACCTTAATGACGCTATATAAATGCAAGTTGTTGCCACTGTTGTTGATTCTGTTAATATTGAAGAAACAGCTTGATGGTTCTTTAAAGAATTAGGGTCTTCCTGGTCAGATAGGCCGAATAGCCTGCGTGGTAATTATCCTGTGATCTCTTCCTAAATACCTAAAGGTATTCCTGTAACTACACAGTTCATCAATGTACACTTTGGAAAATTGACCACTTCTCTCCCCCACCACCAGCACCCCTCCCCCAACACAAATTCACACCTCTATTCTTTTCAAGGAGACAGAAAGGAAGTTAAACTTCCACAACTAACAGACGCAATGGAGTGAGCTTCATGTCAAAACTTAATGGAAGACTTTATTTTACTTCTCGAGAACCAACTCTAAAACATAAACCATGATTCTGGATGGCTCCCAGTGCACACTCACTCACAATCTCTCACTCTCTCTCACACTCTCTCCCACACTTTCTCTCTCACATACTCTCACTCACTGACACACACAGACTCACTGACACACAGACTCACACATAGACACACGCACATGCAGATATACACACCCACACGTGCTCACACACCCATGCACACAGACACACAAACACACAGACACACACTCACACATGCACACACACAGACAGCCTCCCTGTTCACACACCAGGTTACATCAGTCTGATTCTAATCAATGACAATTGTTTCCTGGTATTCTCTCATTGTTTGCAGTTGTCTCGAGAATTGTTTGTGTTGAAGTGAAGGGAACTGGATAGAAAATGCCAGGCGTGTGATTGAAACATAAACAGTCCTGCAGTGGAACAATCTTTCCGAATTGCCACCACTGTATATAAACCCTGGCAGCACTTACACAATGAAACATATTCCCAGCTAGACTGCGTGAAAAATAAAACAGTGTCGCTGTCGGAAAGCAAGAAAGTGGAAGGAGCCAAGTGGACACGGGCTTCATAGGGGTTGGCAACCCTCCAGGATTTCCCTGCAGTCTGCAGAAATTAAAGACTATTCTCCAGGGCACAGCTGTGAGCAATCTCAGGTGAAAAATCACAGGGGCACTAAAAGTCATTTTGTGGGTTTTTTGTGGGGTTTGAACACTAAGAATATTGGAGATGGCAGGAAAAGAAGGTTACTTGACTGACTGTCAAGGATCTCCAATCAGGTGATGGAGAGTGTATTCGCTTTCCAATTGACTATGAGAAGGGGGGGGGGCGTGTCATGGGGATGGACGTGTCAGGTGACCAATGGTGGGAGTATGGGGGCGGGTTGAGGAATTCCCCCAGGAACAAGTCAGTTAGATCAGAGCTGATCTGGATCTCTACCCCACTTACCCTCCTCTGATACCCACACCCAACAAATAGCTACATATCCCGCTTTTGAAAGCTTCAATTGGCCGCCAGTGTCTACAGACTTTTGGGGGAGAGAGTTCCAGATTTTAACTTCCCTTCTTATGAAAACATTATCTCTGATTGTGCACTGGAATAGCCTGGATCTAATAGTCAGATGAATTCCCACCATCCTTCATCACTAATCAACCAGCCTATCAGCGTGTAACAGTCGTACCGAGGGAGTGCGACACTGTCGGAGATGCTGTCTTTCAGATGAGATGATAAACCCCGTCTGCCCTCTCAGGTGGATGTAAAGGATCCCACGGCCTCTGTTTCAAAGAAAAGCAAGGGAAAGCTCTCTGGTGTTTAGGCCAACATTTATTCCTCAACAAACTAAAACCAACTGTCTAAAAATAAAAACCAGATGATCTGGTCATTTATCTCATTGCTGTTTGTGGGATCTTGCTATGCACAGAATGACGACATTTCAAAAGTACTTAATTTGTTACAAAGAGCCTTGGAACATCCTGAATTCATGAAAGGCACTAGATAGGTGCAAGTTCTTTTTTTTAATTTCATCTTTTCATGCTAAATGAGACTTCATAATGGCTCTACATACAGGTAGTCTGCATCAAGATGATGATATACTACATCTGGGTGTGAAATGCAGACCCTGCTGACAGTGACACTGCCAAAGACTGAAGAGAAATAAATATAAAGGCAAGTTCTTTCTTCCTGAAGAGACCTCTCCAAGACCCTGTGGCAGTGGAACACTTATTTGCCTTGCTCTGCTGCACACAGGTTCCTGTAATGAGATGTTGGATGGGGAGATCAACGTTCTCTCCGAAAACACCAGGTACCTTGAACTCGACTGCCTATCCAGGAGGCAAAGGCAACATATCGATGAGGTTTCCAGCATTGTGACAGCAGTTACATTTCCCTTGGCTCTGCATCTACTTGCAGGCCGCTATCTCTCTCACACACACTGTGACCACAATACCTCACCAAACTGCTTGTCGGAAAACACATCAAAGGGTTGTTTTGGTTTCCACCACACACACACAGAGCCACATGAAAGGCTACCAGGGACTGCCAGCCTCAGCCCCTCACAGCATTTCAGCAGCTCGGGGATTTCGCAGACAAGGACAGCACTTAAAGCAACAGGACTCTGTCTCATAATTAATTCAAAAAAACAAAGTACACTTCTAACCACTCCACAAACTTCAGCGCAAAACAATATCAGAACTGAGAGATTAAAATTATCAGGAAAAAACTCAACAGGCTGGGGATCTTTTCTCTCGCAAAGAGAAGACTGAGAGGTCTTTAAAATGATGAAGGGGTTTGATGAGGTAGACGTAGAGAAGATGTTTCCACTTGTGGGGGAGACCAAAACCTGGGGTCCTAACTAGAAGATAGTTATAATAAATCCAATAGGGAATTCAGGAGAAATGTCTTTACCCAGAGCATGTGACATTTGCTACCAGAAGGAGTAGTCGAGACAAATAGTATGGATGGGGAAGCTGGATAAACAGGGAGAAAGGAATTGAAGAATAGGGTTAGATGAAATAGAGGGGGAGGGAGCACATGTTGAGCATGAACACCAGAAATAGTTGGGCCAAATGGCCTGTTTCTGTGCTGTATATACAAACATACTATATACTAAGTAATTCTAGGTGATGACTTAGGCCGACACTCCAGTGAAATACTGAGGGAGTGCTGGTGCCCAGTAGAACTTCAAACTGAGACTTCCTGTCCCTCTGCCCCTGCACAAAGGTGATGAAAATGAGCTCCATGATTTTCTAGGCCAGTGATAAAAACCATTGAAACATTTTTGATTTATTAATGCTGTGCTGTCAAATCAGAGCATAGAAAATGGACTTCATCTTTTAAAAATGACTTCTGATTCCCTGGATTACATTTTAGAACCTTCCAGAACATTAGATTGTTCATTCCAAATCTAAGAAAGTGATAGCTCTAAGTAGGGATCTAACTTGGTCACGAATCTCAGTGGGAATTGCCAGGGAGGGGCGGTGGGGATGGGGGGGAATTCCACCCTCTGACATCATCCTTCCATGGAAATCTACAGTTCCCCCATCACAACATAGATTCTGCCTTCATTGCTCTATCCTTGAGATAGGTTCAGCTGAAGGTCACCGGTCATCGGTACTGATCACTCATCACCCAAAGAGATAGCACCGGCACAATGGGAAGAATGGCCTCCATCTATGATGCAAGATTTGATAATTCCCTGTGGCAAATTCAAAATTCTCAACACTGTTCTTAACACCCTTCACAGCCTCTCCCCTCCCTGCCTGTGTAACCTCCTAGAGCCCACACCAAACACGCCATTACTCTGAATCCAGCCTCCTGTGCCAGCTGCACTCCCTTCACTCTACCATTGGCAGCTGCCTACTTCCAGCCTCCCTAAACCCCTCTGGCTTGCCTCCTTTAACAGCCTCCTTAGAACGCATTTACTGGGCCAAGTTTCTGGTTGCCTCTCCTAATCTTTCCTTCATTCACTCAGCATCCATTGGTTGTCCTTATCTTTCTGTGGAGCTCCTCAGGACATTTTTCCATACTAAAGGTGCTATAGAAATGCAAGTAGTTGTTCTCATCTGAAGAATGTGCCCTAGAGGCAACCTCAGAGTGGTGCGATCACAGTGTCCACCTCTGCTGTTCCACTCTGTGTCTCCGCTACATCTGTCTCTGTATCTGTTACACTTTACTCCGCAGCTAATTAGTAACAATAACCAATTGGTTGGAAATTAAAATTACTACCATTACCAAGTGATCAGTTAAAGGTTCAGCTGAAGGTCACCGGTTCAGAGGATTTCTTTCTGCTTGTTTTCTTAAGCAGCCACAGCAATGATGTGCAGCCAATAATAACGATATAAAGGATAAAAGACTCAACCCGACTGGTTGTCTGGGTCACGGGAGTATTTCTGGTTCTGAGCTAGAACTCAAACTTTACTCAGTCTGAAAGTTGTGGCTTCATGTCCCACTCCAGAGTACTGAGCACAAAATCTAGGCTGACATTGCAGTCAAGCATTGAGGGAGCGCTGCATTGTCAGACATAGGTTTCTGAACATGTGCACATGTGGACAGATTTTGTACTGGCAGAAAACCAGGGCCCAGTATTATCAGGAATCCCGGGTCCAGTATTATCAGGAAACCAGGGCCCAGTATTATCAGGAATCCCGGGTCCAGTATTATCAGGAAACCAGGGCCCAGTATTATCAGGAATCCCGGGTCCAGTATTATCAGGAAACCAGGGCCCAGTATTATCAGGAATCCCGGGTCCAGTATTATCAGGAAACCAGGGCCCAGTATTATCAGGAATCCCCGGTCCAGTATTATCAGGAATCCCGGGTCCAGTATTATCAGGAAACCAGGGCCCAGTATTATCAGGAAACCAGGGCCCAGTATTATCAGGAATCCCCGGTCCAGTATTATCAGGAATCCCGGGTCCAGTATTATCAGGAATCCCGGGCCCAGTATTATCAGGAAACCGGGGCCCAGTATTATCAGGAATCCCCGGTCCAGTATTATCAGGAATCCCCGGTCCAGTATTATCAGGGAACCAGGGCCCAGTATTATCAGGAATCCCCAGTCTAGTATTATCAGGAATCCCCAGTCCAGTATTATCAGGAAACCAGGGCCCAGTATTATCAGGAATCCCCGGTCCAGTATTATCAGGAATCCCGGGTCCAGTATTATCAGGAAACCAGGGCCCAGTATTATCAGGAATCCCGGGCCCAGTATTATCAGTAATCCCGGGCCCAGTATTATCAGGAATCCCGGGTCCAGTATTATCAGGAATCCCGGGTCCAGTATTATCAGTAATCCCGGGCCCAGTATTATCAGGAATCCCGGGTCCAGTATTATCAGGAAACCAGGGCCCAGTATTATCAGGAATCCCGGGTCCAGTATTATCAGGAAACCAGGGCCCAGTATTATCAGGAATCCCCGGTCCAGTATTATCAGGAATCCCGGGTCCAGTATTATCAGGAAACCAGGGCCCAGTATTATCAGGAAACCAGGGCCCAGTATTATCAGGAATCCCGGTCCAGTATTATCAGGAAACCAGGGCCCAGTATTATCAGGAATCCCGGGTCCAGTATTATCAGGAAACAAGGGCCCAGTATTATCAGGAAACCAGGGCCCAGTATTATCAGGAATCCCCGGTCCAGTATTATCAGGAATCCCGGGTCCAGTATTATCAGGAAACCAGGGCCCAGTATTATCAGGAATCCCCGGTCCAGTATTATCAGGAAACCAGGGTCCAGTATTATCAGGAATCCCGGGTCCAGTATTATCAGGAAACCAGGGCCCAGTATTATCAGGAAACCAGGGCCCAGTATTATCAGGAATCCCCGGTCCAGTATTATCAGGAAACCAGGGTCCAGTATTATCAGGAAACCAGGGCCCAGTATTATCAGGAATCCCGGTCCAGTATTATCAGGAAACCAGGGCCCAGTATTATCAGGAATCCCGGGTCCAGTATTATCAGGAAACAAGGGCCCAGTATTATCAGGAAACCAGGGCCCAGTATTATCAGGAATCCCCGGTCCAGTATTATCAGGAATCCCGGGTCCAGTATTATCAGGAAACCAGGGCCCAGTATTATCAGGAATCCCCGGTCCAGTATTATCAGGAAACCAGGGTCCAGTATTATCAGGAATCCCGGGTCCAGTATTATCAGGAAACCAGGGCCCAGTATTATCAGGAAACCAGGGCCCAGTATTATCAGGAATCCCCGGTCCAGTATTATCAGGAATCCCGGGTCCAGTATTATCAGGAAACAAGGGCCCAGTATTATCAGGAATCCCCGGTCCAGTATTATCAGGAAACCAGGGTCCAGTATTATCAGGAATCCCGGGTCCAGTATTATCAGGAAACCAGGGCCCAGTATTATCAGGAAACCAGGGCCCAGTATTATCAGGAATCCCTGGTCCAGTATTATCAGGAATCCCCGGTCCAGTATTATCAGGAAACGTATTATCAGGAATCCCCGTTCCAGTATTATCAGGAAACCAGGGCCCAGTATTATCAGGAAACCAGGGCCCAGTATTATCAGGAAACCAGGGTCCAGTATTATCAGGAATCCCGGGTCCAGTATTATCAGGAAACCAGGGCCCAGTATTATCAGGAAACCAGGGCCCAGTATTATCAGGAATCCCCGGTCCAGTATTATCAGGAATCCCGGGTCCAGTATTATCAGGAAACCAGGGCCCAGTATTATCAGGAATCCCCGGTCCAGTATTATCAGGAATCCCGGGTCCAGTATTATCAGGAAACCAGGGCCAGTTATATCAGGAATCCCCGGTCCAGTATTATCAGGAATCCCCGGTCCAGTATTATCAGGAATCCCGGGTCCAGTATTATCAGGAAACCAGGGCCCAGTGTTATCAGGAATCCCCGGTCCAGTATTATCAGGAATTCCAGGTCCAGTATTATCAGGAATCCCGGGTCCAGTATTATCAGGAAACCTGAACCGAGTATTATCAGGAATCCTGGGTCCAGTATTATCAGGAATCCTGGGGCCAGCATTATCATGAAACCTGAACCGAGTATTATCAGGAATCCCCGGTCCAGTATTATCAGGAATCCCGGGTCCAGTATTATAAGGAATCCCGGGTCCAGTATTATCAGGAAACAAGGGCCCAGTATTATCAGGAATCCCCGGTCCAGTATTATCAGGAATTCCAGGTCCAGTATTATCAGGAATCCCGGGTCCAGTATTATCAGGAAACCAGGGCCCAGTATTATCAGGAATCCCCGGTCCAGTATTATCAGGAAACATGGGCCCAGTATTATCAGGAATCCCCGGTCCAGTATTATCAGGAAACATGGGCCCAGTATTATCAGGAATCCCCGGTCCAGTATTATCAGGAATCCCGGGTCCAGTATTATCAGGAAACCAGGGCCCAGTATTATCAGGAAACCAGGGCCCAGTATTATCAGGAATCCCGGGTCCAGTATTATCAGGAATCCCGGGTCCAGTATTATCAGGAAACCAGGGCCCAGTATTATCAGGAATCCCCGGTCCAGTATTATCAGGAATCCCGGGTCCAGTATTATCAGGAAACCAGGGCCCAGTATTATCAGGAAACCAGGGCCCAGTATTATCAGGAATCCCGGGTCCAGTATTATCAGGAAACAAGGGCCCAGTATTATCAGGAAACCAGGGCCCAGTGTTATCAGGAATCCCCGGTCCAGTATTATCAGGAATCCCGGGTCCAGTATTATCAGGAAACCAGGGCCCAGTATTATCAGGAATCCCCGGTCCAGTATTATCAGGAATCCCGGGTCCAGTATTATCAGGAAACCAGGGCCCAGTATTATCAGGAAACCAGGGCCCAGTATTATCAGGAATCCCCGGTCCAGTATTATCAGGAATCCCGGGTCCAGTATTATCAGGGATCCCCGGTCCAGTATTATCAGGCATCCCCGGTCCAGTATTATCAGGAAACCAGGGTCCAGTATCATCAGGAATCCCGGGTCCAGTATTATCAGGAAAACAGGGCCCAGTATTATCAGGAAACCAGGGCCCAGTATTATCAGGAATCCCTGGTCCAGTATTATCAGGAATCCCCGGTCCAGTATTATCAGGAAACGTATTATCAGGAATCCCCGTTCCAGTATTATCAGGAATCCCGGGTCCAGTATTATCAGGAAACCAGGGCCCAGTATTATCAGGAATCCCCGGTCCAGTATTATCAGGAATCCCGGGCCCAGTATTATCAGGAATTCCGGGTCCAGTATTATCAGGAAACCAGGGCCCAGTATTATCAGGAATCCCGGGTCCAGTATTATCAGGAATCCCGGGTCCAGTATTATCAGGAAACCAGGGCCCAGTATTATCAGGAATCCCCGGTCCAGTATTATCAGGAATCCCCGGTCCAGTATTATCAGGAATCCCGGGTCCAGTATTATCAGGAAACCAGGGCCCAGTATTATCAGGAATCCCCGGTCCAGTATTATCAGGAATTCCAGGTCCAGTATTATCAGGAATCCCGGGTCCAGTATTATCAGGAAACCTGAACCGAGTATTATCAGGAATCCTGGGTCCAGTATTATCAGGAATCCTGGGGCCAGAATTATCATGAAACCTGAACCGAGTATTATCAGGAATCCTGGGTCCAGTATTATCAGGAAACATGGGCCCACTATTATCTGGAATTCCGGGCCCACTATTATGAGGAATCCCGGGTCCAGTATTATGAGGAATCCCGGGTCCAGTATTATCATGAGACCTGGGCCGAGTATTATCAGAAATCCTAGGTCCAGAATTATCAGGGAACCTGGGCCCAGTATTATCAGGAATCCCCGGTCCAGTATTATCAGGAAACACGGGCCCAGAGTTATCAGGAATCCCGTGTCCAGTATTATCAGGAAACCAGGGCCCAGTATTATCAGGAAACCAGGGCCCAGTATTATCAGGAATCCCGGGTCCAGTATTATCAGGAATCCCCGGTCCAGTATTATCAGGAATCTCGGGACCAGTATTATCAGGGAACCAGGGCTCAGTATTATCAGGAATCCCCATCCTAGTATTATCAGGAATCCCCGGTCCAGCATTATCGGGAAACACGGGTCCAGTATTATCAGGAAACACGGGTCCAGTATTATCAGGAATCCCCGGTCCAGTATTATCAGGAATCCCCGGTCCAGTATTATCAGGAATCCCGGGTCCAGTATCATCAGGAAACCAGGGCCCTGTATTATCAGGAATCCCGGGTCCAGTATTATCAGGAAACCAGGGCCCAGTATTATCAGGAATCCCGGGCCCAGTATTATCCGTAATCCCGGGCCCAGTATTATCAGTAATCCCGGGCCCAGTATTATCAGGAATCCCGGGCCCAGTATTATCAGGAATCCCCGGTCCAGTATTATCAGGAATCCCGGGTCCAGTATTATCAGGAATCCCGGGCCCAGTATTATCAGGAATCCCGGGTCCAGTATTATCAGGAATCCCCGGTCCAGTATTATCAGGAATCCCGGGTCCAGTATTATCAGGAAACCAGGGCCCAGTATTATCAGGAATCCCCAGTCTAGTAGTATCAGGAATCCTGGGTCCAGCATTATCAGGAAACACGGGTCCAGTATTATCAGGAAACCCCGGTCCAGTATTATCAGGAATCCCCGGTCCAGTATTATCAGGAATCCCGGGACCAGTATTATCAGGGAACCAGGGCTCAGTATTATCAGGAATCCCCATCCTAGTATTATCAGGAATCCCCGGTCCAGCATTATCGGGTAACACGGGTCCAGTATTATCAGGAAACACGGGTCCAGTATTATCAGGAATCCCCGGTCCAGTATTATCAGGAATCCCCGGTCCAGTATTATCAGGAATCCCGGGTCCAGTATTATCAGGAAACCAGGGCCCTGTATTATCAGGAATCCCGGGTCCAGTATTCAGGAAACCAGGGCCCAGTATTATCAGGAATCCCGGGCCCAGTATTATCTGTAATACCGGGCCCAGTATTATCAGTAATCCCGGGCCCAGTATTATCAGGAATCCCGGATCCAGTATTATCAGGAATCCCGGGTCCAGTATTATCAGGAATCCCGGGCCCAGTAACCAGGGCCCAGTATTATCAGGAATCCCCGGTCCAGTATTATCAGGAATCCCCGGTCCAGTATTATCAGGAATCCCGGGTCCAGTATTATCAGGAATCCCGGGTCCAGTATTATCAGGAAACCAGGGCCCAGTATTATCAGGAAACCTGGGTGCAGAATTATCAGGGATCCCCGGTCCAGTATTATCAGGAATCCCGGGTCCAGTATTATCAGGAAACCAGGGTCCAGTATTATCAGGAATCCCGGGTCCAGTATTATCAGGAAACCAGGGCCCAGTATTATCAGGAAACCAGGGCCGAGTATTATCAGGAATCTCGGTCCAGTATTATCAGGAATCCCGGGTCCAGTATGATCAGGAAACAAGGGCCCAGTATTATCAGGAATCCCCGGTCCAGTATTATCAGGAATTCCGGGTCCAGTATTATCAGGAAACCAGGGCCCAGTATTATCAGGAATCCCCGGTCCAGTATTATCAGGAATCCCCGGTCCAGTATTATCAGGAATTCCGGGTCCAGTATTATCAGGAAACCAGGGCCCAGTATTACCAGGAATCCCCGGTCCAGTATTATCTGGAAACCAGGGCCCAGTATTATCAGGAATCCCCGGTCCAGTATTATCAGGAATCCCGGGTCCAGTATTATCAGGAAACCAGGGCCCAATATTATCAGGAATCCTGGGTGCAGAATTATCAGGAAACCAGGGCCCAGTATTATCAGGAATCCCGGGTCCAAAATTATCACGAAACCAGGGCCCATTGTTTTCAGGAATCCTCGGTCCAGAATTATCAGGAAACCAGGGCCCAGTATTATCAGGAATCCTTGGTCCAGCATTATCAGGAAAACAGGGCCCAGTATTATCAGTAATCCCGGGTCCAGTATTATCAGGAAACCAGGGCCCAGTATTATCAGGAAACCAGGGCCCAGTATTATCAGGAATCCCCGGTCCAGTATTATCAGGAATCCTGGGTCCAGTATTATCAGGAATCCCGGGTCCAGTATTATCAGGAAACCAGGGCCCAGTATTATCAGGAATCCCCGGTCCAGTATTATCAGGAATCCCGGGTCCAGTATTATCAGGAATCCCGGGTCCAGTATTATCAGGA
The DNA here is from genome assembly GCF_036365525.1 of Heterodontus francisci. Classification (NCBI taxonomy): domain Eukaryota; kingdom Metazoa; phylum Chordata; class Chondrichthyes; order Heterodontiformes; family Heterodontidae; genus Heterodontus; species Heterodontus francisci. Next base: position 16,289,355 of record NC_090374.1, read on the forward strand.
AACAAGGGCCCAGTATTATCAGGAATCCCCAGTCCAGTATTATCAGGAATCCCGGGTCCAGTATTATCAGGAATCCCGGGTCCAGTATTATCAGGAAACAAGGGCCCAGTATTATCAGGAATCCCCGGTCCAGTATTATCAGGAATTCCAGGTCCAGTATCATCAGGAAACCAGGGCCCAGTATTATCAGGAAACCGGGGCCCAGTATTATCAGGAATCCCCGGTCCAGTATTATCAGGAATCCCGGGTCCAGTATTATCAGGAAACAAGGGCCCAGTATTATCAGGAATCCCCGGTCCAGTATTATCAGGAATTCCGGGTCCAGTATTATCAGGAAACCAGGGCCCAGTATTATCAGGAATCCCCGGTCCAGTATTATCAGGAAACCAGGGCCCAGTATTATCAGGAATCCCCGGTCCAGTATTATCAGGAATCCCGGGTCCAGTATTATCAGGAAACCAGGGCCCAATATTATCAGGAATCCTGGGTGCAGAATTATCAGGAAACCAGGGCCCAGTATTATCAGGAATCCTGGGTCCAGTATTATCAGGAAACCAGGGCCCAATATTATCAGGAATCCTGGGTGCAGAATTATCAGGAAACCTGGGCCCAGTATTATCAGGAATCCTGGGTCCAAAATTATCACGAAACCAGGGCCCATTGTTTTCAGGAATCCTGGGTCCAGAATTATCAGGAAACCAGGGCCCAGTATTATCAGGAATCCTGGGTCCACAATTATCAGGAAATCTGGGCCCAGGTTTATCAGGAATCCTGGGTCCAGAATTGTCCGGAACCCTTGGCCCAGGATTATCAGGAATCCTTGGTCCAGCATTATCAGGAAAACAGGGCCCAGTATTATCAGGAATCTTGGGTCCAGAATTATCAGGAAACCAGGGCCCAGTATTATCAGGAATCCGAGGCATAGTATTATTAGGAATCCTGGGTCCAGAATTATCAGAAAACCAGGGCCCTAAATTATCAGGAATCCTGGGTCCAGAATTATGAGGAAACCAGTGCCAATTATTTTCAGGAATCCTGGCTCCAGAATTATCAGGAAACCTGGGCCCAGGATTATCAGGAATCTGATGTCCAGCATTATCAGAAAACCAGGGCAGAGTATTATCAGGAATCCTGGGTCCAGAATTATCAGGAAACCAGGGCCCAGTATTATCAGGAATCCCAAGTCCAGTATTATCAGGAATCCTGGGCCCAGGATTATCAGGAATCCGGTGTCCAGCATAATCAGGAAACCAGGGCCCTGTATTATCAGGAATCCTGGGTCCAGAATTATCAGGAATCCAGGGCCCAGTATTATCAGGAATCCCAAGTCCAGTATTATCAGGAATCCTGGGTCCAGCATTATCAGGAATCCTGGGTCCAGAATTGTCAGGAAACCAGGGCCGAGTATTATCAGGAATCCTGGGTCCAGAATTATCAGGAAACCTGGGCCCAGGTTTATCAGGAATCCTGGGTCCAGCATTATCAGGAAACCAGGGCCCAGTATTATCAGGAATCTTGGGTCCAGAATTATCAGGAAACCAGGGCCAGTATTATCAGGAATCCTGGGTCCAGAATTATCAGGAAACCTGGGCCCAGGTTTATCAGGAATCCTGGGTCCAGAATTATCAGGAAACCAGGGCCCAGTATTATCAGGAATCCCAAGTCCAGTATTATCAGGAATCCTGGGTCCAGAATTGTTAGGAAACCTTGGCCCAGGATTATCAGGAATCCTAGGTCCAGCATTATCAGGAATCCATGGCCCCGTAATATCAGGAATCCCGGGTACAGAATTATCAGGAATCCAGGACCGAGTATTATCAGGCATCCTGGGTCCAAAATTATCAGGAAACCTGGGCCCATTGTTTTCAGGAATCCTGGGTCCAGAATTATCAGGAAACCAGGGCCCAGTTTTATCAGGTATCCTGGGTCCAGAATTGTCAGGAACCCTTGGCCCCGGATTATCAGGAATCCTTGGTCCAGCATTATCAGGAAAACAGGGCCCAGTATTATCAGGTATCTTGGGTCCAGAATTATCAGGAAACCAGGGCCCAGTATTATCAGGTATTCCAGGCATAGTATTATCAGGAATCCTGGGTCCAGAATTCTCAGCAAACCAAGGCCCTAAATTATCAGGAATCCTGGGCCCAGAATTATCAGGAAACCAGTGCCAATTATTTTCAGGAAGCCTGGGCCCAGAATTATCAGGAATACTGGGCCCACTCTTACCAGGAATCCCAGGCCCAGTATTATCATGAATCCTGTGTCCAGAATTATCAACAAACCAGAGCCCTAAATTATCAGGAATCCTGGGTCCAGAATTATCAGGAAATCAGTGCCAATTATTTTCAGGAAGCCTGGGTCCAGAATTATCAGGAATACTGGGCCCACTCTTACCAGGAATCCCAGGCCCGGTATTATCAGGAATCCTGGGTCCAGAGTTATCAGGAAACCAGGGCCCAGTATTATCAGGAATCCCAGCCATAGTATTATCAGGAATCCTGGGTCTAGATTTATCAGGAAACCTGGGCCCAGTATTATCAGGAATCCTGGGTCCAAAATTATCAGGAAACCAGGGCCCAGGATTATCAGGAATCCTGGGTCCAGCATTACAAGGAAACCAGGGCCGAGTATTATCAGGAATCCTGGGTCCAAAATTATCAGAAAACCAGGGCCCATTATTTTCAGGAATCCTGGGACACAATTATCAGGAATACTGGGCCCACTATTACCAGGAATCCCAGGCCCGGTATTATCAGGAATCCCGGGTCCAAAATTATCAGGAAACCTGGGCCCCGAATTATCAGGAATCCTGGGCCCGGTATTAGCAGGAATCCCGGACCCAGTATTATCAGGAATCCTGGCTCCAGCATTATCAGCAATCCTGGGTCCAGAATTATCAGGAAACCAGGGCCCAGTATTATCAGGAATCCTAGGTCCAGCATTATCAGGAATCCATGGCCCAGTAATATCAGGAATCCTGGGTCCAGAATTATCTGGAATCATGGGTCCAGCATTATCAGGAAACCAGGGCCCAGTATTATCAGGAATCCTGGGTCCAAGATCATCAGGAAACCAAGGCCCATTGTTTTCAGGAATCCTGGGTCCAGAATTATCAGGAAAACAGGTATTATCAGGAATCTTGGGTCCTGAATTATCAGGAAAACAGGGCCCAGTATTATCAGGAATCTTGGGTCCAGAATTATCAGGAAACCAGGGCCCAGCATTATCAGGAGTCTTGGGTCCAGAATTATCAGCAAACCAGGGCCCATCATTATCGGGAATCCTGGGTCCAGAATTATCAGGAAACCAGCGCCAATTATTTTCAGGAAGCCTGGGTCCAGAATTATCTGGAGACCAGGACCCAGTATTATCAGGAAACCCAGGACCAAAATTATCAGGAAACCAGGGCCCAGTATTATCAGGATTCCCGGGCCCACTATTATCAGGAATCCTGGGTCCAGAATTATCAGGAAACCAGGCACCAATATTATCAGGAATCCTAGGTCCAGAATTATCAGGAATCCCTGGCTCAGGATTATCAGGAAATTTGGGCCAAGGATTACCAGGAATCCCGGGTCCAGAATTATCAGGAACCCCTGGCTCAGGATTATCAGGAAATTTGGGCCAAGGATTACCAGGAATCCCGGGTCCAGAATTATCAGGAAACCAGGGCCCAGTATAATTAGGAATCCCGGGCCCAGTATTATCAGTAATCCTGGGTCCAGAAGTATCAGGAATCCTGCGTCCAGAATGAACAGGAAACCAGGGCCCAGTATAATCAGGAAAACTGGGCCCAGGATTATCAGGAATCCTGGGTCCAGAATTATCAGAAACCAGGGCCCAGTATTATCAGGAATCCTGGGCCCAGTATTAGCAGGAAACCAGGGCCCAGTATTATCAGGAAACCAGGGCCCAGTATTATCAGGAATCCCCGGTCCAGTATTATCAGGAATCCTGGGTCCAGTATTATCAGGAAACCAGGGCCCTGTATTATCAGGAATCCCGGGTCCAGTATTATCAGGAAACCAGGGCCCAGTATTATCAGGAATCCCAAGTCCAGTATTATCAGGAATCCTGGGCCCAGGATTATCAGGAATCCGGTGTCCAGCATAATCAGGAAACCAGGGCCCTGTATTATCAGGAATCCTGGGTCCAGAATTATCAGGAATCCAGGGCCCAGTATTATCAGGAATCCCAAGTCCAGTATTATCAGGAATCCTGGGTCCAGCATTATCAGGAATCCTGGGTCCAGAATTGTCAGGAAACCAGGGCCGAGTATTATCAGGAATCCTGGGTCCAGAATTATCAGGAAACCTGGGCCCAGGTTTATCAGGAATCCTGGGTCCAGCATTATCAGGAAACCAGGGCCCAGTATTATCAGGAATCTTGGGTCCAGAATTATCAGGAAACCAGGGCCAGTATTATCAGGAATCCTGGGTCCAGAATTATCAGGAAACCTGGGCCCAGGTTTATCAGGAATCCTGGGTCCAGAATTATCAGGAAACCAGGGCCCAGTATTATCAGGAATCCCAAGTCCAGTATTATCAGGAATCCTGGGTCCAGAATTGTTAGGAAACCTTGGCCCAGGATTATCAGGAATCCTAGGTCCAGCATTATCAGGAATCCATGGCCCCGTAATATCAGGAATCCCGGGTACAGAATTATCAGGAATCCAGGACCGAGTATTATCAGGCATCCTGGGTCCAAAATTATCAGGAAACCTGGGCCCATTGTTTTCAGGAATCCTGGGTCCAGAATTATCAGGAAACCAGGGCCCAGTTTTATCAGGTATCCTGGGTCCAGAATTGTCAGGAACCCTTGGCCCCGGATTATCAGGAATCCTTGGTCCAGCATTATCAGGAAAACAGGGCCCAGTATTATCAGGTATCTTGGGTCCAGAATTATCAGGAAACCAGGGCCCAGTATTATCAGGTATTCCAGGCATAGTATTATCAGGAATCCTGGGTCCAGAATTCTCAGCAAACCAAGGCCCTAAATTATCAGGAATCCTGGGTCCAGAATTATCAGGAAACCAGTGCCAATTATTTTCAGGAAGCCTGGGCCCAGAATTATCAGGAATACTGGGCCCACTCTTACCAGGAATCCCAGGCCCAGTATTATCATGAATCCTGTGTCCAGAATTATCAGCAAACCAGAGCCCTAAATTATCAGGAATCCTGGGTCCAGAATTATCAGGAAACCAGTGCCAATTATTTTCAGGAAGCCTGGGCCCAGAATTATCAGGAATACTGGGCCCACTCTTACCAGGAATCCCAGGCCCAGTATTATCATGAATCCTGTGTCTAGAATTATCAGCAAACCAGAGCCCTAAATTATCAGGAATCCTGGGTCCAGAATTATCAGGAAATCAGTGCCAATTATTTTCAGGAAGCCTGGGTCCAGAATTATCAGGAATACTGGGCCCACTCTTACCAGGAATCCCAGGCCCGGTATTATCAGGAATCCTGGGTCCAGAGTTATCAGGAAACCAGGGCCCAGTATTATCAGGAATCCCAGCCATAGTATTATCAGGAATCCTGGGTCTAGATTTATCAGGAAACCTGGGCCCAGTATTATCAGGAATCCTGGGTCCAAAATTATCAGGAAACCAGGGCCCAGGATTATCAGGAATCCTGGGTCCAGCATTACAAGGAAACCAGGGCCGAGTATTATCAGGAATCCTGGGTCCAAAATTATCAGAAAACCAGGGCCCATTATTTTCAGGAATCCTGGGACACAATTATCAGGAATACTGGGCCCACTATTACCAGGAATCCCAGGCCCGGTATTATCAGGAATCCCGGGTCCAAAATTATCAGGAAACCTGGGCCCCGAATTATCAGGAATCCTGGGCCCGGTATTAGCAGGAATCCCGGACCCAGTATTATCAGGAATCCTGGCTCCAGCATTATCAGCAATCCTGGGTCCAGAATTATCAGGAAACCAGGGCCCAGTATTATCAGGAATCCTAGGTCCAGCATTATCAGGAATCCATGGCCCAGTAATATCAGGAATCCTGGGTCCAGAATTATCTGGAATCATGGGTCCAGCATTATCAGGAAACCAGGGCCCAGTATTATCAGGAATCCTGGGTCCAAGATCATCAGGAAACCAAGGCCCATTGTTTTCAGGAATCCTGGGTCCAGAATTATCAGGAAAACAGGGCCCAGTATTATCAGGAATCTTGGGTCCTGAATTATCAGGAAAACAGGGCCCAGTATTATCAGGAATCTTGGGTCCAGAATTATCAGGAAACCAGGGCCCAGCATTATCAGGAGTCTTGGGTCCAGAATTATCAGCAAACCAGGGCCCATCATTATCGGGAATCCTGGGTCCAGAATTATCAGGAAACCAGCGCCAATTATTTTCAGGAAGCCTGGGTCCAGAATTATCAGGAAACCAGGGCCCAGTATTATCAGGAAACCCAGGACCAAAATTATCAGGAAACCAGGGCCCAGTATTATCAGGATTCCCGGGCCCACTATTATCAGGAATCCTGGGTCCAGAATTATCAGGAAACCAGGCCCCAGTATTATCAGGAATCCTAGGTCCAGAATTATCAGGAATCCCTGTCTCAGGATTATCAGGAAATTTGGGCCAAGGATTACCAGGAATCCCGGGTCCAGAATTATCAGGAATCCCTGGCTCAGGATTATCAGGAAATTTGGGCCAAGGATTACCAGGAATCCCGGGTCCAGAATTATCAGGAAACCAGGGCCCAGTATAATTAGGAATCCCGGGCCCAGTATTATCAGTAATCCTGGGTCCAGAATTATCAGGAATCCTGCGTCCAGAATGAACAGGAAACCAGGGCCCAGTATTATCAGGAAAACTGGGCCCAGGATTATCAGGAATCCTGGGTCCAGAATTATCAGAAACCAGGGCCCAGTATTATCAGGAATCCTGGGCCCAGTATTAGCAGGAAACCAGGGCCCAGTATTATCAGGAAACCAGGGCCCAGTATTATCAGGAATCCCCGGTCCAGTATTATCAGGAATCCTGGGTCCAGTATTATCAGGAATCCCGGGTCCAGTATTATCAGGAAACCAGGGCCCAGTATTATCAGGAATCCCCGGTCCAGTATTATCAGGAAACCAGGGTCCAGTATTATCAGGAATCCCCGGTCCAGTATTATCAGGAATTCCGGGTCCAGTATTATCAGGAAACCAGGGCCCAGTATTATCAGGAAACCGGGGCCCAGTATTATCAGGAATCCCCGGTCCAGTATTATCAGGAATCCCCGGTCCAGTATTATCAGGAAACAAGGGCCCAGTATTATCAGGAATCCCCGGTCCAGTATTATCAGGAATCCCGGGTCCAGTATTATCAGGAAACCAGGGCCCAATATTATCAGGAATCCTGGGTGCAGAATTATCAGGAAACCAGGGCCCAGTATTATCAGGAATCCTGGGTCCAAAATTATCACGAAACCAGGGCCCATTGTTTTCAGGAATCCTGGGTCCAGAATTATCAGGAAACCAGGGCCCAGTATTATCAGGAATCCTGGGTCCAGAATTATCAGGAAACCTGGGCCCAGTTTTATCAGGAATCCTGGGTCCAGAATTGTCCGGAACCCTTGGCCCAGGATTATCAGGAATCCTTGGTCCAGCATTATCAGGAAAACAGGGCCCAGTATTATCAGGAATCTTGGGTCCAGAATTATCAGGAAACCAGGGCCCAGTATTATCAGGAATCCGAGGCATAGTATTATTAGGAATCCTGGGTCCAGAATTATCAGAAAACCAGGGCCCTAAATTATCAGGAATCCTGGGTCCAGAATTATGAGGAAACCAGTGCCAATTATTTTCAGGAATCCTGGCTCCAGAATTATCAGGAAACCTGGGCCCAGGATTATCAGGAATCCGATGTCCAGCATTATCAGAAAACCAGGGCAGAGTATTATCAGGAATCCTGGGTCCAGAATTATCAGGAAACCAGGGCCCAGTATTATCAGGAATCCCAAGTCCAGTATTATCAGGAATCCTGGGCCCAGGATTATCAGGAATCCGGTGTCCAGCATAATCAGGAAACCAGGGCCCTGTATTATCAGGAATCCCAAGTCCAGTATTATCAGGAATCCCGGGTCCAGCATTATCAGGAATCCTGGGTCCAGAATTGTCAGGAAACCAGGGCCGAGTATTATCAGGAATCCTGGGTCCAGAATTATCAGGAAACCTGGGCCCAGGTTTATCAGGAATCCTGGGTCCAGCATTATCAGGAAACCAGGGCCCAGTATTATCAGGAATCTTGGGTCCAGAATTATCAGGAACCCAGGGCCAGTATTATCAGGAATCCTGGGTCCAGAATTATCAGGAAACCTGGGCCCAGGTTTATCAGGAATCCTGGGTCCAGAATTATCAGGAAACCAGGGCCCAGTATTATCAGGAATCCCAAGTCCAGTATTATCAGGAATCCTGGGTCCAGAATTGTTAGGAAACCTTGGCCCAGGATTATCAGGAATCCTAGGTCCAGCATTATCAGGAATCCATGGCCCCGTAATATCAGGAATCCCGGGTACAGAATTATCAGGAATCCAGGACCGAGTATTATCAGGCATCCTGGGTCCAAAATTATCAGGAAACCTGGGCCCATTGTTTTCAGGAATCCTGGGTCCAGAATTATCAGGAAACCAGGGCCCAGTTTTATCAGGTATCCTGGGTCCAGAATTGTCAGGAACCCTTGGCCCCGGATTATCAGGAATCCTTGGTCCAGCATTATCAGGAAAACAGGGCCCAGTATTATCAGGTATCTTGGGTCCAGAATTATCAGGAAACCAGGGTCCAGAATTATCAGGAAACCAGGGCCCAGTATTATCAGGTATTCCAGGCATAGTATTATCAGGAATCCTGGGTCCAGAATTCTCAGCAAACCAAGGCCCTAAATTATCAGGAATCCTGGGTCCAGAATTATCAGGAAACCAGTGCCAATTATTTTCAGGAAGCCTGGGCCCAGAATTATCAGGAATACTGGGCCCACTCTTACCAGGAATCCCAGGCCCAGTATTATCATGAATCCTGTGTCCAGAATTATCAGCAAACCAGAGCCCTAAATTATCAGGAATCCTGGGTCCAGAATTATCAGGAAATCAGTGCCAATTATTTTCAGGAAGCCTGGGTCCAGAATTATCAGGAATACTGGGCCCACTCTTACCAGGAATCCCAGGCCCGGTATTATCAGGAATCCTGGGTCCAGAGTTATCAGGAAACCAGGGCCCAGTATTATCAGGAATCCCAGCCATAGTATTATCAGGAATCCTGGGTCTAGATTTATCAGGAAACCTGGGCCCAGTATTATCAGGAATCCTGGGTCCAAAATTATCAGGAAACCAGGGCCCAGGATTATCAGGAATCCTGGGTCCAGCATTACAAGGAAACCAGGGCCGAGTATTATCAGGAATCCTGGGTCCAAAATTATCAGAAAACCAGGGCCCATTATTTTCAGGAATCCTGGGACACAATTATCAGGAATACTGGGCCCACTATTACCAGGAATCCCAGGCCCGGTATTATCAGGAATCCCGGGTCCAAAATTATCAGGAAACCTGGGCCCCGAATTATCAGGAATCCTGGGCCCGGTATTAGCAGGAATCCCGGACCCAGTATTATCAGGAATCCTGGCTCCAGCATTATCAGCAATCCTGGGTCCAGAATTATCAGGAAACCAGGGCCCAGTATTATCAGGAATCCTAGGTCCAGCATTATCAGGAATCCATGGCCCAGTAATATCAGGAATCCTGGGTCCAGAATTATCTGGAATCATGGGTCCAGCATTATCAGGAAACCAGGGCCCAGTATTATCAGGAATCCTGGGTCCAAGATCATCAGGAAACCAAGGCCCATTGTTTTCAGGAATCCTGAGTCCAGAATTATCAGGAAAACAGGGCCCAGTATTATCAGGAATCTTGGGTCCTGAATTATCAGGAAAACAGGGCCCAGTATTATCAGGAATCTTGGGTCCAGAATTATCAGGAAACCAGGGCCCAGCATTATCAGGAGTCTTGGGTCCAGAATTATCAGCAAACCAGGGCCCATCATTATCGGGAATCCTGGGTCCAGAATTATCAGGAAACCTGGGCCCCGAATTATCAGGAATCCTGGGCCCGGTATTAGCAGGAATCCCGGACCCAGTATTATCAGGAATCCTGGCTCCAGCATTATCAGCAATCCTGGGTCCAGAATTATCAGGAAACCAGGGCCCAGTATTATCAGGAATCCTAGGTCCAGCATTATCAGGAATCCATGGCCCAGTAATATCAGGAATCCTGGGTCCAGAATTATCAGGAATCCTGGGTCCAAGATCATCAGGAAACCAAGGCCCATTGTTTTCAGGAATCCTGGGTCCAGAATTATCAGGAAAACAGGGCCCAGTATTATCAGGAATCTTGGGTCCAGAATTATCAGGAAACCAGGGCCCAGCATTATCAGGAGTCTTGGGTCCAGAATTATCAGCAAACCAGGGCCCATCATTATCGGGAATCCTGGGTCCAGAATTATCAGGAAACCAGCGCCAATTATTTTCAGGAAGCCTGGGTCCAGAATTATCAGGAAACCAGGGCCCAGTATTATCAGGAATCCCAGGACCAAAATTATCAGGAAACCAGGGCCCAGTATTATCAGGATTCCCGGGCCCACTATTATCAGGAATCCTGGGTCCAGAATTATCAGGAAACCAGGCCCCAGTATTATCAGGAATCCTAGGTCCAGAATTATCAGGAATCCCTGGCTCAGGATTATCAGGAAATTTGGGCCAAGGATTACCAGGAATCCCGGGTCCAGAATTATCAGGAATCCCTGGCTCAGGATTATCAGGAAATTTGGGCCAAGGATTACCAGGAATCCCGGGTCCAGAATGATCAGGAAACCAGGGCCCAGTATAATTAGGAATCCCGGGCCCAGTATTATCAGTAATCCTGGGTCCAGAATTATCAGGAATCCTGCGTCCAGAATGAACAGGAAACCAGGGCCCAGTATTATCAGGAAAACTGGGCCCAGGATTATCAGGAATCCTGGGTCCAGAATTATCAGAAACCAGGGCCCAGTATTATCAGGAATCCTGGGCCCAGTATTAGCAGGAATCCCGGGTCCAAAATTATCACGAAACCAGGGCCCATTGTTTTCAGGAATCCTGGGTCCAGAATTATCAGGAAACCAGGGCCCAGTATTATCAGGAATCCTGGGTCCAGAATTATCAGGAAACCTGGGCCCAGGTTTATCAGGAATCCTGGGTCCAGAATTGTCCGGAACCCTTGGCCCAGGATTATCAGGAATCCTTGGTCCAGCATTATCAGGAAAACAGGGCCCAGTATTATCAGGAATCCTGGGTCCAGAATTATCAGGAAACCAGGGCCCACTATTATCAGGAATCCCGGGCACAGTATTATCTGGAATCCCGGGCCCATTATTATCAGGAAACCCGGGTCCAATATTATCAGGAATCCCGGGCCCAGGATTATCAAGAAACCTGGGTCAAGGATTATCAGGAATCCCGGGCACAGTATTATCAGGAATCCTGGGCCCATTATTATCAGGAAACCCGAATCCAGGATTATCAGGAAACCCAGGTCCAGTATTATCAGGAAGCCAGGGCCCAGTATTATCATGAATCCCAGGCCCAGGAATTTCTGGAAACGTGTGTCCAGTATTATCAGGAATCCCAGGCACAGTATTATCAGGAATCCACGGCCCAGGATTTTCAGGAAACTTGTGCCCAGTATTATCAGGAATCCCAGGCCCAGTATTATCAGGAAACCATGGCCCAGGATTTTCAGGAAACCTGGGCAAAGTATTATCAGGAATTCCAGGCCAAGCATTATCAGGAATCCCGGGCCCATATTATCAGGAATCCCGGGTCCAGAATTATCAGGAAACCCGGGCCCAGGATTATCAGGAATCCTGGGGACAGCATTATCAGGAAACCAGTGCCCAGTATTATCAGGAATCCTGCGGCCAGAATTATCAGGAAACCAGAGCCCAGTATTATCAGGAATACCAGGTCCAGTGTTATCAGGAATCCTGGCTCCAGTATTATCAGCAATCCTGGGTCCAGAATTATCAGGAAACCAGGGCCCAGTATTATCAGGAATCCTGGGGCCAGAATTATCAGGAATACCGGGTCCAGGATTATCAGGAAATCTGGGTCCAGGATTATCAGGAATCCTGGGTCCAGAAGTATCAGCAAACCAGGGCCCAGTATTATCTGGAAACCTGGGCCCAGGACTATCAGGAATCCTGGGTCCAGAATTATCAGGAAACAAGGGCCCAGTATTATCAGGAATCCCAGGACCAAGATTATCAGGAAAGCAGGGCCCAGTATTATCAGGATTCCCGGGCCCACTATTATCAGGAATCCTGGGTCCAGAATTATCAGGAAACCAGGCCCCAGTATTATCAGGAATCCTAGGTCCAGAATTATCAGGAATCCCTGGCTCAGGATTATCAGGAAATTTGGCCCAAGGATTACCAGGAATCCCGGGTCCAGAATTATCAGGAAGCCAGGGCCCAGTATAATTAGGAATCCCGGGCCCAGTATTATCAGTAATCCTGGGTCCAGAACTATCAGGAATCCTGGGTCCAGAATGAACAGGAAACCAGGGCCCAGTATTACCAGGAAAACTGGGCCCAGGATTATCAGGAATCCTGGGTCCAGAATTATCAGGAAACCAGGGCCCACTATTATCAGGAATCCCGGGCACAGTATTATCAGGAATCCACGGCCCATTATTATCAGGAAACCCGGGTCCAGGATTATCAGGAATCCCAGGCCCAGGATTATCAGGAAACCCAGGTCCAGTATTGTCAGGAATTCCAGGCCAAGCATTATCAGGAATCCCAGGCCCATATTATCAGGAATCCCGGGTCCAGAATTATCAGGAAACCTGGGCCCAGGATTATCAGGAATCCTGCGGCCAGAATTATCAGGAAACCAGGGCCCAGTATTATCAGGAATCCTGGGTCCAGAATTATCAGGAATACCGGGTCCAGGATTATCAGCAAACCAGGGCCCAGTATTAACAGGAAACCTGGGCCCACTATTATCAGTAATCCTGGGTCCAGAATTATCAGGAATCCTGCGTCCAGAATGAACAGGAAACCAGGGCCCAGTCTTATCAGGAAAACTGGGCACAGGATTATCAGGAATCCTGGGTCCAGAATTATCAGAAACCAGGGCCCAGAATTATCAGGAATCCTGGGCCCAGTATTATCAGGAATCCTGGGTCCACAATTATCAGGAAACCAGTGCCCACTATTATCAGGAATCCCGGGCACAGTATTGTCAGGAATCCCGGGCCCATTATTATCAGGAAACCCGGTTCCAGGATTATCAGGAATCCCTGGCCCAGGATTATCAAGAAACCCGGGTCAAGGATTACCAGGAATCGCGGGCACAGTATTATCAGGAATCCCGGGCCCATTATTATCAGGAAACCCGAATCCAGGATTATCAGGAAACCCAGGTCCAGTATTATCAGGAAACCAGGCCCCAGTATTATCAGGAATCCCGGGTCCAGAATTATCAGGAATCCCTGGCTCAGGATTATCAGGAGATTTGGGCCAAGGATTACCAGGAATCCCGGGCCCAGTATTATCAGGAATCCCGGGTCCAGTATTATCAGGAATCCCGGGTCCAGTATTATCAGGAATCCCGGGCCCAGTAACCAGGGCCTAGTATTATCAGGAATCCCCGGTCCAGTATTATCAGGAATCCCGGGTCCAGTATTATCAGGAATCCCGGGTCCAGTATTATCAGGAAACCAGGGCCCAGTATTATCAGGAAACCAGGGCCCAGTATTATCAGGGATCCTCGGTCCAGTATTATCAGGAATTCCGGGTCCAGTATTATCAGGAAACCAGGGTCCTGTATTATCAGGAATCCCGGGTCCAGTATTATCAGGAAACCAGGGCCCAGTATTATCAGGAATCCCCGGTCCAGTATTATCAGGAAACCAGGGTCCAGTATTATCAGGAATCCCGGGTCCAGTATTATCAGGAAACCAGGGCCCAGTATTATCAGGAAACCAAGGCCCAGTATTATCAGGAATCCCCGGTCCAGTATTATCAGGAATCCCGGGTCCAGTATTATCAGGAAACAAGGGCCCAGTATTATCAGGAATCCCCGGTCCATTATTATCAGGAATTCCGGGTCCAGTATTATCAGGAAACCAGGGCCCAGTATTATCAGGAATCCCCGGTCCAGTATTATCAGGAATCCCCGGTCCAGTATTATCAGGAATTCCGGGTCCAGTATTATCAGGAAACCAGGGCCCAGTATTACCAGGAATCCCCGGTCCAGTATTATCAGGAAACCAGAGCCCAGTATTATCAGGAATCCCCGGTCCAGTATTATCAGGAATCCCGGGTCCAGTATTATCAGCAAACCAGGGCCCAATATTATCAGGAATCCTGGGTGCAGAATTATCAGGAAACCAGGGCCCAGTATTATCAGGAATCCTGGGTCCAGTATTATCAGGAAACCAGGGCCCAATATTATCAGGAATCCTGGGTGCAGAATTATCAGGAAACCAGGGCCCAGTATTATCAGGAATCCCGGGTCCAAAATTATCACGAAACCAGGGCCCATTGTTTTCAGGAATCCTGGGTCCAGAATTATCAGGAAACCAGGGCCCAGTATTATCAGGAATCCTGGGTCCAGAATTATCAGGAAACCTGGGCCCAGGTTTATCAGGAATCCTGGGTCCAGAATTGTCCGGAACCCTTGGCCCAGGATTATCAGGAATCCTTGGTCCAGCATTATCAGGAAAACAGGGCCCAGTATTATCAGGAATCCTGGGTCCAGAATTATCAGGAAACCAGGGCCCACTATTATCAGGAATCCCGGGCACAGTATTATCTGGAATCCCGGGCCCATTATTATCAGGAAACCCGGGTCCAATATTATCAGGAATCCCGGGCCCAGGATTATCAAGAAACCTGGGTCAAGGATTATCAGGAATCCCGGGCACAGTATTATCAGGAATCCTGGGCCCATTATTATCAGGAAACCCGAATCCAGGATTATCAGGAAACCCAGGTCCAGTATTATCAGGAAGCCAGGGCCCAGTATTATCATGAATCCCAGGCCCAGGAATTTCTGGAAACGTGTGTCCAGTATTATCAGGAATCCCAGGCACAGTATTATCAGGAATCCACGGCCCAGGATTTTCAGGAAACTTGTGCCCAGTATTATCAGGAATCCCAGGCCCAGTATTATCAGGAAACCATGGCCCAGGATTTTCAGGAAACCTGGGCAAAGTATTATCAGGAATTCCAGGCCAAGCATTATCAGGAATCCCGGGCCCATATTATCAGGAATCCCGGGTCCAGAATTATCAGGAAACCCGGGCCCAGGATTATCAGGAATCCTGGGGACAGCATTATCAGGAAACCAGTGCCCAGTATTATCAGGAATCCTGCGGCCAGAATTATCAGGAAACCAGAGCCCAGTATTATCAGGAATACCAGGTCCAGTGTTATCAGGAATCCTGGCTCCAGTATTATCAGCAATCCTGGGTCCAGAATTATCAGGAAACCAGGGCCCAGTATTATCAGGAATCCTGGGGCCAGAATTATCAGGAATACCGGGTCCAGGATTATCAGGAAATCTGGGCCCAGGATTATCAGGAATCCTGGGTCCAGAAGTATCAGCAAACCAGGGCCCAGTATTATCTGGAAACCTGGGCCCAGGACTATCAGGAATCCTGGGTCCAGAATTATCAGGAAACAAGGGCCCAGTATTATCAGGAATCCCAGGACCAAGATTATCAGGAAAGCAGGGCCCAGTATTATCAGGATTCCCGGGCCGACTATTATCAGGAATCCTGGGTCCAGAATTATCAGGAAACCAGGCCCCAGTATTATCAGGAATCCTAGGTCCAGAATTATCAGGAATCCCTGGCTCAGGATTATCAGGAAATTTGGCCCAAGGATTACCAGGAATCCCGGGTCCAGAATTATCAGGAAACCAGGGCCCAGTATAATTAGGAATCCCGGGCCCAGTATTATCAGTAATCCTGGGTCCAGAACTATCAGGAATCCTGGGTCCAGAATGAACAGGAAACCAGGGCCCAGTATTACCAGGAAAACTGGGCCCAGGATTATCAGGAATCCTGGGTCCAGAATTATCAGGAAACCAGGGCCCACTATTATCAGGAAACCCGGGTCCAGGATTATCAGGAATCCCTGGCCCAGGATTATCAGGAATCCCAGGCCCATATTATCAGGAATCCCGGGTCCAGAATTATCAGGAAACCTGGGCCCAGGATTATCAGGAATCCTGCGGCCAGAATTATCAGGAAACCAGGGCCCAGTATTATCAGGAATCCTGGGTCCAGAATTATCAGGAATACCGGGTCCAGGATTATCAGCAAACCAGGGCCCAGTATTAACAGGAAACCTGGGCCCACTATTATCAGTAATCCTGGGTCCAGAATTATCAGGAATCCTGCGTCCAGAATGAACAGGAAACCAGGGCCCAGTCTTATCAGGAAAACTGGGCACAGGATTATCAGGAATCCTGGGTCCAGAATTATCAGAAACCAGGGCCCAGAATTATCAGGAATCCTGGGCCCAGTATTATCAGGAATCCTGGGTCCACAATTATCAGGAAACCAGGGCCCACTATTATCAGGAATCCCGGGCACAGTATTGTCAGGAATCCCGGGCCCATTATTATCAGGAAACCCGGTTCCAGGATTATCAGGAATCCCTGGCCCAGGATTATCAAGAAACCCGGGTCAAGGATTATCAGGAATCGCGGGCACAGTATTATCAGGAATCCCGGGCCCATTATTATCAGGAAACCCGAATCCAGGATTATCAGGAAACCCAGGTCCAGTATTATCAGGAATCCTGGGTCCAGAATTATCAGGAAACACGGGTCCAGTATTATCAGGAATCCTGGGTCCACAATTATCAGGAAACCAGGGCCCACTATTATCAGGAATCCCGGGCACAGTATTGTCAGGAATCCCGGGCCCATTATTATCAGGAAACCCGGTTCCAGGATTATCAGGAATCCCTGGCCCAGGATTATCAAGAAACCCGGGTCAAGGATTATCAGGAATCGCGGGCACAGTATTATCAGGAATCCCGGGCCCATTATTATCAGGAAACCCGAATCCAGGATTATCAGGAAACCCAGGTCCAGTATTATCAGGAATCCTGGGTCCAGAATTATCAGGAAACACGGGTCCAGTATTATCAGGAATCCCCGGTCCAGTATTATCAGGAATCCCGGGTCCAGTATCATCAGGAAACCAGGGCCCTGTATTATCAGGAATCCCGGGACCAGTATTATCAGGAAACCAGGGCCCAGTATTATTAGGAATCCCGGGCCCAGTATTATCCGTAATCCCGGGCCCAGTATTATCAGTAATCCCGGGCCCAGTATTATCAGGAATCCCGGGCCCAGTATTATCAGGAATCCCCGGTCCAGTATTATCAGGAATCCCGGGTCCAGTATTATCAGGAATCCCGGGCCCAGTATTATCAGGAATCCCGGGTCCAGTATTATCAGGAATCCCCGGTCCAGTATTATCAGGAATCCCGGGTCCAGTATTATCAGGAAACCAGGGCCCAGTATTATCAGGAATCCCCAGTCTAGTATTATCAGGAATCCTGGGTCCAGCATTATCAGGAAACACGGGTCCAATATTATCAGGAAACCCCGGTCCAGTATTATCAGGAATCCCCGGTCCAGTATTATCAGGAATCCCGGGACCAGTATTATCAGGGAACCAGGGTTCAGTATTATCAGGAATCCCCATCCTAGTATTATCAGGAATCCCCGGTCCAGCATTATCGGGAAACACGGGTCCAGTATTATCAGGAATCCCCGGTCCAGTATTATCAGGAATCCCCGGTCCAGTATTATCAGGAATCCCGGGTCCAGTATTATCAGGAAACCAGGGCCCTGTATTATCAGGAATCCCGGGTCCAGTATTATCAGGAAACCAGGGCCCAGTATTATCAGGAATCCCGGGCCCAGTATTATCTGTAATCCCGGGCCCAGTATTATCAGTAATCCCGGGCCCAGTATTATCAGGAATCCCGGATCCAGTATTATCAGGAATCCCGGGTCCAGTATTATCAGGAATCCCGGGCCCAGTAACCAGGGCCCAGTATTATCAGGAATCCCCGGTCCAGTATTATCAGGAATCCCCGGTCCAGTATTATCAGGAAACCAGGGCCCGGTATTATCAGGAATCCCGGGTCCAGTATTATCAGGAAACCAGGGCCCAGTATTATCAGGAATCCCCGGTCCAGTATTATCAGGAAACCAGGGTCCAGTATTATCAGGAATCCCGGGTCCAGTATTATCAGGAAACCAGGGCCCTGTATTATCAGGAATCCCGGGTCCAGTATTATCAGGAAACCAGGGCCCAGTATTATCAGGAATCCCGGGTCCAGTATTATCAGGAATCCCGGGTCCAGTATTATCAGGAAACAAGGGCCCAGTATTATCAGGAATCCCCGGTCCAGTATTATCAGGAATTCCGGGTCCAGTATTATCAGGAAACCAGGGCCCAGTATTATCAGGAAACCGGGGCCCAGTATTATCAGGAATCCCCGGTCCAGTATTATCAGGAATCCCGGGTCCAGTATTATCAGGAAACAAGGGCCCAGTATTATCAGGAAACCAGGGCCCAGTATTATCAGGAATTCCGGGTCCAGTATTATCAGGAAACCAGGGCCCAGTATTATCAGGAATCCCCGGTCCAGTATTATCAGGAAACCAGGGCCCAGTATTATCAGGAATCCCCGGTCCAGTATTATCAGGAATTCCGGGTCCAGTATTATCAGGAAACCAGGGCCCAGTATTACCAGGAATCCCCGGTCCAGTATTATCAGGAAACCAGGGCCCAGTATTATCAGGAATCCCTGGTCCAGTATTATCAGGAAACCAGGGCCCAATATTATCAGGAATCCTTGGTCCAGCATTATCAGGAAAACAGGGCCCAGTATTATCAGGAATCCCGGGTCCAGTATTATCAGGAAACCAGGGCCCAGTATTATCAGGAAACCAGGGCCCAGTATTATCAGGAATCCCCGGTCCAGTATTATCAGGAATCCTGGGTCCAGTATTATCAGGAAACCAGGGCCCTGTATTATCAGGAATCCCGGGTCCAGTATTATCAGGAAACCAGGGCCCAGTATTATCAGGAATCCCCGGTCCAGTATTATCAGGAAACAAGGGCCCAGTATTATCAGGAAACCAGGGCCCAGTATTATCAGGAATCCCCGGTCCAGTATTATCAGGAAACCAGGGCCCAGTATTATCAGGAAACCAGGGCCCAGTATTATCAGGAAACCAGGGCCCAGTATTATCAGGAATCCCCGGTCCAGTATTATCAGGAATCCTGGGTCCAGTATTATCAGGAAACCAGGGCCCTGTATTATCAGGAATCCCGGGTCCAGTATTATCAGGAAACCAGGGCCAAGTATTATCAGGAATCCCCGGTCCAGTATTATCAGGAAACCAGGGTCCAGTATTATCAGGAATCCCGGGTCCAGTATTATCAGGAAACCAGGGCCCTGTATTATCAGGAATCCCGGGTCCAGTATTATCAGGAAACCAGGGCCCAGTATTATCAGGAATCCCGGGTCCAGTATTATCAGGAATCCCGGGTCCAGTATTATCAGGAAACAAGGGCCCAGTATTATCAGGAATCCCCGGTCCAGTATTATCAGGAATTCCGGGTCCAGTATTATCAGGAAACCAGGGCCCAGTATTATCAGGAAACCGGGGCCCAGTATTATCAGGAATCCCCGGTCCAGTATTATCAGGAATCCCGGGTCCAGTATTATCAGGAAACAAGGGCCCAGTATTATCAGGAAACCAGGGCCCAGTATTATCAGGAATTCCGGGTCCAGTATTATCAGGAAACCAGGGCCCAGTATTTTCAGGAATCCCCGGTCCAGTATTATCAGGAAACCAGGGCCCAGTATTATCAGGAATCCCCGGTCCAGTATTATCAGGAATCCCGGGTCCAGTATTATCAGGAAACCAGGGCCCAATATTATCAGGAATCCTGGGTCCAGAATTATCAGGAAACCAGGGCCCAGTATTATCAGGAATCCTGGGACCACAATTATCAGGAAACCTGGGCCCAGGTTTATCAGGAATCCTGGGTCCAGAATTGTCCGGAACCCTTGGCCCAGGATTATCAGGAATCCTTGGTCCAGCATTATCAGGAAAACAGGGCCCAGTATTATCAGGAATCTTGGGTCCAGAATTATCAGGAAACCAGGGCCCAGTATTATCAGGAATCCGAGGCATAGTATTATTAGGAATCCTGGGTCCAGAATTATCAGAAAACCAGGGCCCTAAATTATCAGGAATCCTGGGTCCAGAATTATGAGGAAACCAGTGCCAATTATTTTCAGGAATCCTGGCTCCAGAATTATCAGGAAACCTGGGCCCAGGATTATCAGGAATCCGATGTCCAGCATTATCAGAAAACCAGGGCAGAGTATTATCAGGAATCCTGGGTCCAGAATTATCAGGAAACCAGGGCCCAGTATTATCAGGAATCCCAAGTCCAGTATTATCAGGAATCCTGGGCCCAGGATTATCAGGAATCCAGTGTCCAGCATAATCAGGAAACCAGGGCCCTGTATTATCAGGAATCCTGGGTCCAGAATTATCAGGAAACCAGGGCCCAGTATTATCAGGAATCCCAAGTCCAGTATTATCAGGAATCCTGGGTCCAGCATTATCAGGAATCCTGGGTCCAGAATTGTCAGGAAACCAGGGCCGAGTATTATCAGGAATCCTGGGTCCAGAATTATCAGGAAACCTGGGCCCAGGTTTATCAGGAATCCTGGGTCCAGAATTATCAGGAAACCAGGGCCCAGTATTATCAGGAATCTTGGGTCCAGAATTATCAGGAAACCAGGGCCAGTATTATCAGGAATCCTGGGTCCAGAATTATCAGGAAACCTGGGCCCAGGTTTATCAGGAATCCTGGGTCCAGAATTATCAGGAAACCAGGGCCCAGTATTATCAGGAATCCCAAGTCCAGTGTTATCAGGAATCCTGGGTCCAGAATTGTTAGGAAACCTTGGCCCAGGATTATCAGGAATCCTAGGTCCAGCATTATCAGGAATCCATGGCCCCGTAATATCAGGAATCCCGGGTACAGAATTATCAGGAATCCAGGACCGAGTATTATCAGGCATCCTGGGTCCAAAATTATCAGGAAACCTGGGCCCATTGTTTTCAGGAATCCTGGGTCCAGCATTATCAGGAAACCAGGGCCCAGTTTTATCAGGTATCCTGGGTCCAGAATTGTCAGGAACCCTTGGCCCCGGATTATCAGGAATCCTTGGTCCAGCATTATCAGGAAAACAGGGCCCAGTATTATCAGGTATCTTGGGTCCAGAATTATCAGGAAACCAGGGCCCAGTATTATCAGGTATTCCAGGCATAGTATTATCAGGAATCCTGGGTCCAGAATTATCAGGAAACCAGTGCCAATTATTTTCAGGAAGCCTGGGCCCAGAATTATCAGGAATACTGGGCCCACTCTTACCAGGAATCCCAGGCCCAGTATTATCATGAATCCTGTGTCCAGAATTATCAGCAAACCAGAGCCCTAAATTATCAGGAATCCTGGGTCCAGAATTATCAGGAAATCAGTGCCAATTATTTTCAGGAAGCCTGGGTCCAGAATTATCAGGAATACTGGGCCCACTCTTACCAGGAATCCCAGGCCCGGTATTATCAGGAATCCTGGGTCCAGAGTTATCAGGAAACCAGGGCCCAGTATTATCAGGAATCCCAGCCATAGTATTATCAGGAATCCTGGGTCTAGATTTATCAGGAAACCTAAGCCCAGTATTATCAGGAATCCTGGGTCCAAAATTATCAGGAAACCAGGGCCCAGGATTATCAGGAATCCTGGGTCCAGCATTACAAGGAAACCAGGGCCGAGTATTATCAGGAATCCTGGGTCCAAAATTATCAGAAAACCAGGGCCCATTATTTTCAGGAATCCTGGGACACAATTATCAGGAATACTGGGCCCACTATTACCAGGAATCCCAGGCCCGGTATTATCAGGAATCCCGGGTCCAAAATTATCAGGAAACCTGGGCCCAGAATTATCAGGAATCCTGGGCCCGGTATTAGCAGGAATCCCGGACCCAGTATTATCAGGAATCCTGGCTCCAGCATTATCAGCAATCCTGGGTCCAGAATTATCAGGAAACCAGGGCCCAGTATTATCAGGAATCCTAGGTCCAGCATTATCTGGAATCCTGGGTCCAGCATTATCAGGAAACCAGGGCCCAGTATTATCAGGAATCCTGGGTCCAAGATCATCAGGAAACCAAGGCCCATTGTTTTCAGGAATCCTGGGTCCAGAATTATCAGGAAAACAGGGCCCAGTATTATCAGGAATCTTGGGTCCTGAATTATCAGGAAAACAGGGCCCAGCATTATCAGGAGTCTTGGGTCCAGAATTATCAGCAAACCAGGGCCCATCATTATCGGGAATCCTGGGTCCAGAATTATCAGGAAACCAGCGCCAATTATTTTCAGGAAGCCTGGGTCCAGAAGTATCAGGAAACCAGGGCCCAGTATTATCAGGAATCCCAGGACCAAAATTATCAGGAAACCAGGGCCCAGTATTATCAGGATTCCCGGGCCCACTATTATCAGGAATCCTGGGTCCAGAATTATCAGGAAACCAGGCCCCAGTATTATCAGAAATCCTAGGTCCAGAATTATCAGGAATCCCTGGCTCAGGATTATCAGGAAATTTGGGCCAAGGATTACCAGGAATCCCGGGTCCAGAATTATCAGGAATCCCTGGCTCAGGATTATCAGGAAATTTGGGCCAAGGATTACCAGGAATCCCGGGTCCAGAATTATCAGGAAACCAGGGCCCAGTATAATTAGGAATCCCGGGCCCAGTATTATCAGTAATCCTGGGTCCAGAATTATCAGGAATCCTGCGTCCAGAATGAACAGGAAACCAGGGCCCAGTATTATCAGGAAAACTGGGCCCAGGATTATCAGGAAACCAGGGCCCACTATTATCAGGAATCCCGGGCACAGTATTATCTGGAATCCCGGGCCCATTATTATCAGGAAACCCGGGTCCAGGATTATCAGGAATCCCGGGCCCAGGATTATCAAGAAACCTGGGTCAAGGATTATCAGGAATCCCGGGCACAGTATTATCAGGAATCCTGGGCCCATTATTATCAGGAAACCCGAATCCAGGATTATCAGGAAACCCAGGTCCAGTATTATCAGGAAGCCAGGGCCCAGTATTATCATGAATCCCAGGCCCAGGAATTTCTGGAAACGTGTGTCCAGTATTATCAGGAATCCCAGGCACAGTATTATCAGGAATCCACGGCCCAGGATTTTCAGGAAACTTGTGCCCAGTATTATCAGGAATCCCAGGCCCAGTATTATCAGGAAACCATGGCCCAGGATTTTCAGGAAACCTGGGCAAAGTATTATCAGGAATTCCAGGCCAAGCATTATCAGGAATCCCGGGCCCATATTATCAGGAATCCCGGGTCCAGAATTATCAGGAAACCCGGGCCCAGGATTATCAGGAATCCTGGGTACAGCATTATCAGGAAACCAGTGCCCAGTATTATCAGGAATCCTGCGGCCAGAATTATCAGGAAACCAGAGCCCAGTATTATCAGGAATACCAGGTCCAGTGTTATCAGGAATCCTGGCTCCAGTATTATCAGCAATCCTGGGTCCAGAATTATCAGGAAACCAGGGCCCAGTATTATCAGGAATCCTGGGGCCAGAATTATCAGGAATACCGGGTCCAGGATAATCAGGAAATCTGGGCCCAGGATTATCAGGAATCCTGGGTCCAGAAGTATCAGCAAACCAGGGCCCAGTATAATCTGGAAACCTGGGCCCAGGACTATCAGGAATCCTGGGTCCAGAATTATCAGGAAACAAGGGCCCAGTATTATCAGGAATCCCAGGACCAAGATTATCAGGAAAGCAGGGCCCAGTATTATCAGGATTCCCGGGCCCACTATTATCAGGAATCCTGGGTCCAGAATTATCAGGAAACCAGGCCCCAGTATTATCAGGAATCCTAGGTCCAGAATTATCAGGAATCCCTGGCTCAGGATTATCAGGAAATTTGGCCCAAGGATTACCAGGAATCCCGGGTCCAGAATTATCAGGAAACCAGGGCCCAGTATAATTAGGAATCCCGGGCCCAGTATTATCAGTAATCCTGGGTCCAGAACTATCAGGAATCCTGGGTCCAGAATGAACAGGAAACCAGGGCCCAGTATTACCAGGAAAACTGGGCCCAGGATTATCAGGAATCCTGGGTCCAGAATTATCAGGAAACCAGGGCCCACTATTATCAGGAATCCCGGGCACAGTATTATCAGGAATCCACGGCCCATTATTATCAGGAAACCCGGGTCCAGGATTATCAGGAATCCCAGGCCCAGGATTATCAGGAAACCCAGGTCCAGTATTGTCAGGAATTCCAGGCCAAGCATTATCAGGAATCCCGGGTCCAGAATTATCAGGAAACCTGGGCCCAGGATTATCAGGAATCCTGCGGCCAGAATTATCAGGAAACCAGGGCCCAGTATTATCAGGAATCCTGGGTCCAGAATTATCAGGAATACCGGGTCCAGGATTATCAGCAAACCAGGGCCCAGTATTAACAGGAAACCTGGGCCCACTATTATCAGTAATCCTGGGTCCAGAATTATCAGGAAACCAGGGCCCAGTCTTATCAGGAAAACTGGGCACAGGATTATCAGGAATCCTGGATCCAGAATTATCAGAAACAAGGGCCCAGAATTATCAGGAATCCTGGGCCCAGTATTATCAGGAATCCTGGGTCCACAATTATCAGGAAACCAGGGCCCACTATTATCAGGAATCCCGGGCACAGTATTGTCAGGAATCCCGGGCCCATTATTATCAGGAAACCCGGTTCCAGGATTATCAGGAATCCCTGGCCCAGGATTATCAAGAAACCCGGGTCAAGGATTATCAGGAATCCCGGGTCCAGAATTATCAGGAAACCTGGGCCCAGGATTATCAGGAATCCTGCGGCCAGAATTATCAGGAAACCAGGGCCCAGTATTATCAGGAATCCTGGGTCCAGAATTATCAGGAATACCGGGTCCAGGATTATCAGCAAACCAGGGCCCAGTATTAACAGGAAACCTGGGCCCACTATTATCAGTAATCCTGGGTCCAGAATTATCAGGAAACCAGGGCCCAGTCTTATCAGGAAAACTGGGCACAGGATTATCAGGAATCCTGGATCCAGAATTATCAGAAACAAGGGCCCAGAATTATCAGGAATCCTGGGCCCAGTATTATCAGGAATCCTGGGTCCACAATTATCAGGAAACCAGGGCCCACTATTATCAGGAATCCCGGGCACAGTATTGTCAGGAATCCCGGGCCCATTATTATCAGGAAACCCGGTTCCAGGATTATCAGGAATCCCTGGCCCAGGATTATCAAGAAACCCGGGTCAAGGATTATCAGGAATCGCGGGCACAGTATTATCAGGAATCCCGGGCCCATTATTATCAGGAAACCCGAATCCAGGATTATCAGGAAACCCAGGTCCAGTATTATCAGGAAACCAGGCCCCAGTATTATCAGGAATCCCGGGTCCAGAATTATCAGGAATCCCTGGCTCAGGATCATCAGGAGATTTGGGCCAAGGATTACCAGGAATCCCGGGCCCAGTATTATCAGGAATCCCGGGTCCAGTATTATCAGGAATCCCGGGTCCAGTATTATCAGGAATCCCGGGCCCAGTAACCAGGGCCCAGTATTATCAGGAATCCCCGGTCCAGTATTATCAGGAATCCCGGGTCCAGTATTATCAGGAATCCCGGGTCCAGTATTATCAGGAAACCAGGGCCCAGTATTATCAGGAAACCAGGGCCCAGTATTATCAGGGATCGCCGGTCCAGTATTATCAGGAATCCCGGGTCCAGTATTATCAGGAAACCAGGGTCCTGTATTATCAGGAATCCCGGGTCCAGTATTATCAGGAAACCAGGGCCCAGTATTATCAGGAATCCCCGGTCCAGTATTATCAGGAAACCAGGGTCCAGTATTATCAGGAATCCCGGGTCCAGTATTATCAGGAAACCAGGGCCCAGTATTATCCGGAAACCAGGGCCCAGTATTATCAGGAATCCCCGGTCCAGTATTATCAGGAATCCCGGGTGCAGTATTATCAGGAATCCCCGGTCCAGTATTATCAGGAATCCCCGGTCCAGTATTATCAGGAATTCCGGGTCCAGTATTATCAGGAAACCAGGGCCCAGTATTACCAGGAATCCCCGGTCCAGTATTATCAGGAAACCAGAGCCCAGTATTATCAGGAATCCCCGGTCCAGTATTATCAGGAATCCCGGGTCCAGTATTATCAGCAAACCAGGGCCCAATATTATCAGGAATCCTGGGTGCAGAATTATCAGGAAACCAGGGCCCAGTATTATCAGGAATCCTGGGTCCAGTATTATCAGGAAACCAGGGCCCAATATTATCAGGAATCCTGGGTGCAGAATTATCAGGAAACCAGGGCCCAGTATTATCAGGAATCCCGGGTCCAAAATTATCACGAAACCAGGGCCCATTGTTTTCAGGAATCCTGGGTCCAGAATTATCAGGAAACCAGGGCCCAGTATTATCAGGAATCCTGGGTCCAGAATTATCAGGAAACCTGGGCCCAGGTTTATCAGGAATCCTGGGTCCAGAATTGTCCGGAACCCTTGGCCCAGGATTATCAGGAATCCTTGGTCCAGCATTATCAGGAAAACAGGGCCCAGTATTATCAGGAATCCTGGGTCCAGAATTATCAGGAAACCAGGGCCCACTATTATCAGGAATCCCGGGCACAGTATTATCTGGAATCCCGGGCCCATTATTATCAGGAAACCCGGGTCCAGGATTATCAGGAATCCCGGGCCCAGGATTATCAAGAAACCTGGGTCAAGGATTATCAGGAATCCCGGGCACAGTATTATCAGGAATCCTGGGCCCATTATTATCAGGAAACCCGAATCCAGGATTATCAGGAAACCCAGGTCCAGTATTATCAGGAAGCCAGGGCCCAGTATTATCATGAATCCCAGGCCCAGGAATTTCTGGAAACGTGTATCCAGTATTATCAGGAATCCCAGGCACAGTATTATCAGGAATCCACGGCCCAGGATTTTCAGGAAACTTGTGCCCAGTATTATCAGGAATCCCAGGCCCAGTATTATCAGGAAACCATGGCCCAGGATTTTCAGGAAACCTGGGCAAAGTATTATCAGGAATTCCAGGCCAAGCATTATCAGGAATCCCGGGCCCATATTATCAGGAATCCCGGGTCCAGAATTATCAGGAAACCCGGGCCCAGGATTATCAGGAATCCTGGGTACAGCATTATCAGGAAACCAGTGCCCAGTATTATCAGGAATCCTGCGGCCAGAATTATCAGGAAACCAGAGCCCAGTATTATCAGGAATACCAGGTCCAGTGTTATCAGGAATCCTGGCTCCAGTATTATCAGCAATCCTGGGTCCAGAATTATCAGGAAACCAGGGCCCAGTATTATCAGGAATCCTGGGGCCAGAATTATCAGGAATACCGGGTCCAGGATTATCAGGAAATCTGGGCCCAGGATTATCAGGAATCCTGGGTCCAGAATTATCAGCAAACCAGGGCCCAGTATTATCTGGAAACCTGGGCCCAGGACTATCAGGAATCCTGGGTCCAGAATTATCAGGAAACAAGGGCCCAGTATTATCAGGAATCCCAGGACCAAGATTATCAGGAAAGCAGGGCCCAGTATTATCAGGATTCCCGGGCCCACTATTATCAGGAATCCTGGGTCCAGAATTATCAGGAAACCAGGCCCCAGTATTATCAGGAATCCTAGGTCCAGAATTATCAGGAATCCCTGGCTCAGGATTATCAGGAAATTTGGGCCAAGGATTACCAGGAATCCCGGGTCCAGAATTATCAGGAAACCAGGGCCCAGTATAATTAGGAATCCCGGGCCCAGTATTATCAGTAATCCTGGGTCCAGAACTATCAGGAATCCTGGGTCCAGAATGAACAGGAAACCAGGGCCCAGTATTACCAGGAAAACTGGGCCCAGGATTATCAGGAATCCTGGGTCCAGAATTATCAGGAAACCAGGGCCCACTATTATCAGGAATCCCGGGCACAGTATTATCAGGAATCCACGGCCCATTATTATCAGGAAACCCGGGTCCAGGATTATCAGGAATCCCAGGCCCAGGATTATCAGGAAACCCAGGTCCAGTATTGTCAGGAATTCCAGGCCAAGCATTATCAGGAATCCCAGGCCCATATTATCAGGAATCCCGGGTCCAGAATTATCAGGAATCCTGGGTCCAGAATTATCAGGAATACCGGGTCCAGGATTATCAGCAAACCAGGGCCCAGTATTAACAGGAAACCTGGGCCCACTATTATCAGTAATCCTGGGTCCAGAATTATCAGGAATCCTGCGTCCAGAATGAACAGGAAACCAGGGCCCAGTCTTATCAGGAAAACTGGGCACAGGATTATCAGGAATCCTGGGTCCAGAATTATCAGAAACCAGGGCCCAGAATTATCAGGAATCCTGGGCCCAGTATTATCAGGAATCCTGGGTCCACAATTATCAGGAAACCAGGACCCACTATTATCAGGAATCCCGGGCACAGTATTGTCAGGAATCCCGGGCCCATTATTATCAGGAAACCCGGTTCCAGGATTATCAGGAATACCTGGCTCAGGATTATGAAGAAACCCGGGTCAAGGATTATCAGGAATCGCGGGCACAGTATTATCAGGAATCCCGGGCCCATTATTATCAGGAAACCCAGGTCCAGTATTATCAGGAAACCAGGCCCCAGTATTATCAGGAATCCCGGGTCCAGAATTATCAGAAACCAGGGCCCAGTATTATCAGGAATCCTGGGTCCAGAATTATCAGGAATACCGGGTCCAGGATTATCAGCAAACCAGGGCCCAGTATTAACAGGAAACCTGGGCCCACTATTATCAGTAATCCTGGGTCCAGAATTATCAGGAAACCAGGGCCCAGTCTTATCAGGAAAACTGGGCACAGGATTATCAGGAATCCTGGATCCAGAATTATCAGAAACAAGGGCCCAGAATTATCAGGAATCCTGGGCCCAGTATTATCAGGAATCCTGGGTCCACAATTATCAGGAAACCAGGGCCCACTATTATCAGGAATCCCGGGCACAGTATTGTCAGGAATCCCGGGCCCATTATTATCAGGAAACCCGGTTCCAGGATTATCAGGAATCCCTGGCCCAGGATTATCAAGAAACCCGGGTCAAGGATTATCAGGAATCGCGGGCACAGTATTATCAGGAATCCCGGGCCCATTATTATCAGGAAACCCGAATCCAGGATTATCAGGAAACCCAGGTCCAGTATTATCAGGAAACCAGGCCCCAGTATTATCAGGAATCCCGGGTCCAGAATTATCAGGAATCCCTGGCTCAGGATCATCAGGAGATTTGGGCCAAGGATTACCAGGAATCCCGGGCCCAGTATTATCAGGAATCCCGGGTCCAGTATTATCAGGAATCCCGGGTCCAGTATTATCAGGAATCCCGGGCCCAGTAACCAGGGCCCAGTATTATCAGGAATCCCCGGTCCAGTATTATCAGGAATCCCGGGTCCAGTATTATCAGGAATCCCGGGTCCAGTATTATCAGGAAACCAGGGCCCAGTATTATCAGGAAACCAGGGCCCAGTATTATCAGGGATCGCCGGTCCAGTATTATCAGGAATCCCGGGTCCAGTATTATCAGGAAACCAGGGTCCTGTATTATCAGGAATCCCGGGTCCAGTATTATCAGGAAACCAGGGCCCAGTATTATCAGGAATCCCCGGTCCAGTATTATCAGGAAACCAGGGTCCAGTATTATCAGGAATCCCGGGTCCAGTATTATCAGGAAACCAGGGCCCAGTATTATCCGGAAACCAGGGCCCAGTATTATCAGGAATCCCCGGTCCAGTATTATCAGGAATCCCGGGTCCAGTATTATCAGGA
The DNA here is from genome assembly GCF_036365525.1 of Heterodontus francisci. Classification (NCBI taxonomy): domain Eukaryota; kingdom Metazoa; phylum Chordata; class Chondrichthyes; order Heterodontiformes; family Heterodontidae; genus Heterodontus; species Heterodontus francisci. The sequence goes on from NC_090374.1 coordinate 16,319,428, forward strand.
ATCCCCGGTCCAGTATTATCAGGAATCTCCCGTCCAGTATTATCAGGAATTCCGGGTCCAGTATTATCAGGAAACCAGGGCCCAGTATTACCAGGAATCCCCGGTCCAGTATTATCAGGAAACCAGAGCCCAGTATTATCAGGAATCCCCGGTCCAGTATTATCAGGAATCCCGGGTCCAGTATTATCAGCAAACCAGGGCCCAATATTATCAGGAATCCTGGGTGCAGAATTATCAGGAAACCAGGGCCCAGTATTATCAGGAATCCTGGGTCCAGTATTATCAGGAAACCAGGGCCCAATATTATCAGGAATCCTGGGTGCAGAATTATCAGGAAACCAGGGCCCAGTATTATCAGGAATCCCGGGTCCAAAATTATCACGAAACCAGGGCCCATTGTTTTCAGGAATCCTGGGTCCAGAATTATCAGGAAACCAGGGCCCAGTATTATCAGGAATCCTGGGTCCAGAATTATCAGGAAACCTGGGCCCAGGTTTATCAGGAATCCTGGGTCCAGAATTGTCCGGAACCCTTGGCCCAGGACTATCAGGAATCCTTGGTCCAGCATTATCAGGAAAACAGGGCCCAGTATTATCAGGAATCCTGGGTCCAGAATTATCAGGAAACCAGGGCCCACTATTATCAGGAATCCCGGGCACAGTATTATCTGGAATCCCGGGCCCATTATTATCAGGAAACCCGGGTCCAGGATTATCAGGAATCCCGGGCCCAGGATTATCAAGAAACCTGGGTCAAGGATTATCAGGAATCCCGGGCACAGTATTATCAGGAATCCTGGGCCCATTATTATCAGGAAACCCGAATCCAGGATTATCAGGAAACCCAGGTCCAGTATTATCAGGAAGCCAGGGCCCAGTATTATCATGAATCCCAGGCCCAGGAATTTCTGGAAACGTGTATCCAGTATTATCAGGAATCCCAGGCACAGTATTATCAGGAATCCACGGCCCAGGATTTTCAGGAAACTTGTGCCCAGTATTATCAGGAATCCCAGGCCCAGTATTATCAGGAAACCATGGCCCAGGATTTTCAGGAAACCTGGGCAAAGTATTATCAGGAATTCCAGGCCAAGCATTATCAGGAATCCCGGGCCCATATTATCAGGAATCCCGGGTCCAGAATTATCAGGAAACCCGGGCCCAGGATTATCAGGAATCCTGGGTACAGCATTATCAGGAAACCAGTGCCCAGTATTATCAGGAATCCTGCGGCCAGAATTATCAGGAAACCAGAGCCCAGTATTATCAGGAATACCAGGTCCAGTGTTATCAGGAATCCTGGCTCCAGTATTATCAGCAATCCTGGGTCCAGAATTATCAGGAAACCAGGGCCCAGTATTATCAGGAATCCTGGGGCCAGAATTATCAGGAATACCGGGTCCAGGATTATCAGGAAATCTGGGCCCAGGATTATCAGGAATCCTGGGTCCAGAATTATCAGCAAACCAGGGCCCAGTATTATCTGGAAACCTGGGCCCAGGACTATCAGGAATCCTGGGTCCAGAATTATCAGGAAACAAGGGCCCAGTATTATCAGGAATCCCAGGACCAAGATTATCAGGAAACCAGGGCCCAGTATTATCAGGATTCCCGGGCCCACTATTATCAGGAATCCTGGGTCCAGAATTATCAGGAAACCAGGCCCCAGTATTATCAGGAATCCTAGGTCCAGAATTATCAGGAATCCCTGGCTCAGGATTATCAGGAAATTTGGGCCAAGGATTACCAGGAATCCTGGGTCCAGAATTATCAGGAAACCAGGGCCCAGTATAATTAGGAATCCCGGGCCCAGTATTATCAGTAATCCTGGGTCCAGAACTATCAGGAATCCTGGGTCCAGAATGAACAGGAAACCAGGGCCCAGTATTACCAGGAAAACTGGGCCCAGGATTATCAGGAATCCTGGGTCCAGAATTATCAGGAAACCAGGGCCCACTATTATCAGGAATCCCGGGCACAGTATTATCAGGAATCCACGGCCCATTATTATCAGGAAACCCGGGTCCAGGATTATCAGGAAACCCAGGCCCAGGATTATCAGGAAACCCAGGTCCAGTATTGTCAGGAATTCCAGGCCAAGCATTATCAGGAATCCCAGGCCCATATTATCAGGAATCCCGGGTCCAGAATTATCAGGAATCCTGGGTCCAGAATTATCAGGAATACCGGGTCCAGGATTATCAGCAAACCAGGGCCCAGTATTAACAGGAAACCTGGGCCCACTATTATCAGTAATCCTGGGTCCAGAATTATCAGGAATCCTGCGTCCAGAATGAACAGGAAACCAGGGCCCAGTCTTATCAGGAAAACTGGGCACAGGATTATCAGGAATCCTGGGTCCAGAATTATCAGAAACCAGGGCCCAGAATTATCAGGAATCCTGGGCCCAGTATTATCAGGAATCCTGGGTCCACAATTATCAGGAAACCAGGACCCACTATTATCAGGAATCCCGGGCACAGTATTGTCAGGAATCCCGGGCCCATTATTATCAGGAAACCCGGTTCCAGGATTATCAGGAATCCCTGGCCCAGGATTATCAAGAAACCCGGGTCAAGGATTATCAGGAATCGCGGGCACAGTATTATCAGGAATCCCGGGCCCATTATTATCAGGAAACCCAGGTCCAGTATTATCAGGAAACCAGGCCCCAGTATTATCAGGAATCCCGGGTCCAGAATTATCAGGAATCCCTGGCTCAGGATTATCAGGAGATTTGGGCCAAGGATTACCAGGAATCCCGGGCCCAGTATTATCAGGAATCCCGGGTCCAGTATTATCAGGAATCCCGGGTCCAGTATTATCAGGAATCCCGGGCCCAGTAACCAGGGCCCAGTATTATCAGGAATCCCCGGTCCAGTATTATCAGGAATCCCCGGTCCAGTATTATCAGGAATCCCGGGTCCAGTATTATCAGGAATCCCGGGTCCAGTATTATCAGGAAACCAGGGCCCAGTATTATCAGGAAACCAGGGCCCAGTATTATCAGGGATCCCCGGTCCAGTATTATCAGGAATCCCAGGTCCAGTATTATCAGGAAACCAGGGTCCTGTATTATCAGGAATCCCGGGTCCAGTATTATCAGGAAACCAGGGCCCAGTATTATCAGGAATCCCCGGTCCAGTATTATCAGGAAACCAGGGTCCAGTATTATCAGGAATCCCGGGTCCAGTATTATCAGGAAACCAGGGCCCAGTATTATCAGGAAACCAGGGCCCAGTATTATCAGGAATCCCCGGTCCAGTATTATCAGGAATCCCGGGTCCAGTATTATCAGGAAACAAGGGCCCAGTATTATCAGGAATCCCCGGTCCAGTATTATCAGGAATTCCGGGTCCAGTATTATCAGGAAACCAGGGCCCAGTATTATCAGGAATCCCCGGTCCAGTATTATCAGGAATCCCCGGTCCAGTATTATCAGGAATTCCGGGTCCAGTATTATCAGGAAACCAGGGCCCAATATTATCAGGAATCCTGGGTGCCGAATTATCAGGAAACCAGGGCCCAGTATTATCAGGAATCCTGGGTCCAGTATTATCAGGAAACCAGGGCCCAATATTATCAGGAATCCTGGGTGCAGAATTATCAGGAAACCAGGGCCCAGTATTATCAGGAATCCCGGGTCCAAAATTATCACGAAACCAGGGCCCATTGTTTTCAGGAATCCTGGGTCCAGAATTATCAGGAAACCAGGGCCCAGTATTATCAGGAATCCCGGGTCCAGAATTATCAGGAATCCCTGGCTCAGGATTATCAGGAGATTTGGGCCAAGGATTACCAGGAATCCCGGGCCCAGTATTATCAGGAATCCCGGGTCCAGTATTATCAGGAATCCCGGGTCCAGTATTATCAGGAATCCCCGGTCCAGTATTATCAGGAAACCAGGGTATACCTCAGGGCAAGAATTATAACTGGGGGAAAGGAAATTATGATGCGATTAGGCAAGATTTAGGATGCGTAGGATGGGGAAGGAAACTGCAGGGGATGGGAACAATCGAAATGTGGAGCTTATTCAAGGAGCAGCTACTGCGTGTCCTTGATAAGTATGTACCTGTCAGGCAGGGAGGAAGTTGTCGAGCGAGGGAGCCGTGGTTTACTAAAGAAGTTGAAGCGCTTGTCAAGAGGAAGAAGAAGGCATATGTTAGGATGAGACGTGAAGGCTCAGTTAGGGCGCTTGAGAGCTACAAGCTAGCCAGGAAGGATCTAAAGGGAGAGCTAAGAAGAGCAAGGAGAGGACACGAGAAGTCATTGGTGGATCGGATCAGGGAAAACCCTAAGGCTTTCTATAGGTATATCAGGAATAAAAGAATGACTAGAGTTAGATTAGGGCCAATCAAGGATAGTAGTGGGAAGTTGTGTGTGGAATCAGAGGAGAAAGGGGAAGTGTTAAATGAATATTTTGCGTCAGTATTTACAGTAGAGAAAGAAAATGTTGTTGAGAATACTGAGATTCAGGCTACGAGGCTAGATGGGATTGAGGTTCACAAGGAGGAGGTGTTAGCAATTTTGGAAAGTGTGAAAATAGATAAGTCCCCTGGGCCAGATGGGATTTATCCTAGGATTCTCTGGGAAGCTAGGGAGGAGATTGCAGAGCCTTTGTCCTTGATCTTTATGTCGTCATTGTCGACAGGAATAGTGCCGGAAGACTGGAGGATTGCAAATGTTGTCCCCTTGTTCAAGAAGGGGAGTAGAGACAGCCCTGGTAATTATAGACCTGTGAGCCTCACTTCGGTTGTGGGTAAAATGTTGGAAAAGGTTATAAGAGACAGGATTTATAATCATCTTGAAAAGAATAAGTACATTAGAGATAGTCAGCACGGTTTTGTGACGGGTAGGTCGTGCCTCACAAACCTTATTGAGTTTTTCGAGAAGGTGACCAAACAGGTGGATGAGGGTAAAGCAGTGGATGTGGTGTATATGGATTTCAGTAAGGCGTTTGATAAGGTTCCCCACGGTAGGCTATTGCAGAAAATACGGAAGTATGGGGTTGAAGGTGATTTAGAGCTTTGGATCAGAAATTGGCTAGCTGAAAGAAGACAGAGGGTGGTGGTTGATGGCAAATGTTCATCCTGGAGTTTAGTTACTAGTGGTGTACCGCAAGGATCTGTTTTGGGGCCATTGCTGTTTGTCATTTTTATAAATGACCTGGAAGAGGGTGTAGAAGGGTGGGTTAGTAAATTTGCAGATGACACTAAGGTCGGTGGAGTTGTGGATAGTGCCGAAGGATGTTGTAGGGTACAGAGGGACATAGATAGGCTGCAGAGCTGGGCTGAGAGATGGCAAATGGAGTTTAATGCGGAAAAGTGTGAGGTGATACACTTTGGAAAGAGTAACAGGAATGCAGAGTACTGGGCTAATGGGAAGATTCTTGTTAGTGTAGATGAACAGAGAGATCTTGGTGTCCAGGTGCATAAATCCCTGAAGGTTGCTAACCAGGTTAATAGGGCTGTCAAGAAGGCATATGGTGTGTTAGCTTTTATTAGTAGGGGGGTCGAGTTTCGGAGCCACGAGGTCATGCTGCAGCTGTACAAGACTCTGGTGAGACCGCAGCTGGAGTATTGCGTGCAGTTCTGGTCACCGCATTATAGAAAGGATGTGGAAGCTATGGAAAGGGTGCAGAGGAGATTTACTAGGGTGTTGCCTGGTATGGAGGGAAGGTCTTACGAGGAAAGGCTGAGGGACTTGAGGTTGTTTTCGTTGGAGAGAAGGAGGAGGAGAGGTGACTTAATAGAGACATACAAGATAATCAGAGGGTTAGATAGGGTGGATAGTGAGCGTCTTTTACCTCGGATGGTGATGGCAAACACGAGGGGACATAGCTTCAAGTTGAGGGGTGATAGATATAGGACAGATGTGAGAGGTAGTTTCTTTACTCAGAGAGTAGTAAGGGCGTGGAATGCCCTGCCTGCAGCAGTAGTAGATTCGCCAACTTTAAGGGCATTTAAGTGGACATTGGATAGACACATGGATGAAAATGGAATAGTGTAGGTCAGATGGTTTCACAGCTCGGCGCAACATCGAGGGCCGAAGGGCCTGTACTGCGCTGTAATATTCTAATTCTAAAAAAAAAATTCTATCAGGAAACCCAGGCCCAGGATTATCAGGAATCCTGGGTACAGCATTATCAGGAAACCAGTGCCCAGTATTATCAGGAATCCTGGGTCCAGAATTATCAGGAAACCAGAGCCCAGTATTATCAGGAATACCAGGTCCAGTGTTATCAGGAATCCTGGCTCCAGTATTATCAGCAATCCTGGGTCCAGAATTATCAGGAATCCCTGGCCCAGGATTATCAAGAAACCCGGGTCAAGGATTATCAGGAATCGCGGGCACAGTATTATCAGGAATCCCGGGCCCATTATTATCAGGAAACCCGAATCCAGGATTATCAGGAAACCCAGGTCCAGTATTATCAGGAAACCAGGCCCCAGTATTATCAGGAATCCTAGGTCCAGAATTATCAGGAATCCCTGGCTCAGGATTATCAGGAGATTTGGGCCAAGGATTACCAGGAATCCCGGGTCCAGAATTATCAGGAATCCCTGGCTCAGGATTATCAGGAAATTTGGGACAAGGATTACCAGGAATCAAGGGTCCAGAATTATCAGGAAACCAGGGCCCAGTATAATTAGGAATCCCGGGCCCAGTATTATCAGTAATCCTGGGTCCAGAATTATCTGGAATCCTGCGTCCAGAATGAACAGGAAACCAGGGCCCAGTATTATCAGGAAAACTGGGCCCAGGATTATCAGGAATCCTGGGTCCAGAATTATCAGAAACCAGGGCCCAGTATTATCAGGAATCCTGGGCCCAGTATTATCAGGAATCCTGGGTCCAGAATTATCAGGAAACCAGGGCCCACTATTATCTGGAATCCCGGGCCCATTATTATCAGGAAACCCGGGCACAGTATTATCAGGAATCCCAGCCCATTATTATCAGGAAATGCGGGTCCAGGATTATCAAGAAACTCGGGTCAAGGATTATCAGGAATCCTGCGTCCAGAATGAAAAGGAAACCAGGGCCCAGAATTATCAGTAAACCAGGGCCCAATATTATCAGGAATCCCGGGCACAGTATTATCAGGAATCCCAGCCCATTATTATCAGGAAACCCGGGTCCAGGATTATCAAGAAACCCGGGTCAAGGATTATCAGGAATCCTGGGCCCATTATTATCAGGAAACCCGAATCCAGGATTATCAGGAAACCCAGGTCCAGTATTATCAGGAAGCCAGGGCCCAGTATTATCAGGAATCCCGGGCCCAGGATTTTCTGGAAACGTGTGCCCAGTATTATCAGGAATCCCAGGCACAGTATTATCAGGAATCCACGGCCCAGGATTTTCAGGAAACCTGTGCCCAGTATTATCAGAAATCCCAGGCCCAGTATTATCAGGAAACCACGACCCAGGATTTTCAGGAAACCTGGGCAAAGTATTATCAGGAATTCCAGGCCAAGCATTATCAGGAATCCTGGGCCCATATTATCAGGAATCCCGGGTCCAGAATTATCAGGAAACCTGGGCCCAGGATTATCAGGAATCCTGGGTACAGCATTATCAGGAAACCAGGGCCCAGTATTATCAGGAATCCTGCGGCCAGAATTATCAGGAAACCAGGGCCCAGTATTATCAGGAATACCAGGTCCAGTGTTATCAGGAATCCTGGCTCCAGTATTATCAGCAATCCTGGGTCCAGAATTATCAGGAAACCAGGGCCCAGTATTATCAGGAATCCTGTGTCCAGAATTATCAGGAATACCGGGTCCAGGATTCTCAGGAAATCTGGGCAAAGGGTTATCAGGAATCCTGGGTCCAGAATTATCAGCAAACCAGGGCCCAGTATTATCAGGAATCCCAGGACCAAAATTATCAGGAAACCAGGGCCCAGTATTATCAGGATTCCCGGGCCCACTATTATCAGGAATCCTGGGTCCAGAATTATCAGGAAACCAGGCCCCAGTATTATCAGGAATCCTAGGTCCAGAATTATCAGGAATCCCTGGCTCAAGATTATCAGGAAATTTGGGCCAAGGATTACCAGGAATCCAAGGTCCAGAATTATCAGGAATCCCTGGCTCAGGATTATCAGGAAATTTGGGCCAAGGATTACCAGGAATCCCGGGTCCAGAATTATCAGGAAACCAGGGCCCAGTATAATTAGGAATCCCGGGACCAGTATTATCAGTAATCCTGGGTCCAGAATTATCAGGAATCCTGCGTCCAGAATGAACAGGAAACCAGGGCCCAGTATTATCAGGAATCCTGGGTCCAGAATTATCAGGAAACCAGGGCCCACTACTATCAGGAATCCCGGGCACAGTGTTATCAGGAAACCCGGGCCCATTATTATCAGGAAACCCGAATCCAGGATTATCAGGAAACCCAGGTCCAGTATTATCAGGAAGCCAGGGCCCAGTATTATCAGGAATCCCGGGCCCAGGATTTTCTGGAAACGTGTGCCCAGTATTATCAGGAATCCCAGGCACAGTATTATCAGGAATCCACAGCCCAGGATTATCAGGAAATCTGGGCCCAGGATTATCAGGAATCCTAGGTCCAGAATTATCAGCAAACCAGGGCCCAGTATTATCAGGAAACCTGGGCCCATAATTATCAGGAATCCTGGGTCCAGAATTATCAGGAAACCAGGGCCCAGTATTATCAGGAATCCTGGGTCCAGAATTATCAGGAATCCTGGCTCCAGTATTATCAGCAATCCTGGGTCCAGAATTATCACGAAACCAGGGCCCAGTATTATCAGGAATCCTGGGTCCAGAATTATCAGGAATACCGGGTCCAGGATTATCAGGAAATCTGGGCCCAGTATTATCAGGAATCTTGGGTCCAGAATTATCAGCAATCCAGGGCCCAGTATTATCAGGAAACCTGGGCCCAGGATTATCAGGAATCCCAGTCCCAGTATTATCAGGAAACCACGGCCCAGGATTTTCAGGAAACCTGGGCAAAGTATTATCAGGAATTCCAGGCCAAGCATTATCAGGAATCCCGGGCCCATATTATCAGGAATCCCGGGTCCAGAATTATCAGGAAACCTGGGCCCAGTATTATCAGGAATACCAGGTCCAGTGTGATCAGGAATCCTGGCTCCAGTATTATCAGCAATCCTGGGTCCAGAATTATCAGGAAACCAGGGCCCAGTATTATCAGGAATCCTGGGTCCAGAAATATCAGGAAACCTGGGCCCAGGTTTATCAGGAATCCTGGGTCCAGAATTGTCCGGAACCCTTGGCCCAGGATTATCAGGAATCCTTGGTCCAGCATTATCAGGAAAACAGGGCCCAGTATTATCAGGAATCCCGGGTCCAGTATTATCAGGAAACCAGGGCCCAGTATTATCAGGAAACCAGGGCCCAGTATTATCAGGAATCCCCGGTCCAGTATTATCAGGAAACCAGGGCCCAGTATTATCAGGAATCCCCGGTCCAGTATTATCAGGAATCCCGGGTCCAGTATTATCAGGAAACCAGGGCCCAATATTATCAGGAATCCTGGGTCCAAAATTATCACGAAACCAGGGCCCATTGTTTTCAGGAATCCTGGGTCCAGAATTATCAGGAATTCCGGGCCCAGTATTATCAGGAATCCTGGGTCCAGAATTATCAGGAAACCTGGGCCCAGGTTTATCAGGAATCCTGGGTCCAGAATTATCAGAAAACCAGGGCCCTAAATTATCAGGAATCCTGGGTCCAGAATTAAGAGGAAACCAGTGCCAATTATTTTCAGGAATCCTGGCTCCAGAATTATCAGGAAACCTGGGCCCAGGATTATCAGGAATCCGGTGTCCAGCATTATCAGAAAACCAGGGCAGAGTATTATCAGGAATCCTGGGTCCAGAATTATCAGGAAACCAGGGCCCAGTATTATCAGGAATCCCAAGTCCAGTATTATCAGGAATCCTGGGCCCAGGATTATCAGGAATCCGGTGTCCAGCATTATCAGGAAACCAGGGCCCTGTATTATCAGGAATCCTGGGTCCAGAATTGTCAGGAAACCAGGGCCCAGTATTATCAGGAATCCCAAGTCCAGTATTATCAGGAATCCCACGTCCAGTATTATCAGGAATCCTGGGTCCAGAATTATCAGGAAACCTGGGCCCAGGTTTATCAGGAATCCTGGGTCCAGAATTATCAGAAAACCAGGGCCCTAAATTATCAGGAATCCTGGGTCCAGAATTATGAGGAAACCAGTGCCAATTATTTTCAGGAATCCTGGCTCCAGAATTATCAGGAAACCTGGGCCCAGGATTATCAGGAATCCGGTGTCCAGCATTATCAGAAAACCAGGGCAGAGTATTATCAGGAATCCTGGGTCCAGAATTATCAGGAAACCAGGGCCCAGTATTATCAGGAATCCCAAGTCCAGTATTATCAGGAATCCTGGGCCCAGGATTATCAGGAATCCGGTGTCCAGCATTATCAGGAAACCAGGGCCCTAAATTATCAGGAATCCTGGGTCCAGAATTGTCAGGAAACCTGGGCCCAGTATTATCAGGAATCCCAAGTCCAGTATTATCAGGAATCCCACGTCCAGTATTATCAGGAATCCTGGGTCCAGAATTATCAGGAAACCTGGGCCCAGGTTTATCAGGAATCCTGGGTCCAGCATTATCAGGAAACCAGGGCCCAGTATTATCAGGAATCTTGGGTCCAGAATTATCAGGAAACCAGGGCCAGTATTATCAGGAATCCTGGGTCCAGAATTATCAGGAAACCTGGGCCCAGGTTTATCAGGAATCCTGGGTCCAGAATTATCAGGAAATCAGGGCCCAGTATTATCAGGAATCCCAAGTCCAGTATTATCAGGAATCCTGGGTCCAGAATTGTTAGGAAACCTTGGCCCAGGATTATCAGGAATCCTCGGTCCAGCATTATCAGGAATCCATGGCCCCGTAATATCAGGAATCCCGGGTACAGAATTATCAGGAATCCAGGGCCGAGTATTATCAGGCATCCTGGGTCCAGAATTATCAGGAAACCAGGGCCCAGTTTTATCAGGAATCCTGGGTCCAGAATTGTCAGGAACCCTTGGCCCCGGATTATCAGGAATCCTTGGTCCAGCATTATCAGGAAAACAGGGCCCAGTATTATCAGGTATCTTGGGTCCAGAATTATCAGGAAACCAGGGCCCAGTATTATCAGGTATTCCAGGCATAGTATTATCAGGAATCCTGGGTCCAGAATTCTCAGCAAACCAATGCCCTAAATTATCAGGAATCCTGGGTCCAGAATTATCAGGAAACCAGTGCCAATTATTTTCAGGAAGCCTGGGCCCAGAATTATCAGGAATACTGGGCCCACTCTTACCAGGAATCCCAGGCCCAGTATTATCATGAATCCTGTGTCCAGAATTATCAGCAAACCAGAGCCCTAAATTATCAGGAATCCTGGGTCCAGAATTATCAGGAAATCAGTGCCAATTATTTTCAGGAAGCCTGGGTCCAGAATTATCAGGAATACTGGGCCCACTCTTACCAGGAATCCCAGGCCCGGTATTATCAGGAATCCTGGGTCCAGAGTTATCAGGAAACCAGGGCCCAGTATTATCAGGAATCCCAGCCATAGTATTATCAGGAATCCTGGGTCTAGATTTATCAGGAAACCTGGGCCCAATATTATCAGGAATCCTGGGTCCAAAATTATCAGGAAACCAGGGCCCAGGATTATCAGGAATCCTGGGTCCAGCATTACAAGGAAACCAGGGCCGAGTATTATCAGGAATCCTGGGTCCAAAATTATCAGAAAACCAGGGCCCATTATTTTCAGGAATCCTGAGTCCACAATTATCAGGAATACTGGGCCCACTATTACCAGGAATCCCAGGCCCGGTATTATCAGGTATCCCGAGTCCAGAATTATCAGGAAACCTGGGCCCAGAATTATCAGGAATCCTGGGCCCGGTATTATCAGCAATCCTGGGTCCAGAATTATCAGGAAACCAGGGCCCAGTATTATCAGGAATCCTAGGTCCAGCATTATCAGGAATCCATGGCCCAGTAATAACAGGAATCCTGGGTCCAGAATTATCTGGAATCCTGGGTCCAGCATTATCAGGAAACCAGGGCCCAGTATTATGAGGAATCCAGTGTCCAGAATTATTCGGAAACCAGGGCCCAGTATTATCAGGAAAACTGGGCCCAGGATTATCAGGAATCCTGGGTCCAGAATTATCAGAAACCAGGGCCCAGTATTATCAGGAATCCTGGGCCCAGTATTATCAGGAATCCTGGGTCCAGAATTATCAGGAAACCAGGGCCCACTATTATCTGGAATCCCGGGCCCATTATTATCAGGAAACCCGAATCCAGGATTATCAGGAAACCCAGGTCCAGTATTATCAGGAAGCCAGGGCCCAGTATTATCATGAATCCCAGGCCCAGGAATTTCTGGAAACGTGTGTCCAGTATTATCAGGAATCCCAGGCACAGTATTATCAGGAATCCACGGCCCAGGATTTTCAGGAAACCTGTGCCCAGTATTATCAGGAATCCCAGGCCCAGTATTATCAGGAAACCATGGCCCAGGATTTTCAGGAAACCTGGGCAAAGTATTATCAGGAATTCCAGGCCAAGCATTATCAGGAATCCCGGGCCCATATTATCAGGAATCCCGGGTCCAGAATTATCAGAATGGATGTTGCAGATTCCGGGATTTAGATGTTTCAGTAAGAACAGAGAAGATGGTAAAAGAGGGGGGGGTGTGGCATTGTTAATCAAGGAGAGTATTACAGCGACAGAAAGGACGTTTGAGGACTCGTCTACTGAGGTAGTATGGGCTGAGGTTAGAAACAGGAGAGGTGAGGTTACCCTGTTGGGAGTCTTTTATAGACCTCCGAATAGTTCCAGAGATGTAGAGGAAAGGATAGCGAAGATGATTCTCGACAGGGGTGAGAGTAACAGGGTAGTTGTTATGGGGGACTTTAACTTTCCAAATATCGACTGGAAATACTATAGTTCGAGTACTTTAGATGGGTCAGTTTTTGTCCAGTGTGTGCAGGAGGGTTTTCTGACACAGTATGTAGACAGGCCAACCAGGGGCGATGCCACATTGGATTTGGTACTGGGTAATGAACCCGGCCAGGTGTTAGATTTAGATGTAGGTGAGCACTTTGGTGACAGTGATCACAATTCGGTTAGGTTTACCTTAGCGATGGGCAGGGACAGGTATATACCTCAGGGCAAGAATTATAACTGGGGGAAAGGAAATTATGATGCGATTAGGCAAGATTTAGGATGCGTAGGATGGGGAAGGAAACTGCAGGGGATGGGAACAATCGAAATGTGGAGCTTATTCAAGGAGCAGCTACTGCGTGTCCTTGATAAGTATGTACCTGTCAGGCAGGGAGGAAGTTGTCGAGCGAGGGAGCCGTGGTTTACTAAAGAAGTTGAAGCGCTTGTCAAGAGGAAGAAGAAGGCATATGTTAGGATGAGACGTGAAGGCTCAGTTAGGGCGCTTGAGAGCTACAAGCTAGCCAGGAAGGATCTAAAGGGAGAGCTAAGAAGAGCAAGGAGAGGACACGAGAAGTCATTGGTGGATCGGATCAGGGAAAACCCTAAGGCTTTCTATAGGTATATCAGGAATAAAAGAATGACTAGAGTTAGATTAGGGCCAATCAAGGATAGTAGTGGGAAGTTGTGTGTGGAATCAGAGGAGAAAGGGGAAGTGTTAAATGAATATTTTGCGTCAGTATTTACAGTAGAGAAAGAAAATGTTGTTGAGAATACTGAGATTCAGGCTACGAGGCTAGATGGGATTGAGGTTCACAAGGAGGAGGTGTTAGCAATTTTGGAAAGTGTGAAAATAGATAAGTCCCCTGGGCCAGATGGGATTTATCCTAGGATTCTCTGGGAAGCTAGGGAGGAGATTGCAGAGCCTTTGTCCTTGATCTTTATGTCGTCATTGTCGACAGGAATAGTGCCGGAAGACTGGAGGATTGCAAATGTTGTCCCCTTGTTCAAGAAGGGGAGTAGAGACAGCCCTGGTAATTATAGACCTGTGAGCCTCACTTCGGTTGTGGGTAAAATGTTGGAAAAGGTTATAAGAGACAGGATTTATAATCATCTTGAAAAGAATAAGTACATTAGAGATAGTCAGCACGGTTTTGTGACGGGTAGGTCGTGCCTCACAAACCTTATTGAGTTTTTCGAGAAGGTGACCAAACAGGTGGATGAGGGTAAAGCAGTGGATGTGGTGTATATGGATTTCAGTAAGGCGTTTGATAAGGTTCCCCACGGTAGGCTATTGCAGAAAATACGGAAGTATGGGGTTGAAGGTGATTTAGAGCTTTGGATCAGAAATTGGCTAGCTGAAAGAAGACAGAGGGTGGTGGTTGATGGCAAATGTTCATCCTGGAGTTTAGTTACTAGTGGTGTACCGCAAGGATCTGTTTTGGGGCCACTGCTGTTTGTCATTTTTATAAATGACCTGGAAGAGGGTGTAGAAGGGTGGGTTAGTAAATTTGCAGATGACACTAAGGTCGGTGGAGTTGTGGATAGTGCCGAAGGATGTTGTAGGGTACAGAGGGACATAGATAGGCTGCAGAGCTGGGCTGAGAGATGGCAAATGGAGTTTAATGCGGAAAAGTGTGAGGTGATTCACTTTGGAAGGAGTAACAGGATTGCAGAATACTGGGCTAATGGGAAGATTCTTGGTAGTGCAGATGAGCAGAGAGATCTTGGTGTCCAGGTGCATAAATCCCTGAAGGTTGCTAACCAGGTTAATAGGGCTGTTAAGAAGGCATATGGTGTGTTAGCTTTTATTAGTAGGGGGGTCGAGTTTCGGAGCCACGAGGTCATGCTGCAGCTGTACAAGACTCTGGTGAGACCGCAGCTGGAGTATTGCGTGCAGTTCTGGTCACCGCATTATAGAAAGGATGTGGAAGCTATGGAAAGGGTGCAGAGGAGATTTACTAGGATGTTGCCTGGTATGGAGGGAAGGTCTTACGAGGAAAGGCTGAGGGACTTGAGGTTGTTTTCGTTGGAGAGAAGGAGGAGGAGAGGTGACTTAATAGAGACATATAAGATAATCAGAGGGTTAGATAGGGTGGATAGTGAGCGTCTTTTTCCTCGGATGGTGATGGCAAACACGAGGGGACATAGCTTCAAGTTGAGGGGTGATAGATATAGGACAGATGTGAGAGGTAGTTTCTTTACTCAGAGAGTAGTAAGGGCGTGGAATGCCCTGCCTGCAGCAGTAGTAGATTCGCCAACTTTAAGGGCATTTAAGTGGACATTGGATAGACACATGGATGAAAATGGAATAGTGTAGGTCAGATGGTTTCACAGCTCGGCGCAACATCGAGGGCCGAAGGGCCTGTACTGCGCTGTAATATTCTAATTCTAAAAAAAAAATTCTATCAGGAAACCCGGGCCCAGGATTATCAGGAATCCTGGGTCCAGAATTATCAGAAAACCAGGGCCCTAAATTATCAGGAATCCTGGGTCCAGAATTATGAGGAAACCAGTGCCAATTATTTTCAGGAATCCTGGCTCCAGAATTATCAGGAAACCTGGGCCCAGGATTATCAGGAATCCGGTGTCCAGCATTATCAGAAAACCAGGGCAGAGTATTATCAGGAATCCTGGGTCCAGAATTATCAGGAAACCAGGGCCCAGTATTATCAGGAATCCCAAGTCCAGTATTATCAGGAATCCTGGGCGCAGGATTATCAGGAATCCGGTGTCCAGCATTATCAGGAAACCAGGGCCCTGTATTATCAGGAATCCTGGGTCCAGAATTGTCAGGAAACCAGGGCCCAGTATTATCAGGAATCCCAAGTCCAGTATTATCAGGAATCCCACGTCCAGTATTATCAGGAATCCTGGGTCCAGAATTATCAGGAAACCTGGGCCCAGGTTTATCAGGAATCCTGGGTCCAGAATTATCAGAAAACCAGGGCCCTAAATTATCAGGAATCCTGGGTCCAGAATTATGAGGAAACCAGTGCCAATTATTTTCAGGAATCCTGGCTCCAGAATTATCAGGAAACCTGGGCCCAGGATTATCAGGAATCCGGTGTCCAGCATTATCAGAAAACCAGGGCAGAGTATTATCAGGAATCCTGGGTCCAGAATTATCAGGAAACCAGGGCCCAGTATTATCAGGAATCCCAAGTCCAGTATTATCAGGAATCCTGGGCCCAGGATTATCAGGAATCCGGTGTCCAGCATTATCAGGAAACCAGGGCCCTGTATTATCAGGAATCCTGGGTCCAGAATTGTCAGGAAACCAGGGCCCAGTATTATCAGGAATCCCAAGTCCAGTATTATCAGGAATCCCACGTCCAGTATTATCAGGAATCCTGGGTCCAGAATTATCAGGAAACCTGGGCCCAGGTTTATCAGGAATCCTGGGTCCAGCATTATCAGGAAACCAGGGCCCAGTATTATCAGGAATCTTGGGTCCAGAATTATCAGGAAACCAGGGCCAGTATTATCAGGAATCCTGGGTCCAGAATTATCAGGAAACCTGGGCCCAGGTTTATCAGGAATCCTGGGTCCAGAATTATCAGGAAACCAGGGCCCAGTATTATCAGGAATCCCAAGTCCAGTATTATCAGGAATCCTGGGTCCAGAATTGTTAGGAAACCTTGGCCCAGGATTATCAGGTATCCTAGGTCCAGCATTATCAGGAATCCATGGCCCCGTAATATCAGGAATCCCGGGTACAGAATTATCAGGAATCCAGGGCCGAGTATTATCAGGCATCCTGGGTCCAGAATTATCAGGAAACCAGGGCCCAGTTTTATCAGGAATCCTGGGTCCAGAATTGTCAGGAACCCTTGGCCCCGGATTATCAGGAATCCTTGGTCCAGCATTATCAGGAAAACAGGGCCCAGTATTATCAGGTATCTTGGGTCCAGAATTATCAGGAAATCAGTGCCAATTATTTTCAGGAAGCCTGGGTCCAGAATTATCAGGAATACTGGGCCCACTCTTACCAGGAATCCCAGGCCCGGTATTATCAGGAATCCTGGGTCCAGAGTTATCAGGAAACCAGGGCCCAGTATTATCAGGAATCCCAGCCATAGTATTATCAGGAATCCTGGGTCTAGATTTATCAGGAAACCTGGGCCCAATATTATCAGGAATCCTGGGTCCAAAATTATCAGGAAACCAGGGCCCAGGATTATCAGGAATCCTGGGTCCAGCACTACAAGGAAACCAGGGCCGAGTATTATCAGGAATCCTGGGTCCAAAATTATCAGAAAACCAGGGCCCATTATTTTCAGGAATCCTGAGTCCACAATTATCAGGAATACTGGGCCCACTATTACCAGGAATCCCAGGCCCGGTATTATCAGGTATCCCGAGTCCAGAATTATCAGGAAACCTGGGCCCAGAATTATCAGGAATCCTGGGCCCGGTATTATCAGCAATCCTGGGTCCAGAATTATCAGGAAACCAGGGCCCAGTATTATCAGGAATCCTAGGTCCAGCATTATCAGGAATCCATGGCCCAGTAATAACAGGAATCCTGGGTCCAGAATTATCTGGAATCCTGGGTCCAGCATTATCAGGAAACCAGGGCCCAGTATTATCAGGAATCCTGGGTCCAAGATCATCAGGAAACCAAGGCCCATTGTTTTCAGGAATCCTGGGTCCAGAATTATCAGGAAAACTGGGCCCAGTATTATCAGGAATCTTGGGTCCAGAATTATCAGGAAACCAGGGCCCAGTATTATCAGGTATTCCAGGCATAGTATTATCAGGAATCCTGGGTCCAGAATTCTCAGGAAACCAGTGCCAATTATTTTCAGGAAGCCTGGGCCCAGAATTATCAGAAATCCTGGGCCCACTCTTACCAGGAATCCCAGGCCCAGTATTATCATGAATCCTGTGTCCAGAATTATCAGCAAACCAGAGCCCTAAATTATCAGGAATCCTGGGTCCAGAATTATCAGGAAATCAGTGCCAATTATTTTCAGGAAGCCTGGGTCCAGAATTATCAGGAATACTGGGCCCACTCTTACCAGGAATCCCAGGCCCGGTATTATCAGGAATCCTGGGTCCAGAGTTATCAGGAAACCAGGGCCCAGTATTATCAGGAATCCCAGCCATAGTATTATCAGGAATCCTGGGTCTAGATTTATCAGGAAACCTGGGCCCAGTATTATCAGGAATCCTGGGTCCAAAATTATCAGGAAACCAGGGCCCAGGATTATCAGGAATCCTGGGTCCAGCATTACAAGGAAACCAGGGCCGAGTATTATCAGGAATCCTGGGTCCAAAATTATCAGAAAACCAGGGCCCATTATTTTCAGGAATCCTGGGTCCACAATTATCAGGAATACTGGGCCCACTATTACCAGGAATCCCAGGCCCGGTATTATCAGGAATCCCGGGTCCAGAATTATCAGGAAACCTGGGCCCAGTATTATCAGGAATCCTGGGCCCGGTATTAGCAGGAATCCCGGACCCAGTATTATCAGGAATCCTGGCTCCAGCATTATCAGCAATCCTGGGTCCAGAATTATCAGGAAACCAGGGCCCAGTATTATCAGGAATCCTGGGTCCAAGATCATCAGGAAACCAAGGCCCATTGTTTTCAGGAATCCTGGGTCCAGAATTATCAGGAAAACAAGGCCCAGTATTATCAGGAATCTTGGGTCCTGAATTATCAGGAAAACAGGGCCCAGTATTATCAGGAGTCTTGGGTCCAGAATTATCAGCAAACCAGGGCCCATCATTATCGGGAATCCTGGGTCCAGAATTATCAGGAAACCAGCGCCAATTATTTTCAGGAAGCCTGGGTCCAGAATTATCAGGAAACCAGGGCCCAGTATTATCAGGAATCCCAGGACCAAAATTATCAGGAAACCAGGGCCCAGTATTATCAGGATTCCCGGGCCCACTATTATCAGGAATCCTGGGTCCAGAATTATCAGGAAACCAGGCCCCAGTATTATCAGGAATCCTAGGTCCAGAATTATCAGGAATCCCTGGCTCAGGATTATCAGGAAATTTGGGCCAAGGATTACCAGGAATCCCGGGTCCAGAATTATCAGGAAACCAGGGCCCAGTATAATTAGGAATCCCGGGCCCAGTATTATCAGTAATCCTGGGTCCCGAATTATCTGGAATCCTGCGTCCAGAATGAACAGGAAACCAGGGCCCAGTATTATCAGGAAAACTGGGCCCAGGATTATCAGGAATCCTGGGTCCAGAATTATCAGAAACCAGGGCCCAGTATTATCAGGAATCCTGGGCCCAGTATTATCAGGAATCCTGGGTCCAGAATTATCAGGAAACCAGGGCCCACTATTATCTGGAATCCCGGGCCCATTATTATCAGGAAACCCGAATCCAGGATTATCAGGAAACCCAGGTCCAGTATTATCAGGAAGCCAGGGCCCAGTATTATCATGAATCCCAGGCCCAGGAATTTCTGGAAACGTGTGTCCAGTATTATCAGGAATCCCAGGCACAGTATTATCAGGAATCCACGGCCCAGGATTTTCAGGAAACCTGTGCCCAGTATTATCAGGAATCCCAGGCCCAGTATTATCAGGAAACCATGGCCCAGGATTTTCAGGAAACCTGGGCAAAGTATTATCAGGAATTCCAGGCCAAGCATTATCAGGAATCCCGGGCCCATATTATCAGGAATCCCGGGTCCAGAATTATCAGAATGGATGTTGCAGATTCCGGGATTTAGATGTTTCAGTAAGAACAGAGAAGATGGTAAAAGAGGGGGGGGTGTGGCATTGTTAATCAAGGAGAGTATTACAGCGACAGAAAGGACGTTTGAGGACTCGTCTACTGAGGTAGTATGGGCTGAGGTTAGAAACAGGAGAGGTGAGGTTACCCTGTTGGGAGTCTTTTATAGACCTCCGAATAGTTCCAGAGATGTAGAGGAAAGGATAGCGAAGATGATTCTCGACAGGGGTGAGAGTAACAGGGTAGTTGTTATGGGGGACTTTAACTTTCCAAATATCGACTGGAAATACTATAGTTCGAGTACTTTAGATGGGTCAGTTTTTGTCCAGTGTGTGCAGGAGGGTTTTCTGACACAGTATGTAGACAGGCCAACCAGGGGCGATGCCACATTGGATTTGGTACTGGGAAATGAACCCGGCCAGGTGTTAGATTTAGATGTAGGTGAGCACTTTGGTGACAGTGATCACAATTCGGTTAGGTTTACCTTAGCGATGGGCAGGGACAGGTATATACCGCAGGGCAAGAATTATAACTGGGGGAAAGGAAATTATGATGCGATTAGGCAAGATTTAGGATGCGTAGGATGGGGAAGGAAACTGCAGGGGATGGGAACAATCGAAATGTGGAGCTTATTCAAGGAGCAGCTACTGCGTGTCCTTGATAAGTATGTACCTGTCAGGCAGGGAGGAAGTTGTCGAGCGAGGGAGCCGTGGTTTACTAAAGAAGTTGAAGCGCTTGTCAAGAGGAAGAAGAAGGCATATGTTAGGATGAGACGTGAAGGCTCAGTTAGGGCGCTTGAGAGCTACAAGCTAGCCAGGAAGGATCTAAAGGGAGAGCTAAGAAGAGCAAGGAGAGGACACGAGAAGTCATTGGTGGATCGGATCAGGGAAAACCCTAAGGCTTTCTATAGGTATATCAGGAATAAAAGAATGACTAGAGTTAGATTAGGGCCAATCAAGGATAGTAGTGGGAAGTTGTGTGTGGAATCAGAGGAGGTAGGGGAAGTGTTAAATGAATATTTTGCGTCAGTATTTACAGTAGAGAAAGAAAATGTTGTCGAGAATACTGAGATTCAGACTACTAGGCTAGATGGGATTGAGGTTCACAAGGAGGAGGTGTTAGCAATTTTGGAAAGTGTGAAAATAGATAAGTCCCCTGGGCCAGATGGGATTTATCCTAGGATTCTCTGGGAAGCTAGGGAGGAGATTGCAGAGCCTTTGTCCTTGATCTTTATGTCGTCATTGTCGACAGGAATAGTGCCGGAAGACTGGAGGATTGCAAATGTTGTCCCCTTGTTCAAGAAGGGGAGTAGAGACAGCCCTGGTAATTATAGACCTGTGAGCCTCACTTCGGTTGTGGGTAAAATGTTGGAAAAGGTTATAAGAGACAGGATTTATAATCATCTTGAAAAGAATAAGTACATTAGAGATAGTCAGCACGGTTTTGTGACGGGTAGGTCGTGCCTCACAAACCTTATTGAGTTTTTCGAGAAGGTGACCAAACAGGTGGATGAGGGTAAAGCAGTGGATGTGGTGTATATGGATTTCAGTAAGGCGTTTGATAAGGTTCCCCACGGTAGGCTATTGCAGAAAATACGGAAGTATGGGGTTGAAGGTGATTTAGAGCTTTGGATCAGAAATTGGCTAGCTGAAAGAAGACAGAGGGTGGTGGTTGATGGCAAATGTTCATCCTGGAG
This sequence comes from Heterodontus francisci, assembly GCF_036365525.1. NCBI lineage: Eukaryota > Metazoa > Chordata > Chondrichthyes > Heterodontiformes > Heterodontidae > Heterodontus > Heterodontus francisci. The sequence goes on from NC_090374.1 coordinate 16,340,822, forward strand.
TTTAGTTACTAGTGGTGTACCGCAAGGATCTGTTTTGGGGCCACTGCTGTTTGTCATTTTTATAAATGACCTGGAAGAGGGTGTAGAAGGGTGGGTTAGTAAATTTGCAGATGACACTAAGGTCGGTGGAGTTGTGGATAGTGCCGAAGGATGTTGTAGGGTACAGAGGGACATAGATAGGCTGCAGAGCTGGGCTGAGAGATGGCAAATGGAGTTTAATGCGGAAAAGTGTGAGGTGATTCACTTTGGAAGGAGTAACAGGATTGCAGAATACTGGGCTAATGGGAAGATTCTTGGTAGTGCAGATGAGCAGAGAGATCTTGGTGTCCAGGTGCATAAATCCCTGAAGGTTGCTAACCAGGTTAATAGGGCTGTTAAGAAGGCATATGGTGTGTTAGCTTTTATTAGTAGGGGGGTCGAGTTTCGGAGCCACGAGGTCATGCTGCAGCTGTACAAGACTCTGGTGAGACCGCAGCTGGAGTATTGCGTGCAGTTCTGGTCACCGCATTATAGAAAGGATGTGGAAGCTATGGAAAGGGTGCAGAGGAGATTTACTAGGATGTTGCCTGGTATGGAGGGAAGGTCTTACGAGGAAAGGCTGAGGGACTTGAGGTTGTTTTCGTTGGAGAGAAGGAGGAGGAGAGGTGACTTAATAGAGACATATAAGATAATCAGAGGGTTAGATAGGGTGGATAGTGAGCGTCTTTTTCCTCGGATGGTGATGGCAAACACGAGGGGACATAGCTTCAAGTTGAGGGGTGATAGATATAGGACAGATGTGAGAGGTAGTTTCTTTACTCAGAGAGTAGTAAGGGCGTGGAATGCCCTGCCTGCAGCAGTAGTAGATTCGCCAACTTTAAGGGCATTTAAGTGGACATTGGATAGACACATGGATGAAAATGGAATAGTGTAGGTCAGATGGTTTCACAGCTCGGCGCAACATCGAGGGCCGAAGGGCCTGTACTGCGCTGTAATATTCTAATTCTAAAAAAAAAATTCTATCAGGAAACCCGGGCCCAGGATTATCAGGAATCCTGGGTCCAGAATTATCAGAAAACCAGGGCCCTAAATTATCAGGAATCCTGGGTCCAGAATTATGAGGAAACCAGTGCCAATTATTTTCAGGAATCCTGGCTCCAGAATTATCAGGAAACCTGGGCCCAGGATTATCAGGAATCCGGTGTCCAGCATTATCAGAAAACCAGGGCAGAGTATTATCAGGAATCCTGGGTCCAGAATTATCAGGAAACCAGGGCCCAGTATTATCAGGAATCCCAAGTCCAGTATTATCAGGAATCCTGGGCGCAGGATTATCAGGAATCCGGTGTCCAGCATTATCAGGAAACCAGGGCCCTGTATTATCAGGAATCCTGGGTCCAGAATTGTCAGGAAACCAGGGCCCAGTATTATCAGGAATCCCAAGTCCAGTATTATCAGGAATCCCACGTCCAGTATTATCAGGAATCCTGGGTCCAGAATTATCAGGAAACCTGGGCCCAGGTTTATCAGGAATCCTGGGTCCAGAATTATCAGAAAACCAGGGCCCTAAATTATCAGGAATCCTGGGTCCAGAATTATGAGGAAACCAGTGCCAATTATTTTCAGGAATCCTGGCTCCAGAATTATCAGGAAACCTGGGCCCAGGATTATCAGGAATCCGGTGTCCAGCATTATCAGAAAACCAGGGCAGAGTATTATCAGGAATCCTGGGTCCAGAATTATCAGGAAACCAGGGCCCAGTATTATCAGGAATCCCAAGTCCAGTATTATCAGGAATCCTGGGCCCAGGATTATCAGGAATCCGGTGTCCAGCATTATCAGGAAACCAGGGCCCTGTATTATCAGGAATCCTGGGTCCAGAATTGTCAGGAAACCAGGGCCCAGTATTATCAGGAATCCCAAGTCCAGTATTATCAGGAATCCCACGTCCAGTATTATCAGGAATCCTGGGTCCAGAATTATCAGGAAACCTGGGCCCAGGTTTATCAGGAATCCTGGGTCCAGCATTATCAGGAAACCAGGGCCCAGTATTATCAGGAATCTTGGGTCCAGAATTATCAGGAAACCAGGGCCAGTATTATCAGGAATCCTGGGTCCAGAATTATCAGGAAACCTGGGCCCAGGTTTATCAGGAATCCTGGGTCCAGAATTATCAGGAAACCAGGGCCCAGTATTATCAGGAATCCCAAGTCCAGTATTATCAGGAATCCTGGGTCCAGAATTGTTAGGAAACCTTGGCCCAGGATTATCAGGTATCCTAGGTCCAGCATTATCAGGAATCCATGGCCCCGTAATATCAGGAATCCCGGGTACAGAATTATCAGGAATCCAGGGCCGAGTATTATCAGGCATCCTGGGTCCAGAATTATCAGGAAACCAGGGCCCAGTTTTATCAGGAATCCTGGGTCCAGAATTGTCAGGAACCCTTGGCCCCGGATTATCAGGAATCCTTGGTCCAGCATTATCAGGAAAACAGGGCCCAGTATTATCAGGTATCTTGGGTCCAGAATTATCAGGAAATCAGTGCCAATTATTTTCAGGAAGCCTGGGTCCAGAATTATCAGGAATACTGGGCCCACTCTTACCAGGAATCCCAGGCCCGGTATTATCAGGAATCCTGGGTCCAGAGTTATCAGGAAACCAGGGCCCAGTATTATCAGGAATCCCAGCCATAGTATTATCAGGAATCCTGGGTCTAGATTTATCAGGAAACCTGGGCCCAATATTATCAGGAATCCTGGGTCCAAAATTATCAGGAAACCAGGGCCCAGGATTATCAGGAATCCTGGGTCCAGCACTACAAGGAAACCAGGGCCGAGTATTATCAGGAATCCTGGGTCCAAAATTATCAGAAAACCAGGGCCCATTATTTTCAGGAATCCTGAGTCCACAATTATCAGGAATACTGGGCCCACTATTACCAGGAATCCCAGGCCCGGTATTATCAGGTATCCCGAGTCCAGAATTATCAGGAAACCTGGGCCCAGAATTATCAGGAATCCTGGGCCCGGTATTATCAGCAATCCTGGGTCCAGAATTATCAGGAAACCAGGGCCCAGTATTATCAGGAATCCTAGGTCCAGCATTATCAGGAATCCATGGCCCAGTAATAACAGGAATCCTGGGTCCAGAATTATCTGGAATCCTGGGTCCAGCATTATCAGGAAACCAGGGCCCAGTATTATCAGGAATCCTGGGTCCAAGATCATCAGGAAACCAAGGCCCATTGTTTTCAGGAATCCTGGGTCCAGAATTATCAGGAAAACTGGGCCCAGTATTATCAGGAATCTTGGGTCCAGAATTATCAGGAAACCAGGGCCCAGTATTATCAGGTATTCCAGGCATAGTATTATCAGGAATCCTGGGTCCAGAATTCTCAGGAAACCAGTGCCAATTATTTTCAGGAAGCCTGGGCCCAGAATTATCAGAAATCCTGGGCCCACTCTTACCAGGAATCCCAGGCCCAGTATTATCATGAATCCTGTGTCCAGAATTATCAGCAAACCAGAGCCCTAAATTATCAGGAATCCTGGGTCCAGAATTATCAGGAAATCAGTGCCAATTATTTTCAGGAAGCCTGGGTCCAGAATTATCAGGAATACTGGGCCCACTCTTACCAGGAATCCCAGGCCCGGTATTATCAGGAATCCTGGGTCCAGAGTTATCAGGAAACCAGGGCCCAGTATTATCAGGAATCCCAGCCATAGTATTATCAGGAATCCTGGGTCTAGATTTATCAGGAAACCTGGGCCCAGTATTATCAGGAATCCTGGGTCCAAAATTATCAGGAAACCAGGGCCCAGGATTATCAGGAATCCTGGGTCCAGCATTACAAGGAAACCAGGGCCGAGTATTATCAGGAATCCTGGGTCCAAAATTATCAGAAAACCAGGGCCCATTATTTTCAGGAATCCTGGGTCCACAATTATCAGGAATACTGGGCCCACTATTACCAGGAATCCCAGGCCCGGTATTATCAGGAATCCCGGGTCCAGAATTATCAGGAAACCTGGGCCCAGTATTATCAGGAATCCTGGGCCCGGTATTAGCAGGAATCCCGGACCCAGTATTATCAGGAATCCTGGCTCCAGCATTATCAGCAATCCTGGGTCCAGAATTATCAGGAAACCAGGGCCCAGTATTATCAGGAATCCTGGGTCCAAGATCATCAGGAAACCAAGGCCCATTGTTTTCAGGAATCCTGGGTCCAGAATTATCAGGAAAACAAGGCCCAGTATTATCAGGAATCTTGGGTCCTGAATTATCAGGAAAACAGGGCCCAGTATTATCAGGAGTCTTGGGTCCAGAATTATCAGCAAACCAGGGCCCATCATTATCGGGAATCCTGGGTCCAGAATTATCAGGAAACCAGCGCCAATTATTTTCAGGAAGCCTGGGTCCAGAATTATCAGGAAACCAGGGCCCAGTATTATCAGGAATCCCAGGACCAAAATTATCAGGAAACCAGGGCCCAGTATTATCAGGATTCCCGGGCCCACTATTATCAGGAATCCTGGGTCCAGAATTATCAGGAAACCAGGCCCCAGTATTATCAGGAATCCTAGGTCCAGAATTATCAGGAATCCCTGGCTCAGGATTATCAGGAAATTTGGGCCAAGGATTACCAGGAATCCCGGGTCCAGAATTATCAGGAAACCAGGGCCCAGTATAATTAGGAATCCCGGGCCCAGTATTATCAGTAATCCTGGGTCCCGAATTATCTGGAATCCTGCGTCCAGAATGAACAGGAAACCAGGGCCCAGTATTATCAGGAAAACTGGGCCCAGGATTATCAGGAATCCTGGGTCCAGAATTATCAGAAACCAGGGCCCAGTATTATCAGGAATCCTGGGCCCAGTATTATCAGGAATCCTGGGTCCAGAAATATCAGGAAACCAGGGCCCACTATTATCTGGAATCCCGGGCCCATTATTATCAGGAAACCCGAATCCAGGATTATCAGGAAACCCAGGTCCAGTATTATCAGGAAGCCAGGGCCCAGTATTATCATGAATCCCAGGCCCAGGAATTTCTGGAAACGTGTGTCCAGTATTATCAGGAATCCCAGGCACAGTATTATCAGGAATCCACGGCCCAGGATTTTCAGGAAACTTGTGCCCAGTATTATCAGGAATCCCAGGCCCAGTATTATCAGGAAACCATGGCCCAGGATTTTCAGGAAACCTGGGCAAAGTATTATCAGGAATTCCAGGCCAAGCATTATCAGGAATCCCGGGCCCATATTATCAGGAATCCCGGGTCCAGAATTATCAGAATGGATGTTGCAGATTCCGGGATTTAGATGTTTCAGTAAGAACAGAGAAGATGGTAAAAGAGGGGGGGGTGTGGCATTGTTAATCAAGGAGAGTATTACAGCGACAGAAAGGACGTTTGAGGACTCGTCTACTGAGGTAGTATGGGCTGAGGTTAGAAACAGGAGAGGTGAGGTTACCCTGTTGGGAGTCTTTTATAGACCTCCGAATAGTTCCAGAGATGTAGAGGAAAGGATAGCGAAGATGATTCTCGACAGGGGTGAGAGTAACAGGGTAGTTGTTATGGGGGACTTTAACTTTCCAAATATCGACTGGAAATACTATAGTTCGAGTACTTTAGATGGGTCAGTTTTTGTCCAGTGTGTGCAGGAGGGTTTTCTGACACAGTATGTAGACAGGCCAACCAGGGGCGATGCCACATTGGATTTGGTACTGGGAAATGAACCCGGCCAGGTGTTAGATTTAGATGTAGGTGAGCACTTTGGTGACAGTGATCACAATTCGGTTAGGTTTACCTTAGCGATGGGCAGGGACAGGTATATACCGCAGGGCAAGAATTATAACTGGGGGAAAGGAAATTATGATGCGATTAGGCAAGATTTAGGATGCGTAGGATGGGGAAGGAAACTGCAGGGGATGGGAACAATCGAAATGTGGAGCTTATTCAAGGAGCAGCTACTGCGTGTCCTTGATAAGTATGTACCTGTCAGGCAGGGAGGAAGTTGTCGAGCGAGGGAGCCGTGGTTTACTAAAGAAGTTGAAGCGCTTGTCAAGAGGAAGAAGAAGGCATATGTTAGGATGAGACGTGAAGGCTCAGTTAGGGCGCTTGAGAGCTACAAGCTAGCCAGGAAGGATCTAAAGGGAGAGCTAAGAAGAGCAAGGAGAGGACACGAGAAGTCATTGGTGGATCGGATCAGGGAAAACCCTAAGGCTTTCTATAGGTATATCAGGAATAAAAGAATGACTAGAGTTAGATTAGGGCCAATCAAGGATAGTAGTGGGAAGTTGTGTGTGGAATCAGAGGAGGTAGGGGAAGTGTTAAATGAATATTTTGCGTCAGTATTTACAGTAGAGAAAGAAAATGTTGTCGAGAATACTGAGATTCAGACTACTAGGCTAGATGGGATTGAGGTTCACAAGGAGGAGGTGTTAGCAATTTTGGAAAGTGTGAAAATAGATAAGTCCCCTGGGCCAGATGGGATTTATCCTAGGATTCTCTGGGAAGCTAGGGAGGAGATTGCAGAGCCTTTGTCCTTGATCTTTATGTCGTCATTGTCGACAGGAATAGTGCCGGAAGACTGGAGGATTGCAAATGTTGTCCCCTTGTTCAAGAAGGGGAGTAGAGACAGCCCTGGTAATTATAGACCTGTGAGCCTCACTTCGGTTGTGGGTAAAATGTTGGAAAAGGTTATAAGAGACAGGATTTATAATCATCTTGAAAAGAATAAGTACATTAGAGATAGTCAGCACGGTTTTGTGACGGGTAGGTCGTGCCTCACAAACCTTATTGAGTTTTTCGAGAAGGTGACCAAACAGGTGGATGAGGGTAAAGCAGTGGATGTGGTGTATATGGATTTCAGTAAGGCGTTTGATAAGGTTCCCCACGGTAGGCTATTGCAGAAAATACGGAAGTATGGGGTTGAAGGTGATTTAGAGCTTTGGATCAGAAATTGGCTAGCTGAAAGAAGACAGAGGGTGGTGGTTGATGGCAAATGTTCATCCTGGAGTTTAGTTACTAGTGGTGTACCGCAAGGATCTGTTTTGGGGCCACTGCTGTTTGTCATTTTTATAAATGACCTGGAAGAGGGTGTAGAAGGGTGGGTTAGTAAATTTGCAGATGACACTAAGGTCGGTGGAGTTGTGGATAGTGCCGAAGGATGTTGTAGGGTACAGAGGGACATAGATAGGCTGCAGAGCTGGGCTGAGAGATGGCAAATGGAGTTTAATGCGGAAAAGTGTGAGGTGATTCACTTTGGAAGGAGTAACAGGATTGCAGAATACTGGGCTAATGGGAAGATTCTTGGTAGTGCAGATGAGCAGAGAGATCTTGGTGTCCAGGTGCATAAATCCCTGAAGGTTGCTAACCAGGTTAATAGGGCTGTTAAGAAGGCATATGGTGTGTTAGCTTTTATTAGTAGGGGGGTCGAGTTTCGGAGCCACGAGGTCATGCTGCAGCTGTACAAGACTCTGGTGAGACCGCAGCTGGAGTATTGCGTGCAGTTCTGGTCACCGCATTATAGAAAGGATGTGGAAGCTATGGAAAGGGTGCAGAGGAGATTTACTAGGATGTTGCCTGGTATGGAGGGAAGGTCTTACGAGGAAAGGCTGAGGGACTTGAGGTTGTTTTCGTTGGAGAGAAGGAGGAGGAGAGGTGACTTAATAGAGACATATAAGATAATCAGAGGGTTAGATAGGGTGGATAGTGAGCGTCTTTTTCCTCGGATGGTGATGGCAAACACGAGGGGACATAGCTTCAAGTTGAGGGGTGATAGATATAGGACAGATGTGAGAGGTAGTTTCTTTACTCAGAGAGTAGTAAGGGCGTGGAATGCCCTGCCTGCAGCAGTAGTAGATTCGCCAACTTTAAGGGCATTTAAGTGGACATTGGATAGACACATGGATGAAAATGGAATAGTGTAGGTCAGATGGTTTCACAGCTCGGCGCAACATCGAGGGCCGAAGGGCCTGTACTGCGCTGTAATATTCTAATTCTAAAAAAAAAAAAAATTCTATCAGGAAACCCGGGCCCAGGATTATCAGGAATCCTGGGTACAGCATTATCAGGAAACCAGTGCCCAGTATTATCAGGAATACCAGGTCCAGTGTTATCAGGAATCCTGGCTCCAGTATTATCAGCAATCCTGGGTCCAGAATTATCAGGAATCCCTGGCCCAGGATTATCAAGAAACCCGGGTCAAGGATTATCAGGAATCGCGGGCACAGTATTATCAGGAATCCCGGGCCCATTATTATCAGGAAACCCGAATCCAGGATTATCAGGAAACCCAGGTCCAGTATTATCAGGAAACCAGGCCCCAGTATTATCAGGAATCCTAGGTCCAGAATTATCAGGAATCCCTGGCTCAGGATTATCAGGAGATTTGGGCCAAGGATTACCAGGAATCCCGGGTCCAGAATTATCAGGAATCCCTGGCTCAGGATTATCAGGAAATTTGGGCCAAGGATTACCAGGAATCAAGGGTCCAGAATTATCAGGAAACCAGGGCCCAGTATAATTAGGAATCCCGGGCCCAGTATTATCAGTAATCCTGGGTCCAGAATTATCTGGAATCCTGCGTCCAGAATGAACAGGAAACCAGGGCCCAGTATTATCAGGAAAACTGGGCCCAGGATTATCAGGAATCCTGGGTCCAGAATTATCAGAAACCAGGGCCCAGTATTATCAGGAATCCTGGGCCCAGTATTATCAGGAATCCTGGGTCCAGAATTATCAGGAAACCAGGGCCCACTATTATCTGGAATCCCGGGCCCATTATTATCAGGAAACCCGGGCACAGTATTATCAGGAATCCCAGCCCATTATTATCAGGAAATGCGGGTCCAGGATTATCAAGAAACCCGGGTCAAGGATTATCAGGAATCCTGGGCCCATTATTATCAGGAAACCCGAATCCAGGATTATCAGGAAACCCAGGTCCAGTATTATCAGGAAGCCAGGGCCCAGTATTATCAGGAATCCCGGGCCCAGGATTTTCTGGAAACGTGTGCCCAGTATTATCAGGAATCCCAGGCACAGTATTATCAGGAATCCACGGCCCAGGATTTTCAGGAAACCTGTGCCCAGTATTATCAGAAATCCCAGGCCCAGTATTATCAGGAAACCACGACCCAGGATTTTCAGGAAACCTGGGCAAAGTATTATCAGGAATTCCAGGCCAAGCATTATCAGGAATCCTGGGCCCATATTATCAGGAATCCCGGGTCCAGAATTATCAGGAAACCTGGGCCCAGGATTATCAGGAATCCTGGGTACAGCATTATCAGGAAACCAGGGCCCAGTATTATCAGGAATCCTGCGGCCAGAATTATCAGGAAACCAGGGCCCAGTATTATCAGGAATACCAGGTCCAGTGTTATCAGGAATCCTGGCTCCAGTATTATCAGCAATCCTGGGTCCAGAATTATCAGGAAACCAGGGCCCAGTATTATCAGGAATCCTGGGTCCAGAATTATCAGGAATACCGGGTCCAGGATTATCAGGAAATCTGGGCAAAGGGTTATCAGGAATCCTGGGTCCAGAATTATCAGCAAACCAGGGCCCAGTATTATCAGGAATCCCAGGACCAAAATTATCAGGAAAGCAGGGCCCAGTATTATCAGGATTCCCGGGCCCACTATTATCAGGAATCCTGGGTCCAGAATTATCAGGAAACCAGGCCCCAGTATTATCAGGAATCCTAGGTCCAGAATTATCAGGAATCCCTGGCTCAAGATTATCAGGAAATTTGGGCCAAGGATTACCAGGAATCCAAGGTCCAGAATTATCAGGAATCCCTGGCTCAGGATTATCAGGAAATTTGGGCCAAGGATTACCAGGAATCCCGGGTCCAGAATTATCAGGAAACCAGGGCCCAGTATAATTAGGAATCCCGGGACCAGTATTATCAGTAATCCTGGGTCCAGAATTATCAGGAATCCTGCATCCAGAATGAACAGGAAACCAGGGCCCAGTATTATCAGGAATCCTGGGCCCAGTATTATCAGGAATCCTGGGTCCAGAATTATCAGGAAACCAGGGCCCACTACTATCAGGAATCCCGGGCACAGTATTATCAGGAAACCCGGGCCCATTATTATCAGGAAACCCGAATCCAGGATTATCAGGAAACCCAGGTCCAGTATTATCAGGAAGCCAGGGCCCAGTATTATCAGGAATCCCGGGCCCAGGATTTTCTGGAAACGTGTGCCAAGTATTATCAGGAATCCCAGGCACAGTATTATCAGGAATCCACAGCCCAGGATTATCAGGAAATCTGGGCCCAGGATTATCAGGAATCCTAGGTCCAGAATTATCAGCAAACCAGGGCCCAGTATTATCAGGAAACCTGGGCCCATAATTATCAGGAATCCTGGGTCCAGAATTATCAGGAAACCAGGGCCCAGTATTATCAGGAATCCTGGGTCCAGAATTATCAGGAATCCTGGCTCCAGTATTATCAGCAATCCTGGGTCCAGAATTATCACGAAACCAGGGCCCAGTATTATCAGGAATCCTGGGTCCAGAATTATCAGGAATACCGGGTCCAGGATTATCAGGAAATCTGGGCCCAGTATTATCAGGAATCTTGGGTCCAGAATTATCAGCAATCCAGGGCCCAGTATTATCAGGAAACCTGGGCCCAGGATTATCAGGAATCCCAGTCCCAGTATTATCAGGAAACCACGGCCCAGGATTTTCAGGAAACCTGGGCAAAGTATTATCAGGAATTCCCGGCCAAGCATTATCAGGAATCCCGGGCCCATATTATCAGGAATCCCGGGTCCAGAATTATCAGGAAACCTGGGCCCAGTATTATCAGGAATACCAGGTCCAGTGTGATCAGGAATCCTGGCTCCAGTATTATCAGCAATCCTGGGTCCAGAATTATCATGAAACCAGGGCCCAGTATTATCAGGAATCCTGGGTCCAGAATTATCAGGAATACCGGGTCCAGGATTATCAGGAAACCTGGGCCCAGGATTATTAGGAATCCTGGGTGCAGAATTATCAGGAAACCAGGGCCCAGTATTATCAGGAATCCAAGGACCAAAATTATCAGGAAACCAGGGCCCAGTATTATCAGGATTCCCGGGCCCACTATTATCAGGAATCCCTGGCTCAGGATTATCAGGAAATTTGGGCCAAGGATTACCAGGAATCAAGGGTCCAGAATTATCAGGAAACCAGGGCCCAGTATAATTAGGAATCCCGGGCCCAGTATTATCAGTAATCCTGGGTCCAGAATTATCTGGAAACCTGGGCCCAGTATTATCAGGAATCCTGGATCCAGAATTATCAGGAAAACTGGGCTCAGTATTATCAGGAATCCAAGTCCAGAATTATCAGGAAACCAGGGCCGAGTATTATCAGGAATCCTGGGTCCAGAATTATCAGGAAACCTTGGCCCAGAATTATCAGGAATCCTGGGTCCAGAATTATCAGTAAACCAGGGCCCAGTATTATCAGGAATCCTGGGTCCAGAATTATCATGAATCCTGGGTCCAGAATTATCAGAAACCAGGGCCCAGTATTATCAGGAATCCTGGGTCCAGATTTATCAGGAACCCTGGGTCCAGAATTATCAGGAATCCTGGGTCCAGAATTATCAGTAAACCAGGGCCCAGTATTATCAGGAATCCTGAGTCCAGAATTATCAGGAAACCAGGGCCTAGTATTATCAGGAATCCTGGGTCCAGAATTATCAGGAACCCTGGGTCCAGAATTATCAGGAATCCTGGGCCCAGGATTATCAGGAAACCCGAATCCAGGATTATCAGGAAACCCGGGTCCAGTATTATCAGGAACCCAGGGCCCAGTATTATAAGGAAGCCAGGGCGCAGGATTTTCTGGAAATATGTGCCCAGTAATATCAGGAATCCCAGGCACAGTATTATCAGGAATCCACGGCCCAGGATTTTCAGGAAACCAGGGCCCAGTATTATCAGGAATCCCAGCCCCAGTATTATCAGGAAACCACAGCCCAGAATTTTCAGGAAACCAGGGCCCAGTATTATCAGGTATACCAGGTCCAATGTTATCAGGAATCCTGGCTCCAGTATCATCAGGAAACCACAGCCCAGTATTATCAGGAATCCCAGGCACAGTATTATCAGGAATCCACGGCCCAGGATTTTCAGGAAACTTGTGCCCAGTATTATCAGGAATCCCAGTCCCAGTATTATCAGGAAACCACGGCCCAGGATTTTCAGGAAACCTGGGCAAAGTATTATCAGGAATTCCAGGCCAAGCATTATCAGGAATCCCGGGCCCATATTATCAGGAATCCCGGGTCCAGAATTATCAGGAAACCTGGGCCCAGGATTATCAGGAAACCAGGGCCCAGTATTATCAGGAATCCTGCGGCCAGAATTATCAGGAAACCAGGGCCCAGTATTATCAGGAATACCAGGTCCAGTGTTATCAGGAATCCTGGCTCCAGTATTATCAGCAATCCTGGGTCCAGAATTATCAGGAAACCAGGGCCCAGTATTATCAGGAATCCTGGGTCCAGAATTATCAGGAATACCGGGTCCAGGATTATCAGGAAATCTGGGCCCAGGATTATCAGGAATCCTGGGTCCAGAATTATCAGCAAACCAGGGCCCAGAATTATCAGGAAACCAGGGCCCAGTATTATCAGGAATCCAAGGACCAAAATTATCAGGAAACCAGGGCCCAGTATTATCAGGATTCCCGGGCCCACTATTATCAGGAATCATGGGTCCAGAATTATCAGGAATCCCTGGCTCAGGATTATCAGGAAATTTGGGCCAAGGATTACCAGGAATCCCGGGTCCAGAATTATCAGGAATCCCTGGCTCAGGATTATCAGGAAATTTGGGCCAAGGATTACCAGGAATCAAGGGTCCAGAATTATCAGGAAACCAGGGCCCAGTATAATTAGAAATCCCGGGCCCAGGATTATCAGTAATCCTGGGTCCAGAATTATCAGGAATCCAGCGTCCAGAATGAACAGGAAACCAGGGCCCAGTATTATCAGGAATCCTGGGTCCAGAATTATCATGAATCCTGGGTCCAGAATTATCAGAAACCAGGGCCCAGTATTATCAGGAATCCTGGGTCCAGATTTATCAGGAATCCTGGGTCCAGAATTATCAGGAATCCTGGGTCCAGAATTATCAGAAACCAGGGCCCAGTATTATCAGGAATTCTGGGCCCAGGATTATCAGGAAACCCGAATCCAGGATTATCAGGAAACCCGGGTCCAGTATTATCAGGAAGCCAGGGCCCAGTATTATAAGGAAGCCAGGGCCCAGGATTTTCTGGAAATATGTGCACTGTATTATCAGGAATCCCAGGCACAGTATTATCAGGAATCCACGGCCCAGGATTTTCAGGAAACTTGTGCCCAGTATTATCAGGAATCCCAGGCCCAGTTTATCAGGAAACCACGGCCCAGGATTGTCAGGAAAACTGGGCAAAGTATTGTCAGGAATTCCAGGCCAAGCATTATCAGGAATCCCGGGCCCATATTATCAGGAATCCCTGGTCCAGAATTATCAGGAAACCTGGGCCCAGTATTATCAGCAATCCTGGGTCCAGAATTATCAGGAAACCAGGGCCCAGTATCATCAGGAATCCTGGGTCCAGAATTATCATGAATACCAGGTCCAGGATTATCAGGAAATCTGGGCCCAGGATTATCAGGAATCCTGGGTCCAGAATTATCAGCAAAACAGGGCCCAGTATTATCAGGAAACCTGGGCCCAGGATTATTAGGAATCCTGGGTCCAGAATTATCAGGAAACCAGGGCCCAGTATTATCAGGATTCCCGGGCCCACTATTATCAGGAATCCTGGGTCCAGAATTATCAGGAATCCCTGGCTCAGGATTATCAGGAAATTTGGGCCAAGGATTACCAGGAATCCCGGGTCCAGAATTATCAGGAATCCCTGGCTCAGGATTATCAGGAAATTTGGGCCAAGGATTACCAGGAATCAAGGGTCCAGGATTTTCAGGAAACCAGGGCCCAGTATTATCAGGAATCCCAGCCCCAGTATTATCAGGAAACCACAGCCCAGAAGTTTCAGGAAACCAGGGCCCAGTATTATCAGGTATACCAGGTCCAGTGTTATCAGGAATCCTGGCTCCAGTATCATCAGGAAACCACAGCCCAGTATTATCAGGAATCCCAGGCACAGTATTATCAGGAATCCACGGCCCAGGATTTTCAGGAAACTTGTGCCCAGTATTATCAGGAATCCCAGTCCCAGTATTATCAGGAAACCACGGCCCAGGATTTTCAGGAAACCTGGGCAAAGTATTATCAGGAATTCCAGGCCAAGCATTATCAGGAATCCCGGGCCCATATTATCAGGAATCCCGGGTCCAGAATTATCAGGAAAACTGGGCCCAGGATTATCAGGAAACCAGGGCCCAGTATTATCAGGAATCCTGCGGCCAGAATTATCAGGAAACCAGGGCCCAGTATTATCAGGAATACCTGGTCCAGTGTTATCAAGAATCCTGGCTCCAGTATTATCAGCAACCCTGGGTCCAGAATTATCAGGAAACCAGGGTCCAGAATTATCAGGAAACCAGGGCCCAGTATTATCAGGAATCCTGGGTCCAGAATTATCAGGAATACCGGGTCCAGGATTATCAGGAAATCTGGGCCCAGGATTATCAGGAATCCTGGGTCCAGAATTATCAGCAAACCAGGGCCCAGAATTATCAGGAAACCAGGGCCCAGTATTATCAGGAATCCAAGGACCAAAATTATCAGGAAACCAGGGCCCAGTATTATCAGGATTCCCGGGCCCACTATTATCAGGAATCATGGGTCCAGAATTATCAGGAATCCCTGGCTCAGGATTATCAGGAAATTTGGGCCAAGGATTACCAGGAATCCCGGGTCCAGAATTATCAGGAATCCCTGGCTCAGGATTATCAGGAAATTTGGGCCAAGGATTACCAGGAATCAAGGGTCCAGAATTATCAGGAAACCAGGGCCCAGTATAATTAGGAATCCCGGGCCCAGGATTATCAGTAATCCTGGGTCCAGAATTATCAGGAATCCAGCGTCCAGAATGAACAGGAAACCAGGGCCCAGTATTATCAGGAAAACTGGGCCCAGGATTATCAGGAATCTTGGGCCCAGAATTATCAGGAAACCAGGGCCCAGTATTATCAGGAATCCTGGGTCCAGAATTATCATGAATACTGGGTCCAGAATTATCAGAAACCAGGGCCCAGTATTATCAGAAATCCTGGGTCCAGATTTATCAGGAATCCTGGGTCCAGAATTATCAGGAATCCTGGGTCCAGAATTATCAGAAACCAGGGCCCAGTATTATCAGGAATTCTGGGCCCAGGATTATCAGGAAACCCGAATCCAGGATTATCAGGAAACCCGGGTCCAGTATTATCAGGAAGCCAGGGCCCAGTATTATAAGGAAGCCAGGGCCCAGGATTTTCTGGAAATATGTGCACTGTATTATCAGGAATCCCAGGCACAGTATTATCAGGAATCCCTGGCTCAGGATTATCAGGAAATTTGGGCCAAGGATTACCAGGAATCCCGGGTCCAGAATTATCAGGAATCCCTGGCTCAGGATTATCAGGAAATTTGGGCCAAGGATTACCAGGAATCAAGGGTCCAGAATTATCAGGAAACCAGGGCCCAGTATAATTAGGAATCCCGGGCCCAGGATTATCAGTAATCCTGGGTCCAGAATTATCAGGAATCCAGCGTCCAGAATGAACAGGAAACCAGGGCCCAGTATTATCAGGAAAACTGGGCCCAGGATTATCAGGAATCTTGGGCCCAGAATTATCAGGAAACCAGGGCCCAGTATTATCAGGAATCCTGGGTCCAGAATTATCATGAATCCTGGGTCCAGAATTATCAGAAACCAGGGCCCAGTATTATCAGAAATCGTGGGTCCAGATTTATCAGGAATCCTGGGTCCAGAATTATCAGGAATCCTGGGTCCAGAATTATCAGAAACCAGGGCCCAGTATTATCAGGAATTCTGGGCCCAGGATTATCAGGAAACCCGAATCCAGGATTATCAGGAAACCCGGGTCCAGTATTATCAGGAAGCCAGGGCCCAGTATTATAAGGAAGCCAGGGCCCAGGATTTTCTGGAAATATGTGCACTGTATTATCAGGAATCCCAGGCACAGTATTATCAGGAATCCACGGCCCAGGATTTTCAGGAAACTTGTGCCCAGTATTATCAGGAATCCCAGGCCCAGTTTATCAGGAAACCACGGCCCAGGATTTTCAGGAAAACTGGGCAAAGTATTGTCAGGAATTCCAGGCCAAGCATTATCAGGAATCCAGGGCCCATATTATCAGGAATCCCTGGTCCAGAATTATCAGGAAACCTGGGCCCAGTATTATCAGCAATCCTGGGTCCAGAATTATCAGGAAACCAGGGCCCAGTATCATCAGGAATCCTGGGTCCAGAATTATCATGAATACCAGGTCCAGGATTATCAGGAAATCTGGGCCCAGGATTATCAGGAATCCTGGGTCCAGAATTATCAGCAAACCAGGGCCCAGTATTATCAGGAAACCTGGGCCCAGGATTATTAGGAATCCTGGGTCCAGAATTATCAGGAAACCAGGGCCCAGTATTATCAGGAATCCCAGGACCAAAATTATCAGGAAACCAGGGCCCAGTATTATCAGGATTCCCGGGCCCAGTATTATCAGGAATTCAGGACCAGAATTATCAGGAAACCAGGCCCCATTATTATATGGAATCCTAGTTCCAGAATTATCAGGAATCCCTGGCTCAGGATTATCAGGAAATTTGGGCCACGGATTATCAGGAATCCCGGGTCCAGAATTATCAGGAATCCCTGGCTCAGGATTATCAGGAAATTTGGGCCAAGGATTACCAGGAATCCCGGGTCCAGAATTATCAGGAAACAAGGACCCAGTATAATTAGGAATCCCGGGCCCAGTATTATCAATAATCCTGGGTCCCGAATTATCAGGAATCCTGCGTCCAGAATGAACAGGAAACCAGGGCCCAGTATTATCAGGAAAACTGGGCCCAGGATTATCAGGAATCCTGGGCCCAGAATTATCAGGAAACCAAGGCCCTGTATTATCAGGAATCCTGGGTCCAGAATTATCTGGAAACCTGGGCCCAGTATTATCAGGAATCCTGTATCCAGAATTATCAGAAACCAGGGCCGAGTGTTATCAGGAATCCTGGGTCCAGAATTATCAGAAACCAGGGCACAGTATTATCAGGAATCCTGAGTCCAGAATTATCAGGAATCCTGTGTCCAGAATTATCAGAAACCAGGGCCCAGCATTATCAGGAATCCTGGGCCCAGGATTATCAGAAATCCCGGGTCCAGGATTATCAGGAAGCCCGGGTCCAGGATTATCAGGAATCCCGGGCACAGTATTATCAGGAATCCCGGGCCCATTATTATCAGGAAACCCGAATCCAGGATTATCAGGAAACCCGGGTCCAGTATTATCAAGAAGCCAGTGCCCAGTATTATCAGGAAGCCAGGGCCCAGGATTTTCTGGAAATATGTGCCCAGTATTATCAGGAATCCCAGGCACAGTATTATCAGGAATCCACGGCCCAGAATTTTCAGGAAACTTGTGCCCAGAATTATCAGGAATCCCTGGCTCAGGATTATCAGGAAATTTGGGCCAAGGATTACCAGGAATCCCGGGTCCAGAATTATCAGGAAACCAGGGCCCAGTATAATCAGGAATCCCGGGCCCAGTATTATCAGTAATCCTGGGTCCAGAATTATCTGGAAACCTGGGCCCAGTATTATCAGGAATCCTGGATCCAGAATTATCAGGAAAACTGGGCTCAGTATTATCAGGAATCCAAGTCCAGAATTATCAGGAAACCAGGGCCGAGTATTATCAGGAATCCTGGGTCCAGAATTATCAGGAAACCTTGGCCCAGAATTATCAGGAATCCTGGGTCCAGAATTATCAGTAAACCAGGGCCCAGTATTATCAGGAATCCTGAGTCCAGAATTATCAGGAAACCAGGGCCTAGTATTATCAGGAATCCTGGGTCCAGAATTATCAGGAAACCAGGGCCCAGTATTATCAGGAATCCTGAGTCCAGAATTATCAGGAAACCAGGGCCTAGTATTATCAGGAATCCAGGGTCCAGAATTATCAGGAAACCAGGTTCCAGAATTATCAGAAAACAGGGCCCACTATTATCAGGAATCCTGGGTCCAGATTTATCAGGAAACCCGAATCCAGGATTATCAGGAAACCCGGGTCCAGTATTATCAGGAACCCAGGGCCCAGTATTATAAGGATGCCAGGGCGCAGGATTTTCTGGAAATATGTGCCCAGTAATATCAGGAATCCCAGGCACAGTATTATCAGGAATCCACGGCCCAGGATTTTCAGGAAACCAGGGCCCAGTATTATCAGGAATCCCAGCCCCAGTATTATCAGGAAACCACAGCCCAGAATTTTCAGGAAACCAGGGCCCAGTATTATCAGGAATTCTGGGCCCAGGATTATCAGGAAACCCGAATCCAGGATTATCAGGAAACCCGGGTCCAGTATTATCAGGAAGCCAGGGCCCAGTATTATAAGGAAGCCAGGGCCCAGGATTTTCTGGAAATATGTGCACTGTATTATCAGGAATCCCAGGCACAGTATTATCAGGAATCCACGGCCCAGGATTTTCAGGAAACTTGTGCCCAGTATTATCAGGAATCCCAGGCCCAGTTTATCAGGAAACCACGGCCCAGGATTTTCAGGAAAACTGGGCAAAGTATTGTCAGGAATTCCAGGCCAAGCATTATCAGGAATCCCGGGCCCATATTATCAGGAATCCCTGGTCCAGAATTATCAGGAAACCTGGGCCCAGTATTATCAGCAATCCTGGGTCCAGAATTATCAGGAAACCAGGGCCCAGTATCATCAGGAATCCTGGGTCCAGAATTATCATGAATACCAGGTCCAGGATTATCAGGAAATCTGGGCCCAGGATTATCAGGAATCCTGGGTCCAGAATTATCAGCAAAACAGGGCCCAGTATTATCAGGAAACCTGGGCCCAGGATTATTAGGAATCCTGGGTCCAGAATTATCAGGAAACCAGGGCCCAGTATTATCAGGATTCCCGGGCCCACTATTATCAGGAATCCTGGGTCCAGAATTATCAGGAATCCCTGGCTCAGGATTATCAGGAAATTTGGGCCAAGGATTACCAGGAATCCCGGGTCCAGAAGTATCAGGAATCCCTGGCTCAGGATTATCAGGAAATTTGGGCCAAGGATTACCAGGAATCAAGGGTCCAGGATTTTCAGGAAACCAGGGCCCAGTATTATCAGGAATCCCAGCCCCAGTATTATCAGGAAACCACAGCCCAGAATTTTCAGGAAACCAGGGCCCAGTATTATCAGGTATACCAGGTCCAGTGTTATCAGGAATCCTGGCTCCAGTATCATCAGGAAACCACAGCCCAGTATTATCAGGAATCCCAGGCACAGTATTATCAGGAATCCACGGCCCAGGATTTTCAGGAAACTTGTGCCCAGTATTATCAGGAATCCCAGTCCCAGTATTATCAGGAAACCACGGCCCAGGATTTTCAGGAAACCTGGGCAAAGTATTATCAGGAATTCCAGGCCAAGCATTATCAGGAATCCCGGGCCCATATTATCAGGAATCCCGGGTCCAGAATTATCAGGAAACCTGGGCCCAGGATTATCAGGAAACCAGGGCCCAGTATTATCAGGAATCCTGCGGCCAGAATTATCAGGAAACCAGGGCCCAGTATTATCAGGAATACCAGGTCCAGTGTTATCAGGAATCCTGGCTCCAGTATTATCAGCAATCCTGGGTCCAGAATTATCAGGAAACCAGGGCCCAGTATTATCAGGAATCCTGGGTCCAGAATTATCAGGAATACCGGGTCCAGGATTATCAGGAAATCTGGGCCTAGGATTATCAGGAATCCTGGGTCCAGAATTATCAGCAAACCAGGGCCCAGAATTATCAGGAAACCAGGGCCCAGTATTATCAGGAATCCAAGGACCAAAATTATCAGGAAACCAGGGCCCAGTATTATCAGGATTCCCGGGCCCACTATTATCAGGAATCATGGGTCCAGAATTATCAGGAATCCCTGGCTCAGGATTATCAGGAAATTTGGGCCAAGGATTACCAGGAATCCCGGGTCCAGAATTATCAGGAATCCCTGGCTCAGGATTATCAGGAAATTTGGGCCAAGGATTACCAGGAATCAAGGATCCAGAATTATCAGGAAACCAGGGCCCAGTATAATTAGGAATCCCGGGCCCAGGATTATCAGTAATCCTGGGTCCAGAATTATCAGGAATCCAGCGTCCAGAATGAACAGGAAACCAGGGCCCAGTATTATCAGGAAAACTGGGCCCAGGATTATCAGGAATCTTGGGCCCAGAATTATCAGGAAACCAGGGCCCAGTATTATCAGGAATCCTGGGTCCAGAATTATCATGAATCCTGGGTCCAGAATTATCAGAAACCAGGGCCCAGTATTATCAGAAATCCTGGGTCCAGATTTATCAGGAATCCTGGGTCCAGAATTATCAGGAATCCTGGGTCCAGAATTATCAGAAACCAGGGCCCAGTATTATCAGGAATTCTGGGCCCAGGATTATCAGGAAACCCGAATCCAGGATTATCAGGAAACCCAGGTCCAGTATTATCAGGAAGCCAGGGCCCAGTATTATAAGGAAGCCAGGGCCCAGGATTTTCTGGAAATATGTGCACTGTATTATCAGGAATCCCAGGCACAGTATTATCAGGAATCCACGGCCCAGGATTTTCAGGAAACTTGTGCCCAGTATTATCAGGAATCCCAGGCCCAGTTTATCAGGAAACCACGGCCCAGGATTTTCAGGAAAACTGGGCAAAGTATTGTCAGGAATTCCAGGCCAAGCATTATCAGGAATCCAGGGCCCATATTATCAGGAATCCCTGGTCCAGAATTATCAGGAAACCTGGGCCCAGTATTATCAGCAATCCTGGGTCCAGAATTATCAGGAAACCAGGGCCCAGTATCATCAGGAATCCTGGGTCCAGAATTATCATGAATACCAGGTCCAGGATTATCAGGAAATCTGGGCCCAGGATTATCAGGAATCCTGGGTCCAGAATTATCAGCAAACCAGGGCCCAGTATTATCAGGAAACCTGGGCCCAGGATTATTAGGAATCCCGGGTCCAGAATTATCAGGAAACCAGGGCCCAGTATTATCAGGATTCCCGGGCCCAGTATTATCAGGAATCCCAGGACCAGAATTATCAGGAAACCAGGCCCCATTATTATATGGAATCCTAGGTCCAGAATTATCAGGAATCCCTGGCTCAGGATTATCAGGAAATTTGGGCCACGGATTATCAGGAATCCCGGGTCCAGAATTATCAGGAATCCCTGGCTCAGGATTATCAGGAAATTTGGGCCAAGGATTACCAGGAATCCCAGGTCCAGAATTATCAGGAAACAAGGACCCAGTATAATTAGGAATCCCGGGCCCAGTATTATCAATTATCCTGGGTCCCGAATTATCAGGAATCCTGCGTCCAGAATGAACAGGAACCCAGGGCCCAGTATTATCAGGAAAACTGGGCCCAGGATTATCAGGAATCTTGGGCCCAGAATTATCAGGAAACCAAGGCCCTGTATTATCAGGAATCCTGGGTCCAGAATTATCTGGAAACCTGGGCCCAGTATTATCAGGAATCCTGTATCCAGAATTATCAGGAATCCTGGGTCCAGAATTATCAGTAAACCAGGGCCCAGTATTATCAGGAATCCTGAGTCCAGAATTATCAGGAAACCAGGGCCTAGTATTATCAGGAATCCTGGGTCCAGAATTATCAGGAAACCAGGGCCCAGTATTATCAGGAATCCTGAGTCCAGAATTATCAGGAAACCAGGGCCTAGTATTATCAGGAATCCAGGGTCCAGAATTATCAGGAAACCAGGGTCCAGAATTATCAGAAACCAGGGCCCAGTATTATCAGGAATCCTGGGTCCAGATTTATCAGGAAACCCGAATCCAGGATTATCAGGAAACCCGGGTCCAGTATTATCAGGAACCCAGGGCCCAGTATTATAAGGATGCCAGGGCGCAGGATTTTCTGGAAATATGTGCCCAGTAATATCAGGAATCCCAGGCACAGTATTATCAGGAATCCACGGCCCAGGATTTTCAGGAAACCAGGGCCCAGTATTATCAGGAATCCCAGCCCCAGTATTATCAGGAAACCACAGCCCAGAATTTTCAGGAAACCAGGGCCCAGTATTATCAGGTATACCAGGTCCAGTGTTATCAGGAATCCTGGCTCCAGTATCATCAGGAAACCACAGCCCAGTATTATCAGGAATCCCAGGCACAGTATTATCAGGAATCCACGGCCCAGGATTTTCAGGAAACTTGTGCCCAGTATTATCAGGAATCCCAGTCCCAGTATTATCAGGAAACCACGGCCCAGGATTTTCAGGAAACCTGGGCAAAGTATTATCAGGAATTCCAGGCCAAGCATTATAAGGAATCCCGGGCCCATATTATCAGGAATCCTGCAGCCAGAATTATCAGGAAACCAGGGCCCAGTATTATCAGGAATACCAGGTCCAGTGTTATCAGGAATCCTGGCTCCAGTATTATTAGGAATCCTGGGTGCAGAATTATCAGGAAACCAGGGCCCAGTATTATCAGGAATCCAAGGACCAAAATTATCAGGAAACCAGGGCCCAGTATTATCAGGATTCCCGGGCCCACTATTATCAGGAATCCTGGGTCCAGAATTATCAGGAATCCCTGGCTCAGGATTATCAGGAAATTTGGGCCAAGGATTACCAGGAATCCCGGGTCCAGAATTATCAGGAATCCCTGGCTCAGGATTATCAGGAAATTTGGGCCAAGGATTACCAGGAATCCCGGGTCCAGAATTATCAGGAATCCCTGGCTCAGGATTATCAGGAAATTTGGGCCAAGGATTACCAGGAATCAAGGGTCCAGAATTATCAGGAAACCAGGGCCCAGTATAATTAGGAATCCCGCGTCCAGTATTATCAGTAATCCTGGGTCCAGAATTATCAGGAATCCAGCGTCCAGAATGAACAGGAAACCAGGGCCCAGTATTATCAGGAAAACTGGGCCCAGGATTATCAGGAATCTTGGTCCCAGAATTATCAGGAAACCAGGGCCCAGTATTATCAGGAATCCTGGGTCCAGAATTATTATGAATCCTGGGTCCAGAATTATCAGAAACCAGGGCCCAGTATTATCAGGAATCCTGGGTCCAGATTTATCAGGAATCCTGGGTCCAGAATTATCAGGAATCCTGGGCCCAGGATTATCAGAAACCAGGGCCCAGTATTATCAGGAATCCTGGGCCCAGGATTATCAGGAAACCCGAATCCAGGATTATCAGGAAACCCGGGTCCAGTATTATCAGGAACCCAGGGCCCAGTATTATAAGGAAGCCAGGGCGCAGGATTTTCTGGAAATATGTGCCCAGTAATATCAGGAATCCCAGGCACAGTATTATCAGGAATCCACGGCCCAGGATTTTCAGGAAACTTGTGCCCAGTATTATCAGGAATCCCAGGCCCAGTTTATCAGGAAACCACGGCCCAGGATTTTCAGGAAAACTGGGCAAAGTATTGTCAGGAATTCCAGGCCAAGCATTATCAGGAATCCAGGGCCCATATTATCAGGAATCCCTGGTCCAGAATTATCAGGAAACCTGGGCCCAGTATTATCAGCAATCCTGGGTCCAGAATTATCAGGAAACCAGGGCCCAGTATCATCAGGAATCCTGGGTCCAGAATTATCAGCAAACCAGGGCCCAGTATTATCAGGAAACCTGGGCCCAGGATTATTAGGAATCCTGGGTCCAGAATTATCAGGAAACCAGGGCCCAGTATTATCAGGAATCCCAGGACCAAAATTATCAGGAAACCAGGGCCCAGTATTATCAGGATTCCCGGGCCCAGTATTATCAGGAATCCCAGGACCAGAATTATCAGGAAACCAGGCCCCATTATTATATGGAATCCTAGGTCCAGAATTATCAGGAATCCCTGGCTCAGGATTATCAGGAAATTTGGGCCACAGATTATCAGGAATCCCGGGTCCAGAATTATCAGGAATCCCTGGCTCAGGATTATCAGGAAATTTGGGCCAAGGATTACCAGGAATCCCGGGTCCAGAATTATCAGGAAACAAGGACCCAGTATAATTAGGAATCCCGGGCCCAGTATTATCAATAATCCTGGGTCCCGAATTATCAATAATCCTGCGTCCAGAATGAACAGGAAACCAGGGCCCAGTATTATCAGGAAAACTGGGCCCAGGATTATCAGGAATCTTGGGCCCAGAATTATCAGGAAACCAAGGCCCTGTATTATCAGGAATCCTGGGTCCAGAATTATCTGGAAACCTGGGCCCAGTATTATCAGGAATCCTGTATCCAGAATTATCAGGAATCCTGGGTCCAGAATTATCAGTAAACCAGGGCCCAGTATTATCAGGAATCCTGAGTCCAGAATTATCAGGAAACCAGGGCCTAGTATTATCAGGAATCCTGGGTCCAGAATTATCAGGAAACCAGGGCCCAGTATTATCAGGAATCCTGAGTCCAGAATTATCAGGAAACCAGGGCCTAGTATTATCAGGAATCCAGGGTCCAGAATTATCAGGAAACCAGGGTCCAGAATTATCAGAAACCAGGGCCCAGTATTATCAGGAAAACTGGGCCCAGGATTATCAGGAATCTTGGGCCCAGAATTATCAGGAAACCAAGGCCCTGTATTATCAGGAATCCTGGGTCCAGAATTATCTGGAAACCTGGGCCCAGTATTATCAGGAATCCTGTATCCAGAATTATCAGGAATCCTGGGTCCAGAATTATCAGTAAACCAGGGCCCAGTATTATCAGGAATCCTGAGTCCAGAATTATCAGGAAACCAGGGCCTAGTATTATCAGGAATCCTGGGTCCAGAATTATCAGGAAACCAGGGCCCAGTATTATCAGGAATCCTGAGTCCAGAATTATCAGGAAACCAGGGCCTAGTATTATCAGGAATCCAGGGTCCAGAATTATCAGGAAACCAGGGTCCAGAATTATCAGAAACCAGGGCCCAGTATTATCAGGAATCCTGGGTCCAGATTTATCAGGAAACCCGAATCCAGGATTATCAGGAAACCCGGGTCCAGTATTATCAGGAACCCAGGGCCCAGTATTATAAGGATGCCAGGGCCCAGGATTTTCTGGAAATATGTGCCCAGTAATATCAGGAATCCCAGGCACAGTATTATCAGGAATCCACGGCCCAGGATTTTCAGGAAACCAGGGCCCAGTATTATCAGGAATCCCAGCCCCAGTATTATCAGGAAACCACAGCCCAGAATGTTCAGGAAACCAGGGCCCAGTATTATCAGGTATACCAGGTCCAGTGTTATCAGGAATCCTGGCTCCAGTATCATCAGGAAACCACAGCCCAGTATTATCAGGAATCCCAGGCACAGTATTATCAGGAATCCACGGCCCAGGATTTTCAGGAAACTTGTGCCCAGTATTATCAGGAATCCCAGTCCCAGTATTATCAGGAAACCACGGCCCAGGATTTTCAGGAAACCTGGGCAAAGTATTATCAGGAATTCCAGGCCAAGCATTATCAGGAATCCCGGGCCCATATTATCAGGAATCCTGCAGCCAGAATTATCAGGAAACCAGGGCCCAGTATTATCAGGAATACCAGGTCCAGTGTTATCAGGAATCCTGGCTCCAGTATTATTAGGAATCCTGGGTGCAGAATTATCAGGAAACCAGGGCCCAGTATTATCAGGAATCCAAGGACCAAAATTATCAGGAAACCAGGGCCCAGTATTATCAGGATTCCCGGGCCCACTATTATCAGGAATCCTGGGTCCAGAATTATCAGGAAGCCCTGGCTCAGGATTATCAGGAAATTTGGGCCAAGGATTACCAGGAATCCCGGGTCCAGAATTATCAGGAATCCCTGGCTCAGGATTATCAGGAAATTTGGGCCAAGGATTACCAGGAATCAAGGGTCCAGAATTATCAGGAAACCAGGGCCCAGTATAATTAGGAATCCCGCGTCCAGTATTATCAGTAATCCTGGGTCCAGAATTATCAGGAATCCAGCGTCCAGAATGAACAGGAAACCAGGGCCCAGTATTATCAGGAAAACTGGGCCCAGGATTATCAGGAATCTTGGTCCCAGAATTATCAGGAAATCAGGTCCCAGTATTATCAGGAATCCTGGGTCCAGAATTATTATGAATCCTGGGTCCAGAATTATCAGAAACCAGGGCCCAGTATTATCAGGAATCCTGGGTCCAGATTTATCAGGAATCCTGGGTCCAGAATTATCAGGAATCCTGGGCCCAGGATTATCAGAAACCAGGGCCCAGTATTATCAGGAATCCTGGGCCCAGGATTATCAGGAAACCCGAATCCAGGATTATCAGGAAACCCGGGTCCAGTATTATCAGGAACCCAGGGCCCAGTATTATAAGGAAGCCAGGGCGCAGGATTTTCTGGAAATATGTGCCCAGTAATATCAGGAATCCCAGGCACAGTATTATCAGGAATCCACGGCCCAGGATTTTCAGGAAACCAGGGCCCAGTATTATCAGGAATCCCAGCCCCAGTATTATCAGGAAACCACAGCCCAGAATTTTCAGGATACCAGGGCCCAGTATTATCAGGTATACCAGGTCCAGTGTTATCAGGAATCCTGGCTCCAGTATCATCAGGAAACCACAGCCCAGTATTATCAGGAATCCACGGCCCAGGATTTTCAGGAAACATGTGCCCAGTATTATCAGGAATCCCAGTCCCAGTATTATCAGGAAACCACGGCCCAGGATTTTCAGGAAACCTGGGCAAAGTATTATCAGGAATTCCAGGCCAAGCATTATCAGGAATCCCGGGCCCATATTATCAGGAATCCCGGGTCCAGAATTATCAGGAAACCTGTGCCCAGGATTATCAGGAAACCAGGGCCCAGTATTATCAGGAATCCTGCGGCCAGAATTATCAGGAAACCAGGGCCCAGTATTATTCGGAATACCAGGTCCAGTGTTATCAGGAATCCTGGCTCCAGTATTATCAGCAATCCTGGGTCCAGAATTATCAGGAAACCAGGGCCCAGTATTATCAGGAATCCTAGGTCCAGAATTATCAGGAATACCGGGTCCAGGATTATCAGGAAATCTGGGCCGAGTATTATCAGGAATCCTGGGTCCAGAATTATCAGGAATCCTGGGTCCAGAATTATCAGGAATCCTGGGCCCAGGATTATCAGAAACCAGGGCCCAGTATTATCAGGAATCCTGGGCCCAGGATTATCAGGAAACCCGAATCCAGGATTATCAGGAAACCCGGGTCCAGTATTATCAGGAACCCAGGGCCCAGTATTTTAAGGAAGCCAGGGCGCAGGATTTTCTGGAAATATGTGCCCAGTAATATCAGGAATCCCAGGCACAGTATTATCAGGAATCCACGGCCCAGGATTTTCAGGAAACCAGGGCCCAGTATTATCAGGAATCCCAGCCCCAGTATTATCAGGAAACCACAGCCCAGAATTTTCAGGAAACCAGGGCCCAGTATTATCAGGTATACCAGGTCCAGTGTTATCAGGAATCCTGGCTCCAGTATCATCAGGAAACCACAGCCCAGTATTATCAGGAATCCCAGGCACAGTATTATCAGGAATCCACGGCCCAGGATTTTCAGGAAACTTGTGCCCAGTATTATCAGGAATCCCAGTCCCAGTATTATCAGGAAACCACGGCCCAGGATTTTCAGGAAACCTGGGCAAAGTATTATCAGGAATTCCAGGCCAAGCATTATCAGGAATCCCGGGCCCATATTATCAGGAATCCTGCAGCCAGAATTATCAGGAAACCAGGGCCCAGTATTATCAGGAATACCAGGTCCAGTGTTATCAGGAATCCTGGCTCCAGTATTATTAGGAATCCTGGGTGCAGAATTATCAGGAAACCAGGGCCCAGTATTATCAGGAATCCAAGGACCAAAATTATCAGGAAACCAGGGCCCAGTAGTATCAGGATTCCCGGGCCCACTATTATCAGGAATCCTGGGTCCAGAATTATCAGGATCCCTGGCTCAGGATTATCAGGAAATTTGGGCCAAGGATTACCAGGAATCCCGGGTCCAGAATTATCAGGAATCCCTGGCTCAGGATTATCAGGAAATTTGGGCCAAGGATTACCAGGAATCCCGGGTCCAGAATTATCAGGAATCCCTGGCTCAGGATTATCAGGAAATTTGGCCAAGGATTACCAGGAATCAAGGGTCCAGAATTATCAGGAAACCAGGGCCCAGTATAATTAGGAATCCCGCGTCCAGTATTATCAGTAATCCTGGGTCCAGAATTATCAGGAATCCAGCGTCCAGAATGAACAGGAAACCAGGGCCCAGTATTATCAGGAAAACTGGGCCCAGGATTATCAGGAATCTTGTTCCCAGAATTATCAGGAAACCAGGGCCCAGTATTATCAGGAATCCTGGGTCCAGAATTATCATGAATCCTGGGTCCAGAATTATCAGAAACCAGGGCCCAGTATTATCAGGAATCCTGGGTCCAGATTTATCAGGAATCCCGGGCCCAGTATTATCAATAATCCTGGGTCCCGAATTATCAGGAGTCCTGCATCCAGAATGAACAGGAAACCAGGGCCCAGTATTATCAGGAAAACTGGGCCCAGGATTATCAGCAATCTTGGGCCCAGAATTATCAGGAAACCAAGGCCCTGTATTATCAGGAATCCTGGGTCCAGAATTATCTGGAAACCTGGGTCCAGATTTATCAGGAATCCCGGGCCCAGTATTATCAATAATCCTGGGTCCCGAATTATCAGGAGTCCTGCGTCCAGAATGAACAGGAAACCAGGGCCCAGTATTATCAGGAAAACTGGGCCCAGGATTATCAGGAATCTTGGGCCCAGAATTATCAGGAAACCAAGACCCTGTATTATCAGGAATCCTGGGTCCAGAATTATCAGAAACCAGGGCCGAGTATTATCAGGAATCCCTGGCTCAGGATTATCAGGAAATTTGGGCCAAGGATTACCAGGAATCCCGGGTCCAGAATTATCAGGAAACAAGGACCCAGTATAATTAGGAATCCCGGGCCCAGTATTATCAATAATCCTGGGTCCCGAATTATCAGGAATCCTGCGTCCAGAATGAACAGGAAACCAGGGCCCAGTATTATCAGGAAAACTGGGCCCAGGATTATCAGGAATCTTGGGCCCAGAATTATCAGGAAACCAAGGCCCTGTATTATCAGGAATCCTGGGTCCAGAATTATCTGGAAACCTGGGCCCAGTATTATCAGGAATCCTGTATCCAGAATTATCAGAAACCAGGGCCGAGTATTATCAGGAATCCTGGGTCCAGAATTATCAGAAACCAGGGCACAGTATTATCAGGAATCCTGAGTCCAGAATTATCAGGAATCCTGTGTCCAGAATTATCAGAAACCAGGGCCCAGCATTATCAGGAATCCTGGGCCCAGGATTATCAGAAATCCCGGGTCCAGGATTATCAGGAATCCCGGGCACAGTATTATCAGGAATCCCGGGCCCATTATTATCAGGAAACCCGAATCCAGGATTATCAGGAAACCCGGGTCCAGTATTATCAAGAAGCCAGTGCCCAGTATTATCAGGAAGCCAGGGCCCAGGATTTTCTGGAAATATGTGCCCAGTATTATCAGGAATCCCAGGCACAGTATTATCAGGAATCCACGGCCCAGGATTTTCAGGAAACTTGTGCCCAGAATTATCAGGAATCCCTGGCTCAGGATTATCAGGAAATTTGGGCCAAGGATTACCAGGAATCCCGGGCCCAGTATTATCAGTAATCCTGGGTCCAGAATTATCTGGAAACCTGGGCCCAGTATTATCAGGAATCCTGGATCCAGAATTATCAGGAAAACTGGGCTCAGTATTATCAGGAATCCAAGTCCAGAATTATCAGGAAACCAGGGCCGAGTATTATCAGGAATCCTGGGTCCAGAATTATCAGGAAACCTTGGCCCAGAATTATCAGGAATCCTGGGTCCAGAATTATCAGTAAACCAGGGCCCAGTATTATCAGGAATCCTGAGTCCAGAATTATCAGGAAACCAGGGCCTAGTATTATCAGGAATCCAGGGTCCAGAATTATCAGGAAACCAGGGTCCAGAATTATCAGAAACCAGGGCCCAGTATTATCAGGAATCCTGGGTCCAGATTTATCAGGAATCCTGGGTCCAGAATTATCAGGAATCCTGGGCCCAGGATTATCAGAAACCAGGGCCCAGTATTATCAGGAATCCTGGGCCCAGGATTATCAGGAAACCCGAATCCAGGATTATCAGGAAACCCGGGTCCAGTATTATCAGGAACCCAGGGCCCAGTATTATAAGGAAGCCAGGGCGCAGGATTTTCTGGAAATATGTGCCCAGTAATATCAGGAATCCCAGACACAGTATTATCAGGAATCCACGGCCCAGGATTTTCAGGAAACCAGGGCCCAGTATTATCAGGAATCCCAGCCCCAGTATTATCAGGAAACCACAGCCCAGAATTTTCAGGAAACCAGGGCCCAGTATTATCAGGTATACCAGGTCCAGTGTTATCAGGAATCCTGGCTCCAGTATCATCAGGAAACGACAGCCCAGTATTATCAGGAATCCACGGCCCAGGATTTTCAGGAAACGTGCCCAGTATTATCAGGAATCCCAGTCCCAGTATTATCAGGAAACCACGGCCCAGGATTTTCAGGAAACCTGGGCAAAGTATTATCAGGAATTCCAGGCCAAGCATTATCAGGAATCCCGGGCCCATATTATCAGGAATCCCGGGTCCAGAATTATCAGGAAACCTGGGCCCAGGATTATCAGGAAACCAGGGCCCAGTATTATCAGGAATCCTGCGGCCAGAATTATCAGGAAACCAGGGCCCAGTATTATCAGGAATACCAGGTCCAGTGTTATCAGGAATCCTGGCTCCAGTATTATCAGCAATCCTGGGTCCAGAATTATCAGGAAACCAGGGCCCAGTATTATCAGGAATCCTAGGTCCAGAATTATCAGGAATACCGGGTCCAGGATTATCAGGAAATCTGGGCCGAGTATTATCAGGAATCCTGGGTCCAGAATTATCAGGAATCCTGGGTCCAGAATTATCAGTAAACCAGGGCCCAGTATTATCAGGAATCCTGAGTCCAGAATTATCAGGAAACCAGGGCCTAGTATTATCAGGAATCCTGGGTCCAGAATTATCAGGAAACCAGGGCCCAGTATTATCAGGAATCCTGGGTCCAGAATTATCATGAATCCTGGGTCCAGAATTCTCAGAAACCAGGGCCCAGTATTATCAGGAATCCTGGGTCCAGATTTATCAGGAATCCTGGGTCCAGAATTATCAGGAATCCTGGGCCCAGGATTATCAGAAACCAGGGCCCAGTATTATCAGGAATCCTGGGCCCAGGATTATCAGGAAACCCGAATCCAGGATTATCAGGAAACCCGGGTCCAGTATTATCAGGAACCCAGGGCCCAGTATTTTAAGGAAGCCAGGGCGCAGGATTTTCTGGAAATATGTGCCCAGTAATATCAGGAATCCCAGGCACAGTATTATCAGGAATCCACGGCCCAGGATTTTCAGGAAACCAGGGCCCAGTATTATCAGGAATCCCAGCCCCAGTATTATCAGGAAACTACAGCCCAGAATTTTCAGGAAACCAGGGCCCAGTATTATCAGGTATACCAGGTCCAGTGTTATCAGGAATCCTGGCTCCAGTATCATCAGGAAACCACAGCCCAGTATTATCAGGAATCCACGGCCCAGGATTTTCAGGAAACATGTGCCCAGTATTATCAGGAATCCCAGTCCCAGTATTATCAGGAATCCCAGTCCCAGTATTATCAGGAAACCATGGCCCAGGATTTTCAGGAAACCTGGGCAAAGTATTATCAGGAATTCCAGGCCAAGCATTATCAGGAATCCCGGGCCCATATTATCAGGAATCCTGCAGCCAGAATTATCAGGAAACCAGGGCCCAGTATTATCAGGAATACCAGGTCCAGTGTTATCAGGAATCCTGGCTCCAGTATTATTAGGAAACCTGGGTGCAGAATTATCAGGAAACCAGGGCCCAGTATTATCAGGAATCCAAGGACCAAAATTATCAGGAAACCAGGGCCCAGTATTATCAGGATTCCCGGGCCCACTATTATCAGGAATCCTGGGTCCAGAATTATCAGGAATCCCTGGCTCAGGATTATCAGGAAATTTGGGCCAAGGATTACCAGGAATCCCGGGTCCAGAATTATCAGGAATCCCTGGCTCAGGATTATCAGGAAATTTGGGCCAAGGATTACCAGGAATCCCGGGTCCAGAATTATCAGGAATCCCTGGCTCAGGATTATCAGGAAATTTGGGCCAAGGATTACCAGGAATCCCGGGTCCAGAATTATCAGGAAACCAGGGCCCAGTATAATTAGGAATCCCGCGTCCAGTATTATCAGTAATCCTGGGTCCAGAATTATCAGGAATCCAGCGTCCAGAATGAACAGGAAACCAGGGCCCAGTATTATCAGGAAAACTGGGCCCAGGATTATCAGGAATCTTGGTCCCAGAATTATCAGGAAACCAGGGCCCAGTATTATCAGGAATCCTGGGTCCAGAATTATTATGAATCCTGGGTCCAGAATTATCAGAAACCAGGGCCCAGTATTATCAGGAATCCTGGGTCCAGATTTATCAGGAATCCTGGGTCCAGAATTATCAGGAATCCTGGGCCCAGGATTATCAGAAACCAGGGCCCAGTATTATCAGGAATCCTGGGCCCAGGATTATCAGGAAACCCGAATCCAGGATTATCAGGAAACCCGGGTCCAGTATTATCAGGAACCCAGGGCCCAGTATTATAAGGAAGCCAGGGCGCAGGATTTTCTGGAAATATGTGCCCAGTAATATCAGGAATCCCAGGCACAGTATTATCAGGAATCCACGGCCCAGGATTTTCAGGAAACCAGGGCCCAGTATTATCAGGAATCCCAGCCCCAGTATTATCAGGAAACCACAGCCCAGAATTTTCAGGAAACCAGGGCCCAGTATTATCAGGTATACCAGGTCCAGTGTTATCAGGAATCCTGGCTCCAGTATCATCAGGAAACGACAGCCCAGTATTATCAGGAATCCACGGCCCAGGATTTTCAGGAAACGTGCCCAGTATTATCAGGAATCCCAGTCCCAGTATTATCAGGAAACCACGGCCCAGGATTTTCAGGAAACCTGGGCAAAGTATTATCAGGAATTCCAGGCCAAGCATTATCAGGAATCCCGGGCCCATATTATCAGGAATCCCGGGTCCAGAATTATCAGGAAACCTGGGCCCAGGATTATCAGGAAACCAGGGCCCAGTATTATCAGGAATCCTGCGGCCAGAATTATCAGGAAACCAGGGCCCAGTATTATCAGGAATACCAGGTCCAGTGTTATCAGGAATCCTGGCTCCAGTATTATCAGCAATCCTGGGTCCAGAATTATCAGGAAACCAGGGCCCAGTATTATCAGGAATCCTAGGTCCAGAATTATCAGGAATACCGGGTCCAGGATTATCAGGAAATCTGGGCCGAGTATTATCAGGAATCCTGGGTCCAGAATTATCAGGAATCCTGGGTCCAGAATTATCAGTAAACCAGTGCCCAGTATTATCAGGAATCCTGAGTCCAGAATTATCAGGAAACCAGGGCCTAGTATTATCAGGAATCCTGGGTCCAGAATTATCAGGAAACCAGGGCCCAGTATTATCAGGAATCCTGGGTCCAGAATTATCATGAATCCTGGGTCCAGAATTCTCAGAAACCAGGGCCCAGTATTATCAGGAATCCTGGGTCCAGATTTATCAGGAATCCTGGGTCCAGAATTATCAGGAATCCTGGGCCCAGGATTATCAGAAACCAGGGCCCAGTATTATCAGGAATCCTGGGCCCAGGATTATCAG
The DNA here is from genome assembly GCF_036365525.1 of Heterodontus francisci. Taxonomy (NCBI): domain Eukaryota; kingdom Metazoa; phylum Chordata; class Chondrichthyes; order Heterodontiformes; family Heterodontidae; genus Heterodontus; species Heterodontus francisci. The sequence continues at coordinate 16,374,851 of NC_090374.1, forward strand.
GAAACCCGAATCCAGGATTATCAGGAAACCCGGGTCCAGTATTATCAGGAACCCAGGGCCCAGTATTTTAAGGAAGCCAGGGCGCAGGATTTTCTGGAAATATGTGCCCAGTAATATCAGGAATCCCAGGCACAGTATTATCAGGAATCCACGGCCCAGGATTTTCAGGAAACCAGGGCCCAGTATTATCAGGAATCCCAGCCCCAGTATTATCAGGATACCACAGCCCAGAATTTTCAGGAAACCAGGGCCCAGTATTATCAGGTATACCAGGTCCAGTGTTATCAGGAATCCTGGCTCCAGTATCATCAGGAAACCACAGCCCAGTATTATCAGGAATCCCAGGCACAGTATTATCAGGAATCCACGGCCCAGGATTTTCAGGAAACTTGTGCCCAGTATTATCAGGAATCCCAGTCCCAGTATTATCAGGAAACCATGGCCCAGGATTTTCAGGAAACCTGGGCAAAGTATTATCAGGAATTCCAGGCCAAGCATTATCAGGAATCCCGGGCCCATATTATCAGGAATCCTGCAGCCAGAATTATCAGGAAACCAGGGCCCAGTATTATCAGGAATACCAGGTCCAGTGTTATCAGGAATCCTGGCTCCAGTATTATTAGGAAACCTGGGTGCAGAATTATCAGGAAACCAGGGCCCAGTATTATCAGGAATCCAAGGACCAAAATTATCAGGAAACCAGGGCCCAGTATTATCAGGATTCCCGGGCCCACTATTATCAGGAATCCTGGGTCCAGAATTATCAGGAATCCCTGGCTCAGGATTATCAGGAAATTTGGGCCAAGGATTACCAGGAATCCCGGGTCCAGAATTATCAGGAATCCCTGGCTCAGGATTATCAGGAAATTTGGGCCAAGGATTACCAGGAATCCCGGGTCCAGAATTATCAGGAATCCCTGGCTCAGGATTATCAGGAAATTTGGGCCAAGGATTACCAGGAATCCCGGGTCCAGAATTATCAGGAAACCAGGGCCCAGTATAATTAGGAATCCCGCGTCCAGTATTATCAGTAATCCTGGGTCCAGAATTATCAGGAATCCAGCGTCCAGAATGAACAGGAAACCAGGGCCCAGTATTATCAGGAAAACTGGGCCCAGGATTATCAGGAATCTTGGTCCCAGAATTATCAGGAAACCAGGGCCCAGTATTATCAAGAATCCTGGGTCCAGAATTATTATGAATCCTGGGTCCAGAATTATCAGAAACCAGGGCCCAGTATTATCAGGAATCCTGGGTCCAGATTTATCAGGAATCCTGGGTCCAGAATTATCAGGAATCCTGGGCCCAGGATTATCAGGAAACCCGAATCCAGGATTATCAGGAAACCCGGGTCCAGTATTATCAGGAACCCAGGGCCCAGTATTATAAGGAAGCCAGGGCGCAGGATTTTCTGGAAATATGTGCCCAGTAATATCAGGAATCCCAGGCACAGTATTATCAGGAATCCACGGCCCAGGATTTTCAGGAAACCAGGGCCCAGTATTATCAGGAATCCCAGCCCCAGTATTATCAGGAAACCACAGCCCAGAATTTTCAGGAAACCAGGGCCCAGTATTATCAGGTATACCAGGTCCAGTGTTATCAGGAATCCTGGCTCCAGTATCATCAGGAAACCACAGCCCAGTATTATCAGGAATCCCAGGCACAGTATTATCAGGAATCCACGGCCCAGGATTTTCAGGAAACTTGTGCCCAGTATTATCAGGAATCCCAGTCCCAGTATTATCAGGAAACCATGGCCCAGGATTTTCAGGAAACCTGGGCAAAGTATTATCAGGAATTCCAGGCCAAGCATTATCAGGAATCCCGGGCCCATATTATCAGGAATCCTGCAGCCAGAATTATCAGGAAACCAGGGCCCAGTATTATCAGGAATACCAGGTCCAGTGTTATCAGGAATCCTGGCTCCAGTATTATTAGGAAACCTGGGTGCAGAATTATCAGGAAACCAGGGCCCAGTATTATCAGGAATCCAAGGACCAAAATTATCAGGAAACCAGGGCCCAGTATTATCAGGATTCCCGGGCCCACTATTATCAGGAATCCTGGGTCCAGAATTATCAGGAATCCCTGGCTCAGGATTATCAGGAAATTTGGGCCAAGGATTACCAGGAATCCCGGGTCCAGAATTATCAGGAATCCCTGGCTCAGGATTATCAGGAAATTTGGGCCAAGGATTACCAGGAATCCCGGGTCCAGAATTATCAGGAATCCCTGGCTCAGGATTATCAGGAAATTTGGGCCAAGGATTACCAGGAATCCCGGGTCCAGAATTATCAGGAAACCAGGGCCCAGTATAATTAGGAATCCCGCGTCCAGTATTATCAGTAATCCTGGGTCCAGAATTATCAGGAATCCAGCGTCCAGAATGAACAGGAAACCAGGGCCCAGTATTATCAGGAAAACTGGGCCCAGGATTATCAGGAATCTTGGTCCCAGAATTATCAGGAAACCAGGGCCCAGTATTATCAAGAATCCTGGGTCCAGAATTATTATGAATCCTGGGTCCAGAATTATCAGAAACCAGGGCCCAGTATTATCAGGAATCCTGGGTCCAGATTTATCAGGAATCCTGGGTCCAGAATTATCAGGAATCCTGGGCCCAGGATTATCAGGAAACCCGAATCCAGGATTATCAGGAAACCCGGGTCCAGTATTATCAGGAACCCAGGGCCCAGTATTATAAGGAAGCCAGGGCGCAGGATTTTCTGGAAATATGTGCCCAGTAATATCAGGAATCCCAGGCACAGTATTATCAGGAATCCACGGCCCAGGATTTTCAGGAAACCAGGGCCCAGTATTATCAGGAATCCCAGCCCCAGTATTATCAGGAAACCACAGCCCAGAATTTTCAGGAAACCAGGGCCCAGTATTATCAGGTATACCAGGTCCAGTGTTATCAGGAATCCTGGCTCCAGTATCATCAGGAAACCACAGCCCAGTATTATCAGGAATCCATGGCCCAGGATTTTCAGGAAACATGTGCCCAGTATTATCAGGAATCCCAGTCCCAGTATTATCAGGAAACCACGGCCCAGGATTTTCAGGAAACCTGGGCAAAGTATTATCAGGAATTCCAGGCCAAGCATTATCAGGAATCCCGGGCCCATATTATCAGGAATCCCGGGTCCAGAATTATCAGGAAACCTGGGCCCAGGATTATCAGGAAACCAGGGCCCAGTATTATCAGGAATCCTGCGGCCAGAATTATCAGGAAACCAGGGCCCAGTATTATCAGGAATACCAGGTCCAGTGTTATCAGGAATCCTGGCTCCAGTATTATCAGCAATCCTGGGTCCAGAATTATCAGGAAACCAGGGCCCAGTATTATCAGGAATCCTAGGTCCAGAATTATCAGGAATACCGGGTCCAGGATTATCAGGAAATCTGGGCCGAGTATTATCAGGAATCCTGGGTCCAGAATTATCAGGAATCCTGGGTCCAGAATTATCAGTAAACCAGGGCCCAGTATTATCAGGAATCCTGAGTCCAGAATTATCAGGAAACCAGGGCCTAGTATTATCAGGAATCCTGGGTCCAGAATTATCAGGAAACCAGGGCCCAGTATTATCAGGAATCCTGGGTCCAGAATTATCATGAATCCTGGGTCCAGAATTCTCAGAAACCAGGGCCCAGTATTATCAAGAATCCTGGGTCCAGATTTATCAGGAATCCTGGGTCCAGAATTATCAGGAATCCTGGGCCCAGGATTATCAGAAACCAGGGCCCAGTATTATCAGGAATCCTGGGCCCAGGATTATCAGGAAACCCGAATCCAGGATTATCAGGAAACCCGGGTCCAGTATTATCAGGAACCCAGGGCCCAGTATTTTAAGGAAGCCAGGGCGCAGGATTTTCTGGAAATATGTGCCCAGTAATATCAGGAATCCCAGGCACAGTATTATCAGGAATCCACGGCCCAGGATTTTCAGGAAACCAGGGCCCAGTATTATCAGGAATCCCAGCCCCAGTATTATCAGGAAACCACAGCCCAGAATTTTCAGGAAACCAGGGCCCAGTATTATCAGGTATACCAGGTCCAGTGTTATCAGGAATCCTGGCTCCAGTATCATCAGGAAACCACAGCCCAGTATTATCAGGAATCCCAGGCACAGTATTATCAGGAATCCACGGCCCAGGATTTTCAGGAAACTTGTGCCCAGTATTATCAGGAATCCCAGTCCCAGTATTATCAGGAAACCACGGCCCAGGATTTTCAGGAAACCTGGGCAAAGTATTATCAGGAATTCCAGGCCAAGCATTATCAGGAATCCCGGGCCCATATTATCAGGAATCCTGCAGCCAGAATTATCAGGAAACCAGGGCCCAGTATTATCAGGAATACCAGGTCCAGTGTTATCAGGAATCCTGGCTCCAGTATTATTAGGAATCCTGGGTGCAGAATTATCAGGAAACCAGGGCCCAGTATTATCAGGAATCCAAGGACCAAAATTATCAGGAAACCAGGGCCCAGTATTATCAGGATTCCCGGGCCCACTATTATCAGGAATCCTGGGTCCAGAATTATCAGGATCCCTGGCTCAGGATTATCAGGAAATTTGGGCCAAGGATTACCAGGAATCCCGGGTCCAGAATTATCAGGAATCCCTGGCTCAGGATTATCAGGAAATTTGGGCCAAGGATTACCAGGAATCCCGGGTCCAGAATTATCAGGAATCCCTGGCTCAGGATTATCAGGAAATTTGGGCCAAGGATTACCAGGAATCAAGGGTCCAGAATTATCAGGAAACCCGGGCCCAGTATAATTAGGAATCCCGCGTCCAGTATTATCAGTAATCCTGGGTCCAGAATTATCAGGAATCCAGCGTCCAGAATGAACAGGAAACCAGGGCCCAGTATTATCAGGAAAACTGGGCCCAGGATTATCAGGAATCTTGGTCCCAGAATTATCAGGAAACCAGGGCCCAGTATTATCAGGAATCCTGGGTCCAGAATTATCATGAATCCTGGGTCCAGAATTATCAGAAACCAGGGCCCAGTATTATCAGGAATCCTGGGTCCAGATTTATCAGGAATCCTGGTTCCAGAATTATCAGGAATCCTGGGCCCAGGATTATCAGAAACCAGGGCCCAGTATTATCAGGAATCCTGGGCCCAGGATTATCAGGAAACCCGAATCCAGGATTATCAGGAAACCCGGGTCCAGTATTATCAGGAACCCAGGGCCCAGTATTATAAGGAAGCCAGGGCGCAGGATTTTCTGGAAATATGTGCCCAGTAATATCAGGAATCCCAGGCACAGTATTATCAGGAATCCACGGCCCAGGATTTTCAGGAAACCAGGGCCCAGTATTATCAGGAATCCCAGCCCCAGTATTATCAGGAAACCACAGCCCAGAATTTTCAGGAAACCAGGGCCCAGTATTATCAGGTATACCAGGTCCAATGTTATCAGGAATCCTGGCTCCAGTATCATCAGGAAACCACAGCCCAGTATTATCAGGAATCCACGGCCCAGGATTTTCAGGAAACATGTGCCCAGTATTATCAGGAATCCCAGTCCCAGTATTATCAGGAAACCACGGCCCAGGATTTTCAGGAAACCTGGGCAAAGTATTATCAGGAATTCCAGGCCAAGCATTATCAGGAATCCCGGGCCCATATTATCAGGAATCCCGGGTCCAGAATTATCAGGAAACCTGGGCCCAGGATTATCAGGAAACCAGGGCCCAGTATTATCAGGAATCCTGGGTCCAGAATTATCAGGAATACCGGGTCCAGGATTATCAGGAAATCTGGGCCGAGTATTATCAGGAATCCTGGGTCCAGAATTATCAGGAATCCTGGGTCCAGAATTATCAGTAAACCAGGGCCCAGTATTATCAGGAATCCTGAGTCCAGAATTATCAGGAAACCAGGGCCTAGTATTATCAGGAATACCAGGTCCAGTGTTATCAGGAATCCTGGCTCCAGTATTATCAGCAATCCTGGCTCAGGATTATCAGGAAATTTGGGCCAAGGATTACCAGGAATCCCGGGTCCAGAATTATCAGGAAACCAGGGCCCAGTATAATTAGGAATCCCGCGTCCAGTATTATCAGTAATCCTGGGTCCAGAATTATCAGGAATCCAGCGTCCAGAATGAACAGGAAACCAGGGCCCAGTATTATCAGGAAAACTGGGCCCAGGATTATCAGGAATCTTGGTCCCAGAATTATCAGGAAACCAGGGCCCAGTATTATCAGGAATCCTGGGTCCAGAATTATTATGAATCCTGGGTCCAGAATTATCAGAAACCAGGGCCCAGTATTATCAGGAATCCTGGGTCCAGATTTATCAGGAATCCTGGGTCCAGAATTATCAGGAATCCTGGGCCCAGGATTATCAGGAAACCCGAATCCAGGATTATCAGGAAACCCGGGTCCAGTATTATCAGGAACCCAGGGCCCAGTATTATAAGGAAGCCAGGGCGCAGGATTTTCTGGAAATATGTGCCCAGTAATATCAGGAATCCCAGGCACAGTATTATCAGGAATCCACGGCCCAGGATTTTCAGGAAACCAGGGCCCAGTATTATCAGGAATCCCAGCCCCAGTATTATCAGGAAACCACAGCCCAGAATTTTCAGGAAACCAGGGCCCAGTATTATCAGGTATACCAGGTCCAGTGTTATCAGGAATCCTGGCTCCAGTATCATCAGGAAACCACAGCCCAGTATTATCAGGAATCCATGGCCCAGGATTTTCAGGAAACATGTGCCCAGTATTATCAGGAATCCCAGTCCCAGTATTATCAGGAAACCACGGCCCAGGATTTTCAGGAAACCTGGGCAAAGTATTATCAGGAATTCCAGGCCAAGCATTATCAGGAATCCCGGGCCCATATTATCAGGAATCCCGGGTCCAGAATTATCAGGAAACCTGGGCCCAGGATTATCAGGAAACCAGGGCCCAGTATTATCAGGAATCCTGCGGCCAGAATTATCAGGAAACCAGGGCCCAGTATTATCAGGAATACCAGGTCCAGTGTTATCAGGAATCCTGGCTCCAGTATTATCAGCAATCCTGGGTCCAGAATTATCAGGAAACCAGGGCCCAGTATTATCAGGAATCCTAGGTCCAGAATTATCAGGAATACCGGGTCCAGGATTATCAGGAAATCTGGGCCGAGTATTATCAGGAATCCTGGGTCCAGAATTATCAGGAATCCTGGGTCCAGAATTATCAGTAAACCAGGGCCCAGTATTATCAGGAATCCTGAGTCCAGAATTATCAGGAAACCAGGGCCTAGTATTATCAGGAATCCTGGGTCCAGAATTATCAGGAAACCAGGGCCCAGTATTATCAGGAATCCTGGGTCCAGAATTATCATGAATCCTGGGTCCAGAATTCTCAGAAACCAGGGCCCAGTATTATCAAGAATCCTGGGTCCAGATTTATCAGGAATCCTGGGTCCAGAATTATCAGGAATCCTGGGCCCAGGATTATCAGAAACCAGGGCCCAGTATTATCAGGAATCCTGGGCCCAGGATTATCAGGAAACCCGAATCCAGGATTATCAGGAAACCCGGGTCCAGTATTATCAGGAACCCAGGGCCCAGTATTTTAAGGAAGCCAGGGCGCAGGATTTTCTGGAAATATGTGCCCAGTAATATCAGGAATCCCAGGCACAGTATTATCAGGAATCCACGGCCCAGGATTTTCAGGAAACCAGGGCCCAGTATTATCAGGAATCCCAGCCCCAGTATTATCAGGAAACCACAGCCCAGAATTTTCAGGAAACCAGGGCCCAGTATTATCAGGTATACCAGGTCCAGTGTTATCAGGAATCCTGGCTCCAGTATCATCAGGAAACCACAGCCCAGTATTATCAGGAATCCCAGGCACAGTATTATCAGGAATCCACGGCCCAGGATTTTCAGGAAACTTGTGCCCAGTATTATCAGGAATCCCAGTCCCAGTATTATCAGGAAACCACGGCCCAGGATTTTCAGGAAACCTGGGCAAAGTATTATCAGGAATTCCAGGCCAAGCATTATCAGGAATCCCGGGCCCATATTATCAGGAATCCTGCAGCCAGAATTATCAGGAAACCAGGGCCCAGTATTATCAGGAATACCAGGTCCAGTGTTATCAGGAATCCTGGCTCCAGTATTATTAGGAATCCTGGGTGCAGAATTATCAGGAAACCAGGGCCCAGTATTATCAGGAATCCAAGGACCAAAATTATCAGGAAACCAGGGCCCAGTATTATCAGGATTCCCGGGCCCACTATTATCAGGAATCCTGGGTCCAGAATTATCAGGATCCCTGGCTCAGGATTATCAGGAAATTTGGGCCAAGGATTACCAGGAATCCCGGGTCCAGAATTATCAGGAATCCCTGGCTCAGGATTATCAGGAAATTTGGGCCAAGGATTACCAGGAATCCCGGGTCCAGAATTATCAGGAATCCCTGGCTCAGGATTATCAGGAAATTTGGGCCAAGGATTACCAGGAATCAAGGGTCCAGAATTATCAGGAAACCCGGGCCCAGTATAATTAGGAATCCCGCGTCCAGTATTATCAGTAATCCTGGGTCCAGAATTATCAGGAATCCAGCGTCCAGAATGAACAGGAAACCAGGGCCCAGTATTATCAGGAAAACTGGGCCCAGGATTATCAGGAATCTTGGTCCCAGAATTATCAGGAAACCAGGGCCCAGTATTATCAGGAATCCTGGGTCCAGAATTATCATGAATCCTGGGTCCAGAATTATCAGAAACCAGGGCCCAGTATTATCAGGAATCCTGGGTCCAGATTTATCAGGAATCCTGGTTCCAGAATTATCAGGAATCCTGGGCCCAGGATTATCAGAAACCAGGGCCCAGTATTATCAGGAATCCTGGGCCCAGGATTATCAGGAAACCCGAATCCAGGATTATCAGGAAACCCGGGTCCAGTATTATCAGGAACCCAGGGCCCAGTATTATAAGGAAGCCAGGGCGCAGGATTTTCTGGAAATATGTGCCCAGTAATATCAGGAATCCCAGGCACAGTATTATCAGGAATCCACGGCCCAGGATTTTCAGGAAACCAGGGCCCAGTATTATCAGGAATCCCAGCCCCAGTATTATCAGGAAACCACAGCCCAGAATTTTCAGGAAACCAGGGCCCAGTATTATCAGGTATACCAGGTCCAATGTTATCAGGAATCCTGGCTCCAGTATCATCAGGAAACCACAGCCCAGTATTATCAGGAATCCACGGCCCAGGATTTTCAGGAAACATGTGCCCAGTATTATCAGGAATCCCAGTCCCAGTATTATCAGGAAACCACGGCCCAGGATTTTCAGGAAACCTGGGCAAAGTATTATCAGGAATTCCAGGCCAAGCATTATCAGGAATCCCGGGCCCATATTATCAGGAATCCCGGGTCCAGAATTATCAGGAAACCTGGGCCCAGGATTATCAGGAAACCAGGGCCCAGTATTATCAGGAATCCTGGGTCCAGAATTATCAGGAATACCGGGTCCAGGATTATCAGGAAATCTGGGCCGAGTATTATCAGGAATCCTGGGTCCAGAATTATCAGGAATCCTGGGTCCAGAATTATCAGTAAACCAGGGCCCAGTATTATCAGGAATCCTGAGTCCAGAATTATCAGGAAACCAGGGCCTAGTATTATCAGGAATCCTGGGTCCAGAATTATCAGGAAACCAGGGCCCAGTATTATCAGGAATCCTGGGTCCAGAATTATCATGAATCCTGGGTCCAGAATTCTCAGAAACCAGGGCCCAGTATTATCAGGAATCCTGGGTCCAGATTTATCAGGAATCCTGGGTCCAGAATTATCAGGAAACCCGGGTCCAGTATTATCAGGAACCCAGGGCCCAGTATTTTAAGGAAGCCAGGGCGCAGGATTTTCTGGAAATATGTGCCCAGTAATATCAGGAATCCCAGGCACAGTATTATCAGGAATCCTGGCTCCAGGATCATCAGGAAACCACAGCCCAGTATTATCAGGAATCCCAGGCACAGTATTATCAGGAATCCACGGCCCAGGATTTTCAGGAAACTTGTGCCCAGTATTATCAGGAATCCCAGTCCCAGTATTATCAGGAAACCACGGCCCAGGATTTTCAGGAAACCTGGGCAAAGTATTATCAGGAATTCCAGGCCAAGCATTATCAGGATTCCCGGGCCCATATTATCAGGAATCCCGGGTCCAGAATTATCAGGAAACCTGGGCCCAGTATTATCAGGAATACCAGGTCCAGTGTTATCAGGAATCCTGGCTCCAGTATTATCAGCAATCCTGGGTCCAGAATTATCATGAAACCTGGGCCCAGTATTATCAGGAATCCTGGGTCCAGAATTATCAGGAATACCGGGTCCAGGATTATCAGGAAATCTGGGCCCAGTATTATCAGGAATCCTGGGTCCAGAATTATCAGCAAACCAGGGCCCAGTATTATCAGGAAACCTGGGCCCAGGATTATTAGGAATCTTGGGTGCAGAATTATCAGGAAACCAGGGCCCAGTATTATCAGGAATCCAAGGACCAAAATTATCAGGAAACCAGGGCCCAGTATTATCAGGATTCCCGGGCCCACTATTATCAGGAATCCTGGGTCCAGAATTATCAAGAATCCCTGGCTCAGGATTATCAGGAAATTTGGGCCAAGGATTACCAGGAATCAAGGGTCCAGAATTATCAGGAATCCCGGGCCCAGTATTATCAGGAATCCTGGATCCAGAATTATCAGGAAAACTGGGCTCAGTATTATCAGGAATCCAAGTCCAGAATTATCAGGAAACCAGGGCCGAGTATTATCAGGAATCCTGGGTCCAGAATTATCAGGAAACCTTGGCCCAGAATTATCAGGAATCCTGGGTCCAGAATTATCAGTAAACCAGGGCCCAGTATTATCAGGAATCCTGAGTCCAGAATTATCAGGAAACCAGGGCCTAGTATTATCAGGAATCCTGGGTCCAGAATTATCATGAATCCTGGGTCCAGAATTATCAGAAACCAGGGCCCAGTATTATCAGGAATCCTGGATCCAGAATTATCAGGAACCCTGGGTCCAGAATTATCAGGAATCCTGGGTCCAGAATTATCAGTAAACCAGGGCCCAGTATTATCAGGAATCCTGGGTCCAGAATTATCAGGAACCCTGGGTCCAGAATTATCAGGAATCCTGGGCCCAGGATTATCAGGAAACCCGAATCCAGGATTATCAGGAAACCCGGGTCCAGTATTATCAGGAACCCAGGGCCCAGTATTATAAGGAAGCCAGGGCGCAGGATTTTCTGGAAATATGTGCCCAGTAATATCAGGAATCCCAGGCACAGTATTATCAGGAATCCACGGCCCAGGATTTTCAGGAAACTTGTGCCCAGTATTATCAGGAATCCCAGCCCCAGTATTATCAGGAAACCACAGCCCAGAATTTTCAGGAAACCAGGGCCCAGTATTATCAGGTATACCAGGTCCAGTGTTATCAGGAATCCTGGCTCCAGTATCATCAGGAAACCACAGCCCAGTATTATCAGGAATCCACGGCCCAGGATTTTCAGGAAACATGTGCCCAGTATTATCAGGAATCCCAGTCCCAGTATTATCAGGAAACCACGGCCCAGGATTTTCAGGAAACCTGGGCAAAGTATTATCAGGAATTCCAGGCCAAGCATTATCAGGAATCCCGGGCCCATATTATCAGGAAACCCGGGTCCAGAATTATCAGGAAACCTGGGCCCAGGATTATCAGGAAACCAGGGCCCAGTATTATCAGGAATCCTGCGGCCAGAATTATCAGGAAACCAGGGCCCAGTATTATCAGGAATACCAGGTCCAGTGTTATCAGGAATCCTGGCTCCAGTATTATCAGCAATCCTGGGTCCAGAATTATCAGGAAACCAGGGCCCAGTATTATCAGGAATCCTGGGTCCAGAATTATCAGGAATACCGGGTCCAGGATTATCAGGAAATCTGGGCCGAGTATTATCAGGAATCCTGGGTCCAGAATTATCAGGAATCCTGGGTCCAGAATTATCAGTAAACCAGGGCCCAGTATTATCAGGAATCCTGAGTCCAGAATTATCAGGAAACCAGGGCCTAGTATTATCAGGAATCCTGGGTCCAGAATTATCAGGAAACCAGGGCCCAGTATTATCAGGAATCCTGGGTCCAGAATTATCATGAATCCTGGGTCCAGAATTCTCAGAAACCAGGGCCCAGTATTATCAGGAATCCTGGGTCCAGATTTATCAGGAATCCTGGGTCCAGAATTATCAGGAATCCTGGGCCCAGGATTATCAGAAACCAGGGCCCAGTATTATCAGGAATCCTGGGCCCAGGATTATCAGGAAACCCGAATCCAGGATTATCAGGAAACCCGGGTCCAGTATTATCAGGAACCCAGGGCCCAGTATTTTAAGGAAGCCAGGGCGCAGGATTTTCTGGAAATATGTGCCCAGTAATATCAGGAATCCCAGGCACAGTATTATCAGGAATCCACGGCCCAGGATTTTCAGGAAACCAGGGCCCAGTATTATCAGGAATCCCAGCCCCAGTATTATTAGGAAACCACAGCCCAGAATTTTCAGGAAACCAGGGCCCAGTATTATCAGGTATACCAGGTCCAGTGTTATCAGGAATCCTGGCTCCAGTATCATCAGGAAACCACAGCCCAGTATTATCAGGAATCCCAGGCACAGTATTATCAGGAATCCACGGCCCAGGATTTTCAGGAAACTTGTGCCCAGTATTATCAGGAATCCCAGTCCCATTATTATCAGGAAACCACAGCACAGGATTTTCAGGAAACCTGGGCAAAGTATTATCAGGAATTCCAGGCCAAGCATTATCAGGATTCCCGGGCCCATATTATCAGGAATCCCGGGTCCAGAATTATCAGGAAACCTGGGCCCAGTATTATCAGGAATACCAGGTCCAGTGTTATCAGGAATCCTGGCTCCAGTATTATCAGCAATCCTGGGTCCAGAATTATCATGAAACCTGGGCCCAGTATTATCAGGAATCCTGGGTCCAGAATTATCAGGAATACCGGGTCCAGGATTATCAGGAAATCTGGGCCCAGTATTATCAGGAATCCTGGGTCCAGAATTATCAGCAAACCAGGGCCCAGTATTATCAGGAAACCTGGGCCCAGGATTATTAGGAAACCTGGGCCCAGGATTATTAGGAATCCTGGGTGCAGAATTATCAGGAAACCAGGGCCCAGTATTATCAGGAATCCAAGGACCAAAATTATCAGGAAACCAGGGCCCAGTATTATCAGGATTCCCGGGCCCACTATTATCAGGAATCCTGGGTCCAGAATTATCAGGAATCCCTGGCTCAGGATTATCAGGAAATTTGGGCCAAGGATTACCAGGAATCAAGGGTCCAGAATTATCAGGAATCCCGGGCCCAGTATTATCAGTAATCCTGGGTCCAGAATTATCTGGAAACCTGGGCCCAGTATTATCAGGAATCCTGGATCCAGAATTATCAGGAAAACTGGGCTCAGTATTATCAGGAATCCAAGTCCAGAATTATCAGGAAACCAGGGCCGAGTATTATCAGGAATCCTGGGTCCAGAATTATCAGGAATCCTGGGTCCAGAATTATCAGTAAACCAGGGCCCAGTATTATCAGGAATCCTGAGTCCAGAATTATCAGGAAACCAGGGCCTAGTATTATCAGGAATCCTGGGTCCAGAATTATCATGAATCCTGGGTCCAGAATTATCAGAAACCAGGGCCCAGTATTATCAGGAATCCTGGATCCAGAATTATCAGGAACCCTGGGTCCAGAATTATCAGGAATCCTGGGTCCAGAATTATCAGTAAACCAGGGCCCAGTATTATCAGGAATCCTGGGTCCAGAATTATCAGGAACCCTGGGTCCAGAATTATCAGGAATCCTGGGCCCAGGATTATCAGGAAACCCGAATCCAGGATTATCAGGAAACCCGGGTCCAGTATTATCAGGAACCCAGGGCCCAGTATTATAAGGAAGCCAGGGCGCAGGATTTTCTGGAAATATGTGCCCACTAATATCAGGAATCCCAGGCACAGTATTATCAGGAATTCACGGCCCAGGATTTTCAGGAAACCAGGGCCCAGTATTATCAGGAATCCCAGCCCCAGTGTTATCAGGAAACCACAGCCCAGAATTTTCAGGAAACCAGGGCCCAGTATTATCAGGTATACCAGGTCCAGTGTTATCAGGAATCCTGGCTCCAGTATCATCAGGAAACCACAGCCCAGTATTATCAGGAATCCCAGGCACAGTATTATCAGGAATCCACGGCCCAGGATTTTCAGGAAACTTGTGCCCAGCATTATCAGGAATCTCAGTCCCAGTATTATCAGGAAACCACGGCCCAGGATTTTCAGGAAACCTGGGCAAAGTATTATCAGGAATTCCAGGCCAAGCATTATCAGGAATCCCGGGCCCATATTATCAGGAATCCCGGGTCCAGAATTATCAGGAAACCTGGGCCCAGGATTATCAGGAAACCAGGGCCCAGTATTATCAGGAATCCTGCGGCCAGAATTATCAGGAAACCAGGGCCCAGTGTTATCAGGAATACCAGGTCCAGTGTTATCAGGAATCCTGGCTCCAGTATTATCAGCAATCCTGGGTCCAGAATTATCAGGAAACCAGGGCCCAGTATTATCAGGAATCCTGGGTCCAGAATTATCAGGAATACCGGGTCCAGGATTATCAGGAAATCTGGGCCCAGGATTAGCAGGAATCCTGGGTCCAGAATTATCAGCAAACCAGGGCCCAGAATTATCAGGAAACCAGGGCCCAGTATTATCAGGAATCCAAGGACCAAAATTATCAGGAAACCAGGGCCCAGTATTATCAGGATTCCATGGCCCACTATTATCAGGAATCCTGGGTCCAGAATTATCAGGAATCCCTGGCTCAGGATTATCAGGAAATTTGGGCCAAGGATTACCAGGAATCCCGGGTCCAGAATTATCAGGAATCCCTGGCTCAGGATTATCAGGAAAGTTGGGCCAAGGATTACCAGGAATCCCGGGTCCAGGATTTTCAGGAAACCAGGGCCCAGTATAATTAGGAATCCCGGGCCCAGGATTATCAGTAATCCTGGGTCCAGAATTATCAGGAATCCAGCGTCCAGAATGAACAGGAAACCAGGGCCCAGTATTATCAGGAAAACTGGGTCCAGAATTATCATGAATCCTGGGTCCAGAATTATCAGAAACCAGGGCCCAGTATTATCAGGAATCCTGGGTCCAGAATTATCATGAATCCTGGGTCCAGAATTATCAGAAACCAGGGCCCAGTATTATCAGAAATCCTGGGTCCAGATTTATCAGGAATCCTGGGTCCAGAATTATCAGGAATCCTGGGTCCAGAATTATCAGAAACCAGGGCCCAGTATTATCAGGAATTCTGGGCCCAGGATTATCAGGAAACCCGAATCCAGGATTATCAGGAAACCCGGGTCCAGTATTATCAGGAAGCCAGGGCCCAGTATTATAAGGAAGCCAGGGCCCAGGATTTTCTGGAAATATGTGCCCTGTATTATCAGGAATCCCAGGCACAGTATTATCAGGAATCCACAGCCCAGGATTTTCAGGAAACTTGTGCCCAGTATTATCAGGAATCCCAGGCCCAGTTTATCAGGAAACCACGGCCCAGGATTTTCAGGAAACCTGGGCAAAGTATTGTCAGGAATTCCAGGCCAAGCATTATCAGGAATCCCGGGCCCATATTATCAGGAATCCCTGGTCCAGAATTATCAGGAAACCTGGGCACAGTATTATCAGCAATCCTGGGTCCAGAATTATCAGGAAACCAGGGCCCAGTATCATCAGGAATCCTGGGTCCAAAATTATCATGAATACCAGGTCCAGGATTATCAGGAAATCTGGGCCCAGGATTATCAGGAATCCTGGGTCCAGAATTATCAGCAAACCAGGGCCCAGTATTATCAGGAAACCTGGGCCCAGGATTATTAGGAATCCTGGGTCCAGAATTATCAGGAAACCAGGGCCCAGTATTATCAGGAATCCCAGGACCAAAATTATCAGGAAACCAGGGCCCAGTATTATCAGGATTCCCGGGCCCAGTATTATCAGGAATCCCAGGACCAGAATTATCAGCAAACCAGGCCCCATTATTATATGGAATCCTAGGTCCAGAATTATCAGGAATCCCTGGCTCAGGATTATCAGGAAATTTGGGCCAAGGATTACCAGGAATCCCGGGTCCAGAATTATCAGGAAACCAGGGCCCAGTATAATTAGGAATCCCGGGCCCAGTATTATCAATAATCCTGGGTCCCGAATTATCAGGAATCCTGCGTCCAGAATGAACAGGAAACCAGGGCCCAGTATTATCAGGAAAACTGGGCCCAGGATTATCAGGAATCTTGGGCCCAGAATTATCAGGAAACCAAGGCCCTGTATTATCAGGAATCCTGTATCCAGAATTATCAGAAACCAGGGCCGAGTATTATCAGGAATCCTGGGTCCAGAATTATCAGAAACCAGGGCACAGTATTATCAGGAATCCTGAGTCCAGAATTATCAGGAATTCTGGGTCCAGAATTATCAGAAACCAGGGCCCAGGATTATCAGGAACCCTGGGCCCAGGATTATCAGAAATCCCGGGTCCAGGATTATCAGGAAGCCCGGGTCCAGGATTATCAGGAATCCCGGGTCCAGGATTATCAGGAATCCCGGGCACAGTATTATCAGGAATCCCGGGCCCATTATTATCAGGAAACCCGAATCCAGGATTATCAGGAAACCCGGGTCCAGTATTATCAAGAAGCCAGTGCCCAGTATTATCAGGAAGCCAGGGCCCAGGATTTTCTGGAAATATGTGCCCAGTATTATGAGGAATCCCAGGCACAGTATTATCAGGAATCCACGGCCCAGGTTTTCAGGAAACTTGTGCCCAGAATTATCAGGAATCCCTGGCTCAGGATTATCAGGAAATTTGGGCCAAGGATTACCAGGAATCCCGGGTCCAGAATTATCATGAATCCTGGGTCCAGAATTATCAGAAACCAGGGCCCAGTATTATCAGGAATCCTGGGTCCAGATTTATCAGGAATCCCGGGCCCAGTATTATCAATAATCCTGGGTCCCGAATTATCAGGAGTCCTGCATCCAGAATGAACAGGAAACCAGGGCCCAGTATTATCAGGAAAACTGGGCCCAGGATTATCAGCAATCTTGGGCCCAGAATTATCAGGAAACCAAGGCCCTGTATTATCAGGAATCCTGGGTCCAGAATTATCTGGAAACCTGGGTCCAGATTTATCAGGAATCCCGGGCCCAGTATTATCAATAATCCTGGGTCCCGAATTATCAGGAGTCCTGCGTCCAGAATGAACAGGAAACCAGGGCCCAGTATTATCAGGAAAACTGGGCCCAGGATTATCAGGAATCTTGGGCCCAGAATTATCAGGAAACCAAGGCCCTGTATTATCAGGAATCCTGGGTCCAGAATTATCAGAAACCAGGGCCGAGTATTATCAGGAATCCCTGGCTCAGGATTATCAGGAAATTTGGGCCAAGGATTACCAGGAATCCCCGGTCCAGAATTATCAGGAAACAAGGACCCAGTATAATTAGGAATCCCGGGCCCAGTATTATCAATAATCCTGGGTCCCGAATTATCAGGAATCCTGCGTCCAGAATGAACAGGAAACCAGGGCCCAGTATTATCAGGAAAACTGGGCCCAGGATTATCAGGAATCTTGGGCCCAGAATTATCAGGAAACCAAGGCCCTGTATTATCAGGAATCCTGGGTCCAGAATTATCTGGAAACCTGGGCCCAGTATTATCAGGAATCCTGTATCCAGAATTATCAGAAACCAGGGCCGAGTATTATCAGGAATCCTGGGTCCAGAATTATCAGAAACCAGGGCACAGTATTATCAGGAATCCTGAGTCCAGAATTATCAGGAATCCTGTGTCCAGAATTATCAGAAACCAGGGCCCAGCATTATCAGGAATCCTGGGCCCAGGATTATCAGAAATCCCGGGTCCAGGATTATCAGGAATCCCGGGCACAGTATTATCAGGAATCCCGGGCCCATTATTATCAGGAAACCCGAATCCAGGATTATCAGGAAACCCGGGTCCAGTATTATCAAGAAGCCAGTGCCCAGTATTATCAGGAAGCCAGGGCCCAGGATTTTCTGGAAATATGTGCCCAGTATTATCAGGAATCCCAGGCACAGTATTATCAGGAATCCACGGCCCAGGATTTTCAGGAAACTTGTGCCCAGAATTATCAGGAATCCCTGGCTCAGGATTATCAGGAAATTTGGGCCAAGGATTACCAGGAATCCCGGGCCCAGTATTATCAGTAATCCTGGGTCCAGAATTATCTGGAAACCTGGGCCCAGTATTATCAGGAATCCTGGATCCAGAATTATCAGGAAAACTGGGCTCAGTATTATCAGGAATCCAAGTCCAGAATTATCAGGAAACCAGGGCCGAGTATTATCAGGAATCCTGGGTCCAGAATTATCAGGAAACCTTGGCCCAGAATTATCAGGAATCCTGGGTCCAGAATTATCAGTAAACCAGGGCCCAGTATTATCAGGAATCCTGAGTCCAGAATTATCAGGAAACCAGGGCCTAGTATTATCAGGAATCCAGGGTCCAGAATTATCAGGAAACCAGGGTCCAGAATTATCAGAAACCAGGGCCCAGTATTATCAGGAATCCTGGGTCCAGATTTATCAGGAATCCTGGGTCCCGAATTATCAGGAATCCTGGGCCCAGGATTATCAGAAACCAGGGCCCAGTATTATCAGGAATCCTGGGCCCAGGATTATCAGGAAACCCGAATCCAGGATTATCAGGAAACCCGGGTCCAGTATTATCAGGAACCCAGGGCCCAGTATTATAAGGAAGCCAGGGCGCAGGATTTTCTGGAAATATGTGCCCAGTAATATCAGGAATCCCAGGCACAGTATTATCAGGAATCCACGGCCCAGGATTTTCAGGAAACCAGGGCCCAGTATTATCAGGAATCCCAGCCCCAGTATTATCAGGAAACCACAGCCCAGAATTTTCAGGAAACCAGGGCCCAGTATTATCAGGTATACCAGGTCCAGTGTTATCAGGAATCCTGGCTCCAGTATCATCAGGAAACGACAGCCCAGTATTATCAGGAATCCACGGCCCAGGATTTTCAGGAAACGTGCCCAGTATTATCAGGAATCCCAGTCCCAGTATTATCAGGAAACCACGGCCCAGGATTTTCAGGAAACCTGGGCAAAGTATTATCAGGAATTCCAGGCCAAGCATTATCAGGAATCCCGGGCCCATATTATCAGGAATCCCGGGTCCAGAATTATCAGGAAACCTGGGCCCAGGATTATCAGGAAACCAGGGCCCAGTATTATCAGGAATCCTGCGGCCAGAATTATCAGGAAACCAGGGCCCAGTATTATCAGGAATACCAGGTCCAGTGTTATCAGGAATCCTGGCTCCAGTATTATCAGCAATCCTGGGTCCAGAATTATCAGGAAACCAGGGCCCAGTATTATCAGGAATCCTAGGTCCAGAATTATCAGGAATACCGGGTCCAGGATTATCAGGAAATCTGGGCCGAGTATTATCAGGAATCCTGGGTCCAGAATTATCAGGAATCCTGGGTCCAGAATTATCAGTAAACCAGGGCCCAGTATTATCAGGAATCCTGAGTCCAGAATTATCAGGAAACCAGGGCCTAGTATTATCAGGAATCCTGGGTCCAGAATTATCAGGAAACCAGGGCCCAGTATTATCAGGAATCCTGGGTCCAGAATTATCATGAATCCTGGGTCCAGAATTCTCAGAAACCAGGGCCCAGTATTATCAGGAATCCTGGGTCCAGATTTATCAGGAATCCTGGGTCCAGAATTATCAGGAATCCTGGGCCCAGGATTATCAGAAACCAGGGCCCAGTATTATCAGGAATCCTGGGCCCAGGATTATCAGGAAACCCGAATCCAGGATTATCAGGAAACCCGGGTCCAGTATTATCAGGAACCCAGGGCCCAGTATTTTAAGGAAGCCAGGGCGCAGGATTTTCTGGAAATATGTGCCCAGTAATATCAGGAATCCCAGGCACAGTATTATCAGGAATCCACGGCCCAGGATTTTCAGGAAACCAGGGCCCAGTATTATCAGGAATCCCAGCCCCAGTATTATCAGGAAACCACAGCCCAGAATTTTCAGGAAACCAGGGCCCAGTATTATCAGGTATACCAGGTCCAGTGTTATCAGGAATCCTGGCTCCAGTATCATCAGGAAACCACAGCCCAGTATTATCAGGAATCCCAGGCACAGTATTATCAGGAATCCACGGCCCAGGATTTTCAGGAAACTTGTGCCCAGTATTATCAGGAATCCCAGTCCCAGTATTATCAGGAAACCATGGCCCAGGATTTTCAGGAAACCTGGGCAAAGTATTATCAGGAATTCCAGGCCAAGCATTATCAGGAATCCCGGGCCCATATTATCAGGAATCCTGCAGCCAGAATTATCAGGAAACCAGGGCCCAGTATTATCAGGAATACCAGGTCCAGTGTTATCAGGAATCCTGGCTCCAGTATTATTAGGAAACCTGGGTGCAGAATTATCAGGAAACCAGGGCCCAGTATTATCAGGAATCCAAGGACCAAAATTATCAGGAAACCAGGGCCCAGTATTATCAGGAATCCAAGGACCAAAATTATCAGGAAACCAGGGCCCAGTATTATCAGGATTCCCGGGCCCACTATTATCAGGAATCCTGGGTCCAGAATTATCAGGAATCCCTGGCTCAGGATTATCAGGAAATTTGGGCCAAGGATTACCAGGAATCCCGGGTCCAGAATTATCAGGAATCCCTGGCTCAGGATTATCAGGAAATTTGGGCCAAGGATTACCAGGAATCCCGGGTCCAGAATTATCAGGAATCCCTGGCTCAGGATTATCAGGAAATTTGGGCCAAGGATTACCAGGAATCCCGGGTCCAGAATTATCAGGAAACCAGGGCCCAGTATAATTAGGAATCCCGCGTCCAGTATTATCAGTAATCCTGGGTCCAGAATTATCAGGAATCCAGCGTCCAGAATGAACAGGAAACCAGGGCCCAGTATTATCAGGAAAACTGGGCCCAGGATTATCAGGAATCTTGGTCCCAGAATTATCAGGAAACCAGGGCCCAGTATTATCAGGAATCCTGGGTCCAGAATTATTATGAATCCTGGGTCCAGAATTATCAGAAACCAGGGCCCAGTATTATCAGGAATCCTGGGTCCAGATTTATCAGGAATCCTGGGTCCAGAATTATCAGGAATCCTGGGCCCAGGATTATCAGAAACCAGGGCCCAGTATTATCAGGAATCCTGGGCCCAGGATTATCAGGAAACCCGAATCCAGGATTATCAGGAAACCCGGGTCCAGTATTATCAGGAACCCAGGGCCCAGTATTATAAGGAAGCCAGGGCGCAGGATTTTCTGGAAATATGTGCCCAGTAATATCAGGAATCCCAGGCACAGTATTATCAGGAATCCACGGCCCAGGATTTTCAGGAAACCAGGGCCCAGTATTATCAGGAATCCCAGCCCCAGTATTATCAGGAAACCACAGCCCAGAATTTTCAGGAAACCAGGGCCCAGTATTATCAGGTATACCAGGTCCAGTGTTATCAGGAATCCTGGCTCCAGTATCATCAGGAAACGACAGCCCAGTATTATCAGGAATCCACGGCCCAGGATTTTCAGGAAACGTGCCCAGTATTATCAGGAATCCCAGTCCCAGTATTATCAGGAAACCACGGCCCAGGATTTTCAGGAAACCTGGGCAAAGTATTATCAGGAATTCCAGGCCAAGCATTATCAGGAATCCCGGGCCCATATTATCAGGAATCCCGGGTCCAGAATTATCAGGAAACCTGGGCCCAGGATTATCAGGAAACCAGGGCCCAGTATTATCAGGAATCCTGCGGCCAGAATTATCAGGAAACCAGGGCCCAGTATTATCAGGAATACCAGGTCCAGTGTTATCAGGAATCCTGGCTCCAGTATTATCAGCAATCCTGGGTCCAGAATTATCAGGAAACCAGGGCCCAGTATTATCAGGAATCCTAGGTCCAGAATTATCAGGAATACCGGGTCCAGGATCATCAGGAAATCTGGGCCGAGTATTATCAGGAATCCTGGGTCCAGAATTATCAGGAATCCTGGGTCCAGAATTATCAGTAAACCAGTGCCCAGTATTATCAGGAATCCTGAGTCCAGAATTATCAGGAAACCAGGGCCTAGTATTATCAGGAATCCTGGGTCCAGAATTATCAGGAAACCAGGGCCCAGTATTATCAGGAATCCTGGGTCCAGAATTATCATGAATCCTGGGTCCAGAATTCTCAGAAACCAGGGCCCAGTATTATCAGGAATCCTGGGTCCAGATTTATCAGGAATCCTGGGTCCAGAATTATCAGGAATCCTGGGCCCAGGATTATCAGAAACCAGGGCCCAGTATTATCAGGAATCCTGGGCCCAGGATTATCAGGAAACCCGAATCCAGGATTATCAGGAAACCCGGGTCCAGTATTATCAGGAACCCAGGGCCCAGTATTTTAAGGAAGCCAGGGCGCAGGATTTTCTGGAAATATGTGCCCAGTAATATCAGGAATCCCAGGCACAGTATTATCAGGAATCCACGGCCCAGGATTTTCAGGAAACCAGGGCCCAGTATTATCAGGAATCCCAGCCCCAGTATTATCAGGAAACCACAGCCCAGAATTTTCAGGAAACCAGGGCCCAGTATTATCAGGTATACCAGGTCCAGTGTTATCAGGAATCCTGGCTCCAGTATCATCAGGAAACCACAGCCCAGTATTATCAGGAATCCCAGGCACAGTATTATCAGGAATCCACGGCCCAGGATTTTCAGGAAACTTGTGCCCAGTATTATCAGGAATCCCAGTCCCAGTATTATCAGGAAACCATGGCCCAGGATTTTCAGGAAACCTGGGCAAAGTATTATCAGGAATTCCAGGCCAAGCATTATCAGGAATCCCGGGCCCATATTATCAGGAATCCTGCAGCCAGAATTATCAGGAAACCAGGGCCCAGTATTATCAGGAATACCAGGTCCAGTGTTATCAGGAATCCTGGCTCCAGTATTATTAGGAAACCTGGGTGCAGAATTATCAGGAAACCAGGGCCCAGTATTATCAGGAATCCAAGGACCAAAATTATCAGGAAACCAGGGCCCAGTATTATCAGGAATCCAAGGACCAAAATTATCAGGAAACCAGGGCCCAGTATTATCAGGATTCCCGGGCCCACTATTATCAGGAATCCTGGGTCCAGAATTATCAGGAATCCCTGGCTCAGGATTATCAGGAAATTTGGGCCAAGGATTACCAGGAATCCCGGGTCCAGAATTATCAGGAATCCCTGGCTCAGGATTATCAGGAAATTTGGGCCAAGGATTACCAGGAATCCCGGGTCCAGAATTATCAGGAATCCCTGGCTCAGGATTATCAGGAAATTTGGGCCAAGGATTACCAGGAATCCCGGGTCCAGAATTATCAGGAAACCAGGGCCCAGTATAATTAGGAATCCCGCGTCCAGTATTATCAGTAATCCTGGGTCCAGAATTATCAGGAATAAAGCGTCCAGAATGAACAGGAAACCAGGGCCCAGTATTATCAGGAAAACTGGGCCCAGGATTATCAGGAATCTTGGTCCCAGAATTATCAGGAAACCAGGGCCCAGTATTATCAGGAATCCTGGGTCCAGAATTATTATGAATCCTGGGTGCAGAATTATCAGAAACCAGGGCCCAGTATTATCAGGAATCCTGGGTCCAGATTTATCAGGAATCCTGGGTCCAGAATTATCAGGAATCCTGGGCCCAGGATTATCAGAAACCAGGGCCCAGTATTATCAGGAATCCTGGGCCCAGGATTATCAGGAAACCCGAATCCAGGATTATCAGGAAACCCGGGTCCAGTATTATCAGGAACCCAGGGCCCAGTATTATAAGGAAGCCAGGGCGCAGGATTTTCTGGAAATATGTGCCCAGTAATATCAGGAATCCCAGGCACAGTATTATCAGGAATCCACGGCCCAGGATTTTCAGGAAACCAGGGCCCAGTATTATCAGGAATCCCAGCCCCAGTATTATCAGGAAACCACAGCCCAGAATTTTCAGGAAACCAGGGCCCAGTATTATCAGGTATACCAGGTCCAGTGTTATCAGGAATCCTGGCTCCAGTATCATCAGGAAACGACAGCCCAGTATTATCAGGAATCCACGGCCCAGGATTTTCAGGAAACGTGCCCAGTATTATCAGGAATCCCAGTCCCAGTATTATCAGGAAACCACGGCCCAGGATTTTCAGGAAACCTGGGCAAAGTATTATCAGTAATTCCAGGCCAAGCATTATCAGGAATCCCGGGCCCATATTATCAGGAATCCCGGGTCCAGAATTATCAGGAAACCTGGGCCCAGGATTATCAGGAAACCAGGGCCCAGTATTATCAGGAATCCTGCGGCCAGAATTATCAGGAAACCAGGGCCCAGTATTATCAGGAATACCAGGTCCAGTGTTATCAGGAATCCTGGCTCCAGTATTATCAGCAATCCTGGGTCCAGAATTATCAGGAAACCAGGGCCCAGTATTATCAGGAATCCTAGGTCCAGAATTATCAGGAATACCGGGTCCAGGATTATCAGGAAATCTGGGCCGAGTGTTATCAGGAATCCTGGGTCCAGAATTATCAGGAATCCTGGGTCCAGAATTATCAGTAAACCAGTGCCCAGTATTATCAGGAATCCTGAGTCCAGAATTATCAGGAAACCAGGGCCTAGTATTATCAGGAATCCTGGGTCCAGAATTATCAGGAAACCAGGGCCCAGTATTATCAGGAATCCTGGGTCCAGAATTATCATGAATTCTGGGTCCAGAATTCTCAGAAACCAGGGCCCAGTATTATCAGGATTCCTGGGTCCAGATTTATCAGGAATCCTGGGTCCAGAATTATCAGGAATCCTGGGCCCAGGATTATCAGAAACCAGGGCCCAGTATTATCAGGAATCCTGGGCCCAGGATTATCAGGAAACCCGAATCCAGGATTATCAGGAAACCCGGGTCCAGTATTATCAGGAACCCAGGGCCCAGTATTTTAAGGAAGCCAGGGCGCAGGATTTTCTGGAAATATGTGCCCAGTAATATCAGGAATCCCAGGCACAGTATTATCAGGAATCCACGGCCCAGGATTTTCAGGAAACCAGGGCCCAGTATTATCAGGAATCCCAGCCCCAGTATTATCAGGAAACCACAGCCCAGGATTTTCAGGAAACCAGGGCCCAGTATTATCAGGTATACCAGGTCCAGTGTTATCAGGAATCCTGGCTCCAGTATCATCAGGAAACCACAGCCCAGTATTATCAGGAATCCCAGGCACAGTATTATCAGGAATCCACGGCCCAGGATTTTCAGGAAACTTGTGCCCAGTATTATCAGGAATCCCAGTCCCAGTATTATCAGGAAACCACGGCCCAGGATTTTCAGGAAACCTGGGCAAAGTATTATCAGGAATTCCAGGCCAAGCATTATCAGGAATCCCGGGCCCATATTATCAGGAATCCTGCAGCCAGAATTATCAGGAAACCAGGGCCCAGTATTATCAGGAATACCAGGTCCAGTGTTATCAGGAATCCTGGCTCCAGTATTATTAGGAAACCTGGGTGCAGAATTATCAGGAAACCAGGGCCCAGTATTATCAGGAATCCAAGGACCAAAATTATCAGGAAACCAGGGCCCAGTATTATCAGGATTCCCGGGCCCACTATTATCAGGAATCCTGGGTCCAGAATTATCAGGAATCCCTGGCTCAGGATTATCAGGAAATTTGGGCCAAGGATTACCAGGAATCCCGGGTCCAGAATTATCAGGAATCCCTGGCTCAGGATTATCAGGAAATTTGGGCCAAGGATTACCAGGAATCCCGGGTCCAGAATTATCAGGAATCCCTGGCTCAGGATTATCAGGAAATTTGGGCCAAGGATTACCAGGAATCCCGGGTCCAGAATTATCAGGAAACCAGGGCCCAGTATAATTAGGAATCCCGCGTCCAGTATTATCAGTAATCCTGGGTCCAGAATTATCAGGAATCCAGCGTCCAGAATGAACAGGAAACCAGGGCCCAGTATTATCAGGAAAACTGGGCCCAGGATTATCAGGAATCTTGGTCCCAGAATTATCAGGAAACCAGGGCCCAGTATTATCAGGAATCCTGGGTCCAGAATTATTATGAATCCTGGGTCCAGAATTATCAGAAACCAGGGCCCAGTATTATCAGGAATCCTGGGTCCAGATTTATCAGGAATCCTGGGTCCAGAATTATCAGGAATCCTGGGCCCAGGATTATCAGGAAACCCGAATCCAGGATTATCAGGAAACCCGGGTCCAGTATTATCAGGAACCCAGGGCCCAGTATTATAAGGAAGCCAGGGCGCAGGATTTTCTGGAAATATGTGCCCAGTAATATCAGGAATCCCAGGCACAGTATTATCAGGAATCCACGGCCCAGGATTTTCAGGAAACCAGGGCCCAGTATTATCAGGAATCCCAGCCCCAGTATTATCAGGAAACCACAGCCCAGAATTTTCAGGAAACCAGGGCCCAGTATTATCAGGTATACCAGGTCCAGTGTTATCAGGAATCCTGGCTCCAGTATCATCAGGAAACCACAGCCCAGTATTATCAGGAATCCATGGCCCAGGATTTTCAGGAAACATGTGCCCAGTATTATCAGGAATCCCAGTCCCAGTATTATCAGGAAACCACGGCCCAGGATTTTCAGGAAACCTGGGCAAAGTATTATCAGGAATTCCAGGCCAAGCATTATCAGGAATCCCGGGCCCATATTATCAGGAATCCCGGGTCCAGAATTATCAGGAAACCTGGGCCCAGGATTATCAGGAAACCAGGGCCCAGTATTATCAGGAATCCTGCGGCCAGAATTATCAGGAAACCAGGGCCCAGTATTATCAGGAATACCAGGTCCAGTGTTATCAGGAATCCTGGCTCCAGTATTATCAGCAATCCTGGGTCCAGAATTATCAGGAAACCAGGGCCCAGTATTATCAGGAATCCTAGGTCCAGAATTATCAGGAATACCGGGTCCAGGATTATCAGGAAATCTGGGCCGAGTATTATCAGGAATCCTGGGTCCAGAATTATCAGGAATCCTGGGTCCAGAATTATCAGTAAACCAGGGCCCAGTATTATCAGGAATCCTGAGTCCAGAATTATCAGGAAACCAGGGCCTAGTATTATCAGGAATCCTGGGTCCAGAATTATCAGGAAACCAGGGCCCAGTATTATCAGGAATCCTGGGTCCAGAATTATCATGAATCCTGGGTCCAGAATTCTCAGAAACCAGGGCCCAGTATTATCAAGAATCCTGGGTCCAGATTTATCAGGAATCCTGGGTCCAGAATTATCAGGAATCCTGGGCCCAGGATTATCAGAAACCAGGGCCCAGTATTATCAGGAATCCTGGGCCCAGGATTATCAGGAAACCCGAATCCAGGATTATCAGGAAACCCGGGTCCAGTATTATCAGGAACCCAGGGCCCAGTATTTTAAGGAAGCCAGGGCGCAGGATTTTCTGGAAATATGTGCCCAGTAATATCAGGAATCCCAGGCACAGTATTATCAGGAATCCACGGCCCAGGATTTTCAGGAAACCAGGGCCCAGTATTATCAGGAATCCCAGCCCCAGTATTATCAGGAAACCACAGCCCAGAATTTTCAGGAAACCAGGGCCCAGTATTATCAGGTATACCAGGTCCAGTGTTATCAGGAATCCTGGCTCCAGTATCATCAGGAAACCACAGCCCAGTATTATCAGGAATCCCAGGCACAGTATTATCAGGAATCCACGGCCCAGGATTTTCAGGAAACTTGTGCCCAGTATTATCAGGAATCCCAGTCCCAGTATTATCAGGAAACCACGGCCCAGGATTTTCAGGAAACCTGGGCAAAGTATTATCAGGAATTCCAGGCCAAGCATTATCAGGAATCCCGGGCCCATATTATCAGGAATCCTGCAGCCAGAATTATCAGGAAACCAGGGCCCAGTATTATCAGGAATACCAGGTCCAGTGTTATCAGGAATCCTGGCTCCAGTATTATTAGGAATCCTGGGTGCAGAATTATCAGGAAACCAGGGCCCAGTATTATCAGGAATCCAAGGACCAAAATTATCAGGAAACCAGGGCCCAGTATTATCAGGATTCCCGGGCCCACTATTATCAGGAATCCTGGGTCCAGAATTATCAGGATCCCTGGCTCAGGATTATCAGGAAATTTGGGCCAAGGATTACCAGGAATCCCGGGTCCAGAATTATCAGGAATCCCTGGCTCAGGATTATCAGGAAATTTGGGCCAAGGATTACCAGGAATCCCGGGTCCAGAATTATCAGGAATCCCTGGCTCAGGATTATCAGGAAATTTGGGCCAAGGATTACCAGGAATCAAGGGTCCAGAATTATCAGGAAACCCGGGCCCAGTATAATTAGGAATCCCGCGTCCAGTATTATCAGTAATCCTGGGTCCAGAATTATCAGGAATCCAGCGTCCAGAATGAACAGGAAACCAGGGCCCAGTATTATCAGGAAAACTGGGCCCAGGATTATCAGGAATCTTGGTCCCAGAATTATCAGGAAACCAGGGCCCAGTATTATCAGGAATCCTGGGTCCAGAATTATCATGAATCCTGGGTCCAGAATTATCAGAAACCAGGGCCCAGTATTATCAGGAATCCTGGGTCCAGATTTATCAGGAATCCTGGTTCCAGAATTATCAGGAATCCTGGGCCCAGGATTATCAGAAACCAGGGCCCAGTATTATCAGGAATCCTGGGCCCAGGATTATCAGGAAACCCGAATCCAGGATTATCAGGAAACCCGGGTCCAGTATTATCAGGAACCCAGGGCCCAGTATTATAAGGAAGCCAGGGCGCAGGATTTTCTGGAAATATGTGCCCAGTAATATCAGGAATCCCAGGCACAGTATTATCAGGAATCCACGGCCCAGGATTTTCAGGAAACCAGGGCCCAGTATTATCAGGAATCCCAGCCCCAGTATTATCAGGAAACCACAGCCCAGAATTTTCAGGAAACCAGGGCCCAGTATTATCAGGTATACCAGGTCCAGTGTTATCAGGAATCCTGGCTCCAGTATCATCAGGAAACCACAGCCCAGTATTATCAGGAATCCACGGCCCAGGATTTTCAGGAAACATGTGCCCAGTATTATCAGGAATCCCAGTCCCAGTATTATCAGGAAACCACGGCCCAGGATTTTCAGGAAACCTGGGCAAAGTATTATCAGGAATTCCAGGCCAAGCATTATCAGGAATCCCGGGCCCATATTATCAGGAATCCCGGGTCCAGAATTATCAGGAAACCTGGGCCCAGGATTATCAGGAAACCAGGGCCCAGTATTATCAGGAATCCTGGGTCCAGAATTATCAGGAATACCGGGTCCAGGATTATCAGGAAATCTGGGCCGAGTATTATCAGGAATCCTGGGTCCAGAATTATCAGGAATCCTGGGTCCAGAATTATCAGTAAACCAGGGCCCAGTATTATCAGGAATCCTGAGTCCAGAATTATCAGGAAACCAGGGCCTAGTATTATCAGGAATCCTGGGTCCAGAATTATCAGGAAACCAGGGCCCAGTATTATCAGGAATCCTGGGTCCAGAATTATCATGAATCCTGGGTCCAGAATTCTCAGAAACCAGGGCCCAGTATTATCAGGAATCCTGGGTCCAGATTTATCAGGAAACCCGAATCCAGGATTATCAGGAAACCCGGGTCCAGTATTATCAGGAACCCAGGGCCCAGTATTTTAAGGAAGCCAGGGCGCAGGATTTTCTGGAAATATGTGCCCAGTAATATCAGGAATCCCAGGCACAGTATTATCAGGAATCCACGGCCCAGGATTTTCAGGAAACCAGGGTCCAGTATTATCAGGAATCCCAGCCCCAGTATTATTAGGAAACCACAGCCCAGAATTTTCAGGAAACCAGGGCCCAGTATTATCAGGTATACCAGGTCCAGTGTTATCAGGAAACCACGGCACAGGATTTTCAGGAAACCTGGGCAAAGTATTATCAGGAATTCCAGGCCAAGCATTATCAGGATTCCCGGGCCCATATTATCAGGAATCCCGGGTCCAGAATTATCAGGAAACCTGGGCCCAGTATTATCAGGAATACCAGGTCCAGTGTTATCAGGAATCCTGGCTCCAGTATTATCAGCAATCCTGGGTCCAGAATTATCATGAAACCTGGGCCCAGTATTATCAGGAATCCTGGGTCCAGAATTATCAGGAATACCGGGTCCAGGATTATCAGGAAATCTGGGCCCAGTATTATCAGGAATCCTGGGTCCAGAATTATCAGCAAACCAGGGCCCAGTATTATCAGGAAACCTGGGCCCAGGATTATTAGGAATCCTGGGTGCAGAATTATCAGGAAACCAGGGCCCAGTATTATCAGGAATCCAAGGACCAAAATTATCAGGAAACCAGGGCCCAGTATTATCAGGATTCCCGGGCCCACTATTATCAGGAATCCTGGGTCCAGAATTATCAAGAATCCCTGGCTCAGGATTATCAGGAAATTTGGGCCAAGGATTACCAGGAATCAAGGGTCCAGAATTATCAGGAATCCCGGGCCCAGTATTATCAGGAATCCTGGATCCAGAATTATCAGGAAAACTGGGCTCAGTATTATCAGGAATCCAAGTCCAGAATTATCAGGAAACCAGGGCCGAGTATTATCAGGAATCCTGGGTCCAGAATTATCAGGAAACCTTGGCCCAGAATTATCAGGAATCCTGGGTCCAGAATTATCAGTAAACCAGGGCCCAGTATTATCAGGAATCCTGAGTCCAGAATTATCAGGAAACCAGGGCCTAGTATTATCAGGAATCCTGGGTCCAGAATTATCATGAATCCTGGGTCCAGAATTATCAGAAACCAGCGCCCAGTATTATCAGGAATCCTGGATCCAGAATTATCAGGAACCCTGGGTCCAGAATTATCAGGAATCCTGGGTCCAGAATTATCAGTAAACCAGGGCCCAGTATTATCAGGAATCCTGGGTCCAGAATTATCAGGAACCCTGGGTCCAGAATTATCAGGAATCCTGGGCCCAGGATTATCAGGAAACCCGAATCCAGGATTATCAGGAAACCCGGGTCCAGTATTTTCAGGAACCCAGGGCCCAGTATTATAAGGAAGCCAGGGCGCAGGATTTTCTGGAAATATGTGCCCAGTAATATCAGGAATCCCAGGCACAGTATTATCAGGAATCCACGGCCCAGGATTTTCAGGAAACTTGTGCCCAGTATTATCAGGAATCCCAGCCCCAGTATTATCAGGAAACCACAGCCCAGAATTTTCAGGAAACCAGGGCCCAGTATTATCAGGTATACCAGGTCCAGTGTTATCAGGAATCCTGGCTCCAGTATCATCAGGAAACCACAGCCCAGTATTATCAGGAATCCACGGCCCAGGATTTTCAGGAAACATGTGCCCAGTATTATCAGGAATCCCAGTCCCAGTATTATCAGGAAACCACGGCCCAGGATTTTCAGGAAACCTGGGCAAAGTATTATCAGGAATTCCAGGCCAAGCATTATCAGGAATCCCGGGCCCATATTATCAGGAAACCCGGGTCCAGAATTATCAGGAAACCTGGGCCCAGGATTATCAGGAAACCAGGGCCCAGTATTATCAGGAATCCTGCGGCCAGAATTATCAGGAAACCAGGGCCCAGTATTATCAGGAATACCAGGTCCAGTGTTATCAGGAATCCTGGCTCCAGTATTATCAGCAATCCTGGGTCCAGAATTATCAGGAAACCAGGGCCCAGTATTATCAGGAATCCTGGGTCCAGAATTATCAGGAATACCGGGTCCAGGATTATCAGGAAATCTGGGCCGAGTATTATCAGGAATCCTGGGTCCAGAATTATCAGGAATCCTGGGTCCAGAATTATCAGTAAACCAGGGCCCAGTATTATCAGGAATCCTGAGTCCAGAATTATCAGGAAACCAGGGCCTAGTATTATCAGGAATCCTGGGTCCAGAATTATCAGGAAACCAGGGCCCAGTATTATCAGGAATCCTGGGTCCAGAATTATCATGAATCCTGGGTCCAGAATTCTCAGAAACCAGGGCCCAGTATTATCAGGAATCCTGGGTCCAGATTTATCAGGAATCCTGGGTCCAGAATTATCAGGAATCCTGGGCCCAGGATTATCAGAAACCAGGGCCCAGTATTATCAGGAATCCTGGGCCCAGGATTATCAGGAAACCCGAATCCAGGATTATCAGGAAACCCGGGTCCAGTATTATCAGGAACCCAGGGCCCAGTATTTTAAGGAAGCCAGGGCGCAGGATTTTCTGGAAATATGTGCCCAGTAATATCAGGAATCCCAGGCACAGTATTATCAGGAATCCACGGCCCAGGATTTTCAGGAAACCAGGGCCCAGTATTATCAGGAATCCCAGCCCCAGTATTATTAGGAAACCACAGCCCAGAATTTTCAGGAAACCAGGGCCCAGTATTATCAGGTATACCAGGTCCAGTGTTATCAGGAATCCTGGCTCCAGTATCATCAGGAAACCACAGCCCAGTATTATCAGGAATCCCAGGCACAGTATTATCAGGAATCCACGGCCCAGGATTTTCAGGAAACTTGTGCCCAGTATTATCAGGAATCCCAGTCCCAGTATTATCAGGAAACCACAGCACAGGATTTTCAGGAAACCTGGGCAAAGTATTATCAGGAATTCCAGGCCAAGCATTATCAGGATTCCCGGGCCCATATTATCAGGAATCCCGGGTCCAGAATTATCAGGAAACCTGGGCCCAGTATTATCAGGAATACCAGGTCCAGTGTTATCAGGAATCCTGGCTCCAGTATTATCAGCAATCCTGGGTCCAGAATTATCATGAAACCTGGGCCCAGTATTATCAGGAATCCTGGGTCCAGAATTATCAGGAATACCGGGTCCAGGATTATCAGGAAATCTGGGCCCAGTATTATCAGGAATCCTGGGTCCAGAATTATCAGCAAACCAGGGCCCAGTATTATCAGGAAACCTGGGCCCAGGATTATTAGGAAACCTGGGCCCAGGATTATTAGGAATCCTGGGTGCAGAATTATCAGGAAACCAGGGCCCAGTATTATCAGGAATCCAAGGACCAAAATTATCAGGAAACCAGGGCCCAGTATTATCAGGATTCCCGGGCCCACTATTATCAGGAATCCTGGGTCCAGAATTATCAGGAATCCCTGGCTCAGGATTATCAGGAAATTTGGGCCAAGGATTACCAGGAATCAAGGGTCCAGAATTATCAGGAATCCCGGGCCCAGTATTATCAGTAATCCTGGGTCCAGAATTATCTGGAAACCTGGGCCCAGTATTATCAGGAATCCTGGATCCAGAATTATCAGGAAAACTGGGCTCAGTATTATCAGGAATCCAAGTCCAGAATTATCAGGAAACCAGGGCCGAGTATTATCAGGAATCCTGGGTCCAGAATTATTAGGAAACCTTGGCCCAGAATTATCAGGAATCCTGGGTCCAGAATTATCAGTAAACCAGGGCCCAGTATTATCAGGAATCCTGAGTCCAGAATTATCAGGAAACCAGGGCCTAGTGTTATCAGGAATCCTGGGTCCAGAATTATCATGAATCCTGGGTCCAGAATTATCAGAAACCAGGGCCCAGTATTATCAGGAATCCTGGATCCAGAATTATCAGGAACCCTGGGTCCAGAATTATCAGGAATCCTGGGTCCAGAATTATCAGTAAACCAGGGCCCAGTATTATCAGGAATCCTGGGTCCAGAATTATCAGGAACCCTGGGTCCAGAATTATCAGGAATCCTGGGCCCAGGATTATCAGGAAACCCGAATCCAGGATTATCAGGAAACCCGGGTCCAGTATTATCAGGAACCCAGGGCCCAGTATTATAAGGAAGCCAGGGCGCAGGATTTTCTGGAAATATGTGCCCACTAATATCAGGAATCCCAGGCACAGTATTATCAGGAATTCACGGCCCAGGATTTTCAGGAAACCAGGGCCCAGTATTATCAGGAATCCCAGCCCCAGTGTTATCAGGAAACCACAGCCCAGAATTTTCAGGAAACCAGGGCCCAGTATTATCAGGTATACCAGGTCCAGTGTTATCAGGAATCCTGGCTCCAGTATCATCAGGAAACCACAGCCCAGTATTATCAGGAATCCCAGGCACAGTATTATCAGGAATCCACGGCCCAGGATTTTCAGGAAACTTGTGCCCAGCATTATCAGGAATCTCAGTCCCAGTATTATCAGGAAACCACGGCCCAGGATTTTCAGGAAACCTGGGCAAAGTATTATCAGGAATTCCAGGCCAAGCATTATCAGGAATCCCGGGCCCATATTATCAGGAATCCCGGGTCCAGAATTATCAGGAAACCTGGGCCCAGGATTATCAGGAAACCAGGGCCCAGTATTATCAGGAATCCTGCGGCCAGAATTATCAGGAAACCAGGGCCCAGTGTTATCAGGAATACCAGGTCCAGTGTTATCAGGAATCCTGGCTCCAGTATTATCAGCAATCCTGGGTCCAGAATTATCAGGAAACCAGGGCCCAGTATTATCAGGAATCCTGGGTCCAGAATTATCAGGAATACCGGGTCCAGGATTATCAGGAAATCTGGGCCCAGGATTAGCAGGAATCCTGGGTCCAGAATTATCAGCAAACCAGGGCCCAGAATTATCAGGAAACCAGGGCCCAGTATTATCAGGAATCCAAGGACCAAAATTATCAGGAAACCAGGGCCCAGTATTATCAGGATTCCATGGCCCACTATTATCAGGAATCCTGGGTACAGAATTATCAGGAATCCCTGGCTCAGGATTATCAGGAAATTTGGGCCAAGGATTACCAGGAATCCCGGGTCCAGAATTATCAGGAATCCCTGGCTCAGGATTATCAGGAAAGTTGGGCCAAGGATTACCAGGAATCCCGGGTCCAGGATTTTCAGGAAACCAGGGCCCAGTATAATTAGGAATCCCGGGCCCAGGATTATCAGTAATCCTGGGTCCAGAATTATCAGGAATCCAGCGTCCAGAATGAACAGGAAACCAGGGCCCAGTATTATCAGGAAAACTGGGTCCAGAATTATCATGAATCCTGGGTCCAGAATTATCAGAAACCAGGGCCCAGTATTATCAGGAATCCTGGGTCCAGAATTATCATGAATCCTGGGTCCAGAATTATCAGAAACCAGGGCCCAGTATTATCAGGAATCCTGGGTCCAGATTTATCAGGAATCCTGGGTCCAGAATTATCAGGAATCCTGGGTCCAGAATTATCAGAAACGAGGGCCCAGTATTATCAGGAATTCTGGGCCCAGGATTATCAGGAAACCCGAATCCAGGATTATCAGGAAACCCGGGTCCAGTATTATCAGGAAGCCAGGGCCCAGTATTATAAGGAAGCCAGGGCCCAGGATTTTCTGGAAATATGTGCCCTGTATTATCAGGAATCCCAGGCACAGTATTATCAGGAATCCACAGCCCAGGATTTTCAGGAAACTTGTGCCCAGTATTATCAGGAATCCCAGGCCCAGTTTATCAGGAAACCACGGCCCAGGATTTTCAGGAAACCTGGGCAAAGTATTGTCAGGAATTCCAGGCCAAGCATTATCAGGAATCCCGGGCCCATATTATCAGGAATCCCTGGTCCAGAATTATCAGGAAACCTGGGCACAGTATTATCAGCAATCCTGGGTCCAGAATTATCAGGAAACCAGGGCCCAGTATCATCAGGAATCCTGGGTCCAAAATTATCATGAATACCAGGTCCAGGATTATCAGGAAATCTGGGCCCAGGATTATCAGGAATCCTGGGTCCAGAATTATCAGCAAACCAGGGCCCAGTATTATCAGGAAACCTGGGCCCAGGATTATTAGGAATCCTGGGTCCAGAATTATCAGGAAACCAGGGCCCAGTATTATCAGGAATCCCAGGACCAAAATTATCAGGAAACCAGGGCCCAGTATTATCAGGATTCCCGGGCCCAGTATTATCAGGAATCCCAGGACCAGAATTATCAGCAAACCAGGCCCCATTATTATATGGAATCCTAGGTCCAGAATTATCAGGAATCCCTGGCTCAGGATTATCAGGAAATTTGGGCCACGGATTATCAGGAATCCCGGGTCCAGAATTATCAGGAATCCCTGGCTCAGGATTATCAGGAAATTTGGGCCAAGGATTACCAGGAATCCCGGGTCCAGAATTATCAGGAAACCAGGGCCCAGTATAATTAGGAATCCCGGGCCCAGTATTATCAATAATCCTGGGTCCCGAATTATCAGGAATCCTGCGTCAAGAATGAACAGGAAACCAGGGCCCAGTATTATCAGGAAAACTGGGCCCAGGATTATCAGGAATCTTGGGCCCAGAATTATCAGGAAACCAAGGCCCTGTATTATCAGGAATCCTGTATCCAGAATTATCAGAAACCAGGGCCGAGTATTATCAGGAATCCTGGGTCCAGAATTATCAGAAACCAGGGCACAGTATTATCAGGAATCCTGAGTCTGGAATTATCAGGAATTCTGGGTCCAGAATTATCAGAAACCAGGGCCCAGGATTATCAGGAACCCTGGGCCCAGGATTATCAGAAATCCCGGGTCCAGGATTATCAGGAAGCCCGGGTCCAGGATTATCAGGAATCCCGGGTCCAGGATTATCAGGAATCCCGGGCACAGTATTATCAGGAATCCCGGGCCCATTATTATCAGGAAACCCGAATCCAGGATTATCAGGAAACCCGGGTCCAGTATTATCAAGAAGCCAGTGCCCAGTATTATCAGGAAGCCAGGGCCCAGGATTTTCTGGAAATATGTGCCCAGTATTATCAGGAATCCCAGGCACAGTATTATCAGGAATCCACGGCCCAGGTTTTCAGGAAACTTGTGCCAGAATTATCAGGAATCCCTGGCTCAGGATTATCAGGAAATTTGGGCCAAGGATTACCAGGAATCCCGGGTCCAGAATTATCAGGAAACCAGGGCCCAGTATAATTAGGAATCCCGGGCCCAGTATTATCAGTAATCCTGGGTCCAGAATTATCTGGAAACCTGGGCCCAGTATTATCAGGAATCCTGGATCCAGAATTATCAGGAAAACTGGGCTCAGTATTATCAGGAATCCAAGTCCAGAATTATCAGGAAACCTTGGCCCAGAATTATCAGGAATCCTGGGTCCAGAATTATCAGTAAACCAGGGCCCAGTATTATCAGGAATCCTGAGTCCAGAATTATCAGGAAACCAGGGCCTAGTATTATCAGGAATCCAGGTTCCAGAATTATCAGGAAACCAGGGCCCAGTATTATCAGGAATCCTGGGTCCAGAATTATCAGAAACCAGGGCCCAGTATTATCAGGAATCCTGGGTCCAGATTTATCAGGAACCCTGGGTCCAGAATTATCAGGAATCCTGGGCCCAGGATTATCAGAAACCAGGGCCCAGTATTATCAGGAATCCTGGGCCCAGGATTATCAGGAAACCCGAATCCAGGATTATCAGGAAACCCGGGTCCAGTATTATCAGGAACCCAGGGCCCAGTATTATAAGGAAGCCAGGGCCCAGGATTTTCTGGAAATATGTGCCCAGTAATATCAGGAATCCCAGGCACAGTATTATCAGGAATCCACGGCCCAGGATTTTCAGGAAACCAGGGCCCAGAATTATCAGGAATCCCAGCCCCAGTATTATCAGGAAACCACAGCCCAGAATTTTCAGGAAACCAGGGCCCAGTATTATCAGGTATACCAGGTCCAGTGTTATCAGGAATCCTGGCTCCAGTATCATCAGGAAACCACAGCCCAGTATTATCAGGAATCCCAGGCACAGTATTATCAGGAATCCACGGCCCAGGATTTTCAGGAAACTTGTGCCCAGTATTATCAGGAATCCCAGTCCCAGTATTATCAGGAAACCACGGCCCAGGATTTTCAGGAAACCTGGGCAAAGTATTATCAGGAATTCCAGGCCAAGCATTATCAGGAATCCCGGGCCCATATTATCAGGAATCCCGGGTCCAGAATTATCAGGAAACCTGGGCCCAGGATTATCAGGAAACCAGGGCCCAGTATTATCAGGAATCCTGCGGCCAGAATTATCAGGAAACCAGGGCCCAGTATTATCAGGAATACCAGGTCCAGTGTTATCAGGAATCCTGGCTCCAGTATTATTAGGAATCCTGGGTGCAGAATTATCAGGAAACCAGGGCCCAGTATTATCAGGAATCCAAGGACCAAAATTATCAGGAAACCAGGGCCCAGTATTATCAGGATTCCCGGGCCCACTATTATCAGGAATCCTGGGTCCAGAATTATCAGGAATCCCTGGCTCAGGATTATCAGGAAATTTGGGCCAAGGATTACCAGGAATCCCGGGTACAGAATTATCAGGAATCCCTGGCTCAGGATTATCAGGAAATTTGGGCCAAGGATTACCAGGAATCCCGGGTCCAGAATTATCAGGAATCCCTGGCTCAGGATTATCAGGAAATATGGGCCAAGGATTACCAGGAATCAAGGGTCCAGAATTATCAGGAAACCAGGGCCCAGTATAATTAGGAATCCCGCGCCCAGTATTATCAGTAATCCTGGGTCCAGAATTATCAGGAATCCAGCGTCCAGAATGAACAGGAAACCAGGGCCCAGTATTATCAGGAAAACTGGGCCCAGGATTATCAGGAATCTTGGTCCCAGAATTATCAGGAAACCAGGGCCCAGTATTATCAGGAATCCTGGGTCCAGAATTATCATGAATCCTGGGTCCAGAATTATCAGAAACCAGGGCCCAGTATTATCAGGAATCCTGGGTCCAGATTTATCAGGAATCCTGGGTCCAGAATTATCAGGAATCCTGGGCCCAGGATTATCAGAAACCAGGGCCCAGGATTATCAGGAATCCTGGGCCCAGGATTATCAGGAAACCCGAATCCAGGATTATCAGGAAACCCGGGTCCAGTATTATCAGGAACCCAGGGCACAGTATTATAAGGAAGCCAGGGCCCAGGATTTTCTGGAAATATGTGCCCAGTAATATCAGGAATCCCAGCCCCAGTATTATCAGGAAACCACAGCCCAGAATTTTCAGGAAACCAGGGCCCAGTATTATCAGGTATACCAGGTCCAGTGTTATCAGGAATCCTGGCTCCAGTATCATCAGGAAACCACAGCCCAGTATTATCAGGAATCCCAGTCCCAGTATTATCAGGAAACCACGGCCCAGGATTTTCAGGAAACCTGGGCAAAGTATTATCAGGAATTCCAGGCCAAGCATTATCAGGAATCCCGGGCCCATATTATCAGGAATCCCGGGTCCAGAATTATCAGGAAACCTACGTCCAGAATGAACAGGAAACCAGGGCCCAGTATTATCAGGAAAACTGGGCCCAGGATTATCAGGAATCTTGGTCCCAGAATTATCAGGAAACCAGGGCCCAGTATTATCAGGAATCCTGGGTCCAGAATTATCATGAATCCTGGGTCCAGAATTATCAGAAACCAGGGCCCAGTATTATCAGGAATCCTGGGTCCAGATTTATCAGGAATCCTGGGTCCAGAATTATCAGGAATCCTGGGCCCAGGATTATCAGAAACCAGGGCCCAGGATTATCAGGAATCCTGGGCCCAGGATTATCAGGAAACCCGAATCCAGGATTATCAGGAAACCCGGGTCCAGTATTATCAGGAACCCAGGGCCCAGTATTATAAGGAAGCCAGGGCCCAGGACTTTCTGGAAATATGTGCCCAGTAATATCAGGAATCCCAGCCCCAGTATTATCAGGAATCCACGGCCCAGGATTTTCATTAAACATGTACCCAGTCTTATCAGGAATCCCAGTCCCAGTATTATCAGGAAACCACGGCCCAGGATTTTCAGGAAACCTGGGCAAAGTATTATCAGGAATTCCAGGCCAAGCATTATCAGGAATCCCGGGCCCATATTATCAGGAATCCCGGGTCCAGAATTATCAGGAAACCTATGCCAGGATTATCAGGAAACCAGGGCCCAGTATTATCAGGAATCCTGCGGCCAGAATTATCAGGAAACCAGGGCCCAGTATTATCAGGAATACCAGGTCCAGTGTTATCAGGAATCCAGGCTCCAGTATTATCAGCAATCCTGGGTCCAGAATTATCAGGAAACCAGGGCCCAGTATTATCAGGAATCCTGGGTCCAGAATTATCAGGAATA
This sequence comes from Heterodontus francisci, assembly GCF_036365525.1. Classification (NCBI taxonomy): domain Eukaryota; kingdom Metazoa; phylum Chordata; class Chondrichthyes; order Heterodontiformes; family Heterodontidae; genus Heterodontus; species Heterodontus francisci. Next base: position 16,415,183 of record NC_090374.1, read on the forward strand.
CCGGGTCCAGGATTATCAGGAAATCTGGGCCCAGGATTAATAGGAATCCTGGGTCCAGAATTATCAGCAAACCAGGGCCCAGTATTATCAGGAAACCTGGGCCCAGGATTATTAGGAATCCTGGGTGCAGAATTATCAGGAAACCAGGGCCCAGTATTATCAGGAATCCAAGGACCAAAATTATCAGGAAACCAGGGCCCAGTATTATCAGGATTCCCGGGCCCACTATTATCAGGAATCCTGGGTCCAGAATTATCAGGAATCCCTGGCTCAGGATTATCAGGAAATTTGGGCCAAGGATTACCAGGAATCCCGGGTCCAGAATTATCAGGAATCCCTGGCTCAGGATTATCAGGAAATTTGGGCCAAGGATTACCAGGAATCCCGGGTCCAGGATTATCAGGAATCCTGGGTCAGGATTATCAGGAAATTTGGGCCAAGGATTACCAGGAATCAAGGGTCCAGAATTATCAGGAAACCAGGGCCCAGTATAATTAGGAATCCCGGGCCCAGTATTATCAGTAATCCTGGGTCCAGAATTATCAGGAATCCAGCGTCCAGAATGAACAGGAAACCAGGGCCCAGTATTATCAGGAAAACTGGGCCCAGGATTATCAGGAATCTTGGGCCCAGAATTATCAGGAAACCAGGGCTCAGTATTATCAGGAATCCTGGGTCCAGAATTATCATGAATCCTGGGTCCAGAATTATCAGAAACCAGGGCCCAGTATTATCAGGAATCCTGGGTCCAGATTTATCAGGAATCCTGGGTCCAGAATTATCAGGAATCCTGGGTCCAGAATTATCAGAAACCAGGGCCCAGTTTATCAGGAAACCACGGCCCAGGATTTTCAGGAAATCTGGGCAAAGTATTGTCAGGAATTCCAGGCCAAGCATTATCAGGAATCCCGAGCCCATATTATCAGGAATCCCAGGTCCAGAATTATCAGGAAACCTGGGCCCAGTATTATCAGCAATCCTGGGTCCAGAATTATCAGGAAACCAGGGCCCAGTATTATCAGGAATCCTGGGTCCAGAATTATCAGGAATACCGGGTCCAGGATTATCAGGAAATCTGGGCCCAGGATTATCAGGAATCCTGGGTCCAGAATTATCAGCAAACCAGGGCCCAGTATTATCAGGAAACCTGGGCCCAGGATTATTAGGAATCCTAGGTCCAGTATTATCAGGAAACCAGGGCCCAGTATGATCAGGAATCCTGGGTCCAGAATTATCAGGTATACCGGGTCCAGGATTATCAGGAAATCTGGTCCCAGGATTATCAGGAATCCTGGGTCCAGAATTATCAGCAAACCAGGGCCCAGTATTATCAGGAATCCAAGGACCAAAATTATCAGGAAACCAGGGCCCAATATTATCAGGATTCCCGGGCCCAGTATTATATGGAATCCTGGGTCCAGAATTATCAGGAATCCCTGGCTCAGGATTATCAGGAAATTTGGGCCAAGGATTACCAGGAATCCCGGGTCCAGAATTATCAGGAATCCCTGGCTCAGGATTATCAGGAAATTTGGGCCAAGGAATACCAGGAATCAAGGGTCCAGAATTATCAGGAAACCAGGGCCCAGAATAATTAGGAATCCCGGGCCCAGTATTATCAGTAATCCTGGGTCCAGAATTATCAGGAATCCAGCGTCCAGAATGAACAGGAAACCAGGGCCCAGTATTATCAGGAATCCTGGGTCCAGATTTATCAGGAATCCTGTGTCCAGAATTATCAGAAACCAGGGCCCAGTATTATCAGGAATTCTGGGCCCAGGATTATCAGGAAACCCGAATCCAGGATTATCAGGAAACCCGGGTCCAGTATTATCAGGAAGCCAGGGCCCAGTATTATAGGGAAGCCAGGGCCCAGGATTTTCTGGAAATATGTGCCCTGTATTATCAGGAATCCCAGGCACAGTATTATCAGGAATCCCAGGCCCAGTTTATCAGGAAACCACGGCCCAGGATTTTCAGGAAACCTGGGCAAAGTATTGTCAGGAATTCCAGGCCAAGCATTATCAGGAATCCCGGGCCCATATTATCAGGAATCCCGGGTCCAGAATTATCAGGAAACCTGGGCCCAGTATTATCAGCAATCCTGGGTCCAGAATTATCAGGAAACCAGGGCCCAGTATTATCAGGAATCCTGGGTCCAGAATTATCATGAATACCGGGTCCAGGATTATCAGGAAATCTGGGCCCAGGATTATCAGGAATCCTGGGTCTAGAATTATCAGCAAACCAGGGCCCAGTATTATCAGGAAACCTGGGCCCATGATTATTAGGAATCCTGGGTCCAGTATTATCAGGATTCCCGGGCCCTGTATTATCAGGAATCCCAGGACCAGAATTGTCAGGAAACCAGGCCCCATTATTATATGGAATCCTAGGTCCAGAAATATCAGGAATCCCTGGCTCAGGATTATCAGGAAATTTGGGCCACGGATTATCAGGAATCCCGGGTCCAGAATTATCAGGAATCCCTGGCTCAGGATTATCAGGAAATTTGGGCCAAGGATTACCAGGAATCCCGGGTCCAGAATTATCAGGAAACCAGGGCCCAGTATAATTAGGAATCCCGGGCCCAGTATTATCAATAATCCTGGGTCCAGAATTATCAGGAATCCTGCGTCCAGAATGAACAGGAAACCAGGGCCCAGTATTATCAGGAAAACTGGGCCCAGGATTATCAGGAATCTTGGGCCCAGAATTATCAGGAAACCAAGGCCCTGTATTATCAGGAATCCTGGGTCCAGAATTATCTGGAAACCTGGGCCCAGTATTATCAGGAATCCTGTATCCAGAATTATCAGGAAAACTGGGCTCAGTATTATCAGGAATCCTGAGTCCAGAATTATCAGAAACCAGGGCCGAGTATTATCAGGAATCCTGGGTCCAGAATTATCAGAAACCAGGGCACAGTATTATCAGGAATCCTGAGTCCAGAATTATCAGGAATCCTGTGTCCAGAATTATCAGAAACCAGGGCCCAGCATTATCAGGAATCCTGGGCCCAGGATTATCAGGAATCCCGGGTCCAGGATTATCAGGAAACCCGGGTCCAGGATTATCAGGAATCGCGGGCACAGTATTATCAGGAATCCCGGGCCCATTATTATCAGGAAACCCGAATCCAGGATTATCAGGAAACCCGGGTCCAGTATTATCAGGAAGCCAGTGCCCAGTATTATCAGGAAGCCAGGGCCCAGGATTTTCTGGAAATATGTGCCCAGTACTATCAGGAATCCCAGGCACAGTATTATCAGGAATCCACGGCCCAGGATTTTCAGGAAACTTGTGCCCAGAATTATCAGGAATCCCTGGCTCAGGATTATCAGGAAATTTGGGCCAAGGATTACCAGGAATCCCGGGTCCAGAATTATCAGGATTACAGGGCCCTGTATAATTAGGAATCCTGGGCCCAGTATTATCAGTAATTCTGGGTCCAGAATTATCAGGAATCCTGCGTCCAGATTGAACAGGAAACCAGGGCCCAGTATTATCAGGAAAACTGGGCCCAGGATTATCAGGAATCCTGGGTCCAGAATTATCAGGAAACCAGGGCCCTGCAATTATCAGGAATCCTGTGTACAGAATTATCTGGAAAAATGGGCCCAGTATTATCAGGAATCCTGGATCCAGAATTATCAGGAAAACTGGGCTCAGTATTATCAGGAATCCTGAGTCCAGAATTATCAGGAAACCAGGGCCGAGTATTGTCAGGAATCCTGGGTCCAGAATTATCAGGAAACCTTGGCCCAGAATTATCAGGAATCCTGGGTCCAGAATTATCAGTAAACCAGGGCCCAGTATTATCAGGAATCCTGAGTCCAGAATTATCAGGAAACCAGGGCCTAGTATTATCAGGAATCCTGGGTCCAGAATTATCAGGAAACCAGGGCCCAGTATTATCAGGAATCCTGGGTCCAGAATTATCATGAATCCTGGGTCCAGAATGATCAGAAACCAGGGCCCAGTATTCTCAGGAATCCTGGGTCGAGAATTATCATGAATCCTGGGTCCAGAATTATCAGAAACCAGGGCCCAGCATTATCAGGAATCCTGGGCCCAGGATTATCAGGAAACCCGAATCCAGGATTATCAGGAAACCCGGGTCCAGTATTATCAGGAAGCCAGGACCCAGTATTATAAGGAAGCCAGGGCGCAGGATTTTCTGGAAATATGTGCCCAGTAATATCAGGAATCCCAGGCACAGTATTATCAGGAAACCACGGCCCAGGATTTTCAGGAAACCTGGGCAAAGTATTATCAGGAATTCCAGGCCAAGCATTATCAGGAATCCCGGGCCCATATTATCAGGAATCCCAGGTCCAGAATTATCAGGAAACCTGGGCCCAGTATTATCAGCAATCCTGGGTCCAGAATTATCAGGAAACCAGGGCCCAGTATTATCAGGAATCCTGGGTCCAGAATTATCATGAATACCGGGTCCAGGATTATCAGGAAATCTGGGCCCAGGATTATCAGGAATCCTGGGTCTAGAATTATCAGCAAACCAGGGCCCAGTATTATCAGGAAACCTGGGCCCAGGATTATTAGGAATCCTGGGTCCAGTATTATCAGGAATCCAAGGACCAAAATTATCAGGAAACCAGGGCCCAGTATTATCAGGATTCCCGGGCCCACTATTATCAGGAATCCTGGGTCCAGAATTATCAGGAATCCCTGGCTCAGGATTATCAGGAAATTTGGGCCAAGGATTACCAGGAATCCCGGGTCCAGAATTATCAGGAATCCCTGGCTCAGGATTATCAGGAAATTTGGGCCAAGGATTACCAGGAATCCCGGGTCCAGGATTATCAGGAATCCTGGGTCAGGATTATCAGGAAATTTGGGCCAAGGATTACCAGGAATCAAGGGTCCAGAATTATCAGGAAACCAGGGCCCAGTATAATTAGGAATCCCGGGCCCAGTATTATCAGTAATCCTGGGTCCAGAATTATCAGGAATCCAGCGTCCAGAATGAACAGTAAACCAGGGCCCAGTATTATCAGGAAAACTGGGCCCAGGATTATCAGGAATCTTGGGCCCAGAATTATCAGGAAACCAGGGCTCAGTATTATCAGGAATCCTGGGTCCAGAATTATCATGAATCCTGGGTCCAGAATTATCAGAAACCAGGGCCCAGTATTATCAGGAATCCTGGGTCCAGATTTATCAGGAATCCTGGGTCCAGAATTATCAGGAATCCTGGGTCCAGAATTATCAGAAACCAGGGCCCAGTTTATCAGGAAACCACGGCCCAGGATTTTCAGGAAATCTGGGCAAAGTATTGTCAGGAATTCCAGGCCAAGCATTATCAGGAATCCCGAGCCCATATTATCAGGAATCCCAGGTCCAGAATTATCAGGAAACCTGGGCCCAGTATTATCAGCAATCCTGGGTCCAGAATTATCAGGAAACCAGGGCCCAGTATTATCAGGAATCCTGGGTCCAGAATTATCAGGAATACCGGGTCCAGGATTATCAGGAAATCTGGGCCCAGGATTATCAGGAATCCTGGGTCCAGAATTATCAGCAAACCAGGGCCCAGTATTATCAGGAAACCTGGGCCCAGGATTATTAGGAATCCTAGGTCCAGTATTATCAGGAAACCAGGGCCCAGTATGATCAGGAATCCTGGGTCCAGAATTATCAGGTATACCGGGTCCAGGATTATCAGGAAATCTGGTCCCAGGATTATCAGGAATCCTGGGTCCAGAATTATCAGCAAACCAGGGCCCAGTATTATCAGGAATCCAAGGACCAAAATTATCAGGAAACCAGGGCCCAATATTATCAGGATTCCCGGGCCCAGTATTATATGGAATCCTGGGTCCAGAATTATCAGGAATCCCTGGCTCAGGATTATCAGGAAATTTGGGCCAAGGATTACCAGGAATCCCGGGTCCAGAATTATCAGGAATCCCTGGCTCAGGATTATCAGGAAATTTGGGCCAAGGAATACCAGGAATCAAGGGTCCAGAATTATCAGGAAACCAGGGCCCAGAATAATTAGGAATCCCGGGCCCAGTATTATCAGTAATCCTGGGTCCAGAATTATCAGGAATCCAGCGTCCAGAATGAACAGGAAACCAGGGCCCAGTATTATCAGGAATCCTGGGTCCAGATTTATCAGGAATCCTGTGTCCAGAATTATCAGAAACCAGGGCCCAGTATTATCAGGAATTCTGGGCCCAGGATTATCAGGAAACCCGAATCCAGGATTATCAGGAAACCCGGGTCCAGTATTATCAGGAAGCCAGGGCCCAGTATTATAGGGAAGCCAGGGCCCAGGATTTTCTGGAAATATGTGCCCTGTATTATCAGGAATCCCAGGCACAGTATTATCAGGAATCCCAGGCCCAGTTTATCAGGAAACCACGGCCCAGGATTTTCAGGAAACCTGGGCAAAGTATTGTCAGGAATTCCAGGCCAAGCATTATCAGGAATCCCGGGCCCATATTATCAGGAATCCCGGGTCCAGAATTATCAGGAAACCTGGGCCCAGTATTATCAGCAATCCTGGGTCCAGAATTATCAGGAAACCAGGGCCCAGTATTATCAGGAATCCTGGGTCCAGAATTATCATGAATACCGGGTCCAGGATTATCAGGAAATCTGGGCCCAGGATTATCAGGAATCCTGGGTCTAGAATTATCAGCAAACCAGGGCCCAGTATTATCAGGAAACCTGGGCCCATGATTATTAGGAATCCTGGGTCCAGTATTATCAGGATTCCCGGGCCCTGTATTATCAGGAATCCCAGGACCAGAATTGTCAGGAAACCAGGCCCCATTATTATATGGAATCCTAGGTCCAGAAATATCAGGAATCCCTGGCTCAGGATTATCAGGAAATTTGGGCCACGGATTATCAGGAATCCCGGGTCCAGAATTATCAGGAATCCCTGGCTCAGGATTATCAGGAAATTTGGGCCAAGGATTACCAGGAATCCCGGGTCCAGAATTATCAGGAAACCAGGGCCCAGTATAATTAGGAATCCCGGGCCCAGTATTATCAATAATCCTGGGTCCAGAATTATCAGGAATCCTGCGTCCAGAATGAACAGGAAACCAGGGCCCAGTATTATCAGGAAAACTGGGCCCAGGATTATCAGGAATCTTGGGCCCAGAATTATCAGGAAACCAAGGCCCTGTATTATCAGGAATCCTGGGTCCAGAATTATCTGGAAACCTGGGCCCAGTATTATCAGGAATCCTGTATCCAGAATTATCAGGAAAACTGGGCTCAGTATTATCAGGAATCCTGAGTCCAGAATTATCAGAAACCAGGGCCGAGTATTATCAGGAATCCTGGGTCCAGAATTATCAGAAACCAGGGCACAGTATTATCAGGAATCCTGAGTCCAGAATTATCAGGAATCCTGTGTCCAGAATTATCAGAAACCAGGGCCCAGCATTATCAGGAATCCTGGGCCCAGGATTATCAGGAATCCCGGGTCCAGGATTATCAGGAAACCCGGGTCCAGGATTATCAGGAATCGCGGGCACAGTATTATCAGGAATCCCGGGCCCATTATTATCAGGAAACCCGAATCCAGGATTATCAGGAAACCCGGGTCCAGTATTATCAGGAAGCCAGTGCCCAGTATTATCAGGAAGCCAGGGCCCAGGATTTTCTGGAAATATGTGCCCAGTACTATCAGGAATCCCAGGCACAGTATTATCAGGAATCCACGGCCCAGGATTTTCAGGAAACTTGTGCCCAGAATTATCAGGAATCCCTGGCTCAGGATTATCAGGAAATTTGGGCCAAGGATTACCAGGAATCCCGGGTCCAGAATTATCAGGATTACAGGGCCCTGTATAATTAGGAATCCTGGGCCCAGTATTATCAGTAATTCTGGGTCCAGAATTATCAGGAATCCTGCGTCCAGATTGAACAGGAAACCAGGGCCCAGTATTATCAGGAAAACTGGGCCCAGGATTATCAGGAATCCTGGGTCCAGAATTATCAGGAAACCAGGGCCCTGCAATTATCAGGAATCCTGTGTACAGAATTATCTGGAAAAATGGGCCCAGTATTATCAGGAATCCTGGATCCAGAATTATCAGGAAAACTGGGCTCAGTATTATCAGGAATCCTGAGTCCAGAATTATCAGGAAACCAGGGCCGAGTATTGTCAGGAATCCTGGGTCCAGAATTATCAGGAAACCTTGGCCCAGAATTATCAGGAATCCTGGGTCCAGAATTATCAGTAAACCAGGGCCCAGTATTATCAGGAATCCTGAGTCCAGAATTATCAGGAAACCAGGGCCTAGTATTATCAGGAATCCTGGGTCCAGAATTATCAGGAAACCAGGGCCCAGTATTATCAGGAATCCTGGGTCCAGAATTATCATGAATCCTGGGTCCAGAATGATCAGAAACCAGGGCCCAGTATTCTCAGGAATCCTGGGTCGAGAATTATCATGAATCCTGGGTCCAGAATTATCAGAAACCAGGGCCCAGCATTATCAGGAATCCTGGGCCCAGGATTATCAGGAAACCCGAATCCAGGATTATCAGGAAACCCGGGTCCAGTATTATCAGGAAGCCAGGACCCAGTATTATAAGGAAGCCAGGGCGCAGGATTTTCTGGAAATATGTGCCCAGTAATATCAGGAATCCCAGGCACAGTATTATCAGGAAACCACGGCCCAGGATTTTCAGGAAACCTGGGCAAAGTATTATCAGGAATTCCAGGCCAAGCATTATCAGGAATCCCGGGCCCATATTATCAGGAATCCCAGGTCCAGAATTATCAGGAAACCTGGGCCCAGTATTATCAGCAATCCTGGGTCCAGAATTATCAGGAAACCAGGGCCCAGTATTATCAGGAATCCTGGGTCCAGAATTATCATGAATACCGGGTCCAGGATTATCAGGAAATCTGGGCCCAGGATTATCAGGAATCCTGGGTCTAGAATTATCAGCAAACCAGGGCCCAGTATTATCAGGAAACCTGGGCCCAGGATTATTAGGAATCCTGGGTCCAGTATTATCAGGAATCCAAGGACCAAAATTATCAGGAAACCAGGGCCCAGTATTATCAGGATTCCCGGGCCCACTATTATCAGGAATCCTGGGTCCAGAATTATCAGGAATCCCTGGCTCAGGATTATCAGGAAATTTGGGCCAAGGATTACCAGGAATCCCGGGTCCAGAATTATCAGGAATCCCTGGCTCAGGATTATCAGGAAATTTGGGCCAAGGATTACCAGGAATCCCGGGTCCACGATTATCAGGAATCCTGGGTCAGGATTATCAGGAAATTTGGGCCAAGGATTACCAGGAATCAAGGGTCCAGAATTATCAGGAAACCAGGGCCCAGTATAATTAGGAATCCCGGGCCCAGTATTATCAGTAATCCTGGGTCCAGAATTATCAGGAATCCAGCGTCCAGAATGAACAGGAAACCAGGGCCCAGTATTATCAGGAAAACTGGGCCCAGGATTATCAGGAATCTTGGGCCCAGAATTATCAGGAAACCAGGGCTCAGTATTATCAGGAATCCTGGGTCCAGAATTATCATGAATCCTGGGTCCAGAATTATCAGAAACCAGGGCCCAGTATTATCAGGAATCCTGGGTCCAGATTTATCAGGAATCCTGGGTCCAGAATTATCAGGAATCCTGGGTCCAGAATTATCAGAAACCAGGGCCCAGTTTATCAGGAAACCACGGCCCAGGATTTTCAGGAAATCTGGGCAAAGTATTGTCAGGAATTCCAGGCCAAGCATTATCAGGAATCCCGAGCCCATATTATCAGGAATCCCAGGTCCAGAATTATCAGGAAACCTGGGCCCAGTATTATCAGCAATCCTGGGTCCAGAATTATCAGGAAACCAGGGCCCAGTATTATCAGGAATCCTGGGTCCAGAATTATCAGGAATACCGGGTCCAGGATTATCAGGAAATCTGGGCCCAGGATTATCAGGAATCCTGGGTCCAGAATTATCAGCAAACCAGGGCCCAGTATTATCAGGAAACCTGGGCCCAGGATTATTAGGAATCCTAGGTCCAGTATTATCAGGAAACCAGGGCCCAGTATGATCAGGAATCCTGGGTCCAGAATTATCAGGTATACCGGGTCCAGGATTATCAGGAAATCTGGTCCCAGGATTATCAGGAATCCTGGGTCCAGAATTATCAGCAAACCAGGGCCCAGTATTATCAGGAATCCAAGGACCAAAATTATCAGGAAACCAGGGCCCAATATTATCAGGATTCCCGGGCCCAGTATTATATGGAATCCTGGGTCCAGAATTATCAGGAATCCCTGGCTCAGGATTATCAGGAAATTTGGGCCAAGGATTACCAGGAATCCCGGGTCCAGAATTATCAGGAATCCCTGGCTCAGGATTATCAGGAAATTTGGGCCAAGGAATACCAGGAATCAAGGGTCCAGAATTATCAGGAAACCAGGGCCCAGAATAATTAGGAATCCCGGGCCCAGTATTATCAGTAATCCTGGGTCCAGAATTATCAGGAATCCAGCGTCCAGAATGAACAGGAAACCAGGGCCCAGTATTATCAGGAATCCTGGGTCCAGATTTATCAGGAATCCTGTGTCCAGAATTATCAGAAACCAGGGCCCAGTATTATCAGGAATTCTGGGCCCAGGATTATCAGGAAACCCGAATCCAGGATTATCAGGAAACCCGGGTCCAGTATTATCAGGAAGCCAGGGCCCAGTATTATAGGGAAGCCAGGGCCCAGGATTTTCTGGAAATATGTGCCCTGTATTATCAGGAATCCCAGGCACAGTATTATCAGGAATCCCAGGCCCAGTTTATCAGGAAACCACGGCCCAGGATTTTCAGGAAACCTGGGCAAAGTATTGTCAGGAATTCCAGGCCAAGCATTATCAGGAATCCCGGGCCCATATTATCAGGAATCCCGGGTCCAGAATTATCAGGAAACCTGGGCCCAGTATTATCAGCAATCCTGGGTCCAGAATTATCAGGAAACCAGGGCCCAGTATTATCAGGAATCCTGGGTCCAGAATTATCATGAATACCGGGTCCAGGATTATCAGGAAATCTGGGCCCAGGATTATCAGGAATCCTGGGTCTAGAATTATCAGCAAACCAGGGCCCAGTATTATCAGGAAACCTGGGCCCATGATTATTAGGAATCCTGGGTCCAGTATTATCAGGATTCCCGGGCCCTGTATTATCAGGAATCCCAGGACCAGAATTGTCAGGAAACCAGGCCCCATTATTATATGGAATCCTAGGTCCAGAAATATCAGGAATCCCTGGCTCAGGATTATCAGGAAATTTGGGCCACGGATTATCAGGAATCCCGGGTCCAGAATTATCAGGAATCCCTGGCTCAGGATTATCAGGAAATTTGGGCCAAGGATTACCAGGAATCCCGGGTCCAGAATTATCAGGAAACCAGGGCCCAGTATAATTAGGAATCCCGGGCCCAGTATTATCAATAATCCTGGGTCCAGAATTATCAGGAATCCTGCGTCCAGAATGAACAGGAAACCAGGGCCCAGTATTATCAGGAAAACTGGGCCCAGGATTATCAGGAATCTTGGGCCCAGAATTATCAGGAAACCAAGGCCCTGTATTATCAGGAATCCTGGGTCCAGAATTATCTGGAAACCTGGGCCCAGTATTATCAGGAATCCTGTATCCAGAATTATCAGGAAAACTGGGCTCAGTATTATCAGGAATCCTGAGTCCAGAATTATCAGAAACCAGGGCCGAGTATTATCAGGAATCCTGGGTCCAGAATTATCAGAAACCAGGGCACAGTATTATCAGGAATCCTGAGTCCAGAATTATCAGGAATCCTGTGTCCAGAATTATCAGAAACCAGGGCCCAGCATTATCAGGAATCCTGGGCCCAGGATTATCAGGAATCCCGGGTCCAGGATTATCAGGAAACCCGGGTCCAGGATTATCAGGAATCGCGGGCACAGTATTATCAGGAATCCCGGGCCCATTATTATCAGGAAACCCGAATCCAGGATTATCAGGAAACCCGGGTCCAGTATTATCAGGAAGCCAGTGCCCAGTATTATCAGGAAGCCAGGGCCCAGGATTTTCTGGAAATATGTGCCCAGTACTATCAGGAATCCCAGGCACAGTATTATCAGGAATCCACGGCCCAGGATTTTCAGGAAACTTGTGCCCAGAATTATCAGGAATCCCTGGCTCAGGATTATCAGGAAATTTGGGCCAAGGATTACCAGGAATCCCGGGTCCAGAATTATCAGGATTACAGGGCCCTGTATAATTAGGAATCCTGGGCCCAGTATTATCAGTAATTCTGGGTCCAGAATTATCAGGAATCCTGCGTCCAGATTGAACAGGAAACCAGGGCCCAGTATTATCAGGAAAACTGGGCCCAGGATTATCAGGAATCCTGGGTCCAGAATTATCAGGAAACCAGGGCCCTGCAATTATCAGGAATCCTGTGTACAGAATTATCTGGAAAAATGGGCCCAGTATTATCAGGAATCCTGGATCCAGAATTATCAGGAAAACTGGGCTCAGTATTATCAGGAATCCTGAGTCCAGAATTATCAGGAAACCAGGGCCGAGTATTGTCAGGAATCCTGGGTCCAGAATTATCAGGAAACCTTGGCCCAGAATTATCAGGAATCCTGGGTCCAGAATTATCAGTAAACCAGGGCCCAGTATTATCAGGAATCCTGAGTCCAGAATTATCAGGAAACCAGGGCCTAGTATTATCAGGAATCCTGGGTCCAGAATTATCAGGAAACCAGGGCCCAGTATTATCAGGAATCCTGGGTCCAGAATTATCATGAATCCTGGGTCCAGAATGATCAGAAACCAGGGCCCAGTATTCTCAGGAATCCTGGGTCGAGAATTATCATGAATCCTGGGTCCAGAATTATCAGAAACCAGGGCCCAGCATTATCAGGAATCCTGGGCCCAGGATTATCAGGAAACCCGAATCCAGGATTATCAGGAAACCCGGGTCCAGTATTATCAGGAAGCCAGGACCCAGTATTATAAGGAAGCCAGGGCGCAGGATTTTCTGGAAATATGTGCCCAGTAATATCAGGAATCCCAGGCACAGTATTATCAGGAAACCACGGCCCAGGATTTTCAGGAAACCTGGGCAAAGTATTATCAGGAATTCCAGGCCAAGCATTATCAGGAATCCCGGGCCCATATTATCAGGAATCCCAGGTCCAGAATTATCAGGAAACCTGGGCCCAGTATTATCAGCAATCCTGGGTCCAGAATTATCAGGAAACCAGGGCCCAGTATTATCAGGAATCCTGGGTCCAGAATTATCATGAATACCGGGTCCAGGATTATCAGGAAATCTGGGCCCAGGATTATCAGGAATCCTGGGTCTAGAATTATCAGCAAACCAGGGCCCAGTATTATCAGGAAACCTGGGCCCAGGATTATTAGGAATCCTGGGTCCAGTATTATCAGGATTCCCGGGCCCAGTATTATCAGGAATCCCAGGACCAGAATTATCAGGAAACCAGGCCCCATTATTATATGGAATCCTAGGTCCAGAAATATCAGGAATCCCTGGCTCAGGATTATCAGGAAATTTGGGCCACGGATTATCAGGAATCCCGGGTCCAGAATTATCAGGATCCCTGGCTCAGGATTATCAGGAAATTTGGGCCAAGGATTACCAGGAATCCCGGGTCCAGAATTATCAGGAAACCAGGGCCCAGTATAATTAGGAATCCCGGGCCCAGTATTATCAATAATCCTGGGTCCAGAATTATCAGGAATCCTGCGTCCAGAATGAACAGGAAACCAGGGCCCAGTATTATCAGGAAAACTGGGCCCAGGATTATCAGGAATCTTGGGCCCAGAATTATCAGGAAACCAAGGCCCTGCATTATCAGGAATCCTGGGTCCAGAATTATCTGGAAACCTGGGCCCAGTATTATCAGGAATCCTGTATCCAGAATTATCAGGAAAACTGGGCTCAGTATTATCAGGAATCCTGAGTCCAGAATTATCAGAAACCAGGGCCGAGTATTATCAGGAATCCTGGGTCCAGAATTATCAGAAACCAGGGCACAGTATTATCAGGAATCCTGAGTCCAGAATTATCAGGAATCCTGTGTCCAGAATTATCAGAAACCAGGGCCCAGCATTATCAGGAATCCTGGGCCCAGGATTATCAGGAATCCCGGGTCCAGGATTATCAGGAAACCCGGGTCCAGGATTATCAGGAATCGCGGGCACAGTATTATCAGGAATCCCGGGCCCATTATTATCAGGAAACCCGAATCCAGGATTATCAGGAAACCCGGGTCCAGTATTATCAGGAAGCCAGTGCCCAGTATTATCAGGAAGCCAGGGCCCAGGATTTTCTGGAAATATGTGCCCAGTATTATCAGGAATCCCAGGCACAGTATTATCAGGAATCCACGGCCCAGGATTTTCAGGAAACTTGTGCCCAGAATTATCAGGAATCCCTGGCTCAGGATTATCAGGAAATTTGGGCCAAGGATTACCAGGAATCCCGGGTCCAGAATTATCAGGATTACAGGGCCCTGTATAATTAGGAATCCCGGGCCCAGTATTATCAGTAATTCTGGGTCCAGAATTATCAGGAATCCTGCGTCCAGATTGAACAGGAAACCAGGGCCCAGTATTATCAGGAAACCAAGGCCCTGTATTATCAGGAATCCTGGGTCCAGAATTATCTGGAAACCTGGGCCCAGTATTATCAGGAATCCTGTATCCAGAATTATCAGGAAAACTGGGCTCAGTATTATCAGGAATCCTGAGTCCAGAATTATCAGAAACCAGGGCCGAGTATTATCAGGAATCCTGGGTCCAGAATTATCAGAAACCAGGGCACAGTATTATCAGGAATCCTGAGTCCAGAATTATCAGGAATCCTGTGTCCAGAATTATCAGAAACCAGGGCCCAGCATTATCAGGAATCCTGGGCCCAGGATTATCAGGAATCCCGGGTCCAGGATTATCAGGAAACCCGGGTCCAGGATTATCAGGAATCGCGGGCACAGTATTATCAGGAATCCCGGGCCCATTATTATCAGGAAACCCGAATCCAGGATTATCAGGAAACCCGGGTCCAGTATTATCAGGAAGCCAGTGCCCAGTATTATCAGGAAGCCAGGGCCCAGGATTTTCTGGAAATATGTGCCCAGTATTATCAGGAATCCCAGGCACAGTATTATCAGGAATCCACGGCCCAGGATTTTCAGGAAACTTGTGCCCAGAATTATCAGGAATCCCTGGCTCAGGATTATCAGGAAATTTGGGCCAAGGATTACCAGGAATCCCGGGTCCAGAATTATCAGGATTACAGGGCCCTGTATAATTAGGAATCCTGGGCCCAGTATTATCAGTAATTCTGGGTCCAGAATTATCAGGAATCCTGCGTCCAGATTGAACAGGAAACCAGGGCCCAGTATTATCAGGAAAACTGGGCCCAGGATTATCAGGAATCCTGGGTCCAGAATTATCAGGAAACCAGGGCCCTGCAATTATCAGGAATCCTGTGTACAGAATTATCTGGAAAAATGGGCCCAGTATTATCAGGAATCCTGGATCCAGAATTATCAGGAAAACTGGGCTCAGTATTATCAGGAATCCTGAGTCCAGAATTATCAGGAAACCAGGGCCGAGTATTGTCAGGAATCCTGGGTCCAGAATTATCAGGAAACCTTGGCCCAGAATTATCAGGAATCCTGGGTCCAGAATTATCAGTAAACCAGGGCCCAGTATTATCAGGAATCCTGAGTCCAGAATTATCAGGAAACCAGGGCCTAGTATGATCAGGAATCCTGGGTCCAGAATTATCAGGAAACCAGGGCCCAGTATTATCAGGAATCCTGGGTCCAGAATTATCATGAATCCTGGGTCCAGAATTATCAGAAACCAGGGCCCAGCATTATCAGGAATCCTGGGCCCAGGATTATCAGGAAACCCGAATCCAGGATTATCAGGAAACCCGGGTCCAGTATTATCAGGAAGCCAGGACCCAGTATTATAAGGAAGCCAGGGCGCAGGATTTTCTGGAAATATGTGCCCAGTAATATCAGGAATCCCAGGCACAGTATTATCAGGAAACCACGGCCCAGGATTTTCAGGAAACCTGGGCAAAGTATTATCAGGAATTCCAGGCCAAGCATTATCAGGAATCCCGGGCCCATATTATCAGGAATCCCAGGTCCAGAATTATCAGGAAACCTGGGCCCAGTATTATCAGCAATCCTGGGTCCAGAATTATCAGGAAACCAGGGCCCAGTATTATCAGGAATCCTGGGTCCAGAATTATCATGAATACCGGGTCCAGGATTATCAGGAAATCTGGGCCCAGGATTATCAGGAATCCTGGGTCTAGAATTATCAGCAAACCAGGGCCCAGTATTATCAGGAAACCTGGGCCCAGGATTATTAGGAATCCTGGGTCCAGTATTATCAGGATTCCCGGGCCCAGTATTATCAGGAATCCCAGGACCAGAATTATCAGGAAACCAGGCCCCATTATTATATGGAATCCTAGGTCCAGAAATATCAGGAATCCCTGGCTCAGGATTATCAGGAAATTTGGGCCACGGATAATCAGGAATCCCGGGTCCAGAATTATCAGGAATCCCTGGCTCAGGATTATCAGGAAATTTGGGCCAAGGATTACCAGGAATCCCGGGTCCAGAATTATCAGGAAACCAGGGCCCAGTATAATTAGGAATCCCGGGCCCAGTATTATCAATAATCCTGGGTCCAGAATTATCAGGAATCCTGCGTCCAGAATGAACAGGAAACCAGGGCCCAGTATTATCAGGAAAACTGGGCCCAGGATTATCAGGAATCTTGGGCCCAGAATTATCAGGAAACCAAGGCCCTGCATTATCAGGAATCCTGGGTCCAGAATTATCTGGAAACCTGGGCCCAGTATTATCAGGAATCCTGTATCCAGAATTATCAGGAAAACTGGGCTCAGTATTATCAGGAATCCTGAGTCCAGAATTATCAGAAACCAGGGCCGAGTATTATCAGGAATCCTGGGTCCAGAATTATCAGAAACCAGGGCACAGTATTATCAGGAATCCTGAGTCCAGAATTATCAGGAATCCTGTGTCCAGAATTATCAGAAACCAGGGCCCAGCATTATCAGGAATCCTGGGCCCAGGATTATCAGGAATCCCGGGTCCAGGATTATCAGGAAACCCGGGTCCAGGATTATCAGGAATCGCGGGCACAGTATTATCAGGAATCCCGGGCCCATTATTATCAGGAAACCCGAATCCAGGATTATCAGGAAACCCGGGTCCAGTATTATCAGGAAGCCAGTGCCCAGTATTATCAGGAAGCCAGGGCCCAGGATTTTCTGGAAATATGTGCCCAGTATTATCAGGAATCCCAGGCACAGTATTATCAGGAATCCACGGCCCAGGATTTTCAGGAAACTTGTGCCCAGAATTATCAGGAATCCCTGGCTCAGGATTATCAGGAAATTTGGGCCAAGGATTACCAGGAATCCCGGGTCCAGAATTATCAGGATTACAGGGCCCTGTATAATTAGGAATCCCGGGCCCAGTATTATCAGTAATTCTGGGTCCAGAATTATCAGGAATCCTGCGTCCAGATTGAACAGGAAACCAGGGCCCAGTATTATCAGGAAAACTGGGCCCAGGATTATCAGGAATCCTGGGTCCAGAATTATCAGGAAACCAGGGCCCTGCAATTATCAGGAATCCTGTGTACAGAATTATCTGGAAAAATGGGCCCAGTATTATCAGGAATCCTGGATCCAGAATTATCAGGAAAACTGGGCTCAGTATTATCAGGAATCCTGAGTCCAGAATTATCAGGAAACCAGGGCCGAGTATTGTCAGGAATCCTGGGTCCAGAATTATCAGGAAACCAGGGCCCTGTATTATCAGGAATCCTGTGTACAGAATTATCTGGAAAAATGGGCCCAGTATTATCAGGAATCCTGGATCCAGAATTATCAGGAAAACTGGGCTCAGTATTATCAGGAATCCTGAGTTCAGAATTATCAGGAAACCAGGGCCGAGTATTGTCAGGAATCCTGGGTCCAGAATTATCAGGAAACCTTGGCCCAGAATTATCAGGAATCCTGGGTCCAGAATTATCAGTAAACCAGGGCCCAGTATTATCAGGAATCCTGAGTCCAGAATTATCAGGAAACCAGGGCCTAGTATTATCAGGAATCCTGGGTCCAGAATTATCAGGAAACCAGGGCCCAGTATTATCAGGAATCCTGGGTCCAGAATTATCATGAATCCTGGGTCCTGAATGATCAGAAACCAGGGCCCAGTATTATCAGGAATCCTGGGTCGAGAATTATCATGAATCCTGGGTCCAGAATTATCAGAAACCAGGGCCCAGCATTATCAGGAATCCTGGGCCCAGGATTATCAGGAAACCCGAATCCAGGATTATCAGGAAACCCGGGTCCAGTATTATCAGGAAGCCAGGACCCAGTATTATAAGGAAGCCAGGGCGCAGGATTTTCTGGAAATATGTGCCCAGTAATATCAGGAATCCCAGGCACAGTATTATCAGGAAACCACGGCCCAGGATTTTCAGGAAACCTGGGCAAAGTATTATCAGGAATTCCAGGCCAAGCATTATCAGGAATCCCGGGCCCATATTATCAGGAATCCCGGGTCCAGAATTATCAGGAAACCTGGGCCCAGTATTATCAGCAATCCTGGGTCCAGAATTATCAGGAAACCAGGGCCCAGTATTATCAGGAATCCTGGGTCCAGAATTATCATGAATACCGGGTCCAGGATTATCAGGAAATCTGGGCCCAGGATTATCAGGAATCCTGGGTCTAGAATAATCAGCAAACCAGGGCCCAGTATTATCAGGAAACCTGGGCCCAGGATTATTAGGAATCCTGGGTCCAGTATTATCAGGATTCCCGGGCCCAGTATCATCAGGAATCCCAGGACCAGAATTATCAGGAAACCAGGCCCCATTATTATATGGAATCCTAGGTCCAGAAATATCAGGAATCCCTGGCTCAGGATTATCAGGAAATTTGGGCCACGGATTATCAGGAATCCCGGGTCCAGAATTATCAGGAATCCCTGGCTCAGGATTATCAGGAAATTTGGGCCAAGGATTACCAGGAATCCCGGGTCCAGAATTATCAGGAAACCAGGGCCCAGTATAATTAGGAATCCCGGGCCCAGTATTATCAATAATCCTGGGTCCAGAATTATCAGGAATCCTGCGTCCAGAATGAACAGGAAACCAGGGCCCAGTATTATCAGGAAAACTGGGCCCAGGATTATCAGGAATCTTGGGCCCAGAATTATCAGGAAACCAAGGCCCTGTATTATCAGGAATCCTGGGTCCAGAATTATCTGGAAACCTGGGCCCAGTATTATCAGGAATCCTGTATCCAGAATTATCAGGAAAACTGGGCTCAGTATTATCAGGAATCCTGAGTCCAGAATTATCAGAAACCAGGGCCGAGTATTATCAGGAATCCTGGGTCCAGAATTATCAGAAACCAGGGCACAGTATTATCAGGAATCCTGAGTCCAGAATTATCAGGAATCCTGTGTCCAGAATTATCAGAAACCAGGGCCCAGCATTATCAGGAATCCTGGGCCCAGGATTATCAGGAATCCCGGGTCCAGGATTATCAGGAAACCCGGGTCCAGGATTATCAGGAATCGCGGGCACAGTATTATCAGGAATCCCGGGCCCATTATTATCAGGAAACCCGAATCCAGGATTATCAGGAAACCCGGGTCCAGTATTATCAGGAAGCCAGTGCCTAGTATTATCAGGAAGCCAGGGCCCAGGATTTTCTGGAAATATGTGCCCAGTATTATCAGGAATCCCAGGCACAGTATTATCAGGAATCCACGGCCCAGGATTTTCAGGAAACTTGTGCCCAGAATTATCAGGAATCCCTGGCTCAGGATTATCAGGAAATTTGGGCCAAGGATTACCATGAATCCCGGGTCCAGAATTATCAGGATTACAGGGCCCTGTATAATTAGGAATCCCGGGCCCAGTATTATCAGTAATTCTGGGTCCAGAATTATCAGGAATCCTGCGTCCAGATTGAACAGGAAACCAGGGCCCAGTATTATCAGGAAAACTGGGCCCAGGATTATCAGGAATCCTTGGTCCAGAATTATCAGGAAACCAGGGCCCTGTATTATCAGGAATCCTGTGTACAGAATTATCTGGAAAAATGGGCCCAGTATTATCAGGAATCCTGGATCCAGAATTATCAGGAAAACTGGGCTCAGTATTATCAGGAATCCTGAGTCCAGAATTATCAGGAAACCAGGGCCGAGTATTGTCAGGAATCCTGGGTCCAGAATTATCAGGAAACCTTGGCCCAGAATTATCAGGAATCCTGGGTCCAGAATTATCAGTAAACCAGGGCCCAGTATTATCAGGAATCCTGAGTCCAGAATTATCAGGAAACCAGGGCCTAGTATTATCAGGAATCCTGGGTCCAGAATTATCAGGAAACCAGGGCCCAGTATTATCAGGAATCCTGGGTCCAGAATTATCATGAATCCTGGGTCCAGAATGATCAGAAACCAGGGCCCAGTATTATCAGGAATCCTGGGTCGAGAATTATCATGAATCCTGGGTCCAGAATTATCAGCAATCCTGGGTCCAGAATTATCAGGTAACCAGGGCCCAGCATTATCAGGAATCCTGGGCCCAGGATTATCAGGAAACCCGAATCCAGGATTATCAGGAAACCCGGGTCCAGTATTATCAGGAAGCCAGGACCCAGTATTATAAGGAAGCCAGGGCGCAGGATTTTCTGGAAATATGTGCCCAGTAATATCAGGAATCCCAGGCACAGTATTATCAGGAAACCACGGCCCAGGATTTTCAGGAAACCTGGGCAAAGTATTATCAGGAATTCCAGGCCAAGCATTATCAGGAATCCCGGGCCCATATTATCAGGAATCCCGGGTCCAGAATTATCAGGAAACCTGGGCCCAGTATTATCAGCAATCCTGGGTCCAGAATTATCAGGTAACCAGGGCCCAGTATTATCAGGAATCCTGGGTCCAGAATTATCATGAATACCGGGTCCAGGATTATCAGGAAATCTGGGCCCAGGATTATCAGGAATCCTGGGTCCAGAATTATCAGGAAACCAGGGCCCAGTATTATCAGGAATCCCAGGACCAAAATTATCACGAAACCAGGGCCCAGTATTATCAGGATTCCCGGGCCCACTATTATCAGGAATCCTGGGTCCAGAATTATCAGGAAACCAGGCCCCATTATTATATGGAATCCCTGGCTCAGGATTATCAGGAAATTTGGGCCAAGGATTACCAGGAATCCCGGGTCCAGAATTATCAGGAAACCAGGGCCCAGTATAATTAGGAATCCCGGGCCCAGTATTATCAATAATCCTGGGTCCAGAATTATCAGGAATCCTGCGTCCAGAATGAACAGGAAACCAGGGCCCAGTATTATCAGGAAAACTGGGCCCAGGATTATCAGGAATCTTGGGCCCAGAATTATCAGGAAACCAAGGCCCTGTATTATCAGGAATCCTGGGTCCAGAATTATCTGGAAACCTGGGCCCAGTATTATCAGGAATCCTGTATCCAGAATTATCAGGAAAACTGGGCTCAGTATTATCAGGAATCCTGAGTCCAGAATTATCAGAAACCAGGGCCGAGTATTATCAGGAATCCTGGGTCCAGAATTATCAGAAACCAGGGCACAGTATTATCAGGAATCCTGAGTCCAGAATTATCAGGAATCCTGTGTCCAGAATTATCAGAAACCAGGGCCCAGCATTATCAGGAATCCTGGGCCCAGGATTATCAGGAATCCCGGGTCCAGGATTATCAGGAAACCCGGGTCCAGGATTATCAGGAATCGCGGGCACAGTATTATCAGGAATCCCGGGCCCATTATTATCAGGAAACCCGAATCCAGGATTATCAGGAAACCCGGGTCCAGTATTATCAGGAAGCCAGTGCCTAGTATTATCAGGAAGCCAGGGCCCAGGATTTTCTGGAAATATGTGCCCAGTATTATCAGGAATCCCAGGCACAGTATTATCAGGAATCCACGGCCCAGGATTTTCAGGAAACTTGTGCCCAGAATTATCAGGAATCCCTGGCTCAGGATTATCAGGAAATTTGGGCCAAGGATTACCATGAATCCCGGGTCCAGAATTATCAGGATTACAGGGCCCTGTATAATTAGGAATCCCGGGCCCAGTATTATCAGTAATTCTGGGTCCAGAATTATCAGGAATCCTGCGTCCAGATTGAACAGGAAACCAGGGCCCAGTATTATCAGGAAAACTGGGCCCAGGATTATCAGGAATCCTTGGTCCAGAATTATCAGGAAACCAGGGCCCTGTATTATCAGGAATCCTGTGTACAGAATTATCTGGAAAAATGGGCCCAGTATTATCAGGAATCCTGGATCCAGAATTATCAGGAAAACTGGGCTCAGTATTATCAGGAATCCTGAGTCCAGAATTATCAGGAAACCAGGGCCGAGTATTGTCAGGAATCCTGGGTCCAGAATTATCAGGAAACCTTGGCCCAGAATTATCAGGAATCCTGGGTCCAGAATTATCAGTAAACCAGGGCCCAGTATTATCAGGAATCCTGAGTCCAGAATTATCAGGAAACCAGGGCCTAGTATTATCAGGAATCCTGGGTCCAGAATTATCAGGAAACCAGGGCCCAGTATTATCAGGAATCCTGGGTCCAGAATTATCATGAATCCTGGGTCCAGAATGATCAGAAACCAGGGCCCAGTATTATCAGGAATCCTGGGTCGAGAATTATCATGAATCCTGGGTCCAGAATTATCAGCAATCCTGGGTCCAGAATTATCAGGTAACCAGGGCCCAGCATTATCAGGAATCCTGGGCCCAGGATTATCAGGAAACCCGAATCCAGGATTATCAGGAAACCCGGGTCCAGTATTATCAGGAAGCCAGGACCCAGTATTATAAGGAAGCCAGGGCGCAGGATTTTCTGGAAATATGTGCCCAGTAATATCAGGAATCCCAGGCACAGTATTATCAGGAAACCACGGCCCAGGATTTTCAGGAAACCTGGGCAAAGTATTATCAGGAATTCCAGGCCAAGCATTATCAGGAATCCCGGGCCCATATTATCAGGAATCCCGGGTCCAGAATTATCAGGAAACCTGGGCCCAGTATTATCAGCAATCCTGGGTCCAGAATTATCAGGTAACCAGGGCCCAGTATTATCAGGAATCCTGGGTCCAGAATTATCATGAATACCGGGTCCAGGATTATCAGGAAATCTGGGCCCAGGATTATCAGGAATCCTGGGTCCAGAATTATCAGGAAACCAGGGCCCAGTATTATCAGGAATCCCAGGACCAAAATTATCACGAAACCAGGGCCCAGTATTATCAGGATTCCCGGGCCCACTATTATCAGGAATCCTGGGTCCAGAATTATCAGGAAACCAGGCCCCATTATTATATGGAATCCTAGGTCCAGAATTATCAGGAATCCCTGGCTCAGGATTATCAGGAAATTTGGGCCACAGATTATCAGGAATTCCGGGTCCAGAATTATCAGGAATCCCTGGCTCAGGATTATCAGGAAATTTGGGCCAAGGATTACCAGGAATCCCAGGTCCAGAATTATCAGGAAACCAGGGCCCAGCATAATTAGGAATCCCGGGCCCAGTATTATCAGTAATCCTGGGTCCAGAATTATCAGGAATCCTGCGTCCAGAATGAACAGGAAACCAGGGCCCAGTATTATCAGGAAAACTGGGCCCAGGATTATCAGGAATCTTGGGCCCAGAATTATCAGGAAATCAGGGCCCTGTATTATCAGGAATCCTGGGTCTAGAATTATCTGGAAACCTGGGCCCAGTATTATCAGGAATCCTGTATCCAGAATTATCAGGAAAACTGGGCTCAGTATTATCAGGAATCCTGAGTCCAGAATTATCAGAAACCAGGGCCGAGTATTATCAGGAATCCTGGGTCCAGAATTATCAGAAACCAGGGCAGAGTATTATCAGGAATCCTGAGTCCAGAATTATCAGGAATCCTGTGTCCAGAATTATCAGGAAACCCGGGTCCAGGATTATCAGGAATCGCGGGCACAGTATTATCAGGAATCCCGGGCCCATTATTATCAGGAAACCCGAATCCAGGATTATCAGGAAACCCAGGTCCAGGATTATCAGGAATCCCAGGCACAGTATTATCAGGAATCCACGGCCCAGGATTTTCAGGAAACTTGTGCCCAGAATTATCAGGAATCCCTGGCTCAGGATTATCAGGAAATTTGGGCCAAGGATTACCAGGAATCCCGGGTCCAGAATTATCAGGAAACCAGGGCCCAGTATAATTAGGAATCCTGGATCCAGAATTATCAGGAAAATTGGGCTCAGTATTATCAGGAATCCTGAGTCCAGAATTATCAGGAAACCAGGGCCGAGTATTGTCAGGAATCCTGGGTCCAGAATTATCAGGAAACCTTGGCCCAGTATTATCAGGAATCCTGGATCCAGAATTATCAGGAAAATTGGGCTCAGTATTATCAGGAATCCTGAGTCCAGAATTATCAGGAAACCAGGGCCGAGTATTGTCAGGAATCCTGGGTCCAGAATTATCAGGAATCCAGCGTCCAGAATTATCAGGAATCCTGGGTCGAGAATTATCATGAATCCTGGGTCCAGAATTATCAGCAATCCTGGGTCCAGAATTATCAGGTAACCAGGGCCCAGCATTATCAGGAATCCTGGGCCCAGGATTATCAGGAAACCCGAATCCAGGATTATCAGGAAACCCGGGTCCAGTATTATCAGGAAGCCAGGACCCAGTATTATAAGGAAGCCAGGGTGCAGGATTTTCTGGAAATATGTGCCCAGTAATATCAGGAATCCCAGGCACAGTATTATCAGGAAACCACGGCCCAGGATTTTCAGGAAACCTGGGCAAAGTATTATCAGGAATTCCAGGCCAAGCATTATCAGGAATCCCGGGCCCATATTATCAGGAATCCCGGGTCCAGAATTATCAGGAAACCTGGGCCCAGTATTATCAGCAATCCTGGGTCCAGAATTATCAGGTAACCAGGGCCCAGTATTATCAGGAATCCTGGGTCCAGAATTATCATGAATACCGGGTCCAGGATTATCAGGAAATCTGGGCCCAGGATTATCAGGAATCCTGGGTCCAGAATTATCAGCAAACCAGGGCCCAGTATTATCAGGAAACCTGGGCCCAGGATTATTAGGACTCCTGGGTCCAGAATTATCAGGAAACCAGGGCCCAGTATTATCAGGAATCCCAGGACCAAAATTATCACGAAACCAGGGCCCAGTATTATCAGGATTCCCGGGCCCACTATTATCAGGAATCCTGGGTCCAGAATTATCAGGAAACCAGGCCCCATTATTATATGGAATCCTGGGTCCAGAATTATCAGGAATCCCTGGCTCAGGATTATCAGGAAATTTGGGCCACGGATTATCAGGAATCCCGGGTCCAGAATTATCAGGAATCCCTGGCTCAGGATTATCAGGAAATTTGTGCCAAGGATTACCAGGAATCCCAGGTCCAGAAGTATCAGGAAACCAGGGCCCAGCATAATTAGGAATCCCGGGCCCAGTATTATCAGTAATCCTGGGTCCAGAATTATCAGGAATCCTGCGTCCAGAATGAACAGGAAACCAGGGCCCAGTATTATCAGGAAAACTGGGCCCAGGATTATCAGGAATCTTGGGCCCAGAATTATCAGGAAATCAGGGCCCTGTATTATCAGGAATCCTGGGTCTAGAATTATCTGGAAACCTGGGCCCAGTATTATCAGGAATCCTGTATCCAGAATTATCAGGAAAACTGGGCTCAGTATTATCAGGAATCCTGAGTCCAGAATTATCAGAAACCAGGGCCGAGTATTATCAGGAATCCTGGGTCCAGAATTATCAGAAACCAGGGCACAGTATTATCAGGAATCCTGAGTCCAGAATTATCAGGAATCCTGTGTCCAGAATTATCAGAAACCAGGGCCCAGCATTATCAGGAATCCTGGGCCCAGGATTATCAGGAATCCCGGGTCCAGGATTATCAGGAAACCCGGGTCCAGGATTATCAGGAATCGCGGGCACAGTATTATCAGGAATCCCGGGCCCATTATTATCAGGAAACCCGAATCCAGGATTATCAGGAAACCCAGGTCCAGGATTATCAGGAATCCCAGGCACAGTATTCTCAGGAATCCACGGCCCAGGAATTTCAGGAAACTTGTGCCCAGAATTATCAGGAATCCCTGGCTCAGGATTATCAGGAAATTTGGGCCAAGGATTACCAGGAATCCCGGGTCCAGAATTATCAGGAAACCAGGACCCAGTATAATTAGGAATCCCGGGCCCAGTATTATCAGTAATTCTGGGTCCAGAATTATCAGGAATCCTGCGTCCAGATTGAACAGGAAACCAGGGCCCAGTATTATCAGGAAAACTGGGCTCAGTGTTATCAGGAATCCTGGGTCCAGAATTATCTGGAAACCTGGGCCCAGTATTATCAGGAATCCTGGATCCAGAATTATCAGGAAAATTGGGCTCAGTATTATCAGGAATCCTGAGTCCAGAATTATCAGGAAACCAGGGCCGAGTATTGTCAGGAATCCTGGGTCCAGAATTATCAGGAATCCAGGGCCCAGTATTATCAGGAATCCTGGGTCAGAGTCTTCATGAATCCTGGGTCCAGAATTATCAGAAACCAGGGCCCAGTATTATCAGGAATCCTGGGTCCAGATTTATCAGGAACCCTGGGTCCAGAATTAGCATGAATCCTGGGTCCAGAATTATCAGAAACCAGGGCCCAGAATTATCAGGAATCCTGGGCCCAGGATTATCAGGAAACTCAAATCCAGGATTATCAGGAAACCCGCGTCCAGTATTATCAGGAAGCCAGGGCCCAGTATTATAAGGAAGCCAGGGCCCAGGATTTTCTGGAAATATGTGCCCAGTAATATCATGAATCCCAGGCACAGTATTATCAGGAATCCACGGCCCAGGATTTTCAGGAAACCAGGGCCCAGTATTATCAGGAATCCCAGCCCCAGTATTATCAGGAAACCACAGCCCAGAATTTTCAGGAAACCTGGGCCCAGTATTATCAGGAATTCCAGGCCAAGCATTATCAGGAATCCCGTGCCCAGTATTATCAGGAATCCCGGGTCCAGAATTTTCAGGAAACCTGGGCCCAGGATTATCAGGAATCCTGGGTACAGCATTATCAGGAATCCTGGCTCCAGTATTATCAGCAATCCTGGGTCCAGAATTATCAGGAAACCAGGGCCCAGTATTATCAGGAATCCTGGGTCCAGTATTATCAGGAATCCTGGGTCCAGAATTATCTGGAATCCTGGCTCCAGAATTATCAGGAATCCTGGGTCCAGAATTATCAGGAAACTAGGGCCCAGAATTATCAGGAATCCTGAGTTCAGAATTACAGGTAACCAGGGCCCAATAATATCAGGAATCCTGGGTCCAGAATTATCAGGTATACTGGGCCCAGTATCATCACGAATCCCAGGCCCAGTATTATCAGGAATCCTGTATCCAGAATAATCAGGAAACCTGTGCCCAGGATTATCAGGAATGCTGGGTCCAGCATGATCAGGAAACTAGGGCCCAGTATTATCAGGAATCCCGGTTCCAGTATTATCAGGAATCCTGGGTCCAGATTTGTCCGGAAACCAGGGCCGAGTGTTGCCAGGAATCCTGGGTCCAGAATTGTCAGGAAACCTGGGCCCAGGATTATCAGGAATCCTGGGTCCAGCATTATCAGGAAACCTGGGCCCAATATTATCAGGAATCCTGGGTCCAGAATTATCCAGAAACCTGGGCCAAGTATTATCAGGAATCCTGCATCCAGCATTATCAGGAAACCAGGGCCCAGTATTATCAGGAATCCTGGGTCCAGAATTGTCAGGAAACCTCTGCCCAGGATTATCAGGAAACCAGGGCCCAGTATTATCAGGAAAACTGGGCCCAGGATTATCAGGAATCTTGGGCCCAGAATTATCAGGAAACCAGGGCCTAATATTATCAGGAATCCTGGGTCCAGAATTATCAGGAAACCAGGGCCCAGTATTATCAGGAATCCTGGGTCCAGAATTATCATGAATCCTGTGTCCAGAATTATCAGAAACCAGGGCCCAGTATTATCAGGAATCCTGGGTCCAGATTTATCAGGAATCCTGGGTCCAGAATTATCAGGAATCCTGGGTCCAGAATTATCAGGAAACCCGAATCCAGGATTATCAGGAAACCCGCGTCCAGTATTATCAGGAAGCCAGGGCCCAGTATTATAAGGAAACCCGGGTCCAGGATTATCAGGAATCGCGGGCACAGTATTATCAGGAATCCCGGGCCCATTATTATCAGGAAACCCGAATCCAGGATTATCAGGAAACCCAGGTCCAGGATTATCAGGAATCCCAGGCACAGTATTCTCAGGAATCCACGGCCCAGGAATTTCAGGAAACTTGTGCCCAGAATTATCAGGAATCCCTGGCTCAGGATTATCAGGAAATTTGGGCCAAGGATTACCAGGAATCCCGGGTCCAGAATTATCAGGAAACCAGGACCCAGTATAATTAGGAATCCCGGGCCCAGTATTATCAGTAATTCTGGGTCCAGAATTATCAGGAATCCTGCGTCCAGATTGAACAGGAAACCAGGGCCCAGTATTATCAGGAAAACTGGGCTCAGTATTATCAGGAATCCTGGGTCCAGAATTATCTGGAAACCTGGGCCCAGTATTATCAGGAATCCTGGATCCAGAATTATCAGGAAAATTGGGCTCAGTATTATCAGGAATCCTGAGTCCAGAATTATCAGGAAACCAGGGCCGAGTATTGTCAGGAATCCTGGGTCCAGAATTATCAGGAATCCAGGGCCCAGTATTATCAGGAATCCTGGGTCAGAGTCTTCATGAATCCTGGGTCCAGAATTATCAGAAACCAGGGCCCAGTATTATCAGGAATCCTGGGTCCAGATTTATCAGGAACCCTGGGTCCAGAATTAGCATGAATCCTGGGTCCAGAATTATCAGAAACCAGGGCCCAGAATTATCAGGAATCCTGGGCCCAGGATTATCAGGAAACCCAAATCCAGGATTATCAGGAAACCCGCGTCCAGTATTATCAGGAAGCCAGGGCCCAGTATTATAAGGAAGCCAGGGCCCAGGATTTTCTGGAAATATGTGCCCAGTAATATCATGAATCCCAGGCACAGTATTATCAGGAATCCACGGCCCAGGATTTTCAGGAAACCAGGGCCCAGTATTATCAGGAATCCCAGCCCCAGTATTATCAGGAAACCACAGCCCAGAATTTTCAGGAAACCTGGGCCCAGTATTATCAGGAATTCCAGGCCAAGCATTATCAGGAATCCCGTGCCCAGTATTATCAGGAATCCCGGGTCCAGAATTTTCAGGAAACCTGGGCCCAGGATTATCAGGAATCCTGGGTACAGCATTATCAGGAATCCTGGCTCCAGTATTATCAGCAATCCTGGGTCCAGAATTATCAGGAAACCAGGGCCCAGTATTATCAGGAATCCTGGGTCCAGTATTATCAGGAATCCTGGGTCCAGAATTATCTGGAATCCTGGCTCCAGAATTATCAGGAATCCTGGGTCCAGAATTATCAGGAAACTAGGGCCCAGAATTATCAGGAATCCTGAGTTCAGAATTACAGGTAACCAGGGCCCAATAATATCAGGAATCCTGGGTCCAGAATTATCAGGTATACTGGGCCCAGTATCATCACGAATCCCAGGCCCAGTATTATCAGGAATCCTGTATCCAGAATAATCAGGAAACCTGTGCCCAGGATTATCAGGAATGCTGGGTCCAGCATGATCAGGAAACTAGGGCCCAGTATTATCAGGAATCCCGGTTCCAGTATTATCAGGAATCCTGGGTCCAGATTTGTCCGGAAACCAGGGCCGAGTATTGCCAGGAATCCTGGGTCCAGAATTGTCAGGAAACCTGGGCCCAGGATTATCAGGAATCCTGGGTCCAGCATTATCAGGAAACCTGGGCCCAGTATTATCAGGAATCCTGGGTCCAGAATTATCCGGAAACCTGGGCCAAGTATTATCAGGAATCCTGCATCCAGCATTATCAGGAAACCAGGGCCCAGTATTATCAGGAATCCTGGGTCCAGAATTGTCAGGAAACCTCTGCCCAGGATTATCAGGAAACCAGGGCCCAGTATTATCAGGAAAACTGGGCCCAGGATTATCAGGAATCTTGGGCCCAGAATTATCAGGAAACCAGGGCCTAATATTATCAGGAATCCTGGGTCCAGAATTATCAGGAAACCAGGGCCCAGTTTTATCAGGAATCCTGGGTCCAGAATTATCATGAATCCTGTGTCCAGAATTATCAGAAACCAGGGCCCAGTATTATCAGGAATCCTGGGTCCAGATTTATCAGGAATCCTGGGTCCAGAATTATCAGGAATCCTGGGTCCAGAATTATCAGGAAACCCGAATCCAGGATTATCAGGAAACCCGCGTCCAGTATTATCAGGAAGCCAGGGCCCAGTATTATAAGGAAGCCAGGGCACAGGATTTTCTGGAAATATGTGCCCTGTATTATCAGGAATCCCAGGCACAGTATTATCAGGAATCCACGACCCAGGATTTTCAGGAAACTTGTGCCCAGTATTATCAGGAATCCCAAGCCCAGTATTATCAGGAAACCACGGCCCAGGATTTTCAGGAAACCTGGGCAAAGTATTATCAGGAATTCCAGGCCAAGCATTATCAGGAATCCCGGGCCCATATTATCAGGAATCCCGGGTCCAGAATTATCAGGAAACCTGGGTCCAGAATTATCAGCAAACCAGGGCCCAGTATTATCAGGAAACCTGGGCCCAGGATTATTAGGAATCCTGGGTCCAGAATTATCAGGAAACCAGGGCCCAGTATTATCAGGAATCCCAGGACCAAAATTGTCACGAAACCAGGGCCCAGTATTATCAGGATTCCCGGGCCCACTATTATCAGGAATCCTGGGTCCAGAATTATCAGGAAACCAGGCCCCATTATTATATGGAATCCTAGGTCCAGAATTATCAGGAATACCTGGCTCAGGATTATCAGGAAATTTGGGCCACGGATTATCAGGAATCCCGGGTCCAGAATTATCAGGAATCCCTGGCTCAGGATTATCAGGAAATTTGGGCCAATGATTACCAGGAATCCCGTGTCCAGAATTATCAGGAAACCAGGGCCCAGTATAATAAGGAATCCCGGGCCCAGTATTATCAGTAATCCTGGGTCCAGAATTATCAGGTATACTGGGCCCAGTATTATCACGAATCCCAGGCCCAGTATTATCAGGAATCCTGGCTCCAGAATAATCAGGAAACCTGTGCCCAGGATTATCAGGAATGCTGGGTCCAGCATGATCAGGAAACTAGGGCCCAGTATTATCAGGAATCCTGGGTCCAGATTTGTCCGGAAACCAGGGCCGAGTATTGTCAGGAATCCTGGGTCCAGAATTGTCAGGAAACCTGGGCCCAGGATTATCAGGAATCCTGGGTCCAGCATTATCAGGAAACCTGGGCCCAGTATTATCAGGAATCCTGGGTCCAGAATTATCCAGAAACCTGGGCCAAGTATTATCAGGAATCCTGCATCCAGCATTATCAGGAAACCAGGGCCCAGTATTATCAGGAATCCTGGGTCCAGAATTATCAGGAAACCAGGGCCAGTATTATCAGGAATCCTGGGTCCAGAATTATCATGAATCCTGGGTCCAGATTTATCAGGAATCCTGGGTCCAGAATTATCAGGAATCCTGGGTCCAGAATTATCAGAAACCAGGGCCCAGGATTATCAGGAAACCCGCGTCCAGTATTATCAGGAATCCCAGGCACAGTATTATCAGGAATCCACGGCCCAGGATTTTCAGGAAACTTGTGCCCAGTATTATCAGGAATCCCAAGACCAGTATTATCAGGAAACCACGGCCCAGGATTTATCAGGAAACCATGGCCCAGGATTATCATGAAGCATGGGTCCAGAATTATCAGGAAACTAGGGCCCAGAATTATCAGGAATCCTGGGTTCAGAATTACAGGTAACCAGGGCCCAATAATATCAGGAATCCTGGGTCCAGAATTATCAGGTATACTGGGCCCAGTATTATCACGAATCCCAGGCCCAGTATTATCAGGAATCCTGGGTCCAGAATTATCTGGAAACCTGGGCCCAGTATTATCAGGCATCCTGTATCCAGAATTATCAGGAAAACTGGGCTCAGTATTATCAGGAATCCTGAGTCCAGAATTATCAGAAACCAGGGCCGAGTATTATCAGGAATCCTGGGTCCAGAATTATCAGAAACCAGGGCCCAGTATTATCAGGAATCCTGAGTCCAGAATTATCAGGAATCCTGGGCCCAGGATTATCAGGAATCCCGGGTCCAGAATTTTAAGGAAACCCGGGTCCAGGATTATCAGGAATCGCGGGCACAGTATTATCAGGAATCCCGGGCCCATTATTATCAGGAAACCCGAATCCAGGATTATCAGGAAACCCGGGTCCAGTATTATCAGGAAGCCAGTGCCCAGTATTATCAGGAAGCCAGGGCCCAGGATTTTCTGGAAATATGTGCCCAGTATTATCAGGAATCCCAGGCACAGTATTATCAGGAATCCACGGCCCAGGATTTTCAGGAAACTTGTGCCCAGAATTATCAGGAATCCCTGGCTCAGGATTATCAGGAAATTTGGGCCAAGGATTACCAGGAATCCCGGGTCCAGAATTATCAGGAAACCAGGGCCCAGTATAATTAGGAATCCCGGGCCCAGTATTATCAGTAATTCTGGGTCCAGAATTATCAGGAATCCTGCGTCCAGATTGAACAGGATACCAGGGCCCAGTATTATCAGGAAAACTGGGCCCAGGATTATCAGGAATCCTGGGTCCAGAATTATCAGGAAACCAGGGCCCTGGATTATCAGGAATCCTGTGTACAGAATTATCTGGAAAAATGGGCCCAGTATTATCAGGAATCCTGGATCCAGAATTATCAGGAAAACTAGGCTCAGTATTATCAGGAATCCTGAGTCCAGAATTATCAGGAAACCAGGGCCGAGTATTGTCAGGAATCCTGGGTCCAGAATTATCAGGAAACCTTGGCCCAGAATTATCAGGAATCCTGGGTCCAGAATTATCAGTAAACCAGGGCCCAGTATTATCAGGAATCCTGAGTCCAGAATTATCAGGAAACCAGGGCCTAGTATTATCAGGAATCCTGGGTCCAGAATTATCAGGAAACCAGGGCCCAGTATTATCAGGAATCCTGGGTCCAGAATTATCATGAATCCTGGGTCCAGAATTTTCAGGAAACCTGGGCCCAGGATTATCAGGAATCCTGGGTACAGCATTATCAGGAATCCTGGCTCCAGTATTATCAGCAATCCTGGGTCCAGAATTATCAGGAAACCAGGGCCCAGTATTATCAGGAATCCTGGGTCCAGTATTATCAGGAATCCTGGGTCCAGAATTATCTGGAATCCTGGCTCCAGAATTATCAGGAATCCTGGGTCCAGAATTATCAGGAAACTAGGGCCCAGAATTATCAGGAATCCTGAGTTCAGAATTACAGGTAACCAGGGCCCAATAATATCAGGAATCCTGGGTCCAGAATTATCAGGTATACTGGGCCCAGTATCATCACGAATCCCAGGCCCAGTATTATCAGGAATCCTGTATCCAGAATAATCAGGAAACCTGTGCCCAGGATTATCAGGAATGCTGGGTCCAGCATGATCAGGAAACTAGGGCCCAGTATTATCAGGAATCCCGGTTCCAGTATTATCAGGAATCCTGGGTCCAGATTTGTCCGGAAACCAGGGCCGAGTATTGCCAGGAATCCTGGGTCCAGAATTGTCAGGAAACCTGGGCCCAGGATTATCAGGAATCCTGGGTCCAGCATTATCAGGAAACCTGGGCCCAGTATTATCAGGAATCCTGGGTCCAGAATTATCCGGAAACCTGGGCCAAGTATTATCAGGAATCCTGCATCCAGCATTATCAGGAAACCAGGGCCCAGTATTATCAGGAATCCTGGGTCCAGAATTGTCAGGAAACCTCTGCCCAGGATTATCAGGAAACCAGGGCCCAGTATTATCAGGAAAACTGGGCCCAGGATTATCAGGAATCTTGGGCCCAGAATTATCAGGAAACCAGGGCCTAATATTATCAGGAATCCTGGGTCCAGAATTATCAGGAAACCAGGGCCCAGTTTTATCAGGAATCCTGGGTCCAGAATTATCATGAATCCTGTGTCCAGAATTATCAGAAACCAGGGCCCAGTATTATCAGGAATCCTGGGTCCAGATTTATCAGGAATCCTGGGTCCAGAATTATCAGGAATCCTGGGTCCAGAATTATCAGGAAACCCGAATCCAGGATTATCAGGAAACCCGCGTCCAGTATTATCAGGAAGCCAGGGCCCAGTATTATAAGGAAGCCAGGGCACAGGATTTTCTGGAAATATGTGCCCTGTATTATCAGGAATCCCAGGCACAGTATTATCAGGAATCCACGACCCAGGATTTTCAGGAAACTTGTGCCCAGTATTATCAGGAATCCCAAGCCCAGTATTATCAGGAAACCACGGCCCAGGATTTTCAGGAAACCTGGGCAAAGTATTATCAGGAATTCCAGGCCAAGCATTATCAGGAATCCCGGGCCCATATTATCAGGAATCCCGGGTCCAGAATTATCAGGAAACCTGGGTCCAGAATTATCAGCAAACCAGGGCCCAGTATTATCAGGAAACCTGGGCCCAGGATTATTAGGAATCCTGGGTCCAGAATTATCAGGAAACCAGGGCCCAGTATTATCAGGAATCCCAGGACCAAAATTGTCACGAAACCAGGGCCCAGTATTATCAGGATTCCCGGGCCCACTATTATCAGGAATCCTGGGTCCAGAATTATCAGGAAACCAGGCCCCATTATTATATGGAATCCTAGGTCCAGAATTATCAGGAATACCTGGCTCAGGATTATCAGGAAATTTGGGCCACGGATTATCAGGAATCCCGGGTCCAGAATTATCAGGAATCCCTGGCTCAGGATTATCAGGAAATTTGGGCCAATGATTACCAGGAATCCCGTGTCCAGAATTATCAGGAAACCAGGGCCCAGTATAATAAGGAATCCCGGGCCCAGTATTATCAGTAATCCTGGGTCCAGAATTATCAGGTATACTGGGCCCAGTATTATCACGAATCCCAGGCCCAGTATTATCAGGAATCCTGGCTCCAGAATAATCAGGAAACCTGTTCCCAGGATTATCAGGAATGCTGGGTCCAGCATGATCAGGAAACTAGGGCCCAGTATTATCAGGAATCCTGGGTCCAGATTTGTCCGGAAACCAGGGCCGAGTATTGTCAGGAATCCTGGGTCCAGAATTGTCAGGAAACCTGGGCCCAGGATTATCAGGAATCCTGGGTCCAGCATTATCAGGAAACCTGGGCCCAGTATTATCAGGAATCCTGGGTCCAGAATTATCCAGAAACCTGGGCCAAGTATTATCAGGAATCCTGCATCCAGCATTATCAGGAAACCAGGGCCCAGTATTATCAGGAATCCTGGGTCCAGAATTATCAGGAAACCAGGGCCAGTATTATCAGGAATCCTGGGTCCAGAATTATCATGAATCCTGGGTCCAGATTTATCAGGAATCCTGGGTCCAGAATTATCAGGAATCCTGGGTCCAGAATTATCAGAAACCAGGGCCCAGGATTATCAGGAAACCCGCGTCCAGTATTATCAGGAATCCCAGGCACAGTATTATCAGGAATCCACGGCCCAGGATTTTCAGGAAACTTGTGCCCAGTATTATCAGGAATCCCAAGACCAGTATTATCAGGAAACCACGGCCCAGGATTTATCAGGAAACCATGGCCCAGGATTATCATGAAGCATGGGTCCAGAATTATCAGGAAACTAGGGCCCAGAATTATCAGGAATCCTGGGTTCAGAATTACAGGTAACCAGGGCCCAATAATATCAGGAATCCTGGGTCCAGAATTATCAGGTATACTGGGCCCAGTATTATCACGAATCCCAGGCCCAGTATTATCAGGAATCCTGGGTCCAGAATTATCTGGAAACCTGGGCCCAGTATTATCAGGCATCCTGTATCCAGAATTATCAGGAAAACTGGGCTCAGTATTATCAGGAATCCTGAGTCCAGAATTATCAGAAACCAGGGCCGAGTATTATCAGGAATCCTGGGTCCAGAATTATCAGAAACCAGGGCCCAGTATTATCAGGAATCCTGAGTCCAGAATTATCAGGAATCCTGGGCCCAGGATTATCAGGAATCCCGGGTCCAGAATTTTAAGGAAACCCGGGTCCAGGATTATCAGGAATCGCGGGCACAGTATTATCAGGAATCCCGGGCCCATTATTATCAGGAAACCCGAATCCAGGATTATCAGGAAACCCGGGTCCAGTATTATCAGGAAGCCAGTGCCCAGTATTATCAGGAAGCCAGGGCCCAGGATTTTCTGGAAATATGTGCCCAGTATTATCAGGAATCCCAGGCACAGTATTATCAGGAATCCACGGCCCAGGATTTTCAGGAAACTTGTGCCCAGAATTATCAGGAATCCCTGGCTCAGGATT
Source organism: Heterodontus francisci (assembly GCF_036365525.1). Lineage (NCBI taxonomy): Eukaryota > Metazoa > Chordata > Chondrichthyes > Heterodontiformes > Heterodontidae > Heterodontus > Heterodontus francisci. The sequence continues at coordinate 16,451,875 of NC_090374.1, forward strand.
ATCAGGAAATTTGGGCCAAGGATTACCAGGAATCCCGGGTCCAGAATTATCAGGAAACCAGGGCCCAGTATAATTAGGAATCCCGGGCCCAGTATTATCAGTAATTCTGGGTCCAGAATTATCAGGAATCCTGCGTCCAGATTGAACAGGAAACCAGGGCCCAGTATTATCAGGAAAACTGGGCCCAGGATTATCAGGAATCCTGGGTCCAGAATTATCAGGAAACCAGGGCCCTGGATTATCAGGAATCCTGTGTACAGAATTATCTGGAAAAATGGGCCCAGTATTATCAGGAATCCTGGATCCAGAATTATCAGGAAAACTAGGCTCAGTATTATCAGGAATCCTGAGTCCAGAATTATCAGGAAACCAGGGCCGAGTATTGTCAGGAATCCTGGGTCCAGAATTATCAGGAAACCTTGGCCCAGAATTATCAGGAATCCTGGGTCCAGAATTATCAGTAAACCAGGGCCCAGTATTATCAGGAATCCTGAGTCCAGAATTATCAGGAAACCAGGGCCTAGTATTATCAGGAATCCTGGGTCCAGAATTATCAGGAAACCAGGGCCCAGTATTATCAGGAATCCTGGGTCCAGAATTATCATGAATCCTGGGTCCAGAATGATCAGAAACCAGGGCCCAGTATTATCAGGAATCCTGGGTCGAGAATTATCATGAATCCTGGGTCCAGAATTATCAGCAATCCTGGGTCCAGAATTATCAGGTAACCAGGGCCCAGCATTATCAGGAATCCTGGGCCCAGGATTATCAGGAAACCCGAATCCAGGATTATCAGGAAACCAGGGCCTAGTATTATCAGGAATCCTGGGTCCAGAATTATCAGGAAACCAGGGCCCAGTATTATCAGGAATCCTGGGTCCAGAATTATCATGAATCCTGGGTCCAGAATGATCAGAAACCAGGGCCCAGTATTATCAGGAATCCTGGGTCGAGAATTATCATGAATCCTGGGTCCAGAATTATCAGAAACCAGGGCCCAGCATTATCAGGAATCCTGGGCCCAGGATTATCAGGAAACCCGAATCCAGGATTATCAGGAAACCCGGGTCCAGTATTATCAGGAAGCCAGGACCCAGTATTACAAGGAAGCCAGGGCGCAGGATTTTCTGGAAATATGTGCCCAGTAATATCAGGAATCCCAGGCACAGTATTATCAGGAAACCACGGCCCAGGATTTTCAGGAAACCTGGGCAAAGTATTATCAGGAATTCCAGGCCAAGCATTATCAGGAATCCCGGGCCCATATTATCAGGAATCCCGGGTCCAGAATTATATTGAAACCTGGGCCCAGTATTATCAGCAATCCTGGGTCCAGAATTATCAGGAAACCAGGGCCCAGTATTATCAGGAATCCTGGGTCCAGAATTATCATGAATACCGGGTCCAGGATTATCAGGAAATCTGGGCCCAGGATTATCAGGAATCCTGGGTCTAGAATTATCAGCAAACCAGGGCCCAGTATTATCAGGAAACCAGGGCCCAGGATTATTAGGAATCCTGGGTCCAGTATTATCAGGATTCCCGGGCCCAGTATTATCAGGAATCCCAGGACCAGAATTATCAGGAAACCAGGCCCCATTATTATATGGAATCCTAGGTCCAGAAATATCAGGAATCCCTGGCTCAGGATTATCAGGAAATTTGGGCCACGGATTATCAGGAATCCCGGGTCCAGAATTATCAGGAATCCCTGGCTCAGGATTATCAGGAAATTTGGGCCAAGGATTACCAGGAATCCCGGGTCCAGAATTATCAGGAAACCAGGGCCCAGTATAATTAGGAATCCCGGGCCCAGTATTATCAATAATCCTGGGTCCAGAATTATCAGGAATCCTGCGTCCAGAATGAACAGGAAACCAGGGCCCAGTATTATCAGGAAAACTGGGCCCAGGATTATCAGGAATCTTGGGCCCAGAATTATCAGGAAACCAAGGCCCTGTATTATCAGGAATCCTGGGTCCAGAATTATCTGGAAACCTGGGCCCAGTATTATCAGGAATCCTGTATCCAGAATTATCAGGAAAACTGGGCTCAGTATTATCAGGAATCCTGAGTCCAGAATTATCAGAAACCAGGGCCGAGTATTATCAGGAATCCTGGGTCCAGAATTATCAGAAACCAGGGCACAGTATTATCAGGAATCCTGAGTCCAGAATTATCAGGAATCCTGTGTCCAGAATTATCAGAAACCAGGGCCCAGCATTATCAGGAATCCTGGGCCCAGGATTATCAGGAATCCCGGGTCCAGGATTATCAGGAAACCCGGGTCCAGGATTATCAGGAATCGCGGGCACAGTATTATCAGGAATCCCGGGCCCATTATTATCAGGAAACCCGAATCCAGGATTATCAGGAAACCCAGGTCCAGGATTATCAGGAATCCCAGGCACAGTATTCTCAGGAATCCACGGCCCAGGAATTTCAGGAAACTTGTGCCCAGAATTATCAGGAATCCCTGGCTCAGGATTATCAGGAAATTTGGGCCAAGGATTACCAGGAATCCCGGGTCCAGAATTATCAGGAAACCAGGACCCAGTATAATTAGGAATCCCGGGCCCAGTATTATCAGTAATTCTGGGTCCAGAATTATCAGGAATCCTGCGTCCAGATTGAACAGGAAACCAGGGCCCAGTATTATCAGGAAAACTGGGCCCTGTATTATCAGGAATCCTGGGTCCAGAATTATCTGGAAACCTGGGCCCAGTATTATCAGGAATCCTGGATCCAGAATTATCAGGAAAATTGGGCTCAGTATTATCAGGAATCCTGAGTCCAGAATTATCAGGAAACCAGGGCCGAGTATTGTCAGGAATCCTGGGTCCAGAATTATCAGGAATCCAGGGCCCAGTATTATCAGGAATCCTGGGTCCAGAGTCTTCATGAATCCTGGGTCCAGAATTATCAGAAACCAGGGCCCAGTATTATCAGGAATCCTGGGTCCAGATTTATCAGGAACCCTGGGTCCAGAATTATCATGAATCCTGGGTCCAGAATTATCAGAAACCAGGGCCCAGAATTATCAGGAATCCTGGGTCCAGGATTATCAGGAAACCCAAATCCAGGATTATCAGGAAACCCGCGTCCAGTATTATCAGGAAGCCAGGGCCCAGTATTATAAGGAAGCCAGGGCCCAGGATTTTCTGGAAATATGTGCCCAGTAATATCAGGAATCCCAGGCACAGTATTATCAGGAATCCACGGCCCAGGATTTTCAGGAAACCAGGGCCCAGTATTATCAGGAATCCCAGCCCCAGTATTATCAGGAAACCACAGCCCAGAATTTTCAGGAAACCTGGGCCCAGTATTATCAGGAATTCCAGGCCAAGCATTATCAGGAATCCCGTGCCCAGTATTATCAGGAATCCCGGGTCCAGAATTATCAGGAAACCTGGGCCCAGGATTATCAGGAATCCTGGGTACAGCATTATCAGGAATCCTGGCTCCAGTATTATCAGCAATCCTGGGTCCAGAATTATCAGGAAACCAGGGCCCAGTATTATCAGGAATCCTGGGTCCAGAATTATCTGGAATCCTGGCTCCAGAATTATCAGGAATCCTGGGTCCAGAATTATCAGGAAACTAGGGCCCAGAATTATCAGGAATCCTGAGTTCAGAATTACAGGTAACCAGGGCCCAATAATATCAGGAATCCTGGGTCCAGAATTATCAGGTATACTGGGCCCAGTATTATCACGAATCCCAGGCCCAGTATTATCAGGAATCCTGGCTCCAGAATAATCAGGAAACCTGTGCCCAGGATTATCAGGAATGCTGGGTCCAGCATGATCAGGAAACTAGGGCCCAGTATTATCAGGAATCCCGGTTCCAGTATTATCAGGAATCCTGGGTCCAGATTTGTCCGGAAACCAGGGCCGAGTATTGTCAGGAATCCTGGGTCCAGAATTGTCAGGAAACCTGGGCCCAGGATTATCAGGAATCCTGGGTCCAGCATTATCAGGAAACCTGGGCCCAGTATTATCAGGAATCCTGGGTCCAGAATTATCCGGAAACCTGGGCCAAGTATTATCAGGAATCCTGCATCCAAAATTATCAGGAAACCAGGGCCCAGTATTATCAGGAATCCTGGGTCAAGAATTGTCAGGAAACCTCTGCCCAGGATTATCAGGAAACCAGGGCCCAGTATTATCAGGAAAACTGGGCCCAGGATTATCAGGAATCTTGGGCCCAGAATTATCAGGAAACCAGGGCCTAGTATTATCAGGAATCCTGGGTCCAGAATTATCAGGAAACCAGGGCCCAGTATTATCAGGAATCCTGGGTCCAGAATTATCATGAATCCTGGGTCCAGAATTATCAGAAACCAGGGCCCAGTATTATCAGGAATCCTGGGTCCAGATTTATCAGGAATCCTGGGTCCAGAATTATCAGGAATCCTGGGTCCAGAATTATCAGGAAACCCGAATCCAGGATTATCAGGAAACCCGCGTCCAGTATTATCAGGAAGCCAGGGCCCAGTATTATAAGGAAGCCAGGGCCCAGGATTTTCTGGAAATATGTGCCCAGGATTATCAGGAATCCCAGGCACAGTATTATCAGGAATCCACGGCCCAGGATTTTCAGGAAACTTGTGCCCAGTATTATCAGGAAACTTGTGCCCAGTATTATCAGGAAACCAAGGCCCAGGATTTTCAGGAAACCTGGGCAAAGTATTATCAGGAATTCCAGGCCAAGCATTATCAGGAATCCCGGGCCCATATTATCAGGAATCCCGGGTCCAGAATTATCAGGAAACCTGGGTCCAGAATTATCAGCAAACCAGGGCCCAGTATTATCAGGAAACCTGGGCCCAGGATTATTAGGAATCCTGGGTCCAGAATTATCAGGAAACCAGGGCCCAGTATTATCAGGAATCCCAGGACCAAAATTGTCACGAAACCAGGGCCCAGTATTATCAGGATTCCCGGGCCCACTATTATCAGGAATCCTGGGTCCAGAATTATCAGGAAACCAGGCCCCATTATTATATGGAATCCTAGGTCCAGAATTATCAGGAATACCTGGCTCAGGATTATCAGGAAATTTGGGCCACGGATTATCAGGAATCCCGGGTCCAGAATTATCAGGAATCCCTGGCTCAGGATTATCAGGAAATTTGGGCCAATGATTACCAGGAATCCTGGGTCCAGAATTATCAGGAAACCAGGCCCCATTATTATATGGAATCCTAGGTCCAGAATTATCAGGAATACCTGGCTCAGGATTATCAGGAAATTTGGGCCACGGATTATCAGGAATCCCGGGTCCAGAATTATCAGGAATCCCTGGCTCAGGATTATCAGGAAATTTGGGCCAATGATTACCAGGAATCCCGTGTCCAGAATTATCAGGAAACCAGGGCCCAGTATAATAAGGAATCCCGGGCCCAGTATTATCAGTAATCCTGGGTCCAGAATTATCAGGTATACTGGGCCCAGTATTATCACGAATCCCAGGCCCAGTATTATCAGGAATCCTGGCTCCAGAATAATCAGGAAACCTGTGCCCAGGATTATCAGGAATGCTGGGTCCAGCATGATCAGGAAACTAGGGCCCAGTATTATCAGGAATCCCGGTTCCAGTATTATCAGGAATCCTGGGTCCAGATTTGTCCGGAAACCAGGGCCGAGTATTGTCAGGAATCCTGGGTCCAGAATTGTCAGGAAACCTGGGCCCAGGATTATCAGGAATCCTGGGTCCAGCATTATCAGGAAACCTGGGCCCAGTATTATCAGGAATCCTGGGTCCAGAATTATCCAGAAACCTGGGCCAAGTATTATCAGGAATCCTGCATCCAGCATTATCAGGAAACCAGGGCCCAGTATTATCAGGAAAACTGGGCCCAGGATTATCAGGAATCTTGGGCCCAGAATTATCAGGAAACCAGGGCCTAGTATTATCAGGAATCCTGGGTCCAGAATTATCAGGAAACCAGGGCCAGTATTATCAGGAATCCTGGGTCCAGAATTATCATGAATCCTGGGTCCAGATTTATCAGGAATCCTGGGTCCAGAATTATCAGGAATCCTGGGTCCAGAATTATCAGAAACCAGGGCCCAGGATTATCAGGAAACCCGCGTCCAGTATTATCAGGAATCCCAGGCACAGTATTATCAGGAATCCACGGCCCAGGATTTTCAGGAAACTTGTGCCCAGTATTATCAGGAATCCCAAGCCCAGTATTATCAGGAAACCACGGCCCAGGATTTATCAGGAAACCATGGCCCAGGATTATCATGAATCCTGGGTCCAGAATTATCAGGAAACTAGGGCCCAGAATTATCAGGAATCCTGGGTTCAGAATTACAGGTAACCAGGGCCCAATAATATCAGGAATCCTGGGTCCAGTATTATCAGGTATACTGGGCCCAGTATTATCACGAATCCCAGGCCCAGTATTATCAGGAATCCTGGGTCCAGAATTATCTGGAAACCTGGGCCCAGTATTATCAGGCATCCTGTATCCAGAATTATCAGGAAAACTGGGCTCAGTATTATCAGGAATCCTGAGTCCAGAATTATCAGAAACCAGGGCCGAGTATTATCAGGAATCCTGGGTCCAGAATTATCAGAAACCAGGGCCCAGTATTATCAGGAATCCTGAGTCCAGAATTATCAGGAATCCTGGGCCCAGGATTATCTGGAATCCCGGGTCCAGAATTTTAAGGAAATCCGGGTCCAGGATTATCAGGAATCGCGGGCACAGTATTATCAGGAATCCCGGGCCCATTATTATCAGGAAACCCGAATCCAGGATTATCAGGAAACCCGGGTCCAGTATTATCAGGAAGCCAGTGCCCAGTATTATCAGGAAGCCAGGGCCCAGGATTTTCTGGAAATATGTGCCCAGTATTATCAAGAATCCCAGGCACAGTATTATCAGGAATCCACGGCCCAGGATTTTCAGGAAACTTGTGCCCAGAATTATCAGGAATCCCTGGCTCAGGATTATCAGGAAATTTGGGCCAAGGATTACCAGGAATCCCGGGTCCAGAATTATCAGGAAACCAGGGCCCAGTATAATTAGGAATCCCGGGCCCAGTATTATCAGTAATTCTGGGTCCAGAATTATCAGGAATCCTGCGTCCAGATTGAACAGGAAACCAGGGCCCAGTATTATCAGGAAAACTGGGCCCAGGATTATCAGGAATCTTGGGCCCAGAATTATCAGGAAACCAAGGCCCTGTATTATCAGGAATCCTGGGTCCAGAATTATCTGGAAACCTGGGCCCAGTATTATCAGGAATCCTGTATCCAGAATTATCAGGAAAACTGGGCTCAGTATTATCAGGAATCCTGAGTCCAGAATTATCAGAAACCAGGGCCGAGTATTATCAGGAATCCTGGGTCCAGAATTATCAGAAACCAGGGCCCAGTATTATCAGGAATCCTGAGTCCAGAATTATCAGGAATCCTGGGCCCAGGATTATCAGGAATCCCGGGTCCAGAATTTTAAGGAAACCCGGGTCCAGGATTATCAGGAATCGCGGGCACAGTATTATCAGGAATCCCGGGCCCATTATTATCAGGAAACCCGAATCCAGGATTATCAGGAAACCCGGGTCCAGTATTATCAGGAAGCCAGGACCCAGTATTATAAGGAAGCCAGGGCGCAGGATTTTCTGGAAATATGTGCCCAGTAATATCAGGAATCCCAGGCACAGTATTATCAGGAAACCACGGCCCAGGATTTTCAGGAAACCTGGGCAAAGTATTATCAGGAATTCCAGGCCAAGCATTATCAGGAATCCCGGGCCCATATTATCAGGAATCCCGGGTCCAGAATTATCAGGAAACCTGGGCCCAGTATTATCAGCAATCCTGGGTCCAGAATTATCAGGAAACCAGGGCCCAGTATTATCAGGAATCCTGGGTCCAGGATTATCAGGAAACCCGAATCCAGGATTATCAGGAAACCCGGGTCCAGTATTATCAGGAAGCCAGGACCCAGTATTATAAGGAAGCCAGGGCGCAGGATTTTCTGGAAATATGTGCCCAGTAATATCAGGAATCCCAGGCACAGTATTATCAGGAAACCACGGCCCAGGATTTTCAGGAAACCTGGGCAAAGTATTATCAGGAATTCCAGGCCAAGCATTATCAGGAATCCCGGGCCCATATTATCAGGAATCCCGGGTCCAGAATTATCAGGAAACCTGGGCCCAGTATTATCAGCAATCCTGGGTCCAGAATTATCAGGAAACCAGGGCCCAGTATTATCAGGAATCCTGGGTCCAGAATTATCATGAATACCAGGTCCAGGATTATCAGGAAATCTGGGCCCAGGATTATCAGGAATCCTGGGTCTAGAATTATCAGCAAACCAGGGCCCAGTATTATCAGGAAACCTGGGCCCAGGATTATTAGGAATCCTGGGTCCAGTATTATCAGGATTCCCGGGCCCAGTATTATCAGGAATCCCAGGACCAGAATTATCAGGAAACCAGGCCCCATTATTATATGGAATCCTAGGTCCAGAAATATCAGGAATCCCTGGCTCAGGATTATCAGGAAATTTGGGCCACGGATTATCAGGAATCCCGGGTCCAGAATTATCAGGAATCCCTGGCTCAGGATTATCAGTAATTCTGGGTCCAGAATTATCAGGAATCCTGCGTCCAGATTGAACAGGAAACCAGGGCCCAGTATTATCAGGAAAACTGGGCCCAGGATTATCAGGAATCTTGGGCCCAGAATTATCAGGAAACCAAGGCCCTGTATTATCAGGAATCCTGGGTCCAGAATTATCTGGAAACCTGGGCCCAGTATTATCAGGAATCCTGTATCCAGAATTATCAGGAAAACTGGGCTCAGTATTATCAGGAATCCTGAGTCCAGAATTATCAGAAACCAGGGCCGAGTATTATCAGGAATCCTGGGTCCAGAATTATCAGAAACCAGGGCCCAGTATTATCAGGAATCCTGAGTCCAGAATTATCAGGAATCCTGGGCCCAGGATTATCAGGAATCCCGGGTCCAGAATTTTAAGGAAACCCGGGTCCAGGATTATCAGGAATCGCGGGCACAGTATTATCAGGAATCCCGGGCCCATTATTATCAGGAAACCCGAATCCAGGATTATCAGGAAACCCGGGTCCAGTATTATCAGGAAGCCAGTGCCCAGTATTATCAGGAAGCCAGGGCCCAGGATTTTCTGGAAATATGTGCCCAGTATTATCAGGAATCCCAGGCACAGTATTATCAGGAATCCACGGCCCAGGATTTTCAGGAAACTTGTGCCCAGAATTATCAGGAATCCCTGGCTCAGGATTATCAGGAAATTTGGGCCAAGGATTACCAGGAATCCCGGGTCCAGAATTATCAGGAAACCAGGGCCCAGTATAATTAGGAATCCCGGGCCCAGTATTATCAGTAATTCTGGGTCCAGAATTATCAGGAATCCTGCGTCCAGATTGAACAGGAAACCAGGGCCCAGTATTATCAGGAAACCAGGGCCCAGTATAATTAGGAATCCCGGGCCCAGTATTATCAGGAATCCTGGGTCCAGAATTATCAGGAAACCAGGGCCCTGTATTATCAGGAATCCTGTGTACAGAATTATCTGGAAAAATGGGCCCAGTATTATCAGGAATCCTGGATCCAGAATTATCAGGAAAACTGGGCTCAGTATTATCAGGAATCCTGAGTCCAGAATTATCAGGAAACCAGGGCCGAGTATTGTCAGGAATCCTGGGTCCAGAATTATCAGGAAACCTTGGCCCAGAATTATCAGGAATCCTGGGTCCAGAATTATCAGTAAACCAGGGCCCAGTATTATCAGGAATCCTGAGTCCAGAATTATCAGGAAACCAGGGCCTAGTATTATCAGGAATCCTGGGTCCAGAATTATCAGGAAACCAGGGCCCAGTATTATCAGGAATCCTGGGTCCAGAATTATCATGAATCCTGGGTCCAGAATGATCAGAAACCAGGGCCCAGTATTATCAGGAATCCTGGGTCGAGAATTATCATGAATCCTGGGTCCAGAATTATCAGAAACCAGGGCCCAGCATTATCAGGAATCCTGGGCCCAGGATTATCAGGAAACCCGAATCCAGGATTATCAGGAAACCCGGGTCCAGTATTATCAGGAAGCCAGGACCCAGTATTATAAGGAAGCCAGGGCGCAGGATTTTCTGGAAATATGTGCCCAGTAATATCAGGAATCCCAGGCACAGTATTATCAGGAAACCACGGCCCAGGATTTTCAGGAAACCTGGGCAAAGTATTATCAGGAATTCCAGGCCAAGCATTATCAGGAAATTTGGGCCACAGATTATCAGGAATCCCGGGTCCAGAATTATCAGGAATCCCTGGCTCAGGATTATCAGGAAATTTGGGCCAAGGATTACCAGGAATCCCGGGTCCAGAATTATCAGGAAACCAGGGCCCAGTATAATTAGGAATCCCGGGCCCAGTATTATCAATAATCCAGGGTCCAGAATTATCAGGAATCCTGCGTCCAGAATGAACAGGAAACCAGGGCCCAGTATTATCAGGAAAACTGGGCCCAGGATTATCAGGAATCTTGGGCCCAGAATTATCAGGAAACCAAGGCCCTGTATTATCAGGAATCCTGGGTCCAGAATTATCTGGAAACCTGGGCCCAGTATTATCAGGAATCCTGTATCCAGAATTATCAGGAAAACTGGGCTCAGTATTATCAGGAATCCTGAGTCCAGAATTATCAGAAACCAGGGCCGAGTATTATCAGGAATCCTGGGTCCAGAATTATCAGGAAACCAGGGCACAGTATTATCAGGAATCCTGAGTCCAGAATTATCAGGAATCCTGTGTCCAGAATTATCAGAAACCAGGGCCCAGCATTATCAGGAATCCTGGGCCCAGGATTATCAGGAATCCCGGGTCCAGGATTATCAGGAAACCCGGGTCCAGGATTATCAGGAATCGCGGGCACAGTATTATCAGGAATCTCGGGCCCATTATTATCAGGAAGCCCGAATCCAGGATTATCAGGAAACCCGGGTCCAGTATTATCAGGAAGCCAGTGCCCAGTATTATCAGGAAGCCAGGGCCCAGGATTTTCTGGAAATATGTGCCCAGTATTATCAGGAATCCCAGGCACAGTATTATCAGGAATCCACGGCCCAGGATTTTCAGGAAACTTGTGCCCAGAATTATCAGGAATCCCTGGCTCAGGATTATCAGGAAATTTGGGCCAAGGATTACCAGGAATCCCGGGTCCAGAAGTATCAGGATTACAGGGCCCTGTTTCATTAGGAATCCCGGGCCCAGTATTATCAGTAATTCTGGGTCCAGAATTATCAGGAATCCTGCGTCCAGATTGAACAGGAAACCAGGGCCCAGTATTGTCAGGAAAACTGGGCCCAGGATTATCAGGAATCCTTGGTCCAGAATTATCAGGAAACCAGGGCCCTGTATTATCAGGAATCCTGTGTACAGAATTATCTGGAAAAATGGGCCCAGTATTATCAGGAATCCTGGATCCAGAATTATCAGGAAAACTGGGCTCAGTATTATCAGGAATCCTGAGTCCAGAATTATCAGGAAACCAGGGCCGAGTATTGTCAGGAATCCTGGGTCCAGAATTATCAGGAAACCTTGGCCCAGAATTATCAGGAATCCTGGGTCCAGAATTATCAGTAAACCAGGGCCCAGTATTATCAGGAATCCTGAGTCCAGAATTATCAGGAAACCAGGGCCTAGTATTATCAGGAATCCTGGGTCCAGAATTATCAGGAAACCAGGGCCCAGTATTATCAGGAATCCTGGGTCCAGAATTATCATGAATCCTGGGTCCAGAATGATCAGAAACCAGGGCCCAGTATTATCAGGAATCCTGGGTCGAGAATTATCATGAATCCTGGGTCCAGAATTATCAGCAATCCTGGGTCCAGAATTATCAGGTAACCAGGGCCCAGCATTATCAGGAATCCTGGGCCCAGGATTATCAGGAAACCCGAATCCAGGATTATCAGGAAACCCGGGTCCAGTATTATCAGGAAGCCAGGACCCAGTATTATAAGGAAGCCAGGGCGCAGGATTTTCTGGAAATATGTGCCCAGTAATATCAGGAATCCCAGGCACAGTATTATCAGGAAACCACGGCCCAGGATTTTCAGGAAACCTGGGCAAAGTATTATCAGGAATTCCAGGCCAAGCATTATCAGGAATCCCGGGCCCATATTATCAGGAATCCCGGGTCCAGAATTATCAGGAAACCTGGGCCCAGTATTATCAGCAATCCTGGGTCAAGAATTATCAGGTAACCAGGGCCCAGTATTATCAGGAATCCTGGGTCCAGAATTATCATGAATACCGGGTCCAGGATTATCAGGAAATCTGGGCCCAGGATTATCAGGAATCCTGGGTCCAGAATTATCAGGAAACCAGGGCCCAGTATTATCAGGAATCCCAGGACCAAAATTATCACGAAACCAGGGCCCAGTATTATCAGGATTCCCGGGCCCACTATTATCAGGAATCCTGGGTCCAGAATTATCAGGAAACCAGGCCCCATTATTATATGGAATCCTAGGTCCAGAATTATCAGGAATCCCTGGCTCAGGATTATCAGGAAATTTGGGCCACAGATTATCAGGAATTCCGGGTCCAGAATTATCAGGAATCCCTGGCTCAGGATTATCAGGAAATTTGGGCCAAGGATTACCAGGAATCCCAGGTCCAGAATTATCAGGAAACCAGGGCCCAGCATAATTCGGAATCCCGGGCCCAGTATTATCAGTAATCCTGGGTCCAGAATTATCAGGAATCCTGCGTCCAGAATGAACAGGAAACCAGGGCCCAGTATTATCAGGAAAACTGGGCCCAGGATTATCAGGAATCTTGGGCCCAGAATTATCAGGAAATCAGGGCCCTGTATTATCAGGAATCCTGGGTCCAGAATTATCTGGAAACCTGGGCCCAGTATTATGAGGAATCCTGTATCCAGAATTATCAGGAAAACTGGGCTCAGTATTATCAGGAATCCTGAGTCCAGAATTATCAGAAACCAGGGCCGAGTATTATCAGGAATCCTGGGTCCAGAATTATCAGAAACCAGGGCACAGTATTATCAGGAATCCTGAGTCCAGAATTATCAGGAATCCTGTGTCCAGAATTATCAGGAAACCCGGGTCCAGGATTATCAGGAATCGCGGGCACAGTATTATCAGGAATCCCAGGCCCATTATTATCAGGAAACCCGAATCCAGGATTATCAGGAAACCCAGGTCCAGGATTATCAGGAATCCCAGGCACAGTATTATCAGGAATCCACGGCCCAGGATTTTCAGGAAACTTGTGCCCAGAATTATCAGGAATCCCTGGCTCAGGATTATCAGGAAATTTGGGCCAAGGATTACCAGGAATCCCGGGTCCAGAATTATCAGGAAACCAGGGCCCAGTATAATTAGGAATCCCGGGCCCAGTATTATCAGTAATTCTGGGTCCAGAATTATCAGGAATCTTGCGTCCAGATTGAACAGGAATCCAGGGCCCAGTATTATCAGGAAAACTGGGTCCAGAATTATCTGGAAACCTGGGCCCAGTATTATCAGGAATCCTGGATCCAGAATTATCAGGAAAATTGGGCTCCGTATTATCAGGAATCCTGAGTCCAGAATTATCAGGAAACCAGGGCCGAGTATTGTCAGGAATCCTGGGTCCAGAATTATCAGGAATCCAGCGCCCAGAATTATCAGGAATCCTGGGTCCAGAATTATCATGAATCCTGGGTCCAGAATTATCAGAAACCAGGGCCCAGTATTATCAGGAATCCTGGGTCCAGATTTATCAGGAACCCTGGGTCCAGAATTATCATGAATCCTGGGTCCAGAATTATCAGAAACCAGGGCCCAGAATTATCAGGAATCCTGGGCCCAGAATTATCAGGAATCCCGGGTCCAGGATTATCAGGAAACCCGGGTCCAGGATTATCAGGAATCCCGGGCACAGTATTATCAGGAATCCCGGGCCCATTATTATCAGGAAACCCGAATCCAGGATTATCAGGAAACCCGGGTCCAGTATTATCAGGAAGCCAGTGCCCAGTATTATCAGGAAGCCAGGGCCCAGGATTTTCTGGAAATATGTGCCCAGTATTATCAGGAATCCCAGGCACAGTATTATCAGGAATCCACGGCCCAGGATTTTCAGGAAACTTGTGCCCAGAATTATCAGGAATCCCTGGCTCAGGATTATCAGGAAATTTGGGCCAAGGATTACCAGGAATCCCGGGTCCAGAATTATCAGGATTACAGGGCCCTGTATAATTAGGAATCCCGGGCCCAGTATTATCAGTAATTCTGGGTCCAGAATTATCAGGAATCCTGCGTCCAGATTGAACAGGAAACCAGGGCCCAGTATTATCAGGAATCCTGTGTACAGAATTATCTGGAAAAATGGGCCCAGTATTATCAGGAATCCTGGATCCAGAATTATCAGGAAAACTGGGCTCAGTATTATCAGGAATCCTGAGTCCAGAATTATCAGGAAACCAGGGCCGAGTATTGTCAGGAATCCTGGGTCCAGAATTATCAGGAAACCTTGGCCCAGAATTATCAGGAATCCTGGGTCCAGAATTATCAGTAAACCAGGGCCCAGTATTATCAGGAATCCTGAGTCCAGAATTATCAGGAAACCAGGGCCTAGTATTATCAGGAATCCTGGGTCCAGAATTATCAGGAAACCAGGGCCCAGTATTATCAGGAATCCTGGGTCCAGAATTATCATGAATCCTGGGTCCAGAATGATCAGAAACCAGGGCCCAGTATTGTCAGGAATCCTGGGTCGAGAATTATCATGAATCCTGGGTCCAGAATTATCAGAAACCAGGGCCCAGCATTATCAGGAATCCTGGGCCCAGGATTATCAGGAAACCCGAATCCAGGATTATCAGGAAACCCGGGTCCAGTATTATCAGGAAGCCAGGACCCAGTATTATAAGGAAGCCAGGGCGCAGGATTTTCTGGAAATATGTGCCCAGTAATATCAGGAATCCCAGGCACAGTATTATCAGGAAACCACGGCCCAGGATTTTCAGGAAACCTGGGCAAAGTATTATCAGGAATTCCAGGCCAAGCATTATCAGGAATCCCGGGCCCATATTATCAGGAATCCCGGGTCCAGAATTATCAGGAAACCTGGGCCCAGTATTATCAGCAATCCTGGGTCCAGAATTATCAGGTAACCAGGGCCTAGTATTATCAGGAATCCTGGGTCCAGAATTATCATGAATACCGGGTCCAGGATTATCAGGAAATCTGGCCCAGGATTATCAGGAATCCTGGGTCCAGAATTATCAGCAAACCAGGGCCCAGTATTATCAGGAAACCTGGGCCCAGGATTATTAGGACTCCTGGGTCCAGAATTATCAGGAAACCAGGGCCCAGTATTATCAGGAATCCCAGGACCAAAATTATCACGAAACCAGGGCCCAGTATTATCAGGATTCCCGGGCGCACTATTATCAGGAATCCTGGGTCCAGAATTATCAGGAAACCAGGCCCCATTATTATATGGAATCCTGGGTCCAGAATTATCAGGAATCCCTGGCTCAGGATTATCAGGAAATTTGGGCCAAGGATTATCAGGAATCCCGGGTCCAGAATTATCAGGAATCCATGGCTCAGGATTATCAGGAAATTTGTGCCAAGGATTACCAGGAATCCCAGGTCCAGAATTATCAGGAAACCAGGGCCCAGCATAATTAGGAATCCCGGGCCCAGTATTATCAGTAATCCTGGGTCCAGAATTATCAGGAATCCTGCGTCCAGAATGAACAGGAAACCAGGGCCCAGTATTATCAGGAAAACTGGGCCCAGGATTATCAGGAATCTTGGGCCCAGAATTATCAGGAAATCAGGGCCCTGTATTATCAGGAATCCTGGGTCCAGAATTATCTGGAAACCTGGGCCCAGTATTATCAGGAATCCTGTATCCAGAATTATCAGGAAAACTGGGCTCAGTATTATCAGGAATCCTGAGTCCAGAATTATCAGAAACCAGGGCCGAGTATTATCAGGAATCCTGGGTCCAGAATTATCAGAAACCAGGGCCCAGTATTATCAGGAATCCTGAGTCCAGAATTATCAGGAAACCAGGGCCTAGTATTATCAGGAATCCTGGGTCCAGAATTATCAGGAAACCAGGGCCCAGTGTTATCAGGAATCCTGGGTCCAGAATTATCATGAATCCTGGGTCCAGAATTATCAGGAAACCAGGGCCCAGTATTATCGGGTATACCAGGTCCAGTGTTATCAGGAATCCTGGCTCCAGCATTATCAGGAATCCTGGGCCCAGGATTATCAGGAATCCCGGGTCCAGGATTATCAGGAAACCCGGGTCCAGGATTATCAGGAATCGCGGGCACAGTATTATCAGGAATCCCGGGCCCATTATTATCAGGAAACCCGAATCCAGGATTATCAGGAAACCCAGGTCCAGGATTATCAGGAATCCCAGGCACAGTATTATCAGGAATCCACGGCCCAGGAATTTCAGGAAACTTGTGCCCAGAATTATCAGGAATCCCTGGCTCAGGATTATCAGGAAATTTGGGCCAAGGATTACCAGGAATCCCGGGTCCAGAATTATCAGGAAACCAGGACCCAGTATAATTAGGAATCCCGGGCCCAGTATTATCAGTAATTCTGGGTCCAGAATTATCAGGAATCCTGCGTCCAGATTGAACAGGAAACCAGGGCCCAGTATTATCAGGAAAACTGGGCCCTGTATTATCAGGAATCCTGGGTCCAGAATTATCTGGAAACCTGGGCCCAGTATTATCAGGAATCCTGGATCCAGAATTATCAGGAAAATTGGGCTCAGTATTATCAGGAATCCTGAGTCCAGAATTATCAGGAAACCAGGGCCGAGTATTGTCAGGAATCCTGGGTCCAGAATTATCAGGAATCCAGGGCCCAGTATTATCAGGAATCCTGGGTCCAGAGTCTTCATGAATCCTGGGTCCAGAATTATCAGAAACCAGGGCCCAGTATTATCAGGAATCCTGGGTCCAGATTTATCAGGAACCCTGGGTCCAGAATTATCAGGAATCCTGGGCCCAGGATTATCAGGAAACCCAAATCCAGGATTATCAGGAAACCCGCGTCCAGTATTATCAGGAACCCAGGGCCCAGTATTATAAGGAAGCCAGGGCCCAGGATTTTCTGGAAATATGTGCCCAGTAATATCAGGAATCCCAGGCACAGTATTATCAGGAATCCACGGCCCAGGATTTTCAGGAAACCAGGGCCCAGTATTATCAGGAATCCCAGCCCCAGTATTATCAGGAAACCACAGCCCAGAATTTTCAGGAAACCTGGGCCCAGTATTATCAGGAATTCCAGGCCAAGCATTATCAGGAATCCCGTGCCCAGTATTATCAGGAATCCCGGGTCCAGAATTATCAGGAAACCTGGGCCCAGGATTATCAGGAATCCTGGGTACAGCATTATCAGGAAACCAGGGCCCAGTATTATCAGGAATCCTGCGGCCAGAATTATCAGGAAACCAGGGCCCAGTATTATCGGGTATACCAGGTCCAGTGTTATCAGGAATCCTGGCTCCAGTATTATCAGCAATCCTGGGTCCAGAATTATCAGGAAACCAGGGCCCAGTATTATCAGGAATCCTGGGTCCAGTATTATCAGGAATCCTGGGTCCAGAATTATCTGGAATCCTGGGTCCAGAATTATCAGGAAACCAGGGCCCAGGATTATCATGAATCCTGGGTCCAGTATTATCAGGAAACCTGGGCCCAGGATTATCAGGAATCCTGGGTCCAGAATTATCAGGAAACTGGGGCCCAGAATTATCAGGAATCCTGAGTTCAGAATTACAGGTAACCTGGGCCCAATAATATCAGGAATCCTGGGTCCAGAATTATCAGGTATACTGGGCCCAGTATGATCACGAATCCCAGGCCCAGTATTATCAGGAATCCTGGCTCCAGAATAATCAGGAAACCTGTGCCCAGGATTATCAGGAATGCTGGGTCCAGCATGATCAGGAAACCAAGGCCCAGTATTATCAGGAATCCCGGTTCCAGTATTATCAGGAATCCTGGGTCCAGATTTGTCCGGAAACCAGGGCCGAGTATTGTCAGGAATCCTGGGTCCAGAATTGTCAGGAAACCTGGGCCCAGGATTATCAGGAATCCTGGGTCCAGCATTATCAGGAAACCTGGGCCCAGTATTATCAGGAATCCTGGGTCCAGAATTATCCGGAAACCTGGGCCGAGTATTATCAGGAATCCTGCATCCAGCATTATCAGGAAACCAGGGCCCAGTATTATCAGGAATCCTGGGTCCAGAATTGTCAGGAAACCTCTGCCCAGGATTATCAGGATTCCTGGATCCTGCATTATCAGGAATCCATGGCCCAGTATTATCAGGAATCCTGGGTCCAGAATTATCAGGAAACCAGGGCCCAGTATTATCGGGTATACCAGGTCCAGTGTTATCAGGAATCCGGGCTCCAGTATTATCAGCAATCCTGGGTCCAGAATTATCAGGAAACCAGGGCCCAGTATTATCAGGAATCCTGGGTCCAGTACTATCAGGAATCCTGGGTCCAGAATTATCTGGAATCCTGTGTCCAGAATTATCAGGAAACCAGGGCCCAGGATTATCATGAATCCTGGGTCCAGTGTTATCAGGAAACCTGGGCCCAGGATTATCAGGAAACTAGGGCCCAGAATTATCAGGAATCCTGAGTTCAGAATTACAGGTAACCAGGGCCCAATAATATCAGGAATCCTGGGTCCAGAATTATCAGGAAACCAGGGCCCAGTATTATCAGGAATCCTGGGTCCAGAATTATCATGAATCCTGGGTCCAGAATTATCAGAAACCAGGGCCCAGTATTATCAGGAATCCCGAGTCCAGATTTATCAGGAACCCTGGGTCCAGAATTATCAGGAATCCTGGGTCCAGAATGATCAGAAACCAGGGCCCAGAATTATCAGGAATCCTGGGCCCAGGATTATCAGGAATCCCGAATCCAGGATTATCAGGAAACCCGGGTCCAGTATTATCAGGAAGCCAGGGCCCAGTATTATCAGGAAGCCAGGGCCCAGGATTTTCTGGAAATATGTGCCCAGTAATATCAGGAATCCCAGGCACAGTATTATCAGGAATCCACGGCCCAGGATTTTCAGGAAACCAGGGCCCAGTATTATCAGGAATCCCAGCCCCAGTATTATCAGGAAACCACAGCCCGGAATTTTCAGGAAACCTGGGCCCAGTATTATCAGGAATTCCAGGCCAAGCATTATCAGGAATCCCGTGCCCAGTATTATCAGGAATCCCGCGGCCAGAATTATCAGGAAACCTGGGCCCAGGATTATCAGGAATCCTGGGTACAGCATTATCAGGAAACCAGGGCCCAGTATTATCAGGAATACTGCGGCCAGAATTATCAGGAAACCAGGGCCCAGTATTATCGGGTATACCAGGTCCAGTGTTATCAGGAATCCTGGCTCCAGTATTATCAGCAATCCTGGGTCCAGAATTATCAGGAAACCAGGGCCCAGTATTATCAGGAATCCTGGGTCCAGTATTATCAGGAATCCTGGGTCCAGAATTATCTGGAATCCTGGGTCCAGAATTATCAGGAAACCAGGGCCCAGGATTATCATGAATCCTGGGTCCAGTATTATCAGGAAACCTGGGCCCAGGATTATCAGGAATCCTGGGCCCAGAATTATCAGGAAACTGGGGCCCAGAATTATCAGGAATCCTGAGTTCAGAATTACAGGTAACCAGGGCCCAATAATATCAGGAATCCTGGGTCCAGAATTATCAGGTATACTGGGCCCAGTATTATCACGAATCCCAGGCCCAGTATTATCAGGAATCCTGGCTCCAGAATAATCAGGAAACCTGTGCCCAGGATTATCAGGAATGCTGGGTCCAGCATGATCAGGAAACCAAGGCCCAGTATTATCAGGAATCCCGGTTCCAGTATTATCAGGAATCCTGGGTCCAGATTTGTCCGGAAACCAGGGCCGAGTATTGTCAGGAATCCTGGGTCCAGAATTGTCAGGAAACCTGGGCCCAGGATTATCAGGAATCCGGGGTCCAGCATTATCAGGAAACCTGGGCCCAGTATTATCAGGAATCCTGGGTCCAGAATTATCCGGAAACCTGGGCCGAGTATTATCAGGAATCCTGCATCCAGCATTATCAGGAAACCAGGGCCCAGTATTATCAGGAATCCTGGGTCCAGAATTGTCAGGAAACCTCTGCCCAGGATTATCAGGATTCCTGGGTCCTGCATTATCAGGAATCCATGGCCCAGTATTATCAGGAATCCTGGGTCCAGAATTATCAGGAAACCAGGGCCCAGTATTATCGGGTATACCAGGTCCAGTGTTATCAGGAATCCTGGCTCCAGTATTATCAGCAATCCTGGGTCCAGAATTATCAGGAAACCAGGGCCCAGTATTATCAGGAATCCTGGGTCCAGTCTTATCAGGAATCCTGGGTCCAGAATTATCTGGAATCCTGGGTCCAGAATAATCAGGAAACCTGTGCCCAGGATTATCAGGAATGCTGGGTCCAGCATAATCAGGAAACCAAGGCCCAGTATTATCAGGAATCCCGGTTCCAGTATTATCAGGAATCCTGGGTCCAGATTTGTCCGGAAACCAGGGCCGAGTATTGTCAGGAATCCTGGGTCCAGAATTGTCAGGAAACCTGGGCCCAGGATTATCAGGAAACCTGGGCCCAGTATTATCAGGAATCCTGGGTCCAGAATTGTCAGGAAACCTCTGCCCAGGATTATCAGGATTCCTGGGTCCTGCATTATCAGGAATCCATGGCCCAGTATTATCAGGAATCCTGGGTCCAGAATTATCAGGAAACCAGGGCCCAGTATTATCGGGTATACCAGGTCCAGTGTTATCAGGAATCCTGGCTCCAGTATTATCAGCAATCCTGGGTCCAGAATTATCAGGAAACCAGGGCCCAGTATTATCAGGAATCCTGGGTCCAGTCTTATCAGGAATCCTGGGTCCAGAATTATCTGGAATCCTGGGTCCAGAATTTTCAGGAAACCAGGGCCCAGGATTATCATGAATCCTGGGTCCAGTGTTATCAGGAAACCTGGGCCCAGGATTATCAGGAAACTAGGGCCCAGAATTATCAGGAATCGTGAGTTCAGAATTACAGGTAACCAGGGCCCAATAATATCAGGAATCCTGGGTCCAGAATTATCAGGAAACCAGGGCCCAGTATTATCAGGAATCCTGGGTCCAGAATTATCATGAATCCTGGGTTCAGAATTATCAGAAACCAGGGCCCAGTATTATCAGGAATCCTGAGTCCAGATTTATCAGGAACCCTGGGTCCAGAATTATCAGGAATCCTGGGTCCAGAATTATCAGAAACCAGGGCCCAGAATTATCAGGAATCCTGGGCCCAGGATTATCAGGAATCCCGAATCCAGGATTATCAGGAAACCCGGGTCCAGTATTATCAGGAAGCCAGGGCCCAGTATTATAAGGAAGCCAGGGCCCAGGATTTTCTGGAAATATGTGCCCAGTAATATCAGGAATCCCAGGCACAGTATTATCAGGAATCCACGGCCCAGGATTTTCAGGAAACCAGGGCCCAGTATTATCAGGAATCCCAGCCCCATTATTATCAGGAAACCACAGCCCGGAATTTTCAGGAAACCTAGGCCCAGTATTATCAGGAATTCCAGGCCAAGCATTATCAGGAATCCCGTGCCCAGTATTATCAGGAATCCCGGATCCAGAATAATCAGGAAACCTGGGCCAAGGATTATCAGGAATCCTGGTTACAGCATTATCAGGAAACCAGGGCCCAGTATTATCAGGAATCCTGCGGCCAGAAGTATCTGGAAACCTGTGCCCAGGATTATCAGGAATGCTGGGTCCAGCATGATCAGGAAACTAGGGCCCAGTATTATCAGGAATCCCGGTTCCATTATTATCAGGAATCCTGGGTCCAGATTTGTCCGGACACCAGGGCCCAGGATTATCAGGAATCCTGGGTCCAGAATTATCCGGAAACCTGGGCCGAGTATTATCAGGAATCCTGCATCCAGCATAATCAGGAAACCAGGGCCCAGTATTATCAGGAATCCTGGGTCCAGAATTGTCAGGAAACCTCTGCCCAGGATTATCAGGATTCCTGGGTCCTGCATTATCAGGAATCCATGGCCCAGTATTATCAGGAATCCTGGGTCCAGAATTATCAGGAAACCAGGGCCCAGTATCATCGGGTATACCAGGTCCAGTGTTATCAGGAATCCTGGCTCCAGTATTATCAGGAAACCAGGGCCCAGTATTATCAGGAATCCTGGGTCCAGTATTATCAGGAATCCTGGGTCCAGAATTATCTGGAATCCTGGGTCCAGAATTTTCAGGAAACCAGGGCCCAGGAGTATCATGAATCCTGGGTCCAGTGTTATCAGGAAACCTGGGCCCAGGATTATCAGGAATCCTGGGTCCAGAATTATCAGGAAACTAGGGCCCAGAATTATCAGGAATCCTGAGTTCAGAATTACAGGTAACCAGGGCCCAATAATATCAGGAATCCTGGGTCCAGAATTATCAGGAAACCAGGGCCCAATATTATCAGGAATCCTGGGTCCATAATTATCATGAATCCTGGGTCCAGAATTATCAGAAACCAGGGCCCAGAATTATCAGGAATCCTGGGCCCAGGATTATCAGGAAACCCGGGTCCAGTATTATCAGGAAGCCAGGGCCCAGTATTATAAGGAAGCCAGGGCCCAGGATTGTCTGGAAATATGTGCCCAGTAATATCAGGAATCCCAGGCACAGTATTATCAGGAATTCACGGCCCAGGATTTTCAGGAAACCAGGGCCCAGTATTATCAGGAATCCCAGCCCCAGTATTATCAGGAAACCACAGCCCAGAATTTTCAGGAAACCTGGGCCCAGTATTATCAGGAATTCCAGGCCAAGCATTATCAGGAATCCCGTGCCCAGTATTATCAGGAATCCCGGGTCCAGAATTATCAGGAAACCTGGGCCCAGGATTATCAGGAATCCTGGGTACAGCATTATCAGGAATCCTGGCTCCAGTATTATCAGCAATCCTGGGTCCAGAATTATCAGGAAAGCAGGGCCCAGTATGATCAGGAATCCTGGGTCCAGTATTATCAGGAATCCTGGGTCCAGAATTATCTGGAATCCTGGCTCCAGAATTATCAGGAATCCAGGGCCCAGAATTATCAGGAATCCTGAGTTCAGAATTACAGGTAACCAGGGCCCAATAATATCAGGAATCCTGGGTCCAGAATTATCAGGTATACTGGGCCCAGGATTATCACGAATCCCAGGCCCAGTATTATCAGGAATCCTGGCTCCAGAATAATCAGGAAACCTGTGCCCAGGATTATCAGGAATGCTGGGTCCAGCATGATCAGGAAACTAGGGCCCAGTATTATCAGGAATCCCGGTTCCAGTATTATCAGGAATCCTGGGTCCAGATTTGTCCGGAAACCAGGGCCGAGTATTGTCAGGAATCCTGGGTCCAGAATTGTCAGGAAACCTGGGCCCAGGATTATCAGGAATCCTGGGTCCAGCATTATCAGGAAACCTGGGCCCAGTATTATCAGGAATCCTGGGTCCAGAATTATCCGGAAACCTGGGCCAAGTATTATCAGGAATCCTGCATCCAGCATTATCAGGAAACCAGGGCCCAGTATTATCAGGAATCCTGGGTCCAGAATTGTCAGGAAACCTCTGCCCAGGATTATCAGGAAACCAGGGCCCAGTATTATCAGGAAAACTGGGCCCAGGATTATCAGGAATCTTGGGCCCAGAATTATCAGGAAACCAGGGCCTAGTATTATCAGCAATCCTGGGTCCAGAATTATCAGGAAACCAGGGCCCAGTATTATCAGGAATCCTGGGTCCACAATTATCATGAATCCTGGGTCCAGAATTATCAGAAACCAGGGCCCAGTATTATCAGGAATCCTGGGTCCAGAATTATCAGGAATCCTGGGTCCAGAATTATCAGGAAACCCGAATCCAGGATTATCAGGAAACCCGCGTCCAGTATTATCAGGAAGCCAGGGCCCAGTATTATAAGGAAGCCAGGGCCCAGGATTTTCTGGAAATATGTGCCCTGTATTATCAGGAATCCCAGGCACAGTATTATCAGGAATCCACGGCCCAGGATTTTCAGGAAACTTGTGCCCAGTATTATCAGGAATCCCAAGCCCAGTATTATCAGGAAACCACGGCCCAGGATTTTCAGGAAACCTGGGCAAAGTATTATCAGGAATTCCAGGCCAAGCATTATCAGGAATCCCGGGCCCATATTATCAGGAATCCCGGGTCCAGAATTATCAGGAAACCTGGGTCCAGAATTATCAGCAAACCAGGGCCCAGTATTATCAGGAAACCTGGGCCCAGGATTATTAGGAATCCTGGGTCCAGAATTATCAGGAAACCAGGGCCCAGTATAATAAGGAATCCCGGGCCCAGTATTATCAGTAATCCTGGGTCCAGAATTATCAGGTATACTGGGCCCAGTATTATCACGAATCCCAGGCCCAGTATTATCAGGAATCCTGGCTCCAGAATAATCAGGAAACCTGTGCCCAGGATTATCAGGAATGCTGGGTCCAGCATGATCAGGAAACTAGGGCCCAGTATTATCAGGAATCCCGGTTCCAGTATTATCAGGAATCCTGGGTCCAGCATTATCAGGAAACCTGGGCCCAGTATTATCAGGAATCCTGGGTCCAGAATTATCCGGAAACCTGGGCCAAGTATTATCAGGAATCCTGCATCCAGCATTATCAGGAAACCAGGGCCCAGTATTATCAGGAATCCTGGGTGCAGAATTGTCAGGAAACCTCTGCCCAGGATTATCAGGAAACCAGGGCCCAGTATTATCAGGAAAACTGGACCCAGGATTATCAGGAATCTTGGGCCCAGAATTATCAGGAAACCAGGGCCTAGTATTATCAGGAATCCTGGGTCCAGAATTATCAGGAAACCAGGGCCAGTATTATCAGGAATCCTGGGTCCAGAATTATCATGAATCCTGGGTCCAGATTTATCAGGAATCCTGGGTCCAGAATTATCAGGAATCCTGGGTCCAGAATTATCAGAAACCAGGGCCCAGGATTATCAGGAAACCCGCGTCCAGTATTATCAGGAATCCCAGGCACAGTATTATCAGGAATCCACGGCCCAGGATTTTCAGGAAACTTGTGCCCAGTATTATCAGGAATCCCAAGCCCAGTATTATCAGGAAACCACGGCCCAGGATTTATCAGGAAACCAGGGCCCAGGATTATCATGAATCCTGGGTCCAGAATTATCAGGAAACTAGGGCCCAGAATTATCAGGAATCCTGGGTTCAGAATTACAGGTAACCAGGGCCCAATAATATCAGGAATCCTGGGTCCAGAATTATCAGGTATACTGGGCCCAGTATTATCACGAATCCCAGGCCCAGTATTATCAGGAATCCTGGGTCCAGAATTATCTGGAAACCTGGGCTCAGTATTATCAGGAATCCTGTATCCAGAATTATCAGGAAAACTGGGAACAGTATTATCAGGAATCCTGAGTCCAGAATTATCAGAAACCAGGGCCGAGTATTATCAGGAATCCTGGGTCCAGAATTATCAGAAACCAGGGCCCAGTATTATCAGGAATCCTGAGTCCAGAATTATCAGGAATCCTGGGCCCAGGATTATCAGGAATCCCGGGTCC
The DNA here is from genome assembly GCF_036365525.1 of Heterodontus francisci. Taxonomy (NCBI): domain Eukaryota; kingdom Metazoa; phylum Chordata; class Chondrichthyes; order Heterodontiformes; family Heterodontidae; genus Heterodontus; species Heterodontus francisci. The sequence goes on from NC_090374.1 coordinate 16,477,613, forward strand.
AGAATTTTAAGGAAACCCGGGTCCAGGATTATCAGGAATCGCGGGCACAGTATTATCAGGAATCCCGGGCCCATTATTATCAGGAAACCCGAATCCAGGATTATCAGGAAACCCGGGTCCAGTATTATCAGGAAGCCAGTGCCCAGTATTATCAGGAAGCCAGGGCCCAGGATTTTCTGGAAATATGTGCCCAGTATTATCAGGAATCCCAGGCACAGTATTATCAGGAAATTTGGGCCAAGGATTACCAGGAATCCCGGGTCCAGAATTATCAGGAAACCAGGGCCCAGTATAATTAGGAATCCCGGGCCCAGTATTATCAGTAATTCTGGGTCCAGAATTATCAGGAATCCTGCGTCCAGATTGAACAGGAAACCAGGGCCCAGTATTATCAGGAAAACTGGGCCCAGGATTATCAGGAATCCTGGGTCCAGAATTATCAGTAAACCAGGGCCCGTTATTATCAGGAATCCTGAGTCCAGAATTATCAGGAAACCAGGGCCTAGTATTATCAGGAAACCAGGGCCCAGTGTTATCAGGAATCCTGGGTCCAGAATTATCATGAATCCTGGGTCCAGAATTATCAGAAACCAGGGCCCAGTATTATCAGGAATCCTGGGTCCAGATTTATCATGAATCCTGGGTCCAGAATTATCAGTAAACCAGGGCCCAGTATTATCAGGGATCCTGAGTCCAGAATTATCAGGAAACCAGGGCCTAGTATTATCAGGAATCCTGGGTCCAGAATTATCAGGAAACCAGGGCCCAGTGTTATCAGGACTCCTGGGTCCAGAATTATCATGAATCCTGGGTCCAGAATTATCAGGAAACCAGGGCCCAGTATTATCGGGTATACCAGGTCCAGTGTTATCAGGAATCCTGGCTCCAGTATTATCAGGAATCCTGGGTCCAGAATTATCAGGAAACCTGGGCCCAGTATTATCAGGAATCCTGGGTCCAGTATTATCAGGAATCCTGGGTCCAGAATTATCTGGAATCCTGGGTCCAGAATTATCAGGAAACCAGGGCCCAGGATTATCATGAATCCTGGGTCCAGAATTATCAGGAAACCAGGGCCCAGTATTATCAGGAATCCCAGGACCAAAATTGTCACGAAACCAGGGCCCAGTATTATCAGGATTCCCGGGCCCACTATTATCAGGAATCCTGGGTCCAGAATTATCAGGAAACCAGGCCCCATTATTATATGGAATCCTAGGTCCAGAATTATCAGGAATACCTGGCTCAGGATTATCCGGAAATTTGGGCCACGGATTATCAGGAATCCCGGGTCCAGAATTATCAGGAATCCCTGGCTCAGGATTATCAGGAAATTTGGGCCAAGGATTACCAGGAATCCCGGGTCCAGAATTATCAGGAAACCAGGGCCCAGTATAATAAGGAATCCCGGGCCCAGTATTATCAGTAATCCTGGGTCCAGAATTATCAGGTATACTGGGCCCAGTATTATCACGAATCCCAGGCCCAGTATTATCAGGAATCCTGGCTCCAGAATAATCAGGAAACCTGTGCCCAGGATTATCAGGAATGCTGGGTCCAGCATGATCAAGAAACTAGGGCCCAGTATTATCAGGAATCCCGGTTCCAGTATTATCAGGAATCCTGGGTCCAGATTTGTCCGGAAACCAGGGCCGAGTATTGTCAGGAATCCTGGGTCCAGAATTGTCAGGAAACCTGGGCCCAGGATTATCAGGAATCCTGGGTCCAGCATTATCAGGAAACCTGGGCCCAGTATTATCAGGAATCCTGGGTCCAGAATTATCCGGAAACCTGGGCCAAGTATTATCAGGAATCCTGCATCCAGCATTATCAGGAAACCAGGGCCCAGTATTATCAGGAATCCTGGGTGCAGAATTGTCAGGAAACCTCTGCCCAGGATTATCAGGAAACCAGGGCCCAGTATTATCAGGAAAACTGGGCCCAGGATTATCAGGAATCTTGGGCCCAGAATTATCAGGAAACCAGGGCCTAGTATTATCAGGAATCCTGGGTCCAGAATTATCAGGAAACCAGGGCCAGTATTATCAGGAATCCTGGGTCCAGAATTATCATGAATCCTGGGTCCAGATTTATCAGGAATCCTGGGTCCAGAATTATCAGGAATCCTGGGTCCAGAATTATCAGAAACCAGGGCCCAGGATTATCAGGAAACCCGCGTCCAGTATTATCAGGAATCCCAGGCACAGTATTATCAGGAATCCACGGCCCAGGATTTTCAGGAAACTTGTGCCCAGTATTATCAGGAATCCCAAGACCAGTATTATCAGGAAACCACGGCCCAGGATTTATCAGGAAACCAGGGCCCAGGATTATCATGAATCCTGGGTCCAGAATTATCAGGAAACTAGGGCCCAGAATTATCAGGAATCCTGGGTTCAGAATTACAGGTAACCAGGGCCCAATAATATCAGGAATCCTGGGTCCAGAATTATCAGGTATACTGGGCCCAGTATTATCACGAATCCCAGGCCCAGTATTATCAGGAATCCTGGGTCCAGAATTATCTGGAAACCTGGGCCCAGTATTATCAGGAATCCTGTATCCAGAATTATCAGGAAAACTGGGAACAGTATTATCAGGAATCCTGAGTCCAGAATTATCAGAAACCAGGGCCGAGTATTATCAGGAATCCTGGGTCCAGAATTATCAGAAACCAGGGCCCAGTATTATCAGGAATCCTGAGTCCAGAATTATCAGGAATCCTGGGCCCAGGATTATCAGGAATCCCGGGTCCAGAATTTTAAGGAAACCCGGGTCCAGGATTATCAGGAATCGCGGGCACAGTATTATCAGGAATCCCGGGCCCATTATTATCAGGAAACCCGAATCCAGGATTATCAGGAAACCCGGGTCCAGTATTATCAGGAAGCCAGTGCCCAGTATTATCAGGAAGCCAGGGCCCAGGATTTTCTGGAAATATGTGCCCAGTATTATCAGGAATCCCAGGCACAGTATTATCAGGAATCCACGGCCCAGGATTTTCAGGAAACTTGTGCCCAGAATTATCAGGAATCCCTGGCTCAGGATTATCAGGAAATTTGGGCCAAGGATTACCAGGAATCCCGGGTCCAGAATTATCAGGAAACCAGGGCCCAGTATAATTAGGAATCCCGGGCCCAGTATTATCAGTAATCCTGGGTCCAGAATTATCAGGAATCCTGCGTCCAGATTGAACAGGAAACCAGGGCCCAGTATTATCAGGAAAACTGGGCCCAGGATTATCAGGAATCCTGGGTCCAGAATTATCAGTAAACCAGGGCCCGTTATTATCAGGAATCCTGAGTCCAGAATTATCAGGAAACCAGGGCCTAGTATTATCAGGAAACCAGGGTCCAGTGTTATCAGGAATCCTGGGTCCAGAATTATCATGAATCCTGGGTCCAGAATTATCAGGAAACCAGGGCCCAGTATTATCAGGAATCCTGGGTCCAGATTTATCATGAATCCTGGGTCCAGAATTATCAGTAAACCAGGGCCCAGTATTATCAGGGATCCTGAGTCCAGAATTATCAGGAAACCAGGGCCTAGTATTATCAGGAATCCTGGGTCCAGAATTATCAGGAAACCAGGGCCCAGTGTTATCAGGAATCCTGGGTCCAGAATTATCATGAATCCTGGGTCCAGAATTATCAGGAAACCAGGGCCCAGTATTATCGGGTATACCAGGTCCAGTGTTATCAGGAATCCTGGCTCCAGTATTATCAGGAATCCTGGGTCCAGAATTATCAGGAAACCTGGGCCCAGTATTATCAGGAATCCTGGGTCCAGTATTATCAGGAATCCTGGGTCCAGAATTATCTGGAATCCTGGGTCCAGAATTATCAGGAAACCAGGGCCCAGGATTATCATGAATCCTGGGTCCAGAATTATCAGGAAACTAGGGCCCAGAATTATCAGGAATCCTGGGTTCAGAATTACAGGTAACCAGGGCCCAATAATATCAGGAATCCTGGGTACAGAATTATCAGGTATACTGGGCCCAGTATTATCACGAATCCCAGGCCCAGTATTATCAGGAATCCTGGGTCCAGAATTATCTGGAAACCTGGGCCCAGTATTATCAGGAATCCTGTATCCAGAATTATCAGGAAAACTGGGCTCAGTATTATCAGGAATCCTGAGTCCAGAATGATCAGAAACCAGGGCCGAGTATTATCAGGAATCCTGGGTCCAGAATTATCAGAAACCAGGGCCCAGTATTATCAGGAATCCTGAGTCCAGAATTATCAGGAATCCTGGGCCCAGGATTACCAGGAATCACGGGTCCAGAATTATCAGGAAACCAGGGCCCAGTATAATTAGGAATCCCGGGCCCAGTATTATCAGTAATTCTGGGTCCAGAATTATCAGGAATCCTGCGTCCAGATTGAACAGGAAACCAGGGCCCAGTATTATCAGGAAAACTGGGCCCAGGATTATCAGGAATCCTGGGTCCAGAATTATCAGTAAACCAGGGCCCAGTATTATCAGGAATCCTGAGTCCAGAATTATCAGGAAACCAGGGCCTAGTATTATCAGGAATCCTGGGTCCAGAATTATCAGGAAACCAGGGCCAAGTGTTATCAGGAATCCTGGGTCCAGAATTATCATGAATCCTGGGTCCAGAATTATCAGAAACCAGGGCCCAGTATTATCAGGAATCCTGGGTCCAGATTTATCAGGAACCCTGGGTCCAGAATTATCAGGAATCCTGGGTCCAGAATTATCAGGAATCCTGGGCCCAGGATTATCAGGAAACCCGAATCCAGGATTATCAGGAAACCCGGGTCCAGTATTATCAGGAAGCCAAGGCCCAGTATTATAAGGAAGCCAGGGCCCAGGATTTTCTGGAAATATGTGCCCAGTAATATCAGGAATCCCAGGCACAGTATTATCAGGAATCCACGGCCCAGGATTTTCAAGAAACCAGGGCCCAGTATTATCAGGAATCCCAGCCCCAGTATTATCAGGAAACCACAGCCCAGAATTTTCAGGAAACCTGGGCCCAGTATTATCAGGAATTCCAGGCCAAGCATTATCAGGAATCCCGTGCCCAGTATTATCAGGAATCCCGGGTCCAGAATTATCAGGAAACCTGGGCCCAGGATTATCAGGAATCCTGGGTACAGCATTATCAGGAAACCAGGGCCCAGTATTATCAGGAATCCTGCGGCCAGAATTATCAGGAAACCAGGGCCCAGTATTATCGGGTATACCAGGTCCAGTGTTATCAGGAATCCTGGCTCCAGTATTATCAGTAATCCTGGGTCCAGAATTATCAGGAAACCTGGGCCCAGTATTATCCGGAATCCTGGGTCCAGTATTATCAGGAATCCTGGGTCCAGAATTATCTGGAATCCTGGGTCCAGAATTATCAGGAAACCAGGGCCCAGGATTATCATGAATCCTGGGTCCAGAATTATCAGGAAACTAGGGCCCAGAATTATGAGGAATCCTGGGTTCAGAATTACAGGTAACCAGGGCCCAATAATATCAGGAATCCTGGGTCCAGAATTATCAGGTATACTGGGCCCAGTATTATCACGAATCCCAGGCCCAGTATTATCAGGAATCCTGGCTCCAGAATAATCAGGAAACCTGTGCCCAGGATTATCAGAAATGCTGGGTCCAGCATGATCAGGAAACTAGGGCCCAGTATTATCAGGAATCCCAGTTCCAGTATTATCAGGAATCCTGGGTCCAGCATTATCAGGAAACCTGGGCCCAGTATTGTCAGGAATCCTGGGTCCAGAATTATCCGGAAACCTGGGCCGAGTATTATCAGGAATCCTGCATCCAGCATTATCAGGAAACCAGGGCCCAGTATTATCAGGAATCCTGGGTCCAGAATTGTCAGGAACCCTGGGCCCAGGATTATCAGGAATCCTGGGTCCAGCATTATCAGGAAACCTGGGCCCAGTATTATCAGGAATCCTGGGTCCAGAATTATCCGGAAACCTGGGCCGAGTATTATCAGGAATCCTGCATCCAGCATTATCAGGAAACCAGGGCCCAGTATTATCAGGAATCCTGGGTCCAGAATTGTCAGGAATCCTCTGCCCAGGTTTATCAGGATTCCTGGGTCCTGCATTGTCAGGAATCCACGGCCCAGGATTTTCAGGAAACTTGTGCCCAGTATTATCAGGAATCCCAGGCCCAGTATTATCAGGAAACCATGGCCCAGGATTTTCAGGAAACCTGGGCAAAGTATTATCAGGAATTCCAGGCCAAGCATTATCAGGAATCCCGGGCCCATATTATCAGGAATCCCGGGTCCAGAATTGTCAGGAAACCTCTGCCCAGGTTTATCAGGATTCCTGGGTCCTGCATTGTCAGGAATCCATGGCCCAGTATTATCAGGAATCCTGGGTCCAGAATTATCAGGAAACCTGGGTCCAGGATTATCAGGAATCCTGGGTCCAGCATTATCAGGAAACCAGGGCGCAGTATTATCAGGAATCCAGGGTCCAGAATTATCAGGAAACCAGAGCCCAGTATTATCAGGAATCCCGGGCATAGTATTATCAGGAATCCCGGGCCCAGTATTATCAGGACTGCCGCGTCCAGTATTATCAGGAATCCCGGGTCCAGAATTATCAGGAAACCAGGGCCCAGTATTATGAGGAATCCAGTGTCCAGAATTATTCGGAAACCAGGGCCCAGCATTATCAGGAATACTGCGCCCAGTATTATCAGGAATCCCAGGCCCAGTATTATCAGGAATCCTGGCTCCAGATCTATCAGGAATCGTGGGTCCAGAATGATCAGGAAACCAGAGCCCAGTATCATCAGGAATCCTGGGTCCAGAATTATCAGGAAACCAGGGCCCAGTATTATCAGGAATCCTGGGTCCATAATTATCAGAATACCAGGGCCGAGTATTATCAGGAATCCTTGGTCCCGAATTGTCAGGAAACCTGGGCCCAGGATTATCAGGAATCCTAGGTCCAGCATTATCAGGAATCCATGGCTCAGTATTATCAGGAATCCTGGGTCCAGAATTATCAGGAAACCAGGGCCCAGTATTATCAGGAATCCTGGGTCCAGAATTATCAGGAAAACTTGGCCCAGAATTATCAGCAATCCTGGGTCCAGAATTATCTGGAAACCAGGGCCCAGTATTATCAGTAATCCTGGGTCCAGAATTATCAGGAAACCTGGGCCCAGTATTATCCGGAATCCTCGGTCCAGTATTATCAGGAATACTGGGTCCAGAATTATCTGGAATCCTGGGTCCAGAATTATCAGGAAACCAGGGCCCAGGATTATCATGAATCCTGGCTCCAGAATTATCAGGAAACTAGGGCCCAGAATTATGAGGAATCCTGGGTTCAGAATTACAGGTAACCAGGGCCCAATAATATCAGGAATCCTGGGTCCAGAATTATCAGGTATACTGGGCCCAGTATTATCACGAATCCCAGGCCCAGTATTATCAGGAATCCTGGCTCCAGAATAATCAGGAAACCTGTGCCCAGGATTATCAGAAATGCTGGGTCCAGCATGATCAGGAAACTAGGGCCCAGTATTATCAGGAATCCCAGTTCCTGTATTATCAGGAATCCTGGGTCCAGATTTGTCAGGAAACCAGGGCCGAGTATTGTCAGGAATCCTGGGTCCAGAATTGTCAGGAAACCTGGGCCCAGGATTATCAGGAATCCTGGGTCCAGCATTATCAGGAAACCTGGGCCCAGTATTGTCAGGAATCCTGGGTCCAGAATTATCCGGAAACCTGGGCCGAGTATTATCAGGAATCCTGCATCCAGCATTATCAGGAAACCAGGGCCCAGTATTATCAGGAATCCTGGGTCCAGAATTGTCAGGAAACCTGGGCCCAGGATTATCAGGAATCCTGGGTCCAGCATTATCAGGAAACCTGGGCCCAGTATTATCAGGAATCCTGGGTCCAGAATTATCCGGAAACCTGGGCCGAGTATTATCAGGAATCCTGCATCCAGCATTATCAGGAAACCAGGGCCCAGTATTATCAGGAATCCTGGGTCCAGAATTGTCAGGAAACCTCTGCCCAGGTTTATCAGGATTCCTGGGTCCTGCATTGTCAGGAATCCATGGCCCAGTATTATCAGGAATCCTGGGTCCAGAATTATCAGGAAACCTGGGTCCAGGATTATCAGGAATCCTGGGTCCAGCATTATCAGGAAACCAGGGCGCAGTATTATCAGGAATCCAGGGTCCAGAATTATCAGGAAACCAGAGCCCAGTATTATCAGGAATCCCGGGCATAGTATTATCAGGAATCCCGGGCCCAGTATTATCAGGACTGCCGCGTCCAGTATTATCAGGAATCCCGGGTCCAGAATTATCAGGAAACCAGGGCCCAGTATTATGAGGAATCCAGTGTCCAGAATTATTCGGAAACCAGGGCCCAGCATTATCAGGTATACTGCGCCCAGTATTATCAGGAATCCCAGGCCCAGTATTATCAGGAATCCTGGCTCCAGATCTATCAGGAATCGTGGGTCCAGAATGATCAGGAAACCAGAGCCCAGTATCATCAGGAATCCTGGGTCCAGAATTATCAGGAAACCAGGGCCCAGTATTATCAGGAATCCTGGGTCCATAATTATCAGAATACCAGGGCCGAGTATTATCAGGAATCCTTGGTCCCGAATTGTCAGGAAACCTGGGCCCAGGATTATCAGGAATCCTAGGTCCAGCATTATCAGGAATCCATGGCACAGTATTATCAGGAATCCTGGGTCCAGAATTATCAGGAAACCAGGGCCCAGTATTATCAGGAATCCTGGGTCCAGAATTATCAGGAAAACTTGGCCCAGAATTATCAGCAATCCTGGGTCCAGAATTATCAGGAAACCAGGCCCCATTATTATATGGAATCCTAGGTCCAGAATTATCAGGAATACCTGGCTCAGGATTATCCGGAAATTTGGGCCACGGATTATCAGGAATCCCGGGTCCAGAATTATCAGGAATCCCTGGCTCAGGATTATCAGGAAATTTGGGCCAAGGATTACCAGGAATCCCGGGTCCAGAATTATCAGGAAACCAGGGCCCAGTATAATAAGGAATCCCGGGCCCAGTATTATCAGTAATCCTGGGTCCAGAATTATCAGGTATACTGGGCCCAGTATTATCACGAATCCCAGGCCCAGTATTATCAGGAATCCTGGCTCCAGAATAATCAGGAAACCTGTGCCCAGGATTATCAGGAATGCTGGGTCCAGCATGATCAAGAAACTAGGGCCCAGTATTATCAGGAATCCCGGTTCCAGTATTATCAGGAATCCTGGGTCCAGATTTGTCCGGAAACCAGGGCCGAGTATTGTCAGGAATCCTGGGTCCAGAATTGTCAGGAAACCTGGGCCCAGGATTATCAGGAATCCTGGGTCCAGCATTATCAGGAAACCTGGGCCCAGTATTATCAGGAATCCTGGGTCCAGAATTATCCGGAAACCTGGGCCAAGTATTATCAGGAATCCTGCATCCAGCATTATCAGGAAACCAGGGCCCAGTATTATCAGGAATCCTGGGTGCAGAATTGTCAGGAAACCTCTGCCCAGGATTATCAGGAAACCAGGGCCCAGTATTATCAGGAAAACTGGGCCCAGGGTTATCAGGAATCTTGGGCCCAGAATTATCAGGAAACCAGGGCCTAGTATTATCAGGAATCCTGGGTCCAGAATTATCAGGAAACCAGGGCCAGTATTATCAGGAATCCTGGGTCCAGAATTATCATGAATCCTGGGTCCAGATTTATCAGGAATCCTGGGTCCAGAATTATCAGGAATCCTGGGTCCAGAATTATCAGAAACCAGGGCCCAGGATTATCAGGAAACCCGCGTCCAGTATTATCAGGAATCCCAGGCACAGTATTATCAGGAATCCACGGCCCAGGATTTTCAGGAAACTTGTGCCCAGTATTATCAGGAATCCCAAGACCAGTATTATCAGGAAACCACGGCCCAGGATTTATCAGGAAACCAGGGCCCAGGATTATCATGAATCCTGGGTCCAGAATTATCAGGAAACTAGGGCCCAGAATTATCAGGAATCCTGGGTTCAGAATTACAGGTAACCAGGGCCCAATAATATCAGGAATCCTGGGTCCAGAATTATCAGGTATACTGGGCCCAGTATTATCACGAATCCCAGGCCCAGTATTATCAGGAATCCTGGGTCCAGAATTATCTGGAAACCTGGGCCCAGTATTATCAGGAATCCTGTATCCAGAATTATCAGGAAAACTGGGAACAGTATTATCAGGAATCCTGAGTCCAGAATTATCAGAAACCAGGGCCGAGTATTATCAGGAATCCTGGGTCCAGAATTATCAGAAACCAGGGCCCAGTATTATCAGGAATCCTGAGTCCAGAATTATCAGGAATCCTGGGCCCAGGATTATCAGGAATCCCGGGTCCAGAATTTTAAGGAAACCCGGGTCCAGGATTATCAGGAATCGCGGGCACAGTATTATCAGGAATCCCGGGCCCATTATTATCAGGAAACCCGAATCCAGGATTATCAGGAAACCCGGGTCCAGTATTATCAGGAAGCCAGTGCCCAGTATTATCAGGAAGCCAGGGCCCAGGATTTTCTGGAAATATGTGCCCAGTATTATCAGGAATCCCAGGCACAGTATTATCAGGAATCCACGGCCCAGGATTTTCAGGAAACTTGTGCCCAGAATTATCAGGAATCCCTGGCTCAGGATTATCAGGAAATTTGGGCCAAGGATTACCAGGAATCCCGGGTCCAGAATTATCAGGAAACCAGGGCCCAGTATAATTAGGAATCCCGGGCCCAGTATTATCAGTAATCCTGGGTCCAGAATTATCAGGAATCCTGCGTCCAGATTGAACAGGAAACCAGGGCCCAGTATTATCAGGAAAACTGGGCCCAGGATTATCAGGAATCCTGGGTCCAGAATTATCAGTAAACCAGGGCCCGTTATTATCAGGAATCCTGAGTCCAGAATTATCAGGAAACCAGGGCCTAGTATTATCAGGAAACCAGGGTCCAGTGTTATCAGGAATCCTGGGTCCAGAATTATCATGAATCCTGGGTCCAGAATTATCAGGAAACCAGGGCCCAGTATTATCAGGAATCCTGGGTCCAGATTTATCATGAATCCTGGGTCCAGAATTATCAGTAAACCAGGGCCCAGTATTATCAGGGATCCTGAGTCCAGAATTATCAGGAAACCAGGGCCTAGTATTATCAGGAATCCTGGGTCCAGAATTATCAGGAAACCAGGGCCCAGTGTTATCAGGAATCCTGGGTCCAGAATTATCATGAATCCTGGGTCCAGAATTATCAGGAAACCAGGGCCCAGTATTATCGGGTATACCAGGTCCAGTGTTATCAGGAATCCTGGCTCCAGTATTATCAGGAATCCTGGGTCCAGAATTATCAGGAAACCTGGGCCCAGTATTATCAGGAATCCTGGGTCCAGTATTATCAGGAATCCTGGGTCCAGAATTATCTGGAATCCTGGGTCCAGAATTATCAGGAAACCAGGGCCCAGGATTATCATGAATCCTGGGTCCAGAATTATCAGGAAACTAGGGCCCAGAATTATCAGGAATCCTGGGTTCAGAATTACAGGTAACCAGGGCCCAATAATATCAGGAATCCTGGGTACAGAATTATCAGGTATACTGGGCCCAGTATTATCACGAATCCCAGGCCCAGTATTATCAGGAATCCTGGGTCCAGAATTATCTGGAAACCTGGGCCCAGTATTATCAGGAATCCTGTATCCAGAATTATCAGGAAAACTGGGCTCAGTATTATCAGGAATCCTGAGTCCAGAATGATCAGAAACCAGGGCCGAGTATTATCAGGAATCCTGGGTCCAGAATTATCAGAAACCAGGGCCCAGTATTATCAGGAATCCTGAGTCCAGAATTATCAGGAATCCTGGGCCCAGGATTACCAGGAATCACGGGTCCAGAATTATCAGGAAACCAGGGCCCAGTATAATTAGGAATCCCGGGCCCAGTATTATCAGTAATTCTGGGTCCAGAATTATCAGGAATCCTGCGTCCAGATTGAACAGGAAACCAGGGCCCAGTATTATCAGGAAAACTGGGCCCAGGATTATCAGGAATCCTGGGTCCAGAATTATCAGTAAACCAGGGCCCAGTATTATCAGGAATCCTGAGTCCAGAATTATCAGGAAACCAGGGCCTAGTATTATCAGGAATCCTGGGTCCAGAATTATCAGGAAACCAGGGCCAAGTGTTATCAGGAATCCTGGGTCCAGAATTATCATGAATCCTGGGTCCAGAATTATCAGAAACCAGGGCCCAGTATTATCAGGAATCCTGGGTCCAGATTTATCAGGAACCCTGGGTCCAGAATTATCAGGAATCCTGGGTCCAGAATTATCAGGAATCCTGGGCCCAGGATTATCAGGAAACCCGAATCCAGGATTATCAGGAAACCCGGGTCCAGTATTATCAGGAAGCCAAGGCCCAGTATTATAAGGAAGCCAGGGCCCAGGATTTTCTGGAAATATGTGCCCAGTAATATCAGGAATCCCAGGCACAGTATTATCAGGAATCCACGGCCCAGGATTTTCAAGAAACCAGGGCCCAGTATTATCAGGAATCCCAGCCCCAGTATTATCAGGAAACCACAGCCCAGAATTTTCAGGAAACCTGGGCCCAGTATTATCAGGAATTCCAGGCCAAGCATTATCAGGAATCCCGTGCCCAGTATTATCAGGAATCCCGGGTCCAGAATTATCAGGAAACCTGGGCCCAGGATTATCAGGAATCCTGGGTACAGCATTATCAGGAAACCAGGGCCCAGTATTATCAGGAATCCTGCGGCCAGAATTATCAGGAAACCAGGGCCCAGTATTATCGGGTATACCAGGTCCAGTGTTATCAGGAATCCTGGCTCCAGTATTATCAGTAATCCTGGGTCCAGAATTATCAGGAAACCTGGGCCCAGTATTATCCGGAATCCTGGGTCCAGTATTATCAGGAATCCTGGGTCCAGAATTATCTGGAATCCTGGGTCCAGAATTATCAGGAAACCAGGGCCCAGGATTATCATGAATCCTGGGTCCAGAATTATCAGGAAACTAGGGCCCAGAATTATGAGGAATCCTGGGTTCAGAATTACAGGTAACCAGGGCCCAATAATATCAGGAATCCTGGGTCCAGAATTATCAGGTATACTGGGCCCAGTATTATCACGAATCCCAGGCCCAGTATTATCAGGAATCCTGGCTCCAGAATAATCAGGAAACCTGTGCCCAGGATTATCAGAAATGCTGGGTCCAGCATGATCAGGAAACTAGGGCCCAGTATTATCAGGAATCCCAGTTCCAGTATTATCAGGAATCCTGGGTCCAGCATTATCAGGAAACCTGGGCCCAGTATTGTCAGGAATCCTGGGTCCAGAATTATCCGGAAACCTGGGCCGAGTATTATCAGGAATCCTGCATCCAGCATTATCAGGAAACCAGGGCCCAGTATTATCAGGAATCCTGGGTCCAGAATTGTCAGGAACCCTGGGCCCAGGATTATCAGGAATCCTGGGTCCAGCATTATCAGGAAACCTGGGCCCAGTATTATCAGGAATCCTGGGTCCAGAATTATCCGGAAACCTGGGCCGAGTATTATCAGGAATCCTGCATCCAGCATTATCAGGAAACCAGGGCCCAGTATTATCAGGAATCCTGGGTCCAGAATTGTCAGGAATCCTCTGCCCAGGTTTATCAGGATTCCTGGGTCCTGCATTGTCAGGAATCCACGGCCCAGGATTTTCAGGAAACTTGTGCCCAGTATTATCAGGAATCCCAGGCCCAGTATTATCAGGAAACCATGGCCCAGGATTTTCAGGAAACCTGGGCAAAGTATTATCAGGAATTCCAGGCCAAGCATTATCAGGAATCCCGGGCCCATATTATCAGGAATCCCGGGTCCAGAATTGTCAGGAAACCTCTGCCCAGGTTTATCAGGATTCCTGGGTCCTGCATTGTCAGGAATCCATGGCCCAGTATTATCAGGAATCCTGGGTCCAGAATTATCAGGAAACCTGGGTCCAGGATTATCAGGAATCCTGGGTCCAGCATTATCAGGAAACCAGGGCGCAGTATTATCAGGAATCCAGGGTCCAGAATTATCAGGAAACCAGAGCCCAGTATTATCAGGAATCCCGGGCATAGTATTATCAGGAATCCCGGGCCCAGTATTATCAGGACTGCCGCGTCCAGTATTATCAGGAATCCCGGGTCCAGAATTATCAGGAAACCAGGGCCCAGTATTATGAGGAATCCAGTGTCCAGAATTATTCGGAAACCAGGGCCCAGCATTATCAGGAATACTGCGCCCAGTATTATCAGGAATCCCAGGCCCAGTATTATCAGGAATCCTGGCTCCAGATCTATCAGGAATCGTGGGTCCAGAATGATCAGGAAACCAGAGCCCAGTATCATCAGGAATCCTGGGTCCAGAATTATCAGGAAACCAGGGCCCAGTATTATCAGGAATCCTGGGTCCATAATTATCAGAATACCAGGGCCGAGTATTATCAGGAATCCTTGGTCCCGAATTGTCAGGAAACCTGGGCCCAGGATTATCAGGAATCCTAGGTCCAGCATTATCAGGAATCCATGGCTCAGTATTATCAGGAATCCTGGGTCCAGAATTATCAGGAAACCAGGGCCCAGTATTATCAGGAATCCTGGGTCCAGAATTATCAGGAAAACTTGGCCCAGAATTATCAGCAATCCTGGGTCCAGAATTATCTGGAAACCAGGGCCCAGTATTATCAGTAATCCTGGGTCCAGAATTATCAGGAAACCTGGGCCCAGTATTATCCGGAATCCTCGGTCCAGTATTATCAGGAATACTGGGTCCAGAATTATCTGGAATCCTGGGTCCAGAATTATCAGGAAACCAGGGCCCAGGATTATCATGAATCCTGGCTCCAGAATTATCAGGAAACTAGGGCCCAGAATTATGAGGAATCCTGGGTTCAGAATTACAGGTAACCAGGGCCCAATAATATCAGGAATCCTGGGTCCAGAATTATCAGGTATACTGGGCCCAGTATTATCACGAATCCCAGGCCCAGTATTATCAGGAATCCTGGCTCCAGAATAATCAGGAAACCTGTGCCCAGGATTATCAGAAATGCTGGGTCCAGCATGATCAGGAAACTAGGGCCCAGTATTATCAGGAATCCCAGTTCCTGTATTATCAGGAATCCTGGGTCCAGATTTGTCAGGAAACCAGGGCCGAGTATTGTCAGGAATCCTGGGTCCAGAATTGTCAGGAAACCTGGGCCCAGGATTATCAGGAATCCTGGGTCCAGCATTATCAGGAAACCTGGGCCCAGTATTGTCAGGAATCCTGGGTCCAGAATTATCCGGAAACCTGGGCCGAGTATTATCAGGAATCCTGCATCCAGCATTATCAGGAAACCAGGGCCCAGTATTATCAGGAATCCTGGGTCCAGAATTGTCAGGAAACCTGGGCCCAGGATTATCAGGAATCCTGGGTCCAGCATTATCAGGAAACCTGGGCCCAGTATTATCAGGAATCCTGGGTCCAGAATTATCCGGAAACCTGGGCCGAGTATTATCAGGAATCCTGCATCCAGCATTATCAGGAAACCAGGGCCCAGTATTATCAGGAATCCTGGGTCCAGAATTGTCAGGAAACCTCTGCCCAGGTTTATCAGGATTCCTGGGTCCTGCATTGTCAGGAATCCATGGCCCAGTATTATCAGGAATCCTGGGTCCAGAATTATCAGGAAACCTGGGTCCAGGATTATCAGGAATCCTGGGTCCAGCATTATCAGGAAACCAGGGCGCAGTATTATCAGGAATCCAGGGTCCAGAATTATCAGGAAACCAGAGCCCAGTATTATCAGGAATCCCGGGCATAGTATTATCAGGAATCCCGGGCCCAGTATTATCAGGACTGCCGCGTCCAGTATTATCAGGAATCCCGGGTCCAGAATTATCAGGAAACCAGGGCCCAGTATTATGAGGAATCCAGTGTCCAGAATTATTCGGAAACCAGGGCCCAGCATTATCAGGTATACTGCGCCCAGTATTATCAGGAATCCCAGGCCCAGTATTATCAGGAATCCTGGCTCCAGATCTATCAGGAATCGTGGGTCCAGAATGATCAGGAAACCAGAGCCCAGTATCATCAGGAATCCTGGGTCCAGAATTATCAGGAAACCAGGGCCCAGTATTATCAGGAATCCTGGGTCCATAATTATCAGAATACCAGGGCCGAGTATTATCAGGAATCCTTGGTCCCGAATTGTCAGGAAACCTGGGCCCAGGATTATCAGGAATCCTAGGTCCAGCATTATCAGGAATCCATGGCACAGTATTATCAGGAATCCTGGGTCCAGAATTATCAGGAAACCAGGGCCCAGTATTATCAGGAATCCTGGGTCCAGAATTATCAGGAAAACTTGGCCCAGAATTATCAGCAATCCTGGGTCCAGAATTATCTGGAAACCAGGGCCCAGTATTATCAGGAATACTGGGTCCAGAATTATCAGGAAACCAGGGCCCAGTATTATCAGGAATCCTGGGTCCAGAATTATTAGCCAACCAGAGCCGAGTATTATCAGGTATCCTGGGCCCAGTATTATCAGGAATCCTGGTTCCAGAATTATCAGAACCAGGGCCCAGTATTATCAGGAATCCTGGGTCCAGAATTATCAGGAATCCATGCCCAGTATTATCAGGAATCCCGGGCACAGTATTATCAGGAATCCCAAGCCCATTATTATCAGGAAACCCGGGTCCAGGATTATCAGGAATCCCGGGCCCAGGATTTTCTGGAAATTTGTGCCCAGTATTATCAGGAATCCCAGGCACAGTATTATCAGGAATCCACGGCCCAGGATTTTCAGGAAACTTGTGCCAGTATTATCAGGAATCCCAGGATCAGTATTATCAGGAAACCACGGCCCAGGATTTTCAGGAAACCTGGGCCCAGTATTATCAGGAATTCCAGGCCAAGCATTATCAGGAATCCCGGACCCAGGATTATCAGGAATCCCGGGTCCAGAATTATAAGGAAACCTGTGCCCTGGATTATCAGGAATCCTGGGTCCAGAATTATCCGGAAACCTGGGCCGAGTATTATCAGGAATCCTGCATCCAGCATTACCAGGAAACCAGGGCCCAGTATTATCAGGAATCCTGGGTCCAGAATTGTCAGGAAACCTCTGCCCAGGTTTATCAGGATTCCTGGGTCCTGCATTATCAGGAATCCATGGCCCAGTATTATCAGGAATCCTGGGTCCAGAATTATCAGGAAACCTGGGTCCAGGATTATCAGGAATCCAGGGTCCAAAATTATCAGGAAACCAGAGCCCAGTGCTATCAGGAATCCCGGGCATAGTATTATCAGGAATCCCGGGCCCAGTATTATCAGGAATCCCGCGTCCAGTATTATCAGGAATCCCGGGTCCAGAATTATCAGGAAACCAGGGCCCAGTATTATGAGGAATCCAGTGTCCAGAATTATTCAGAAACCAGGGCCTAGTATTATCAGGAATACTGGGTCCAGAATGATCAGGAAACCAGAGCCCAGTATCATCAGGAATCCTGGGTCCAGAATTATCAGGAAACCAGGGCCCAGTATTATCAGGAATCCTGGGTCCATAATTATCAGAATACCAGGGCCGAGTATTATCAGGAATCCTGGGTCCCGAATTGTCAGGAAACCTGGGCCCAGGATTATCAGGAATCCTAGGTCCAGGATTATCTGGAAACCAGGGCCCAGTATTATCAGGAATCCTGGGTCCAGAATTATCAGGAAAACTTGGCCCAGAATTATCAGGAATCCTGGGTCCAGGATTATCTGGAAACCAGGGCCCAGTATTATCAGGAATACTGGGTCCAGAATTATCAGGAAACCCGGGCCCAGTATTATCAGGAATCCTGGGTCCAGAATTATTAGCCAACCAGAGCCGAGTATTATCAGGAATCCTGGGTCCAGAATTATCAGGAAACTAGGGCCCAGTATTATCAGGAATCCTGGGTCCAGAATTATTTGCCAACCAGAGCCGAGTATTATCAGGTATCCTGGGCCCAGTATTATCAGGAATCCTGGATCCAGAATTATCAGAACCAGGGCCCAGTATTATCAGGAATCCTGGGTCCAGAATTATCAGGAATCCATGCCCAGTATTATCAGGAATCCCGGGTCCAGGATTATCAGGAATCCCGGGCCCAGGATTTTCTGGAAATTTGTGCCCAGTATTATCAGGAATCCCAGGCACAGTATTATCAGGAATCCACGGCCCAGGACTTTCAGGAAACTTGTGCCCAGTATTATCAGGAATCCCAGGACCAGTATTATCAGGAAACCACGGCCCAGAATTTTCAGGAAACCTGGGCCCAGTATTATCAGGAATTCCAGGCCAAGCATTATCAGGAATCCCGGGCCCAGTATTATCAGGAATCCCGGGTCCAGAATTATCAGGAAACCTGGGCCCAGGATTATCAGGAATCCTGGGTGCAGCATTATCAGGAAACCAGGGCCCAGGATTATCAGGAATACTGCGGCCAGAATTATCAGGAAACCAGGGCCCAGTATTATCAGGAATCCTGGGTCTAGAATTATCAGGAAACCGTGGCCCTGAATTTTCAGGAATCCAGGGTCCAGAATTATCAGGAAACCAGGGCCCAGTATTATCAGGAATCCTGGGTCCAGAATTATCAGGAAACCAGGGCCCAGTATTATCAGGAATACCAGGCATAGTATTATCAGGAATCCTGGGTCACGAATTGTCAGGAAACCTGGGCCCAGGATTATCAGGAATCCTAGGTCCAACATTATCAGGAATCCATGGCACAGTATTATCAGGAATCCTGGGTCCAGAATTATCAGGAAACCAGGGCCCAGTATTATCAGGAATCCTGGGTCTAGAATTATCAGGAAACCGTGGCCCTGAATTTTCAGGAATCCAGGGTCCACAATTATCAGGAAACCAGGGCCCAGTATTATCAGGAATACCAGGCATAGTATTATCAGGAATCCTGGGTCACGAATTGTCAGGAAACCTGGGCCCAGGATTATCAGGAATCCTAGGTCCAACATTATCAGGAATCCATGGCACAGTATTATCAGGAATCCTGGGTCCAGAATTATCAGGAAACCAGGGCCCAGTATTATCAGGAATCCTGGGTCCAGAATTATCAGGAAAACTTGGCCCAGAATTATCAGGAATCCTGGGTCCAGAATTATCTGGAAACCAGGGCCCAGTATTATCAGGAATACTGGGTCCAGAATTATCAGGAAACCCGGGCCCAGTATTATCAGGAATCCTGGGTCCAGAATTATTAGCCAACCAGAGCCGAGTATTATCAGGAATCCTGGGTCCAGAATTATCAGGAAACCAGGGCCCAGTATTATCAGGAATCCTGGGTCCCGAATTATTAGCCAACCAGAGCCGAGTATTATCAGGTATCCTGGGCCCAGTATTATCAGGAATCCTGGATCCAGAATTATCAGAACCAGGGCCCAGTATTATCAGGAATCCTGGGTCCAGAATTATCAGGAATCCATGCCCAGTATTATCAGGAATCCCGGGTCCAGGATTATCAGGAATCCCGGGCCCAGGATTTTCTGGAAATTTGTGCCCAGTACTATCAGGAATCCCAGGCACAGTATTATCAGGAATCCACGGCCCAGGACTTTCAGGAAACTTGTGCCCAGTATTATCAGGAATCCCAGGACCAGTATTATCAGGAAACCACGGCCCAGAATTTTCAGGAAACCTGGGCCCAGTATTATCAGGAATTCCAGGCCAAGCATTATCAGGAATCCCGGGCCCAGTATTATCAGGAATCCCGGGTCCAGAATTATCAGGAAACCTGGGCCCAGGATTATCAGGAATCCTGGGTGCAGCATTATCAGGAAACCAGGGCCCTGGATTATCAGGAATACTACGGCCAGTATTATCAGGAATCCTGGGTCTAGAATTATCAGGAAACCGTGGCCCTGAATTTTCAGGAATCCAGGGTCCAGAATTATCAGGAAACCAGGGCCCAGTATTATCAGGAATCCTGCGTCCAGAATTATCAGGAAACCAGGGCCCAGTATTATCAGGAATACCAGGCATAGTATTATCAGGAATCCTGGGTCCCGAATTGTCAGGAAAGCTGGGCCCAGGATTATCAGGAATCCTAGGTCCAACATTAGCAGGAATCCATGGCACAGTATTATCAGGAATCCTGGGTCCAGAATTATCAGGAAACCAGGGCCCAGTATTATCAGGAATCCTGGGTCCAGAATTATCAGGAAAACGGCCCAGAATTATCAGGAATCCCGGGTCCAGAATTATCTGGAAACCAGGGCCCAGTATTATCAGGAATACTGGGTCCAGAATTATCAGGAAACCCGGGCCCAGTATTATCAGGAATCCTGGGTCCAGAATTATTAGCCAACCAGAGCCGAGTATTATCAGGAATCCTGGGTCCAGAATTATCAGGATACCAGGGCCCAGCATTATCAGGAATCCTGGGTCCCGAATTATTAGCCAACCAGAGCCGAGTATTATCAGGTATCCTGGGCCCAGTATTATCAGGAATCCTGGATCCAGAATTATCAGAACCAGGGCCCAGTATTATCAGGAATCCTGGGTCCAGAATTATCAGGAATCCATGCCCAGTATGATCAGGAATCCCGGGTCCAGGATTATCAGGAATCCCGGGTCCAGGATTATCAGGAATCCCGGGCCCAGGATTTTCTGGAAATTTGTGCCCAGTATTATCAGGAATCCCAGGCACAGTATTATCAGGAATCCACGGCCCAGGACTTTCAGGAAACTTGTGCCCAGTATTATCAGGAATCCCAGGACCAGTATTATCAGGAAACCACGGCCCAGAATTTTCAGGAAACCTGGGCCCAGTATTATCAGGAATTCCAGGCCAAGCATTATCAGGAATCCCGGGCCCAGTATTATCAGGAATCCCGGGTCCAGAATTATCAGGAAACCTGGGCCCAGGATTATCAGGAATCCTGGGTGCAGCATTATCAGGAAACCTGGGCCCAGGATTATCAGGAATCCTGGGTGCAGCATTATCAGGAAACCAGGGCCCTGGATTATCAGGAATACTACGGCCAGTATTATCAGGAATCCTGGGTCTAGAATTATCAGGAAACCGTGGCCCTGAATTTTCAGGAATCCAGGGTCCACAATTATCAGGAAACCAGGGCCCAGTATTATCAGGAATCCTGGGTCCAGAATTATCAGGAAACCAGGGCCCAGTATTATCAGGAATACCAGGCATAGTATTATCAGGAATCCTGGGTCACGAATTGTCAGGAAACCTGGGCCCAGGATTATCAGGAATCCTAGGTCCAACATTATCAGGAATCCATGGCACAGTATTATCAGGAATCCTGGGTCCAGAATTATCAGGAAACCAGGGCCCAGTATTATCAGGAATCCTGGGTCCAGAATTATCAGGAAAACTTGGCCCAGAATTATCAGGAATCCTGGGTCCAGAATTATCTGGAAACCAGGGCCCAGTATTATCAGGAATACTGGGTCCAGAATTATCAGGAAACCCGGGCCCAGTATTATCAGGAATCCTGGGTCCAGAATTATTAGCCAACCAGAGCCGAGTATTATCAGGAATCCTGGGTCCAGAATTATCAGGAAACCAGGGCCCAGTATTATCAGGAATCCTGGGTCCCGAATTATTAGCCAACCAGAGCCGAGTATTATCAGGTATCCTGGGCCCAGTATTATCAGGAATCCTGGATCCAGAATTATCAGAACCAGGGCCCAGTATTATCAGGAATCCTGGGTCCAGAATTATCAGGAATCCATGCCCAGTATTATCAGGAATCCCGGGTCCAGGATTATCAGGAATCCCGGGCCCAGGATTTTCTGGAAATTTGTGCCCAGTATTATCAGGAATCCCAGGCACAGTATTATCAGGAATCCACGGCCCAGGACTTTCAGGAAACTTGTGCCCAGTATTATCAGGAATCCCAGGACCAGTATTATCAGGAAACCACGGCCCAGAATTTTCAGGAAACCTGGGCCCAGTATTATCAGGAATTCCAGGCCAAGCATTATCAGGAATCCCGGGCCCAGTATTATCAGGAATCCCGGGTCCAGAATTATCAGGAAACCTGGGCCCAGGATTATCAGGAATCCTGGGTGCAGCATTATCAGGAAACCAGGGCCCTGGATTATCAGGAATACTACGGCCAGTATTATCAGGAATCCTGGGTCTAGAATTATCAGGAAACCGTGGCCCTGAATTTTCAGGAATCCAGGGTCCACAATTATCAGGAAACCAGGGCCCAGTATTATCAGGAATCCTGGGTCCAGAATTATCAGGAAACCAGGGCCCAGTATTATCAGGAATCCTGGGTCCAGAATTATCAGGAAAACTTGGCCCAGAATTATCAGCAATCCTGGGTCCAGAATTATCTGGAAACCAGGGCCCAATATTATCAGGAATACTGGGTCCAGAATTATCAGGAAACCAGGGCCCAGTATTATCAGGAATCCTGGGTCCAGAATAATTAGCCAACCAGAGCCGAGTATTATCAGGAATCCCAAGCCCATTATTATCAGGAAACCCGGGTCCAGGATTATCAGGAATCCCAGGCCCAGGATTTTCTGGAAATTTGTGCCCAGTATTATCAGGAATCCCAGGCACAGTATTATCAGGAATCCACGGCCCAGGATTTTCAGGAAACCTGTGCCCAGTATTATCAGGAATCCCAGGATCAGTATTATTAGGAAAACACGGCCCAGGATTTTCAGGAAACCTGGGCCCAGTATTATCAGGAATTCCAGTCCAAGCATTATCAGGAATCCCGGACCCAGGATTATCAGGAATCCCGGGTCCAGAATTATAAGGAAACCTGTGCCCTGGATTATCAGGAATCCTGGGTCCAGAATTATCCGGAAACCTGGGCCGAGTATTATCAGGAATCCTGCATCCAGCATTATCAGGAAACCAGGGCCCAGTATTATCAGGAATCCTGGGTCCAGAATTGTCAGGAAACCTCTGCCCAGGTTTATCAGGATTCCTGGGTCCTGCATTATCAGGAATCCATGGCCCAGTATTATCAGGAATCCTGGGTCCAGAATTATCAGGAAACCTGGGTCCAGGATTATCAGGAATCCAGGGTCCAGAATTATCAGGAAACCAGAGCCCAGTGTTATCAGGAATCCCGGGCATAGTATTATCAGGAATCCCGGGCCCAGTATTATCAGGAATCCCGCGTCCAGTATTATCAGGAATCCCGGGTCCAGAATTATCAGGAAACCAGGGCCCAGTATTATGAGGAATCCAGTGTCCAGAATTATTCAGAAACCAGGGCCTAGTATTATCAGGAATACTGGGTCCAGAATGATCAGGAAACCAGAGCCCAGTATCATCAGGAATCCTGGGTCCAGAATTATCAGGAAACCAGGGCCCAGTATTATCAGGAATCCTGGGTCCATAATTATCAGAATACCAGGGCCGAGTATTATCAGGAATCCTGGGTCCCGAATTGTCAGGAAACCTGGGCCCAGGATTATCAGGAATCCTAGGTCCAACATTATCAGGAATCCATGCCCAGTATTATCAGGAATCCCGGGTCCAGGAGTATCAGGAAACCAGGGCCCAGGATTTTCTGGAAATTTGTGCCCAGTATTATCAGGAATCCCAGGCACAGTATTATCAGGAATCCACGGCCCAGGACTTTCAGGAAACTTGTGCACAGTATTATTAGGAATCCCAGCCCCAGTATTATCAGGAAACCACGGCCCAGAATTTTCAGGAAACCTGGGCCCAGTATTATCAGGAATTCCAGGCCAAGCATTATCAGGAATCCCGGGCCCAGTATTATCAGGAATCCCGGGTCCAGAATTATCAGGAAACCTGGGCCCAGGATTATCAGGAATCCTGGGTGCAGCATTATCAGGAAACCAGGGCCCAGGATTATCAGGAATACTGCGGCCAGAATTATCAGGAAACCAGGGCCCAGTATTATCAGGAATCCTGGGTCTAGAATTATTAGGAAACCGTGGCCCTGAATTTTCAGGAATCCAGGGTCCAGAATTATCAGGAAACCAGGGCCCAGTATTATCAGGAATCCTGGGTCCAGAATTATCAGGAAACCAGGGCCCAGTATTATCAGGAATACCAGGCATAGTATTATCAGGAATCCTGGGTCCCGAATTGTCAGGAAACCTGGGCCCAGGATTATCAGGAATCCTAGGTCCAACATTATCAGGAATCCATGGCACAGTATTATCAGGAATCCTGGGTCCAGAATTATCAGGAAACCAGGGCCCAGTATTAACAGGAATCCTGGGTCCAGAATTATCAGGAAAACTTGGCCCAGAATTATCAGGAATCCTGGGTCCAGAATTATCTGGAAACCAGGGCCCAGTATTATCAGGAATACTGGGTCCAGAATTATCAGGAAACCCGGGCCCAGTATTATCAGGAATCCTGGGTCCAGAATTATTAGCCAACCAGAGCCGAGTATTATCAGGTATCCTGGGCCCAGTATTATCAGGAATCCTGGATCCAGAATTATCAGAACCAGGGCCCAGTATTATCAGGAATCCTGGGTCCAGAATTATCAGGAATCCATGCCCAGTATTATCAGGAATCCCGGGTCCAGGATTATCAGGAATCCCGGGTCCAGGATTTTCTGGAAATTTGTGCCCAGTATTATCAGGAATCCCAGGCACAGTATTATCAGGAATCCACGGCCCAGGACTTTCAGGAAACTTGTGCCCAGTATTATCAGGAATCCCAGGACCAGTATTATCAGGAAACCACGGCCCAGAATTTTCAGGATACCTGGGCCCAGTATTATCAGGAATTCCAGGCCAAGCATTATCAGGAATCCCGGGCCCAGTATTATCAGGAATCCTGGGTCCAGAATTATCAGGAAACCAGGGCCCAGTATTATCAGGAATCCCAGGCATAGTGTTATCAGGAATCCTGTGTCCAGAATTATCAGGAATCCCGGGCCCAGTATTATCAGGAATCCTGGGTCCAGAATTATCAGGAAACCAGGGCTCAGTATTATCAGGAATACTGCGGCCAGAATTATCAGGAAACCAGGGCCCAGTATTATCAGGAATCCCAGGCATAGTATTATCAGGAATCCTGTGTCCAGAATTATCAGGAAACCTGGGCTCAGTATTATCAGGAATCCTGGGTCTAGAATTATCAGGAAACCAGGGCCCAGTATTATCAGGAATCCTGGGTCCATAATTATCAGGAAACCAGGGCTCAGTATTATCAGGTATCCTGCGGCCAGAATTATCAGGAAACCAGGGCCCAGTATTATCAGGAATCCTGGGTCTAGAATTATCAGGAAACCGTGGCCCTGAATTTTCAGGAATCCAGGGTCCAGAATTATCAGGAAACCAGGGCCCAGTATTATCAGGAATCCTGGGTCTAGAATTATCAGGAAACTATGGCCCAGAATTTTCAGGAATCCTGGGTCCAGAATTATCAGGAATCCCGGGTCCAGAATTATCAGGAAACCTGGGTCCAGAACTATCAGGAAACCAGGGCCCAGTATTATCAGGAATCCCTGGATCAAAATTATCAGGAAACTAGGGCCCAGTATTATCAGGAATCCTGGGTCCAGAATTATCAGGAAACCAGTGCCCAGTATTATCAGGAATCCTGGATCCAGAATTATCAGGAAAACAGGGCCCAGTATTATCAGGAATCCTGGGTCCGGAATTATCAGGAAACCAGGGCCCAGTATTATCAGAAATCCTGGGTCCAGAATTATCAGGAAACCTGGGCCCAGTATTATCAGCAATCCTGGGTCCAGAATTATCAGGAAACCAGGGCCCAGTATTATCAGGAATCCTGGGTCCAGAATTATCATGAATACCAGGTCCAGGATTATCAGGAAATCTGGACCCAGGATTATCAGGAATCCTGGGTCCAGAATTATCAGCAAACCAGGGCCCAGTATTATCAGGAAACCTGGGCCCAGGATTATTAGGAATCCTGGGTCCAGAATTATCAGGAAACCAGGGCCCAGTATTATCAGGAATCCCAGGACCAAAATTGTCACGAAACCAGGGCCCAGTATTATCAGGATTCCCGGGCCCACTATTATCAGGAATCCTGGGTCCAGAATTATCAGGAAACCAGGCCCCATTATTATATGGAATCCTAGGTCCAGAATTATCAGGAATACCTGGCTCAGGATTATCAGGAAATTTGGGCCACGGATTATCAGGAATCCCGGGTCCAGAATTATCAGGAATCCCTGGCTCAGGATTATCAGGAAATTTGGGCCAAGGATTACCAGGAATCCCGGGTCCAGAATTATCAGGAAACCAGGGCCCAGTATTATCAGGAATCCCAGGACCAAAATTATCAGGAAACCAGGGCCCAGTATTATCAGGATTCCCGGGCCCACTATTATCAGGAATCCTGGGTCCAGAATTATCAGGAAACCAGGCCCCATTATTATATGGAATCCTAGGTCCAGAATTATCAGGAATCCCTGGCTCAGGATTATCAGGAAATTTGGGCCAAGGATTACCAGGAATCCCGGGTCCAGAATTATCAGGAAACCAGGGCCCAGTATTATCAGGAATCCCAGGCATAGTATTATCAGGAATCCTGTGTCCAGAATTATCAGGAAACCTGGGCTCAGTATTATCAGGAATCCTGGGTCTAGAATTATCAGGAAACCAGGGCCCAGTATTATCAGGAATCCTGGGTCCATAATTATCAGGAAACCAGGGCTCAGTATTATCAGGTATCCTGCGGCCAGAATTATCAGGAAACCAGGGCCCAGTATTATCAGGAATCCTGGGTGTAGAATTATCAGGAAACCGTGGCCCTGAATTTTCAGGAATCCAGGGTCCAGAATTATCAGGAAACCAGGGCCCAGTATTATCAGGAATCCTGGGTCTAGAATTATCAGGAAACTATGGCCCAGAATTTTCAGGAATCCTGGGTCCAGAATTATCAGGAATCCCGGGTCCAGAATTATCAGGAAACCTGGGTCCAGAACTATCAGGAAACCAGGGCCCAGTATTATCAGGAATCCCTGGACCAAAATTATCAGGAAACTAGGGCCCAGTATTATCAGGAATCCTGGGTCCAGAATTATCAGGAAACCAGTGCCCAGTATTATCAGGAATCCTGGATCCAGAATTATCAGGAAAACAGGGCCCAGTATTATCAGGAATCCTGGGTCCGGAATTATCAGGAAACCAGGGCCCAGTATTATCAGAAATCCTGGGTCCAGAATTATCAGGAAACCTGGGCCCAGTATTATCAGCAATCCTGGGTCCAGTATTATCAGGAAACCAGGGCCCAGTATTATCAGGAATCCTGGGTCCAGAATTATCATGAATACCAGGTCCAGGATTATCAGGAAATCTGGGCCCAGGATTATCAGGAATCCTGGGTCCAGAATTATCAGCAAACCAGGGCCCAGTATTATCAGGAAACCTGGGCCCAGGATTATTAGGAATCCTGGGTCCAGAATTATCAGGAAACCAGGGCCCAATATTATCAGGAATCCCAGGACCAAAATTATCAGGAAACAAGGGCCCAGTATTATCAGGATTCCCGGGCCCACTATTATCAGGAATCCTGGGTCCAGAATTATCAGGAAACCAGGCCCCATTATTATATGGAATCCTAGGTCCAGAATTATCAGGAATCCCTGGCTCAGGATTATCAGGAAATTTGGGCCAAGGATTACCAGGAATCCCGGGTCCAGAATTATCAGGAATCCCTGGCTCAGGATTATCAGGAAATTTGGGCCCAGAATTATCAGGAAACCAGGGCCCTGTATTATCAGGAATCCTGTATCCACAATTATCAGGAAAACTGGGCCCAGGATTATCAGGAATCCTGGGTCCAGAATTATCAGGAAACCAGGGCCCAGTATTATCAGGAATCCTGGGTCTAGAATTATCAGGAAACCGTGGCCCTGAATTTTCAGGAATCCAGGGTCCAGAATTATCAGGAAACCAGGGCCCAGTATTATCAGGAATCCTGGGTCCAGAATTATCAGGAAACCAGGGCCCAGTATTATCAGGAATACCAGGCATAGTATTATCAGGAATCCTGGGTCACGAATTGTCAGGAAACCTGGGCCCAGGATTATCAGGAATCCTAGGTCCAACATTATCAGGAATCCATGGCACAGTATTATCAGGAATCCTGGGTCCAGAATTATCAGGAAACCAGGGCCCAGTATTATCAGGAATCCTGGGTCCAGAATTATCAGGAAAACTTGGCCCAGAATTATCAGGAATCCTGGGTCCAGAATTATCAGGAAACCTGGGCCCAGGATTATCAGGAATCCTGGGTGCAGCATTATCAGGAAACCAGGGCCCTGGATTATCAGGAATACTACGGCCAGTATTATCAGGAATCCTGGGTCTAGAATTATCAGGAAACCGTGGCCCTGAATTTTCAGGAATCCAGGGTCCACAATTATCAGGAAACCAGGGCCCAGTATTATCAGGAATCCTGGGTCCAGAATTATCAGGAAACCAGGGCCCAGTATTATCAGGAATCCTGGGTCCAGAATTATCAGGAAAACTTGGCCCAGAATTATCAGCAATCCTGGGTCCAGAATTATCTGGAAACCAGGGCCCAATATTATCAGGAATACTGGGTCCAGAATTATCAGGAAACCAGGGCCCAGTATTATCAGGAATCCTGGGTCCAGAATAATTAGCCAACCAGAGCCGAGTATTATCAGGAATCCCAAGCCCATTATTATCAGGAAACCCGGGTCCAGGATTATCAGGAATCCCGGGCCCAGGATTTTCTGGAAATTTGTGCCCAGTATTATCAGGAATCCCAGGCACAGTATTATCAGAAATCCACGGCCCAGGATTTTCAGGAAACTTGTGCCCAGTATTATCAGGAATCCCAGGATCAGTATTATTAGGAAAACACGGCCCAGGATTTTCAGGAAACCTGGGCCCAGTATTATCAGGAATTCCAGTCCAAGCATTATCAGGAATCCCGGACCCAGGATTATCAGGAATCCCGGGTCCAGAATTATAAGGAAACCTGTGCCCTGGATTATCAGGAATCCTGGGTCCAGAATTATCCGGAAACCTGGGCCGAGTATTGTCAGGAATCCTGCATCCAGCATTATCAGGAAACCAGGGCCCAGTATTATCAGGAATCCTGGGTCCAGAATTGTCAGGAAACCTCTGCCCAGGTTTATCAGGATTCCTGGGTCCTGCATTATCAGGAATCCATGGCCCAGTATTATCAGGAATCCTGGGTCCAGAATTATCAGGAAACCTGGGTCCAGGATTATCAGGAATCCAGGGTCCAGAATTATCAGGAAACCAGAGCCCAGTGTTATCAGGAATCCCGGGCATAGTATTATCAGGAATCCCGGGCCCAGTATTATCAGGAATCCCGCGTCCAGTATTATCAGGAATCCCGGGTCCAGAATTATCAGGAAACCAGGGCCCAGTATTATGAGGAATCCAGTGTCCAGAATTATTCAGAAACCAGGGCCTAGTATTATCAGGAATACTGGGTCCAGAATGATCAGGAAACCAGAGCCCAGTATCATCAGGAATCCTGGGTCCAGAATTATCAGGAAACCAGGGCCCAGTATTATCAGGAATCCTGGGTCCATAATTATCAGAATACCAGGGCCGAGTATTATCAGGAATCCTGGGTCCCGAATTGTCAGGAAACCTGGGCCCAGGATTATCAGGAATCCTAGGTCCAACATTATCAGGAATCCATGCCCAGTATTATCAGGAATCCCGGGTCCAGGAGTATCAGGAAACCAGGGCCCAGGATTTTCTGGAAATTTGTGCCCAGTATTATCAGGAATCCCAGGCACAGTATTATCAGGAATCCACGGCCCAGGACTTTCAGGAAACTTGTGCACAGTATTATTAGGAATCCCAGCCCCAGTATTATCAGGAAACCACGGCCCAGAATTTTCAGGAAACCTGGGCCCAGTATTATCAGGAATTCCAGGCCAAGCATTATCAGGAATCCCGGGCCCAGTATTATCAGGAATCCCGGGTCCAGAATTATCAGGAAACCTGGGCCCAGGATTATCAGGAATCCTGGGTGCAGCATTATCAGGAAACCAGGGCCCAGGATTATCAGGAATACTGCGGCCAGAATTATCAGGAAACCAGGGCCCAGTATTATCAGGAATCCTGGGTCTAGAATTATTAGGAAACCGTGGCCCTGAATTTTCAGGAATCCAGGGTCCAGAATTATCAGGAAACCAGGGCCCAGAATTATCAGGAATCCTGGGTCCAGAATTATCAGGAAACCAGGGCCCAGTATTATCAGGAATACCAGGCATAGTATTATCAGGAATCCTGGGTCCCGAATTGTCAGGAAACCTGGGCCCAGGATTATCAGGAATCCTAGGTCCAACATTATCAGGAATCCATGGCACAGTATTATCAGGAATCCTGGGTCCAGAATTATCAGGAAACCAGGGCCCAGTATTAACAGGAATCCTGGGTCCAGAATTATCAGGAAAACTTGGCCCAGAATTATCAGGAATCCTGGGTCCAGAATTATCTGGAAACCAGGGCCCAGTATTATCAGGAATACTGGGTCCAGAATTATCAGGAAACCCGGGCCCAGTATTATCAGGAATCCTGGGTCCAGAATTATTAGCCAACCAGAGCCGAGTATTATCAGGTATCCTGGGCCCAGTATTATCAGGAATCCTGGATCCAGAATTATCAGAACCAGGGCCCAGTATTATCAGGAATCCTGGGTCCAGAATTATCAGGAATCCATGCCCAGTATTATCAGGAATCCCGGGTCCAGGATTATCAGGAATCCCGGGTCCAGGATTTTCTGGAAAATTGTGCCCAGTATTATCAGGAATCCCAGGCACAGTATTATCAGGAATCCACGGCCCAGGACTTTCAGGAAACTTGTGCCCAGTATTATCAGGAATCCCAGGACCAGTATTATCAGGAAACCACGGCCCAGAATTTTCAGGAAACCTGGGCCCAGTATTATCAGGAATTCCAGGCCAAGCATTATCAGGAATCCCGGGCCCAGTATTATCAGGAATCCTGGGTCCAGAATTATCAGGAAACCAGGGCCCAGTATTATCAGGAATCCCAGGCATAGTGTTATCAGGAATCCTGTGTCCAGAATTATCAGGAATCCCGGGCCCAGTATTATCAGGAATCCTGGGTCCAGAATTATCAGGAAACCAGGGCTCAGTATTATCTGGAATCCTGCGGCCAGAATTATCAGGAAACCAGGGCCCAGTATTATCAGGAATCCCAGGCATAGTATTATCAGGAATCCTGTGTCCAGAATTATCAGGAAACCTGGGCTCAGTATTATCAGGAATCCTGGGTCTAGAATTATCAGGAAACCAGGGCCCAGTATTATCAGGAATCCTGGGTCCATAATTATCAGGAAACCAGGGCTCAGTATTATCAGGTATCCTGCGGCCAGAATTATCAGGAAACCAGGGCCCAGTATTATCAGGAATCCTGGGTCTAGAATTATCAGGAAACCGTGGCCCTGAATTTTCAGGAATCCAGGGTCCAGAATTATCAGGAAACCAGGGCCCAGTATTATCAGGAATCCTGGGTCTAGAATTATCAGGAAACTATGGCCCAGAATTTTCAGGAATCCTGGGTCCAGAATTATCAGGAATCCCGGGTCCAGAATTATCAGGAAACCTGGGTCCAGAACTATCAGGAAACCAGGGCCCAGTATTATCAGGAATCCCTGGATCAAAATTATCAGGAAACTAGGGCCCAGTATTATCAGGAATCCTGGGTCCAGAATTATCAGGAAACCAGTGCCCAGTATTATCAGGAATCCTGGATCCAGAATTATCAGGAAAACAGGGCCCAGTATTATCAGGAATCCTGGGTCCAGAATTATCAGGAAACCAGGGCCCAGTATTATCAGAAATCCTGGGTCCAGAATTATCAGGAAACCTGGGCCCAGTATTATCAGCAATCCTGGGTCCAGAATTATCAGGAAACCAGGGCCCAGTATTATCAGGAATCCTGGGTCCAGAATTATCATGAATACCAGGTCCAGGATTATCAGGATATCTGGGCCCAGGATTATCAGGAATCCTGGGTCCAGAATTATCAGCAAACCAGGGCCCAGTATTATCAGGAAACCTGGGCCCAGGATTATTAGGAATCCTGGGTCCAGAATTATCAGGAAACCAGGGCCCAGTATTATCAGGAATCCCAGGACCAAAATTATCAGGAAACCAGGGCCCAGTATTATCAGGATTCCCGGGCCCACTATTATCAGGAATCCTGGGTCCAGAATTATCAGGAAACCAGGCCCCATTATTATATGGAATCCTAGGTCCAGAATTATCAGGAATCCCTGGCTCAGGATTATCAGGAAATTTGGGCCAAGGATTACCTGGAATCCCGGGTCCAGAATTATCAGGAAACCAGGGCCCAGTATTATCAGGAATCCCAGGCATAGTATTATCAGGAATCCTGTGTCCAGAATTATCAGGAAAACTGGGCTCAGTATTATCAGGAATCCTGGGTCTAGAATTATCAGGAAACCAGGGCCCAGTATTATCAGGAATCCTGGGTCCATAATTATCAGGAAACCAGGGCTCAGTATTATCAGGTATCCTGCGGCCAGAATTATCAGGAAACCAGGGCCCAGTATTATCAGGAATCCTGGGTCTAGAATTATCAGGAAACCGTGGCCCTGAATTTTCAGGAATCCAGGGTCCAGAATTATCAGGAAACCAGGGCCCAGTATTATCAGGAATCCTGGGTCTAGAATTATCAGGAAACTATGGCCCAGAATTTTCAGGAATCCTGGGTCCAGAATTATCAGGAATCCCGGGTCCAGAATTATCAGGAAACCTGGGTCCAGAACTATCAGGAAACCAGGGCCCAGTATTATCAGGAATCCCTGGACCAAAATTATCAGGAAACTAGGGCCCAGTATTATCAGGAATCCTGGGTCCAGAATTATCAGGAAACCAGTGCCCAGTATTATCAGGAATCCTGGATCCAGAATTATCAGGAAAACAGGGCCCAGTATTATCAGGAATCCTGGGTCCGGAATTATCAGGAAACCAGGGCCCAGTATTATCAGAAATCCTGGGTCCAGAATTATCAGGAAACCTGGGCCCAGTATTATCAGCAATCCTGGGTCCAGAATTATCAGGAAATCTGGGCCCAGGATTATCAGGAATCCTGGGTCCAGAATTATCAGCAAACCAGGGCCCAGTATTATCAGGAAACCTGGGCCCAGGATTATTAGGAATCCTGGGTCCAGAATTATCAGGAAACCAGGGCCCAGTATTATCAGGAATCCCAGGACCAAAATTATCAGGAAACCTGGGCCCAGTATTATCAGGATTCCCGGGCCCACTATTATCAGGAATCCTGGGTCCAGAATTATCAGGAAACCAGGCCCCATTATTATATGGAATCCTAGGTCCAGAATTATCAGGAATCCCTGGCTCAGGATTATCAGGAAATTTGGGCCAAGGATTACCAGGAATCCCGGGTCCAGAATTATCAGGAATCCCTGGCTCAGGATTATCAGGAAATTTGGGCCCAGAATTATCAGGAAACCAGGGCCCTGTATTATCAGGAATCCTGTATCCACAATTATCAGGAAAACTGGGCTCAGTATTATCAGGAATCCTGAGTCCAGAATTATCAGAAACCAGGTCCGAGTATTATCAGGAATCCTGGGTCCAGAATTATCAGAAACCAGGGCCCAGTATTATCAGGAATCCTGAGTCCAGAATTATCAGAAACCAGGTCCGAGTATTATCAGG
This sequence comes from Heterodontus francisci, assembly GCF_036365525.1. Classification (NCBI taxonomy): domain Eukaryota; kingdom Metazoa; phylum Chordata; class Chondrichthyes; order Heterodontiformes; family Heterodontidae; genus Heterodontus; species Heterodontus francisci. Next base: position 16,511,389 of record NC_090374.1, read on the forward strand.
AATCCTGGGTCCAGAATTATCAGAAACCAGGGCCCAGTATTATCAGGAATCCTGAGTCCAGAATTATCAGAAACCAGGTCCGAGTATTATCAGGAATCCTGGGTCCAGAATTATCAGAAACCAGGGCCCAGTATTATCAGGAATCCTGAGTCCAGAATTATCAGAAACCAGGTCCGAGTATTATCAGGAATCCTGGGTCCAGAATTATCAGAAACCAGGGCCCAGTATTATCAGGAATCCTGAGTCCAGAATTATCAGAAACCAGGTCCGAGTATTATCAGGAAACCCGGGTCCAGGATTATCAGGAATCACGGGCACAGTATTATCAGGAATCCCGGGCCCATTATTATCAGGAAACCCGAATCCAGGATTATCAGGAAACCCGGGTCCAGTATTATCAGGAAGCCAGTGCCCAGTATTATCAGGAAGCCAGGGCCCAGGATTTTCTGGAAATATGTGCCCAGTATTATCAGGAATCCCAGGCACAGTATTATCAGGAATCCTGGGTCCAGAATTATCATGAATCCTGGGTCCAGAATTATCAGAAACCAGGACCCAGTATTATCAGGAATCCTGGGTCCAGATTTATCAGGAACCCTGGGTCCAGAATTATCAGGAATCCTGGGCCCAGGATTATCAGGAAACCCGAATCCAGGATTATCAGGAAACCCGGGCCCAGTATTATCAGGAAGCCTGTGCCCAGTATTATAAGGAAGCCAGGGCGCAGGGTTTTCTGGAAATATGTGCCCAGTGATATCAGGAATCCCAGGCACAGTATTATCAGGAATCCACGGCCCAGGATTTTCAGGAAACCAGGGACCAGTATTATCAGGAATCCCAGCCCCAGTATTATCAGGAAACCACAGTCCAGAATGTTCAGGAAACCTGGGCCCAGTATTATCAGGAATTCCAGGCCAAGCATTATCAGGAATCCCGTGCCCAGAATTATCAGGAATCCCGGGTCCAGAATTATCAGGAAACCTGGGCCCAGGATTATCAGGAATCCTGGGTACAGCATTATCAGGAAACCAGGGCCCAGTATTATCATGAATCCTGCGGCCAGAAGTTTCAGGAAACCTGGGCCCAGTATTATCAGGAATTCCAGGCCAAGCATTATCAGGAATCCCGTGCCCAGAATTATCAGTAATCCTGGGTCCAGAATTATCAGGAATCCTGGGTCCAGAATTATCTGGAATCCTGGGTCCAGAATTATCAGGAAACCAGGGCCCAGGATTATCATGAATCCTGGGTCCAGTATTATCAGGAAACCTGGGTTCAGAATTACAGGTAACCAGGGCCCAATAATATCAGGAATCCTGGGTCCAGAATTATCAGGTATACTGGGCCCAGTATTATCACGAATCCCGGGCCCAGTATTATCAGGAATCCTGGCTCCAGAATAATCAGGAAACCTGTGCCCAGGATTATCAGGAATGCTGGGTCCAGCATGATCAGGAAACTAGGGCCCAGTATTATCAGGAATCCCGGTTCCAGTATTATCAGGAATCCTAGGTCCAGATTTGTCAGGAAACCAGGGCCGAGTATTGTCAGGAATCCTGGGTCCAGAATTGTCAGGAAACCTGGGCCCAGGATTATCAGGAATCCTGGGTCGAGCAATATCAGGAACCTGGGCCCAGTATTATCAGGAATACCAGGCATAGTATTATCAGGAATCCTGGGTCCCGAATTGTCAGGAAAGCTGGGCCCAGGATTATCAGGAATCCTAGGTCCAACATTATCAGGAATCCATGGCACAGTATTATCAGGAATCCTGGCTCCAGAATAATCAGGAAACCTGTGCCCAGGATTATCAGGAATGCTGGGTCCAGCATGATCAGGAAACTAGGGCCCAGTATTATCAGGAATCCCGGTTCCAGTATTATCAGGAATCCTGGGTCCAGATTTGTCAGGAAACCAGGGCCGAGTATTGTCAGGAATCCTGGGTCCAGAATTGTCAGGAAACCTGGGCCCAGGATTATCAGGAATCCTGGGTCGAGCATTATCAGGAAACCTGGGCCCAGTATTATCAGGAATCCTGGGTCCAGAATTATCCGGAAACCTGGGCCGAGTATTATCAGCAATCCTGCATCCAACATTTTCAGGAAACCAGGGCCCAGTATTATCAGGGATCCTGGGTCCAGAATTATCAGGAAACCTGGGCCCAGAATTATCAGGAATCCTGGGTTCAGAATTACAGGTAACCAAGGCCCAATAATATCAGGAATCCTGGGTCCAGAATTATCAGGTATACTGGGCCCAGTATTATCACGAATCCCAGGTCCAGTATTATCAGGAATCCAGGGTCCAGAATTATCAGGAAACCTGTGCCCAGGATTATCAGAAATGCTGGGTCCAGCATGATCAGGAATCTAGGGCCCAGTATTATCAGGAATCCCGGTTCCAGTATTATCAGGAATCCTGGGTCCAGATTTGTCAGGAAACCAGGGCCGAGTATTGTCAGGAATCCTGGGTCCAGAATTGTCAGGAAACCTGGGCCCAGGATTATCAGGAATCCTGGGTCCAGCATTATCAGGAAACCTGGGCCCAGTATTATCAGGAATCCTGGGTCCAGAATTATCAGGAAACCAGGGCCCAGTATTATCAGGAATCCTGGGTCCAGAATTATCAGGAAAACTTGGCCCAGTATTATCAGGAATCCTGGGTCCAGAATTGTCAGGAAACCTCTGCCCAGGTTTATCAGGATTCCTGGGTCCTGCATTATCAGGAATCCATGGCCCAGTATTATCAGGAATCCTGGGTCCAGAATTATCAGGAAACCAGGGCCCAGTATTATCAGGAATCCTGGGTCCAGAATTATCAGGAAGCCAGGGCCCAGTATTATCAGGAATCCTGGGTCCAGAATTGTCAGGAAACCTCTGCCCAGGTTTATCAGGATTCCTGGGTCCTGCATTATCAGGAATCCATGGCCCAGTATTATCAGGAATCCTGGGTCCAGCATTATCAGGAAACCAGGGCGCAGTATTATCAGGAATCCAGGGTCCAGAATTATCAGGAAACCAGAGCCCAGTATTATCAGGAATCCCGGGCATAGTATTATCAGGAATCCCGGGCCCAGTATTATCAGGAATCCCGCGTCCAGTATTATCAGGAATCCCGGGTCCAGAATTATCAGGAAACCAGGGCCCAGTATTATGAGGAATCCAGTGTCCAGAATTATTCGGAAACCAGGGCCCAGTATTATCAGGAATACTGGGTCCAGCATTATCAGGAATACTGTGCCCAGTATTATCAGGAGTCCCAGGCCCAGTATTATCAGGAACCCTGGCTCCAGATCTATCAGGAATCGTGGGTCCAGAATGATCAGGAAACCAGAGCCCAGTATCATCAGGAATTCTGGGTCCAGAATTATCAGGAAACCAGGGCCCAGTATTATCAGGAATCCTGGGTCCATAATTATCAGAATACCAGGGCCGAGTATTATCAGGAATCCTGGGTCCCGAATTGTCAGGAAACCTGGGTCCAGCACTATCAGGAATCCTAGGTCCAGCATTATCTGGAATCCATGGCACAGTATTATCAGGAATCCTGGGTCCAGAATTATCAGGAAACCAGGGCCCAGTATTATCAGGAATACTGGGTCCAGAATTATCAGGAAAACTTGGCCCAGAATTATCAGGAATCCTGGGTCCAGAATTATCTGGAAACCAGGGCCCAGTATTATCAGGAATACTGGGTCCAGAATTATCAGGAAACCAGGGCCCAGTATTATCAGGAATCCTGGGTCCAGAATTATTAGCCAACCAGAGCCGAGTATTATCAGGAATCCTGGGTCCAGAATTATCAGGTATCCTGGGCCCAGTATTATCAGGAATCCTGGTTCCAGAATTATCAGAACCAGGGCCCAGTGTTATCAGGAATCCCGGGCACAGTATTATCAGGAATCCCAGGCCCATTATTATCAGGAAACCCGGGTCCAGGATTATCAGGAATCCCGGGCCCAGGATTTTCTGGAAATTTGTGCCCAGTATTATCAGGAATCCCAGGGACAGTATTATCAGGAATCCACGGCCCAGGATTTTCAGGAAACTTGTGCCCAGTATTATCAGGAATCCCAGGACCAGTATTATCAGGAAACCACGGCCCAGGATTTTCAGGAAACCTGGGCCCAGTATTATCAGGAATCCTGCGGCCAGAAGTATCTGGAAACCTGTGCCCAGAATTATCAGGAATGCTGGGTCCAGCATGATCAGGAAACTAGGGCCCAGTATTATCAGGAATCCCGGTTCCATTATTATCAGGAATCCTGGGTCCAGATTTGTCCGGACACCAGGGCCCAGGATTATCAGGAATCCTGGGTCCAGAATTATCCGGAAACCTGGGCCGAGTATTATCAGGAATCCTGCATCCAGCATAATCAGGAAACCAGGGCCCAGTATTATCAGGAATCCTGGGTCCAGAATTGTCAGGAAACCTCTGCCCAGGATCATCAGGATTCCTGGGTCCTGCATTATCAGGAATCCATGGCCCAGTATTATCAGGAATTCTGGGTCCAGAATTATCAGGAAACCAGGGCCCAGTATCATCGGGTATACCAGGTCCAGTGTTATCAGGAATCCTGGCTCCAGTATTATCAGGAAACCAGGGCCCAGTATTATCAGGAATCCTGGGTCCAGTATTATCAGGAATCCTGGGTCCAGAATTACCTGGAATCCTGGGTCCAGAATTATCAGGAAACCAGGGCCCAGGATTATCATGAATCCTGGGTCCAGTGTTATCAGGAAACCTGGGCCCAGGATTATCAGGAATCCTGGGTCCAGAATTATCAGGAAACTAGGGCCCAGAATTATCAGGAATCCTGAGTTCAGAATTACAGGTAACCAGGGCCCAATAATATCAGGAATCCTGGGTCCAGAATTATCAGGAAACCAGGGCCCAATATTATCAGGAATCCTGGGTCCATAATTATCATGAATCCTGGGTCCAGAATTATCAGAAACCAGGGCCCAGAATTATCAGGAATCCTGGGCCCAGGATTATCAGGAAACCCGAATCCAGGATTATCAGGAAACCCGGGTCCAGTATTATCAGGAAGCCAGGGCCCAGTATTATAAGGAAGCCAGGGCCCAGGATTTTCTGGAAATATGTGCCCAGTAATATCAGGAATCCCAGGCACAGTATTATCAGGAATCCACGGCCCAGGATTTTCAGGAAACCAGGGCCCAGTATTGTCAGGAATCCCAGCCCCAGTATTATCAGGAAACCACAGCCCAGAATTTTCAGGAAACCTGGGCCCAGTATTATCAGGAATTCCAGGCCAAGCATTATCAGGAATCCCGTGCCCAGTATTATCAGGAATCCCGGGTCCAGAATTATCAGGAAACCTGGGCCCAGGATTATCAGGAATCCTGGGTACAGCATTATCAGGAATCCTGGCTCCAGTATTATCAGCAATCCTGGGTCCAGAATTATCAGGAAACCAGGGCCCAGTATTATCAGGAATCCTGGGTCCAGTATTATCAGGAATCCTGGGTCCAGAATTATCTGGAATCCTGGCTCCAGAATTATCAGGAATCCTGGGTCCAGAATTATCAGGAAACTAGGGCCCAGAATTATCAGGAATCCTGAGTTCAGAATTACAGGTAACCAGGGCCCAATAATATCAGGAATCCTTGGTCCAGAATTATCACGTATACCGGGCCCAGTATTATCACGAATCCCAGGCCCAGTATTATCAGGAATCCTGGCTCCAGAATAATCAGGAAACCTGTGCCCAGGATTATCAGGAATGCTGGGTCCAGCATGATCAGGAAACTAGGGCCCAGTATTATCAGGAATCCCGGTTCCAGTATTATCAGGAATCCTGGGTCCAGATTTGTCCGGAAACCAGGGCCGAGTATTGTCAGGAATCCTGGGTCCAGAATTGTCAGGAAACCTGGGCCCAGGATTATCAGGAATCCTGGGTCCAGCATTATCAGGAAACCTGGGCCCAGTATTATCAGGAATCCTGGGTCCAGAATTATCCGGAAACCTGGGCCAAGTATTATCAGGAATCCTGCATCCAGCATTATCAGGAAACCAGGGCCCAGTATTATCAGGAATCCTGGGTGCAGAATTGTCAGGAAACCTCTGCCCAGGATTATCAGGAAACCAGGGCCCAGTATTATCAGGAAAACTGGGCCCAGGATTATCAGGAATCTTGGGCCCAGAATTATCAGGAAACCAGGGCCTAGTATTATCAGGAATCCTGGGTCCAGAATTATCAGGAAACCAGGGCCCAGTATTATCAGGAATCCTGGGTCCAGAATTATCATGAATCCTGGGTCCAGAATTATCAGAAACCAGGGCCCAGTATTATCAGGAATCCTGGGTCCAGATTTATCAGGAATCCTGGGTCCAGAATTATCAGGAATCCTGGGTCCAGAATTATCAGAAACCAGGGCCCAGTATTATCAGGAATCCTGGGTCCAGATTTATCAGGAATCCTGCGTCCAGAATTATCAGGAATCCTGGGTCCAGAATTATCAGGAAACCCGAATCCAGGATTATCAGGAAACCCGCGTCCAGTATTATCAGGAAGCCAGGGCCCAGTATTATAAGGAAGCCAGGGCCCAGGATTTTCTGGAAATATGTGCCCTGTATTATCAGGAATCCCAGGCACAGTATTATCAGGAATCCACGGCCCAGGATTTTCAGGAAACTTGTGCCCAGTATTATCAGGAATCCCAAGCCCAGTATTATCAGGAAACCACGGCCCAGGTTTTTCAGGAAACCTGGGCAAAGTATTATCAGGAATTCCAGGCCAAGCATTATCAGGAATCCCGGGCCCATATTATCAGGAATCCCGGGTCCAGAATTATCAGGAAACCTGGGCCCAGGATTATCAGGAATCCTGGGTACAGCATTATCAGGAATCCTGGCTCCAGTATTATCAGCAATCCTGGGTCCAGAATTATCAGGAAACCAGGGCCCAGTATTATCAGGAATCCTGGGTCCAGAATTATCTGGAATCCTGGCTCCAGAATTATCAGGAATCCTGGGTCCAGAATTATCAGGAAACTAGGGCCCAGAATTATCAGGAATCCTGAGTTCAGAATTACAGGTAACCAGGGCCCAATAATATCAGGAATCCTGGGTCCAGAATTATCAGGAAACCAGGGCCCAATATTATCAGGAATCCTGGGTCCATAATTATCATGAATCCTGGGTCCAGAATTATCAGAAACCAGGGCCCAGAATTATCAGGAATCCTGGGCCCAGGATTATCAGGAAACCCGAATCCAGGATTATCAGGAAACCCGGGTCCAGTATTATCAGGAAGCCAGGGCCCAGTATTATAAGGAAGCCAGGGCCCAGGATTTTCTGGAAATATGTGCCCAGTAATATCAGGAATCCCAGGCACAGTATTATCAGGAATCCACGGCCCAGGATTTTCAGGAAACCAGGGCCCAGTATTGTCAGGAATCCCAGCCCCAGTATTATCAGGAAACCACAGCCCAGAATTTTCAGGAAACCTGGGCCCAGTATTATCAGGAATTCCAGGCCAAGCATTATCAGGAATCCCGTGCCCAGTATTATCAGGAATCCCGGGTCCAGAATTATCAGGAAACCTGGGCCCAGGATTATCAGGAATCCTGGGTACAGCATTATCAGGAATCCTGGCTCCAGTATTATCAGCAATCCTGGGTCCAGAATTATCAGGAAACCAGGGCCCAGTATTATCAGGAATCCTGGGTCCAGTATTATCAGGAATCCTGGGTCCAGAATTATCTGGAATCCTGGCTCCAGAATTATCAGGAATCCTGGGTCCAGAATTATCAGGAAACTAGGGCCCAGAATTATCAGGAATCCTGAGTTCAGAATTACAGGTAACCAGGGCCCAATAATATCAGGAATCCTTGGTCCAGAATTATCACGTATACCGGGCCCAGTATTATCACGAATCCCAGGCCCAGTATTATCAGGAATCCTGGCTCCAGAATAATCAGGAAACCTGTGCCCAGGATTATCAGGAATGCTGGGTCCAGCATGATCAGGAAACTAGGGCCCAGTATTATCAGGAATCCCGGTTCCAGTATTATCAGGAATCCTGGGTCCAGATTTGTCCGGAAACCAGGGCCGAGTATTGTCAGGAATCCTGGGTCCAGAATTGTCAGGAAACCTGGGCCCAGGATTATCAGGAATCCTGGGTCCAGCATTATCAGGAAACCTGGGCCCAGTATTATCAGGAATCCTGGGTCCAGAATTATCCGGAAACCTGGGCCAAGTATTATCAGGAATCCTGCATCCAGCATTATCAGGAAACCAGGGCCCAGTATTATCAGGAATCCTGGGTGCAGAATTGTCAGGAAACCTCTGCCCAGGATTATCAGGAAACCAGGGCCCAGTATTATCAGGAAAACTGGGCCCAGGATTATCAGGAATCTTGGGCCCAGAATTATCAGGAAACCAGGGCCTAGTATTATCAGGAATCCTGGGTCCAGAATTATCAGGAAACCAGGGCCCAGTATTATCAGGAATCCTGGGTCCAGAATTATCATGAATCCTGGGTCCAGAATTATCAGAAACCAGGGCCCAGTATTATCAGGAATCCTGGGTCCAGATTTATCAGGAATCCTGGGTCCAGAATTATCAGGAATCCTGGGTCCAGAATTATCAGAAACCAGGGCCCAGTATTATCAGGAATCCTGGGTCCAGATTTATCAGGAATCCTGCGTCCAGAATTATCAGGAATCCTGGGTCCAGAATTATCAGGAAACCCGAATCCAGGATTATCAGGAAACCCGCGTCCAGTATTATCAGGAAGCCAGGGCCCAGTATTATAAGGAAGCCAGGGCCCAGGATTTTCTGGAAATATGTGCCCTGTATTATCAGGAATCCCAGGCACAGTATTATCAGGAATCCACGGCCCAGGATTTTCAGGAAACTTGTGCCCAGTATTATCAGGAATCCCAAGCCCAGTATTATCAGGAAACCACGGCCCAGGTTTTTCAGGAAACCTGGGCAAAGTATTATCAGGAATTCCAGGCCAAGCATTATCAGGAATCCCGGGCCCATATTATCAGGAATCCCGGGTCCAGAATTATCAGGAAACCTGGGTCCAGAATTATCAGCAAACCAGGGCCCAGTATTATCAGGAAACCTGGGCCCAGGATTATTAGGAATCCTGGGTCCAGAATTATCAGGAAACCAGGGCCCAGTATTATCAGGAATCCCAGGACCAAAATTGTCACGAAACCAGGGCCCAGTATTATCAGGATTCCCGGGCCCACTATTATCAGGAATCCTGGGTCCAGAATTATCAGGAAACCAGGCCCCATTATTATATGGAATCCTAGGTCCAGAATTATCAGGAATACCTGGCTCAGGATTATCAGGAAATTTGGGCCACGGATTATCAGGAATCCCGGGTCCAGAATTATCAGGAATCCCTGGCTCAGGATTATCAGGAAATTTGGGCCAAGGATTACCAGGAATCCCGGGTCCAGAATTATCAGGAAACCAGGGCCCAGTATAATAAGGAATCCCGGGCCCAGTATTATCAGTAATCCTGGGTCCAGAATTATCAGGTATACTGGGCCCAGTATTATCACGAATCCCAGACCCAGTATTATCAGGAATCCTGGCTCCAGAATAATCAGGAAACCTGTGCCCAGGATTATCAGGAATGCTGGGTCCAGCATGATCAGGAAACTAGGGCCCAGTATTATCAGGAATCCCGGTTCCAGTATTATCAGGAATCCTGGGTCCAGATTTGTCCGGAAACCAGGGCCGAGTATTGTCAGGAATCCTGGGTCCAGAATTGTCAGGAAACCTGGGCCCAGGATTATCAGGAATCCTGGGTCCAGCATTATCAGGAAACCTGGGCCCAGTATTATCAGGAATCCTGGGTCCAGAATTATCCGGAAACCTGGGCCAAGTATTATCAGGAATCCTGCATCCAGCATTATCAGGAAACCAGGGCCCAGTATTATCAGGAATCCTGGGTGCAGAATTGTCAGGAAACCTCTGCCCAGGATTATCAGGAAACCAGGGCCCAGTATTATCAGGAAAACTGGGCCCAGGAGTATCAGGAATCTTGGGCCCAGAATTATCAGGAAACCAGGGCCTAGTATTATCAGGAATCCTGGGTCCAGAATTATCAGGAAACCAGGGCCAGTATTATCAGGAATCCTGGGTCCAGAATTATCATGAATCCTGGGTCCAGATTTATCAGGAATCCTGGGTCCAGAATTATCAGGAATCCTGGGTCCAGAATTATCAGGAATCCTGGGTCCAGAAGTATCAGGAATCCTGGGTCCAGAATTATCAGAAACCAGGGCCCAGTATTATCAGGAATCCTGGGTCCAGATTTATCAGGAATCCTGCGTCCAGAATTATCAGGTATACTGGGCCCAGTATTATCACGAATCCCAGACCCAGTATTATCAGGAATCCTGGCTCCAGAATAATCAGGAAACCTGTGCCCAGGATTATCAGGAATGCTGGGTCCAGCATGATCAGGAAACTAGGGCCCAGTATTATCAGGAATCCCGGTTCCAGTATTATCAGGAATCCTGGGTCCAGATTTGTCCGGAAACCAGGGCCGAGTATTGTCAGGAATCCTGGGTCCAGAATTGTCAGGAAACCTGGGCCCAGGATTATCAGGAATCCTGGGTCCAGCATTATCAGGAAACCTGGGCCCAGTATTATCAGGAATCCTGGGTCCAGAATTATCCGGAAACCTGGGCCAAGTATTATCAGGAATCCTGCATCCAGCATTATCAGGAAACCAGGGCCCGGTATTATCAGGAATCCTGGGTGCAGAATTGTCAGGAAACCTCTGCCCAGGATTATCAGGAAACCAGGGCCCAGTATTATCAGGAAAACTGGGCCCAGGAGTATCAGGAATCTTGGGCCCAGAATTATCAGGAAACCAGGGCCTAGTATTATCAGGAATCCTGGGTCCAGAATTATCAGGAAACCAGGGCCAGTATTATCAGGAATCCTGGGTCCAGAATTATCATGAATCCTGGGTCCAGATTTATCAGGAATCCTGGGTCCAGAATTATCAGGAATCCTGGGTCCAGAATTATCAGAAACCAGGGCCCAGGATTATCAGGAAACCCGCGTCCAGTATTATCAGGAATCCCAGGCACAGTATTATCAGGAATCCCAAGCCCAGTATTATCAGGAAACCACGGCCCAGGATTTATCAGGAAACCAGGGCCCAGGATTATCATGAATCCTGGGTCCAGAATTATCAGGAAACTAGGGCCCAGAATTATCAGGAATCCTGGGTTCAGAATTACAGGTAACCAGGGCCCAATAATATCAGAAATCCTGGGTCCAGGATTATCAGGTATACTGGGCCCAGTATTATCACGAATCCCAGGCCCAGTATTATCAGGAATCCTGGGTCCAGAATTATCTGGAAACCTGGGCCCAGTATTATCAGGAATCCTGTATCCAGAATTATCAGGAAAACTGGGCTCAGTATTATCAGGAATCCTGAGTCCAGAATTATCAGAAACCAGGGCCGAATATTATCAGGAATCCTGGGTCCAGAATTATCAGAAACCAGGGCCCAGTATTATCAGGAATCCTGAGTCCAGAATTATCAGGAATCCTGGGCCCAGGATTATCAGGAATCCCGGGTCCAGAATTTTAAGGAAACCCGGGTCCAGGATTATCAGGAATCGCGGGCACAGTATTATCAGGAATCCCGGGCCCATTATTATCAGGAAACCCGAATCCAGGATTATCAGGAAACCCGGGTCCAGTATTATCAGGAAGCCAGTGCCCAGTATTATCAGGAAGCCAGGGCCCAGGATTTTCAGGACACCAGGGCCCAGTATTATCAGGAATCCCGGGCCCAGTATTATCAGTAATTCTGGGTCCAGAATTATCAGGAATCCTGCATCCAGATTGAACAGGAAACCAGGGCCCAGTATTATCAGGAAAACTAGGCCCAGGATTATCAGGAATCCTGGGTCCAGAATTATCAGTAAACCAGGGCCCAGAATTATCAGGAATCCTGAGTCCAGAATTATCAGGAAACCAGGGCCTAGTATTATCAGGAAACCAGGGCCCAGTGTTATCAGGAATCCTGGGTCCAGAATTATCATGAATCCTGGGTCCAGAATTATCAGAAACCAGGGCCCAGTATTATCAGGAATCCTGGGTCCAGATTTATCATGAATCCTGGGACCAGGATTATCAGGAAACCCGGGTCCAGTATTATCAGGAATCTTGGGCCCAGAATTATCAGGAAACCAGGGCCTAGTATTATCAGGAATCCTGGGTCCAGAATTATCAGGAAACCAGGGCCCAGTATTATCAGGAATCCTGGGTCCAGAATTATCATGAATCCTGGGTCCAGAATTATCAGAAACCAGGGCCCAGTATTATCAGGAATCCTGGGTCCAGATTTATCAGGAATCCTGGGTCCAGAATTATCAGGAATCCTGGGTCCAGAATTATCAGGAAACCCGAATCCAGGATTATCAGGAAACCCGCGTCCAGTATTATCAGGAAGCCAGGGCCCAGTATTATAAGGAAGCCAGGGCCCAGGATTTTCTGGAAATATGTGCCCTGTATTATCAGGAATCCCAGGCACAGTATTATCAGGAATCCACGGCCCAGGATTTTCAGGAAACTTGTGCCCAGTATTATCAGGTATCCCAAGCCCAGTATTATCAGGAAACCACGGCCCAGGATTTTCAGGAAACCTGGGCAAAGTATTATCAGGAATTCCAGGCCAAGCATTATCAGGAATCCCGGGCCCATATTATCAGGAATCCCGGGTCCAGAATTATCAGGAAACCTGGGTCCAGAATTATCAGCAAACCAGGGCCCAGTATTTTCAGGAAACCTGGGCCCAGGATTATTAGGAATCCTGGGTCCAGAATTATCAGGAAACCAGGGCCCAGTATTATCAGGAATCCCAGGACCAAAATTGTCACGAAACCAGGGCCCAGTATTATCAGGATTCCCGGGCCCACTATTATCAGGAATCCTGGGTCCATAATTATCAGGAAACCAGGCCCCATTATTATATGGAATCCTAGGTCCAGAATTATCCAGAATACCTGGCTCAGGATTATCAGGAAATTTGGGCCACGGATTATCAGGAATCCCGGGTCCAGAATTATCAGGAATCCCTGGCTCAGGATTATCAGGAAATTTGGGCCAAGGATTACCAGGAATCCCGGGTCCAGAATTATCAGGAAACCAGGGCCCAGTATAATAAGGAATCCCGGGCCCAGTATTATCAGTAATCCTGGGTCCAGAATTATCAGGTATACTGGGCCCAGTATTATCACGAATCCCAGGCCCAGTATTATCAGGAATCCTGGCTCCAGAATAATCAGGAAACCTGTGCCCAGGATTATCAGGAATGCTGGGTCCAGCATGATCAGGAAACTAGGGCCCAGTATTATCAGGAATCCCGGTTCCAGTATTATCAGGAATCCTGGGTCCAGATTTGTCCGGAAACCAGGGCCGAGTATTGTCAGGAATCCTGGGTCCAGAATTGTCAGGAAACCTGGGCCCAGGATTATCAGGAATCCTGGGTCCAGCATTATCAGGAAACCTGGGCCCAGTATTATCAGGAATCCTGGGTCCAGAATTATCCGGAAACCTGGGCCAAGTATTATCAGGAATCCTGCATCCAGCATTATCAGGAAACCAGGGCCCAGTATTATCAGGAATCCTGGGTGCAGAATTGTCAGGAAACCTCTGCCCAGGATTATCAGGAAACCAGGGCCCAGTATTATCAGGAAAACTGGGCCCAGGATTATCAGGAATCTTGGGCCCAGAATTATCAGGAAACCAGGGCCTAGTATTATCAGGAATCCTGGGTCCAGAATTATCAGGAAACCAGGGCCAGTATTATCAGGAATCCTGGGTCCAGAATTATCATGAATCCTGGGTCCAGATTTATCAGGAATCCTGGGTCCAGAATTATCAGGAATCCTGGGTCCAGAATTATCAGAAACCAGGGCCCAGGATTATCAGGAAACCCGCGTCCAGTATTATCAGGAATCCCAGGCACAGTATTATCAGGAATCCACGGCCCAGGATTTTCAGGAAACTTGTGCCCAGTATTATCAGGAATCCCAAGCCCAGTATTATCAGGAAACCACGGCCCAGGATTTATCAGGAAACCAGGGCCCAGGATTATCATGAATCCTGGGTCCAGAATTATCAGGAAACTAGGGCCCAGAATTATCAGGAATCCTGGGTTCAGAATTACAGGTAACCAGGGCCCAATAATATCAGGAATCCTGGGTCCAGAATTATCAGGTATACTGGGCCCAGTATTATCACGAATCCCAGGCCCAGTATTATCAGGAATCCTGGGTCCAGAATTATCTGGAAACCTGGGCCCAGTATTATCAGGAATCCTGTATCCAGAATTATCAGGAAAACTGGGCTCAGTATTATCAGGAATCCTGAGTCCAGAATGATCAGAAACCAGGGCCGAGTATTATCAGGAATCCTGGGTCCAGAATTATCAGAAACCAGGGCCCAGTATTATCAGGAATCCTGAGTCCAGAATTATCAGGAATCCTGGGCCCAGGATTATCAGGAATCCCGGGTCCAGAATTTTAAGGAAACTCGGGTCCAGGATTATCAGGAATCGCGGGCACAGTATTATCAGGAATCCACGGCCCAGGACTTTCAGGAAACTTGTGCCCAGTATTATCAGGAATCCCAGGACCAGTATTATCAGGAAACCACGGCCCAGAATTTTCAGGAAACCTGGGCCCAGTATTATCAGGAATTCCAGGCCAAGCATTATCAGGAATCCCGGGCCCAGTATTATCAGGAAACCCGGGTCCAGAATTATCAGGAAACCTGGGCCCAGGATTATCAGGAATCCTGGGTGCAGCATTATCAGGAAACCAGGGCCCTGGATTATCAGGAATACTACAGCCAGTATTATCAGGAATCCTGGGTCTAGAATTATCAGGAAACCGTGGCCCTGAATTTTCAGGAATCCAGGGTCCAGAATTATCAGGAAACCAGGGCCCAGTATTATCAGGAATCCTGGGTCCAGAATTATCAGGAAACCAGGGCCCAGTATTATCAGGAATACCAGGCATAGTATTATCAGGAATACCAGGCATAGTATTATCAGGAATCCTGGGTCCCGAATTGTCAGGAAAGCTGGGCCCAGGATTATCAGGAATCCTAGGTCCAACATTATCAGGAATCCATGGCACAGTATTATCAGGAATCCTGGGTCCAGAATTATCAGGAAACCAGGACCCAGTATTATCAGGAATCCTGGGTCCAGAATTATCAGGAAAACTTGGCCCAGAATTATCAGGAATCCTGGGTCCAGAATTATCTGGAAACCAGGGCCCAGTATTATCAGGAATACTGGGTCCAGAATTATCAGGAAACCCGGGCCCAGTATTATCAGGAATCCTGGGTCCAGAATTATTAGCCAACCAGAGCCGAGTATTATCAGGAATCCTGGGTCCAGAATTATCAGGAAACCAGGGCCCAGTATTATCAGGAATCCTGGGTCCCGAATTATTAGCCAACCAGAGCCGAGTATTATCAGGTATCCTGGGCCCAGTATTATCAGGAATCCTGGATCCAGAATTATCAGAACCAGGGCCCAGTATTATCAGGAATCCTGGGTCCAGAATTATCAGGAATCCATGCCCAGTATGATCAGGAATCCCGGGTCCAGGATTATCAGGAATCCCGGGCCCAGGATTTTCTGGAAATTTGTGCCCAGTATTATCAGGAGTCCCAGGCACAGTATTATCAGGAATCCACGGCCCAGGATTTTCAGGAAACCTGGGCCCAGTATTATCAGGAATTCCAGGCCAAGCATTATCAGGAATCCCGGGCCCAGTATTATCAGGAATCCCGGGTCCAGAATTATCAGGAAACCTGGGCCCAGGATTATCAGGAATCCTGGGTGCAGCATTATCAGGAAACCAGGGCCCAGGATTATCAGGAATACTGCGGCCAGAATTATCAGGAAACCAGGGCCCAGTATTATCAGGAATCCTGGGTCTAGAATTATCAGGAAACCGTGGCCCTGAATTTTCAGGAATCCAGGGTCCAGAATTATCAGGAAACCAGGGCCCAGTATTATCAGGAATCCTGGGTCCAGAATTATCAGGAAACCAGGGCCCAGTATTATCAGGAATACCAGGCATAGTATTATCAGGAATCCTGGGTCCCGAATTGTCAGGAAACCTGGGCCTAGGATTATCAGGAATCCTAGGTCCAACATTATCAGGAATCCATGGCACAGTATTATCAGGAATCCTGGGTCCAGAATTATCAGGAAACCAGGGCCCAGTATTATCAGGAATCCTGGGTCCAGAATTATCAGGAAACCGTGGCCCTGAATTTTCAGGAATCCAGGGTCCACAATTATCAGGAAACCAGGGCCCAGTATTATCAGGAATCCTGGGTCCAGAATTATCAGGAAACCAGGGCCCAGTATTATCAGGAATACTGGGTCCAGAATTATCAGGAAAACTTGGCCCAGAATTATCAGCAATCCTGGGTCCAGAATTATCTGGAAACCAGGGCCCAATATTATCAGGAATACTGGGTCCAGAATTATCAGGAAACCAGGGCCCAGTATTATCAGGAATCCTGGGTCCAGAATAATTAGCCAACCAGAGCCGAGTATTATCAGGAATCCCAAGCCCATTATTATCAGGAAACCCGGGTCCAGGATTATCAGGAATCCCGGGCCCAGGATTTTCTGGAAATTTGTGCCCAGTATTATCAGGAATCCCAGGCACAGTATTATCAGGAATCCACGGCCCAGGATTTTCAGGAAACTTGTGCCCAGTATTATCAGGAATCCCAGGATCAGTATTATTAGGAAACCACGGCCCAGGATTTTCAGGAAACCTGGGCCCAGTATTATCAGGAATTCCAGGCCAAGCATTATCAGGAATCCCGGACCCAGGATTATCAGGAATCCCGGGTCCAGAATTATAAGGAAACCTGTGCCCTGGATTATCAGGAATCCTGGGTCCAGAATTATCCGGAAACCTGGGCCGAGTATTATCAGGAATCCTGCATCCAGCATTATCAGGAAACCAGGGCCCAGTATTATCAGGAATCCTGGGTCCAGAATTGTCAGGAAACCTCTGCCCAGGTTTATCAGGATTCCTGGGTCCTGCATTATCAGGAATCCATGGCCCAGTATTATCAGGAATCCTGGGTCCAGAATTATCTGGAAACCAGGGCCCAGTATTATCAGGAATACTGGGTCCAGAATTATCAGGAAACCCGGGCCCAGTATTATCAGGAATCCTGGGTCCAGAATTATTAGCCAACCAGAGCCGAGTATTATCAGGAATCCTGGGTCCAGAATTATCAGGAAACCAGGGCCCAGTATTATCAGGAATCCTGGGTCCAGAATTATTAGCCAACCAGAGCCGAGTATTATCAGGTATCCTGGGCCCAGTATTATCAGGAATCCTGGATCCAGAATTATCAGAACCAGGGCCCAGTATTATCAGGAATCCTGGGTCCAGAATTATCAGGAATCCATGCCCAGTATGATCAGGAATCCCGGGTCCAGGATTATCAGGAATCCCGGGCCCAGGATTTTCTGGAAATTTGTGCCCAGTATTATCAGGAATCCCAGGCACAGTATTATCAGGAATCCACGGCCCAGGATTTTCAGGAAACTTGTGCCCAGTATTATCAGGAATCCCAGGACCAGTGTTATCAGGAAACCACGGCCCAGAATTTTCAGGAAACCTGGGCCCAGTATTATCAGGAATTCCAGGCCAAGCATTATCAGGAATCCCGGGCCCAGTATTATCAGGAATCCCGGGTCCAGAATTATCAGGAAACCTGGGCCCAGGATTATCAGGAATCCTGGGTGCAGCATTATCAGGAAACCAGGGCCCAGGATTATCAGGAATACTGCGGCCAGAATTATCAGGAAACCAGGGCCCAGTATTATCAGGAATCCTGGGTCTAGAATTATCAGGAAACCGTGGCCCTGAATTTTCAGGAATCCAGGGTCCAGAATTGTCAGGAAACCAGGGCCCAGTATTATCAGGAATCCTGGGTCCAGAATTATCAGGAAACCAGGGCCCAGTATTATCAGGAATACCAGGCATAGTATTATCAGGAATCCTGGGTCCCGAATTGTCAGGAAACCTGGGCCCAGGATTATCAGGAATCCTAGGTCCAACATTATCAGGAATCCATGGCACAGTATTATCAGGAATCCTGGGTCCAGAATTATCAGGAAACCAGGGCCCAGTATTATCAGGAATCCTGGGTCCAGAATTATCAGGAAACCAGGGCCCAGTATTATCACGAATCCCAGGCCCAGTATTATCAGGAATCCTGGGTCCAGAATTATCTGGAAACCTGGGCCCAGTATTATCAGGAATCCTGTATCCAGAATTATCAGGAAAACTGGGCTCAGTATTATCAGGAATCCTGAGTCCAGAATTATCAGAAACCAGGGCCGAATATTATCAGGAATCCTGGGTCCAGAATTATCAGAAACCAGGGCCCAGTATTATCAGGAATCCTGAGTCCAGAATTATCAGGAATCCTGGGCCCAGGATTATCAGGAATCCCGGGTCCAGAATTTTAAGGAAACCCGGGTCCAGGATTATCAGGAATCGCGGGCACAGTATTATCAGGAATCCCGGGCCCATTATTATCAGGAAACCCGAATCCAGGATTATCAGGAAACCCGAGTCCAGTATTATCAGGAGGCCAGTGCCCAGTATTATCAGGAAGCCAGGGCCCAGGATTTTCTGGAAATATGTGCCCAGTATTATCAGGAATCCCAGGCACAGTATTATCAGTAATCCACGGCCCAGGATTTTCAGGAAACTTGTGCCCAGAATTATCAGGAATCCCTGGCTCAGGATTATCAGGAAATTTGGGCCAAGGATTACCAGGAATCCCGGGTCCAGAATTATCAGGAAACCAGGGCCCAGTATAATTAGGAATCCCGGGCCCAGTATTATCAGTAATTCTGGGTCCAGAATTATCAGGAATCCTGCGTCCAGATTGAACAGGAAACCAGGGCCCAGTATTATCAGGAAAACTGGGCCCAGGATTATCAGGAATCCTGGGTCCAGAATTATCAGTAAACCAGGGCCCAGTATTATCAGGAATCCTGAGTCCAGAATTATCAGGAAACCAGGGCCTAGTATTATCAGGAAACCAGGGCCCAGTGTTATCAGGAATCCTGGGTCCAGAATTATCATGAATCCTGGGTCCAGAATTATCAGAAACCAGGGCCCAGTATTATCAGGAATCCTGGGTCCAGATTTATCATGAATCCTGGGACCAGGATTATCAGGAAACCCGGGTCCAGTATTATCAGGAATCTTGGGCCCAGAATTATCAGGAAACCAGGGCCTAGTATTATCAGGAATCCTGGGTCCAGAATTATCAGGAAACCAGGGCCCAGTATTATCAGGAATCCTGGGTCCAGAATTATCATGAATCCTGGGTCCAGAATTATCAGAAACCAGGGCCCAGTATTATCAGGAATCCTGGGTCCAGATTTATCAGGAATCCTGGGTCCAGAATTATCAGGAATCCTGGGTCCAGAATTATCAGGAAACCCGAATCCAGGATTATCAGGAAACCCGCGTCCAGTATTATCAGGAAGCCAGGGCCCAGTATTATAAGGAAGCCAGGGCCCAGGATTTTCTGGAAATATGTGCCCTGTATTATCAGGAATCCCAGGCACAGTATTATCAGGAATCCACGGCCCAGGATTTTCAGGAAACTTGTGCCCAGTATTATCAGGTATCCCAAGCCCAGTATTATCAGGAAACCACGGCCCAGGATTTTCAGGAAACCTGGGCAAAGTATTATCAGGAATTCCAGGCCAAGCATTATCAGGAATCCCGGGCCCATATTATCAGGAATCCCGGGTCCAGAATTATCAGGAAACCTGGGTCCAGAATTATCAGCAAACCAGGGCCCAGTATTTTCAGGAAACCTGGGCCCAGGATTATTAGGAATCCTGGGTCCAGAATTATCAGGAAACCAGGGCCCAGTATTATCAGGAATCCCAGGACCAAAATTGTCACGAAACCAGGGCCCAGTATTATCAGGATTCCCGGGCCCACTATTATCAGGAATCCTGGGTCCAGAATTATCAGGAAACCAGGCCCCATTATTATATGGAATCCTAGGTCCAGAATTATCAGGAATACCTGGCTCAGGATTATCAGGAAATTTGGGCCACGGATTATCAGGAATCCCGGGTCCAGAATTATCAGGAATCCCTGGCTCAGGATTATCAGGAAATTTGGGCCAAGGATTACCAGGAATCCCGGGTCCAGAATTATCAGGAAACCAGGGCCCAGTATAATAAGGAATCCCGGGCCCAGTATTATCAGTAATCCTGGGTCCAGAATTATCAGGTATACTGGGCCCAGTATTATCACGAATCCCAGGCCCAGTATTATCAGGAATCCTGGCTCCAGAATAATCAGGAAACCTGTGCCCAGGATTATCAGGAATGCTGGGTCCAGCATGATCAGGAAACTAGGGCCCAGTATTATCAGGAATCCCGGTTCCAGTATTATCAGGAATCCTGGGTCCAGCATTATCAGGAAACCTGGGCCCAGTATTATCAGGAATCCTGGGTCCAGAATTATCCGGAAACCTGGGCCAAGTATTATCAGGAATCCTGCATCCAGCATTATCAGGAAACCAGGGCCCAGTATTATCAGGAATCCTGGGTGCAGAATTGTCAGGAAACCTCTGCCCAGGATTATCAGGAAACCAGGGCCCAGTATTATCAGGAAAACTGGACCCAGGATTATCAGGAATCTTGGGCCCAGAATTATCAGGAAACCAGGGCCTAGTATTATCAGGAATCCTGGGTCCAGAATTATCAGGAAACCAGGGCCAGTATTATCAGGAATCCTGGGTCCAGAATTATCATGAATCCTGGGTCCAGATTTATCAGGAATCCTGGGTCCAGAATTATCAGGAATCCTGGGTCCAGAATTATCAGAAACCAGGGCCCAGGATTATCAGGAAACCCGCGTCCAGTATTATCAGGAATCCCAGGCACAGTATTATCAGGAATCCACGGCCCAGGATTTTCAGGAAACTTGTGCCCAGTATTATCAGGAATCCCAAGCCCAGTATTATCAGGAAACCACGGCCCAGGATTTATCAGGAAACCAGGGCCCAGGATTATCATGAATCCTGGGTCCAGAATTATCAGGAAACTAGGGCCCAGAATTATCAGGAATCCTGGGTTCAGAATTACAGGTAACCAGGGCCCAATAATATCAGGAATCCTGGGTCCAGAATTATCAGGTATACTGGGCCCAGTATTATCACGAATCCCAGGCCCAGTATTATCAGGAATCCTGGGTCCAGAATTATCTGGAAACCTGGGCCCAGTATTATCAGGAATCCTGTATCCAGAATTATCAGGAAAACTGGGCTCAGTATTATCAGGAATCCTGAGTCCAGAATGATCAGAAACCAGGGCCGAGTATTATCAGGAATCCTGGGTCCAGAATTATCAGAAACCAGGGCCCAGTATTATCAGGAATCCTGAGTCCAGAATTATCAGGAATCCTGGGCCCAGGATTATCAGGAAACCCGGGTCCAGAATTATCAGGAAACCTGGGCCCAGGATTATCAGGAATCCTGGGTGCAGCATTATCAGGAAACCAGGGCCCTGGATTATCAGGAATACTACGGCCAGTATTATCAGGAATCCTGGGTCTAGAATTATCAGGAAACCGTGGCCCTGAATTTTCAGGAATCCAGGGTCCAGAATTATCAGGAAACCAGGGCCCAGTATTATCAGGAATCCTGGGTCCAGAATTATCAGGAAACCAGGGCCCAGTATTATCAGGAATACCAGGCATAGTATTATCAGGAATACCAGGCATAGTATTATCAGGAATCCTGGGTCCCGAATTGTCAGGAAAGCTGGGCCCAGGATTATCAGGAATCCTAGGTCCAACATTATCAGGAATCCATGGCACAGTATTATCAGGAATCCTGGGTCCAGAATTATCAGGAAACCAGGGCCCAGTATTATCAGGAATCCTGGGTCCAGAATTATCAGGAAAACTTGGCCCAGAATTATCAGGAATCCTGGGTCCAGAATTATCTGGAAACCAGGGCCCAGTATTATCAGGAATACTGGGTCCAGAATTATCAGGAAACCCGGGCCCAGTATTATCAGGAATCCTGGGTCCAGAATTATTAGCCAACCAGAGCCGAGTATTATCAGGAATCCTGGGTCCAGAATTATCAGGAAACCAGGGCCCAGTATTATCAGGAATCCTGGGTCCAGAATTATTAGCCAACCAGAGCCGAGTATTATCAGGTATCCTGGGCCCAGTATTATCAGGAATCCTGGATCCAGAATTATCAGAACCAGGGCCCAGTATTATCAGGAATCCTGGGTCCAGAATTATCAGGAATCCATGCCCAGTATGATCAGGAATCCCGGGTCCAGGATTATCAGGAATCCCGGGCCCAGGATTTTCTGGAAATTTGTGCCCAGTATTATCAGGAATCCCAGGCACAGTATTATCAGGAATCCACGGCCCAGGATTTTCAGGAAACCTGGGCCCAGTATTATCAGGAATTCCAGGCCAAGCATTATCAGGAATCCCGGGCCCAGTATTATCAGGAATCCCGGGTCCAGAATTATCAGGAAACCTGGGCCCAGGATTATCAGGAATCCTGGGTGCAGCATTATCAGGAAACCAGGGCCCAGGATTATCAGGAATACTGCGGCCAGAATTATCAGGAAACCAGGGCCCAGTATTATCAGGAATCCTGGGTCTAGAATTATCAGGAAACCGTGGCCCTGAATTTTCAGGAATCCAGGGTCCAGAATTATCAGGAAACCAGGGCCCAGTATTATCAGGAATCCTGGGTCCAGAATTATCAGGAAACCAGGGCCCAGTATTATCAGGAATACCAGGCATAGTATTATCAGGAATCCTGGGTCCCGAATTGTCAGGAAACCTGGGCCTAGGATTATCAGGAATCCTAGGTCCAACATTATCAGGAATCCATGGCACAGTATTATCAGGAATCCTGGGTCCAGAATTATCAGGAAACCAGGGCCCAGTATTATCAGGAATCCTGGGTCCAGAATTATCAGGAAACCGTGGCCCTGAATTTTCAGGAATCCAGGGTCCACAATTATCAGGAAACCAGGGCCCAGTATTATCAGGAATCCTGGGTCCAGAATTATCAGGAAACCAGGGCCCAGTATTATCAGGAATCCCGGGTCCAGAATTATCAGGAATCCCTGGCTCAGGATTATCAGGAAATTTGGGCCAAGGATTACCAGGAATCCCGGGTCCAGAATTATCAGGAAACCAGGGCCCAGTATAATAAGGAATCCCGGGCCCAGTATTATCAGTAATCCTGGGTCCAGAATTATCAGGTATACTGGGCCCAGTATTATCACGAATCCCAGGCCCAGTATTATCAGGAATCCTGGCTCCAGAATAATCAGGAAACCTGTGCCCAGGATTATCAGGAATGCTGGGTCCAGCATGATCAGGAAACTAGGGCCCAGTATTATCAGGAATCCCGGTTCCAGTATTATCAGGAATCCTGGGTCCAGATTTGTCCGGAAACCAGGGCCGAGTATTGTCAGGAATCCTGGGTCCAGAATTGTCAGGAAACCTGGGCCCAGGATTATCAGGAATCCTGGGTCCAGCATTATCAGGAAACCTGGGCCCAGTATTATCAGGAATCCTGGGTCCAGAATTATCCGGAAACCTGGGCCAAGTATTATCAGGAATCCTGCATCCAGCATTATCAGGAAACCAGGGCCCAGTATTATCAGGAATCCTGGGTGCAGAATTGTCAGGAAACCTCTGCCCAGGATTATCAGGAAACCAGGGCCCAGTATTATCAGGAAAACTGGACCCAGGATTATCAGGAATCTTGGGCCCAGAATTATCAGGAAACCAGGGCCTAGTATTATCAGGAATCCTGGGTCCAGAATTATCAGGAAACCAGGGCCAGTATTATCAGGAATCCTGGGTCCAGAATTATCATGAATCCTGGGTCCAGATTTATCAGGAATCCTGGGTCCAGAATTATCAGGAATCCTGGGTCCAGAATTATCAGAAACCAGGGCCCAGGATTATCAGGAAACCCGCGTCCAGTATTATCAGGAATCCCAGGCACAGTATTATCAGGAATCCACGGCCCAGGATTTTCAGGAAACTTGTGCCCAGTATTATCAGGAATCCCAAGCCCAGTATTATCAGGAAACCACGGCCCAGGATTTATCAGGAAACCAGGGCCCAGGATTATCATGAATCCTGGGTCCAGAATTATCAGGAAACTAGGGCCCAGAATTATCAGGAATCCTGGGTTCAGAATTACAGGTAACCAGGGCCCAATAATATCAGGAATCCTGGGTCCAGAATTATCAGGTATACTGGGCCCAGTATTATCACGAATCCCAGGCCCAGTATTATCAGGAATCCTGGGTCCAGAATTATCTGGAAACCTGGGCCCAGTATTATCAGGAATCCTGTATCCAGAATTATCAGGAAAACTGGGCTCAGTATTATCAGGAATCCTGAGTCCAGAATGATCAGAAACCAGGGCCGAGTATTATCAGGAATCCTGGGTCCAGAATTATCAGAAACCAGGGCTCAGTATTATCAGGAATCCTGAGTCCAGAATTATCAGGAATCCTGGGCCCAGGATTATCAGGAATCCCGGGTCCAGAATTTTAAGGAAACCCGGGTCCAGGATTATCAGGAATCGCGGGCACAGTATTATCAGGAATCCACGGCCCAGGACTTTCAGGAAACTTGTGCCCAGTATTATCAGGAATCCCAGGACCAGTATTATCAGGAAACCACGGCCCAGAATTTTCAGGAAACCTGGGCCCAGTATTATCAGGAATTCCAGGCCAAGCATTATCAGGAATCCCGGGCCCAGTATTATCAGGAAACCCGGGTCCAGAATTATCAGGAAACCTGGGCCCAGGATTATCAGGAATCCTGGGTGCAGCATTATCAGGAAACCAGGGCCCTGGATTATCAGGAATACTACGGCCAGTATTATCAGGAATCCTGGGTCTAGAATTATCAGGAAACCGTGGCCCTGAATTTTCAGGAATCCAGGGTCCAGAATTATCAGGAAACCAGGGCCCAGTATTATCAGGAATCCTGGGTCCAGAATTATCAGGAAACCAGGGCCCAGTATTATCAGGAATACCAGGCATAGTATTATCAGGAATACCAGGCATAGTATTATCAGGAATCCTGGGTCCCGAATTGTCAGGAAAGCTGGGCCCAGGATTATCAGGAATCCTAGGTCCAACATTATCAGGAATCCATGGCACAGTATTATCAGGAATCCTGGGTCCAGAATTATCAGGAAACCAGGGCCCAGTATTATCAGGAATCCTGGGTCCAGAATTATCAGGAAAACTTGGCCCAGAATTATCAGGAATCCTGGGTCCAGAATTATCTGGAAACCAGGGCCCAGTATTATCAGGAATACTGGGTCCAGAATTATCAGGAAACCCGGGCCCAGTATTATCAGGAATCCTGGGTCCAGAATTATTAGCCAACCAGAGCCGAGTATTATCAGGAATCCTGGGTCCAGAATTATCCGGAAACCTGGGCCAAGTATTATCAGGAATCCTGCATCCAGCATTATCAGGAAACCAGGGCCCAGTATTATCAGGAATCCTGGGTGCAGAATTGTCAGGAAACCTCTGCCCAGGATTATCAGGAAACCAGGGCCCAGTATTATCAGGAAAACTGGACCCAGGATTACCAGGAATCTTGGGCCCAGAATTATCAGGAAACCAGGGCCTAGTATTATCAGGAATCCTGGGTCCAGAATTATCAGGAAACCAGGGCCAGTATTATCAGGAATCCTGGGTCCAGAATTATCATGAATCCTGGGTCCAGATTTATCAGGAATCCTGGGTCCAGAATTATCAGGAATCCTGGGTCCAGAATTATCAGAAACCAGGGCCCAGGATTATCAGGAAACCCGCGTCCAGTATTATCAGGAATCCCAGGCACAGTATTATCAGGAATCCACGGCCCAGGATTTTCAGGAAACTTGTGCCCAGTATTATCAGGAATCCCAAGCCCAGTATTATCAGGAAACCACGGCCCAGGATTTATCAGGAAACCAGGGCCCAGGATTATCATGAATCCTGGGTCCAGAATTATCAGGAAACTAGGGCCCAGAATTATCAGGAATCCTGGGTTCAGAATTACAGGTAACCAGGGCCCAATAATATCAGGAATCCTGGGTCCAGAATTATCAGGTATACTGGGCCCAGTATTATCACGAATCCCAGGCCCAGTATTATCAGGAATCCTGGGTCCAGAATTATCTGGAAACCTGGGCCCAGTATTATCAGGAATCCTGTATCCAGAATTATCAGGAAAACTGGGCTCAGTATTATCAGGAATCCTGAGTCCAGAATGATCAGAAACCAGGGCCGAGTATTATCAGGAATCCTGGGTCCAGAATTATCAGAAACCAGGGCCCAGTATTATCAGGAATCCTGAGTCCAGAATTATCAGGAATCCTGGGCCCAGGATTATCAGGAAACCCGGGTCCAGAATTATCAGGAAACCTGGGCCCAGGATTATCAGGAATCCTGGGTGCAGCATTATCAGGAAACCAGGGCCCTGGATTATCAGGAATACTACGGCCAGTATTATCAGGAATCCTGGGTCTAGAATTATCAGGAAACCGTGGCCCTGAATTTTCAGGAATCCAGGGTCCAGAATTATCAGGAAACCAGGGCCCAGTATTATCAGGAATCCTGGGTCCAGAATTATCAGGAAACCAGGGCCCAGTATTATCAGGAATACCAGGCATAGTATTATCAGGAATACCAGGCATAGTATTATCAGGAATCCTGGGTCCCGAATTGTCAGGAAAGCTGGGCCCAGGATTATCAGGAATCCTAGGTCCAACATTATCAGGAATCCATGGCACAGTATTATCAGGAATCCTGGGTCCAGAATTATCAGGAAACCAGGGCCCAGTATTATCAGGAATCCTGGGTCCAGAATTATCAGGAAAACTTGGCCCAGAATTATCAGGAATCCTGGGTCCAGAATTATCTGGAAACCAGGGCCCAGTATTATCAGGAATACTGGGTCCAGAATTATCAGGAAACCCGGGCCCAGTATTATCAGGAATCCTGGGTCCAGAATTATTAGCCAACCAGAGCCGAGTATTATCAGGAATCCTGGGTCCAGAATTATCAGGAAACCAGGGCCCAGTATTATCAGGAATCCTGGGTCCCGAATTATTAGCCAACCAGAGCCGAGTATTATCAGGTATCCTGGGCCCAGTATTATCAGGAATCCTGGATCCAGAATTATCAGAACCAGGGCCCAGTATTATCAGGAATCCTGGGTCCAGAATTATCAGGAATCCATGCCCAGTATGATCAGGAATCCCGGGTCCAGGATTATCAGGAATCCCGGGCCCAGGATTTTCTGGAAATTTGTGCCCAGTATTATCAGGAATCCCAGGCACAGTATTATCAGGAATCCACGGCCCAGGATCTTCAGGAAACCTGGGCCCAGTATTATCAGGAATTCCAGGCCAAGCATTATCAGGAATCCCGGGCCCAGTATTATCAGGAATCCCGGGTCCAGAATTATCAGGAAACCTGGGCCCAGGATTATCAGGAATCCTGGGTGCAGCATTATCAGGAAACCAGGGCCCAGGATTATCAGGAATACTGCGGCCAGAATTATCAGGAAACCAGGGCCCAGTATTATCAGGAATCCTGGGTCTAGAATTATCAGGAAACCGTGGCCCTGAATTTTCAGGAATCCAGGGTCCAGAATTATCAGGAAACCAGGGCCTAGTATTATCAGGAATCCTGGGTCCAGAATTATCAGGAAACCAGGGCCCAGTATTATCAGGAATACCAGGCATAGTATTATCAGGAATCCTGGGTCCCGAATTGTCAGGAAACCTGGGCCTAGGATTATCAGGAATCCTAGGTCCAACATTATCAGGAATCCATGGCACAGTATTATCAGGAATCCTGGGTCCAGAATTATCAGGAAACCAGGGCCCAGTATTATCAGGAATCCTGGGTCCAGAATTATCAGGAAACCGTGGCCCTGAATTTTCAGGAATCCAGGGTCCACAATTATCAGGAAACCAGGGCCCAGTATTATCAGGAATCCTGGGTCCAGAATTATCAGGAAACCAGGGCCCAGTATTATCAGGAATACTGGGTCCAGAATTATCAGGAAAACTTGGCCCAGAATTATCAGCAATCCTGGGTCCAGAATTATCTGGAAACCAGGGCCCAATATTATCAGGAATACTGGGTCCAGAATTATCAGGAAACCAGGGCCCAGTATTATCAGGAATCCTGGGTCCAGAATAATTAGCCAACCAGAGCCGAGTATTATCAGGAATCCCAAGCCCATTATTATCAGGAAACCCGGGTCCAGGATTATCAGGAATCCCGGGCCCAGGATTTTCTGGAAATTTGTGCCCAGTATTATCAGGAATCCCAGGCACAGTATTATCAGGAATCCACGGCCCAGGATTTTCAGGAAACTTGTGCCCAGTATTATCAGGAATCCCAGGATCAGTATTATTAGGAAACCACGGCCCAGGATTTTCAGGAAACCTGGGCCCAGTATTATCAGGAATTCCAGGCCAAGCATTATCAGGAATCCCGGAACCAGGATTATCAGGAATCCCGGGTCCAGAATTATAAGGAAACCTGTGCCCTGGATTATCAGGAATCCTGGGTCCAGAATTATCCGGAAACCTGGGCCGAGTATTATCAGGAATCCTGCATCCAGCATTATCAGGAAACCAGGGCCCAGTATTATCAGGAATCCTGGGTCCAGAATTGTCAGGAAACCTCTGCCCAGGTTTATCAGGATTCCTGGGTCCTGCATTATCAGGAATCCATGGCCCAGTATTATCAGGAATCCTGGGTCCAGAATTATCTGGAAACCAGGGCCCAGTATTATCAGGAATACTGGGTCCAGTATTATCAGGCAACCCGGGCCCAGTATTATCAGGAATCCTGGGTCCAGAATTATTAGCCAACCAGAGCCGAGTATTATCAGGAATCCTGGGTCCAGAATTATCAGGAAACCAGGGCCCAGTATTATCAGGAATCCTGGGTCCCGAATTATTAGCCAACCAGAGCCGAGTATTATCAGGTATCCTGGGCCCAGTATTATCAGGAATCCTGGATCCAGAATTATCAGAACCAGGGCCCAGAATTATCAGGAATCCTGGGTCCAGAATTATCAGGAATCCATGCCCAGTATGATCAGGAATCCCGGGTCCAGGATTATCAGGAATCCCGGGCCCAGGATTTTCTGGAAATTTGTGCCCAGTATTATCAGGAATCCCAGGCACAGTATTATCAGGAATCCACGGCCCAGGATTTTCAGGAAACTTGTGCCCAGTATTATCAGGAATCCCAGGACCAGTGTTATCAGGAAACCACGGCCCAGAATTTTCAGGAAACCTGGGCCCAGTATTATCAGGAATTCCAGGCCAAGCATTATCAGGAATCCCGGGCCCAGTATTATCAGGAATCCCGGGTCCAGAATTATCAGGAAACCTGGGCCCAGGATTATCAGGAATCCTGGGTGCAGCATTATCAGGAAACCAGGGCCCAGGATTATCAGGAATACTGCGGCCAGAATTATCAGGAAACCAGGGCCCAGTATTATCAGGAATCCTGGGTCTAGAATTATCAGGAAACCGTGGCCCTGAATTTTCAGGAATCCAGGGTCCAGAATTATCAGGAAACCAGGGCCCAGTATTATCAGGAATCCTGGGTCCAGAATTATCAGGAAACCAGGGCCCAGTATTATCAGGAATACCAGGCATAGTATTATCAGGAATCCTGGGTCCCGAATTGTCAGGAAACCTGGGCCCAGGATTATCAGGAATCCTAGGTCCAACATTATCAGGAATCCATGGCACAGTATTATCAGGAATCCTGGGTCCAGAATTATCAGGAAACCAGGGCCCAGTATTATCAGGAATCCTGGGTCCAGAATTATCAGGAAACCAGGGCCCAGTATTATCAGGAATACCAGGCATAGTATTATCAGGAATCCTGGGTCCCGAATTGTCAGGAAACCTGGGCCCAGAATTATCAGGAAAACTTGGCCCAGAATTATCAGGAATCCTGGGTCCAGAATTATCTGGAAACCAGGGCCCAGTATTATCAGGAATACTGGGTCCAGAATTATCAGGAAACCCGGGACCAGTATTATCAGGAATCCTGGGTCCAGAATTATTAGCCAACCAGAGCCGAGTATTATCAGGAATCCTGGGTCCAGAATTATCAGGAAACCAGGGCCCAGTATTATCAGGAATCCTGGGTCCCGAATTATTAGCCAACCAGAGCCGAGTATTATCAGGTATCCTGGGCCCAGTATTATCAGGAATCCTGGATCCAGAATTATCAGAACCAGGGCCCAGTATTATCAGGAATCCTGGGTCCAGAATTATCAGGAATCCATGCCCAGTATTATCAGGAATCCCGGGTCCAGGATTATCAGGAATCCCGGGCCCAGGATTTTCTGGAAATTTGTGCCCAGTATTATCAGGAATCCCAGGCACAGTATTATCAGGAATCCACGGCCCAGGACTTTCAGGAAACTTGTGCCCAGTATTATCAGGAATCCCAGGACCAGTATTATCAGGAAACCACGGCCCAGAATTTTCAGGAAACCTGGGCCCAGTATTATCAGGAATTCCAGGCCAAGCATTATCAGGAATCCCGGGCCCAGTATTATCAGGAATCCCGGGTCCAGAATTATCAGGAAACCTGGGCCCAGGATTATCAGGAATCCTGGGTGCAGCATTATCAGGAAACCAGGGCCCTGGATTATCAGGAATACTACGGCCAGTATTATCAGGAATCCTGGGTCTAGAATTATCAGGAAACCGTGGCCCTGAATTTTCAGGAATCCAGGGTCCACAATTATCAGGAAACCAGGGCCCAGTATTATCAGGAATCCTGGGTCCAGAATTATCAGGAAACCAGGGCCCAGTATTATCAGGAATACCAGGCATAGTATTATCAGGAATACCAGGCATAGTATTATCAGGAATCCTGGGTCCCGAATTGTCAGGAAAGCTGGGCCCAGGATTATCAGGAATCCTAGGTCCAACATTATCAGGAATCCATGGCACAGTATTATCAGGAATCCTGGGTCCAGAATTATCAGGAAACCAGGGCCCAGTATTATCAGGAATCCTGGGTCCAGAATTATCAGGAAAAGTTGGCCCAGAATTATCAGGAATCCTGGGTCCAGAATTATCTGGAAACCTGGGCCCAGTATTATCAGGAATCCTGTATCCAGAATTATCAGGAAAACTGGGCTCAGTATTATCAGGAATCCTGAGTCCAGAATGATCAGAAACCAGGGCCCAGTATTATCAGGAATCCTGAGTCCAGAATTATCAGGAATCCTGGGCCCAGGATTATCAGGAATCCCGGGTCCAGAATTTTAAGGAAACCCGGGTCCAGGATTATCAGGAATCGCGGGCACAGTATTATCAGGAATCCACGGCCCAGGACTTTCAGGAAACTTGTGCCCAGTATTATCAGGAATCCCAGGACCAGTATTATCAGGAAACCACGGCCCAGAATTTTCAGGAAACCTGGGCCCAGTATTATCAGGAATTCCAGGCCAAGCATTATCAGGAATCCCGGGCCCAGTATTATCAGGAAACCCGGGTCCAGAATTATCAGGAAACCTGGGCCCAGGATTATCAGGAATCCTGGGTGCAGCATTATCAGGAAACCAGGGCCCTGGATTATCAGGAATACTACGGCCAGTATTATCAGGAATCCTGGCTCTAGAATTATCAGGAAACCGTGGCCCTGAATTTTCAGGAATCCAGGGTCCAGAATTATCAGGAAACCAGGGCCCAGTATTATCAGGAATCCTGGGTCCAGAATTATCAGGAAACCAGGGCCCAGTATTATCAGGAATACCAGGCATAGTATTATCAGGAATACCAGGCATAGTATTATCAGGAATCCTGGGTCCCGAATTGTCAGGAAAGCTGGGCCCAGGATTATCAGGAATCCTAGGTCCAACATTATCAGGAATCCATGGCACAGTATTATCAGGAATCCTGGGTCCAGAATTATCAGGAAACCAGGGCCCAGTATTATCAGGAATCCTGGGTCCAGAATTATCAGGAAAACTTGGCCCAGAATTATCAGGAATCCTGGGTCCAGAATTATCTGGAAACCAGGGCCCAGTATTATCAGGAATACTGGGTCCAGAATTATCAGGAAACCCGGGCCCAGTATTATCAGGAATCCTGGGTCCAGAATTATTAGCCAACCAGAGCCGAGTATTATCAGGAATCCTGGGTCCAGAATTATCAGGAAACCAGGGCCCAGTATTATCAGGAATCCTGGGTCCCGAATTATTAGCCAACCAGAGCCGAGTATTATCAGGTATCCTGGGCCCAGTATTATCAGGAATCCTGGATCCAGAATTATCAGAACCAGGGCCCAGTATTATCAGGAATCCTGGGTCCAGAATTATCAGGAATCCATGCCCAGTATGATCAGGAATCCCGGGTCCAGGATTATCAGGAATCCCGGGCCCAGGAGTTTCTGGAAATTTGTGCCCAGTATTATCAGGAATCCCAGGCACAGTATTATCAGGAATCCACGGCCCAGGATCTTCAGGAAACCTGGGCCCAGTATTATCAGGAATTCCAGGCCAAGCATTATCAGGAATCCCGGGCCCAGTATTATCAGGAATCCCGGGTCCAGAATTATCAGGAAACCTGGGCCCAGGATTATCAGGAATCCTGGGTGCAGCATTATCAGGAAACCAGGGCCCAGGATTATCAGGAATACTGCGGCCAGAATTATCAGGAAACCAGGGCCCAGTATTATCAGGAATCCTGGGTCTAGAATTATCAGGAAACCGTGGCCCTGAATTTTCAGGAATCCAGGGTCCAGAATTATCAGGAAACCAGGGCCCAGTATTATCAGGAATCCTGGGTCCAGAATTATCAGGAAACCAGGGCCCAGTATTATCAGGAATACCAGGCATAGTATTATCAGGAATCCTGGGTCCCGAATTGTCAGGAAACCTGGGCCTAGGATTATCAGGAATCCTAGGTCCAACATTATCAGGAATCCATGGCACAGTATTATCAGGAATCCTGGGTCCAGAATTATCAGGAAACCAGGGCCCAGTATTATCAGGAATCCTGGGTCCAGAATTATCAGGAAACCGTGGCCCTGAATTTTCAGGAATCCAGGGTCCACAATTATCAGGAAACCAGGGCCCAGTATTATCAGGAATCCTGGGTCCAGAATTATCAGGAAACCAGGGCCCAGTATTATCAGGAATACTGGGTCCAGAATTATCAGGAAAACTTGGCCCAGAATTATCAGCAATCCTGGGTCCAGAATTATCTGGAAACCAGGGCCCAATATTATCAGGAATACTGGGTCCAGAATTATCAGGAAACCAGGGCCCAGTATTATCAGGAATCCTGGGTCCAGAATAATTAGCCAACCAGAGCCGAGTATTATCAGGAATCCCAAGCCCATTATTATCAGGAAACCCGGGTCCAGGATTATCAGGAATCCCGGGCCCAGGATTTTCTGGAAATTTGTGCCCAGTATTATCAGGAATCCCAGGCACAGTATTATCAGGAATCCACGGCCCAGGATTTTCAGGAAACTTGTGCCCAGTATTATCAGGAATCCCAGGATCAGTATTATTAGGAAACCACGGCCCAGGATTTTCAGGAAACCTGGGCCCAGTATTATCAGGAATTCCAGGCCAAGCATTATCAGGAATCCCGGACCCAGGATTATCAGGAATCCCGGGTCCAGAATTATAAGGAAACCTGTGCCCTGGATTATCAGGAATCCTGGGTCCAGAATTATCCGGAAACCTGGGCCGAGTATTATCAGGAATCCTGCATCCAGCATTATCAGGAAACCAGGGCCCAGTATTATCAGGAATCCTGGGTCCAGAATTGTCAGGAAACCTCTGCCCAGGTTTATCAGGATTCCTGGGTCCTGCATTATCAGGAATCCATGGCCCAGTATTATCAGGAATCCTGGGTCCAGAATTATCTGGAAACCAGGGCCCAGTATTATCAGGAATACTGGGTCCAGAATTATCAGGAAACCCGGGCCCAGTATTATCAGGAATCCTGGGTCCAGAATTATTAGCCAACCAGAGCCGAGTATTATCAGGAATCCTGGGTCCAGAATTATCAGGAAACCAGGGCCCAGTATTATCAGGAATCCTGGGTCCAGAATTATTAGCCAACCAGAGCCGAGTATTATCAGGTATCCTGGGCCCAGTATTATCAGGAATCCTGGATCCAGAATTATCAGAACCAGGGCCCAGTATTATCAGGAATCCTGGGTCCAGAATTATCAGGAATCCATGCCCAGTATGATCAGGAATCCCGGGTCCAGGATTATCAGGAATCCCGGGCCCAGGATTTTCTGGAAATTTGTGCCCAGTATTATCAGGAATCCCAGGCACAGTATTATCAGGAATCCACGGCCCAGGATTTTCAGGAAACTTGTGCCCAGTATTATCAGGAATCCCAGGACCAGTGTTATCAGGAAACCACGGCCCAGAATTTTCAGGAAACCTGGGCCCAGTATTATCAGGAATTCCAGGCCAAGCATTATCAGGAATCCCGGGCCCAGTATTATCAGGAATCCCGGTTCCAGAATTATCAGGAAACCTGGGCCCAGGATTATCAGGAATCCTGGGTGCAGCATTATCAGGAAACCAGGGCCCAGGATTATCAGGAATACTGCGGCCAGAATTATCAGGAAACCAGGGCCCAGTATTATCAGGAATCCTGGGTCTAGAATTATCAGGAAACCGTGGCCCTGAATTTTCAGGAATCCAGGGTCCAGAATTATCAGGAAACCAGGGCCCAGTATTATCAGGAATCCTGGGTCCAGAATTATCAGGAAACCAGGGCCCAGTATTATCAGGAATACCAGGCATAGTATTATCAGGAATCCTGGGTCCCGAATTGTCAGGAAACCTGGGCCCAGGATTATCAGGAATCCTAGGTCCAACATTATCAGGAATCCATGGCACAGTATTATCAGGAATCCTGGGTCCAGAATTATCAGGAAACCAGGGCCCAGTATTATCAGGAATCCTGGGTCCAGAATTATCAGGAAACCAGGGCCCAGTATTATCAGGAATAACAGGCATAGTATTATCAGGAATCCTGGGTCCCGAATTGTCAGGAAACCTGGGCCCAGAATTATCAGGAAAACTTGGCCCAGAATTATCAGGAATCCTGGGTCCAGAATTATCTGGAAACCAGGGCCCAGTATTATCAGGAATACTGGGTCCAGAATTGTCAGGAAACCCGGGCCCAGTATTATCAGGAATCCTGGGTCCAGAATTATTCGCCAACCAGAGCCGAGTATTATCAGGAATCCTGGGTCCAGAATTATCAGGAAACCAGGGCCCAGTATTATCAGGAATCCTGGGTCCCGAATTATTAGCCAACCAGAGCCGAGTATTATCAGGTATCCTGGGCCCAGTATTATCAGGAATCCTGGATCCAGAATTATCAGTACCAGGGCCCAGTATTATCAGGAATCCTGGGTCCAGAATTATCAGGAATCCATGCCCAGTATTATCAGGAATCCCGGGTCCAGGATTATCAGGAATCCCGGGCCCAGGATTTTCTGGAAATTTGTGCCCAGTATTATCAGGAATCCCAGGCACAGTATTATCAGGAATCCACGGCCCAGGACTTTCAGGAAACTTGTGCCCAGTATTATCAGGAATCCCAGGACCAGTATTATCAGGAAACCACGGCCCAGAATTTTCAGGAAACCTGGGCCCAGTATTATCAGGAATTCCAGGCCAAGCATTATCAGGAATCCCGGGCCCAGTATTATCAGGAATCCCGGGTCCAGAATTATCAGGAAACCTGGGCCCAGGATTATCAGGAATCCTGTGTGCAGCATTATCAGGAAACCAGGGCCCTGGATTATCAGGAATACTACGGCCAGTATTATCAGGAATCCTGGGTCTAGAATTATCAGGAAACCGTGGCCCTGAATTTTCAGGAATCCAGGGTCCACAATTATCAGGAAACCAGGGCCCAGTATTATCAGGAATCCTGGGTCCAGAATTATCAGGAAACCAGGGCCCAGTATTATCAGGAATCCTGGGTCCAGAATTATCAGGAAAACTTGGCCCAGAATTATCAGCAATCCTGGGTCCAGAATTATCTGGAAACCAGGGCCCAATATTATCAGGAATACTGGGTCCAGAATTATCAGGAAACCAGGGCCCAGTATTATCAGGAATCCTGGGTCCAGAATAATTAGCCAACCAGAGCCGAGTATTATCAGGAATCCTGGGTCCAGAATTATCAGGAAACCAGGGCCCAGTATTATGAGGAATCCAGTGTCCAGAATTATTCGGAAACCAGGGCCCAGCATTATCAGGAATACTGCGCCCAGTATTATCAGGAATCCCAGGCCCAGTATTATCAGGAATCCTGGCTCCAGATCTATCAGGAATCGTGGGTCCAGAATGATCAGGAAACCAGAGCCCAGTATCATCAGGAATCCTGGGTCCAGAATTATCAGGAAACCAGGGCCCAGTATTATCAGGAATCCTGGGTCCATAATTATCAGAATACCAGGGCCGAGTATTATCAGGAATCCTTGGTCCCGAATTGTAAGGAAACCTGGGCCCAGGATTATCAGGAATCCTAGGTCCAGCATTATCAGGAATCCATGGCACAGTATTATCAGGAATCCTGGGTCCAGAATTATCAGGAAACCAGGGCCCAGTATTATCAGGAATCCTGGGTCCAGAATTATCAGGAAAACTTGGCCCAGAATTATCAGCAATCCTGGGTCCAGAATTATCTGGAAACCAGGGCCCTGTATTATCAGGAATACTGGGTCCAGAATTATCAGGAAACCAGGGCCCAGTATTATCAGGAATCCTGGGTCCAGAATTATTAGCCAACCAGAGCCGAGTATTATCAGGTATCCTGGGCCCAGTATTATCAGGAATCCTGGTTCCAGAATTATCAGAACCAGGGCCCAGTATTATCAGGAATCCTGGGTCCAGAATTATCAGGAGTCCATGCCCAGTATTATCAGGAATCCCGGGCACAGTATTATCAGGAATCCCAAGCCCATTATTATCAGGAAACCCGGGTCCAGGATTATCAGGAATCCCGGGCCCAGGATTTTCTGGAAATTTGTGCCCAGTATTATCAGGAATCCCAGGCACAGTATTATCAGGAATCCACGGCCCAGGATTTTCAGGAAACTTGTGCCCAGTATTATCAGGAATCCCAGGATCAGTATTATCAGGAAACCACGGCCCAGGATTTTCAGGAAACCTGGGCCCAGTATTATCAGGAATTCCAGGCCAAGCATTATCAGGAATCCCGGACCCAGGATTATCAGGAATCCTGGGTCCAGAATTATCCGGAAACCTGGGCCGAGTATTATCAGGAATCCTGCATCCAGCATTATCAGGAAACCAGGGCCCAGTATTATCAGGAATCCTGGGTCCAGAATTGTCAGGAAACCTCTGCCCAGGTTTATCAGGATTCCTGGGTCCTGCATTATCAGGAATCCATGGCCCAGTATTATCAGGAATCCTGGGTCCAGAATTATCAGGAAACCTGGGTCCAGGATTATCAGGAATCCAGGGTCCAAAATTATCAGGAAACCAGAGCCCAGTGTTATCAGGAATCCCGGGCATAGTATTATCAGGAATCCCGGGCCCAGTATTATCAGGAATCCCGCGTCCAGTATTATCAGGAATCCCGGGTCCAGAATTATCAGGAAACCAGGGCCTAGTATTATCAGGAATACTGGGTCCAGAATGATCAGGAAACCAGAGCCCAGTATCATCAGGAATCCTGGGTCCAGTATTATCAGGAATCCCAGTTCCAGTATTATCAGGAATCCTGGGTCCAGATTTGTCAGGAAACCAGGGCCGAGTATTGTCAGGAATCCTGGGTCCAGAATTGTCAGGAAACCTGGGCCCAGGATTATCAGGAATCCTGGGTCCAGCATTATCAGGAAACCTGGGCCCAGTATTGTCAGGAATCCTGGGTCCAGAATTATCCGGAAACCTGGGCCGAGTATTATCAGGAATCCTGCATCCAGCATTATCAGGAAACCAGGGCCCAGTATTATCAGGAATCCTGGGTCCAGAATTGTCAGGAAACCTCTGCCCAGGTTTATCAGGATTCCTGGGTCCTGCATTATCAGGAATCCATGGCCCAGTATTATCAGGAATCCTGGGTCCAGAATTATCAGGAAACCTGGGTCCAGGATTATCAGGAATCCAGGGTCCAGAATTATCAGGAAACCAGAGCCCAGTGTTATCAGGAATCCCGGGCATAGTATTATCAGGAATCCCGGGCCCAGTATTATCAGGAATCCCGCGTCCAGTATTATCAGGAATCCCGGGTCCAGAATTATCAGGAAACCAGGGCCCAGTATTATGAGGAATCCAGTGTCCAGAATTATTCAGAAACCAGGGCCTAGTATTATCAGGAATACTGGGTCCAGAATGATCAGGAAACCAGAGCCCAGTATCATCAGGAATCCTGGGTCCAGAATTATCAGGAAACCAGGGCCCAGTATTATCAGGAATCCTGGGTCCATAATTATCAGAATACCAGGGCCGAGTATTATCAGGAATCCTGGGTCCCGAATTGTCAGGAAACCTGGGCCCAGGATTATCAGGAATCCTAGGTCCAACATTATCAGGAATCCATGCCCAGTATTATCAGGAATCCCGGGTCCAGGATTATCAGGAAACCAGGGCCCAGGATTTTTTGGAAATTTGTGCCCAGTATTATCAGGAATCCCAGGCACAGTATTATCAGGAATCCATGGCCCAGGACTTTCAGGAAACTTGTGCCCAGTATTATCAGGAATCCCTGGACCAGTATTATCAGGAAACCACGGCCCAGGATTTTCAGGAAACCTGGGCCCAGTATTATCAGGAATTCCAGGCCAAGCATTATCAGGAATCCCGGGCCCAGTATTATCAGGAATCCCGGGTCCAGAATTATCAGGAAACCTGGGCCCAGGATTATCAGGAATCCTGGGTGCAGCATTATCAGGAAACCAGGGCCCAGGATTATCAGGAATACTGCGGCCAGAATTATCAGGAAACCAGGGCCCAGTATTATCAGGAATCCTGGGTCTAGAATTATCAGGAAACTGTGGCCCTGAATTTTCAGGAATCCAGGGTCCAGAATTATCAGGAAACCAG
Organism: Heterodontus francisci; assembly: GCF_036365525.1. NCBI lineage: Eukaryota > Metazoa > Chordata > Chondrichthyes > Heterodontiformes > Heterodontidae > Heterodontus > Heterodontus francisci. The sequence continues at coordinate 16,550,646 of NC_090374.1, forward strand.
GGCCCAGTATTATCAGGAATCCTGGGTCCAGAATTATCAGGAAACCAGGGCCCAGTATTATCAGGAATACCAGGCATAGTATTATCAGGAATCCTGGGTCCCGAATTGTCAGGAAACCTGGGCCCAGGATTATCAGGAATCCTAGGTCCAACATTATCAGGAATCCATGGCACAGTATTATCAGGAATCCTGGGTCCAGAATTATCAGGAAACCAGGGCCCAGTATTAACAGGAATCCTGGGTCCAGAATTATCAGGAAAACTTGGCCCAGAATTATCAGGAATCCTGGGTCCAGAATTATCTGGAAACCAGGGCCCAGTATTATCAGGAATACTGGGTCCAGAATTATCAGGAAACCCGGTCCCAGTATTATCAGGAATCCTGGGTCCAGAATTATTAGCCAACCAGAGCCGAGTATTATCAGGTATCCTGGGCCCAGTATTATCAGGAATCCTGGATCCAGAATTATCAGAACCAGGGCCCAGTATTATCAGGAATCCTGGGTCCAGAATTATCAGGAATCCATGCCCAGTATTATCAGGAATCCCGGGACCAGGATTTTCTGGAAATTTGTGCCCAGTATTATCAGGAATCCCAGGCACAGTATTATCAGGAATCCACGGCCCAGGACTTTCAGGAAACTTGTGCCCAGTATTATCAGGAATCCCAGGACCAGTATTATCAGGAAACCACGGCCCAGAATTTTCAGGAAACCTGGGCCCAGTATTATCAGGAATTCCAGGCCAAGCATTATCAGGAATCCCGGGCCCAGTATTATCAGGAATCCCGGGTCCAGAATTATCAGGAAACCTGGGCCCAGGATTATCAGGAATCCTGGGTGCAGCATTATCAGGAAACCAGGGCCCAGGATTATCAGGAATACTGCGGCCAGAATTATCAGGAAACCAGGGCCCAGTATTATCAGGAATCCTGGGTCTAGAATTGTCAGGAAACCGTGGCCCTGAATTTTCAGGAATCCAGGGTCCAGAATTATCAGGAAACCTGGGCCCAGGATTATCAGGAATCCTGGGTGCAGCATTATCAGGAAACCAGGGCCCAGGATTATCAGGAATACTGCGGCCAGAATTATCAGGAAACCAGGGCCCAGTATTATCAGGAATCCTGGGTCCAGAATTATCAGGAAACCAGGGCCCAGTATTATCAGGAATACCAGGCATAGTATTATCAGAAATCCTGTGTCCAGAATTATCAGGAAACCTGGGCCCAGTATTATCAGGAATCCTGGGTCCAGAATTATCAGGAAACCAGGGCCCAGTATTATCAGGAATCCCAGGCATAGTATTATCAGGAATCCTGTGTCCAGAATTATCAGGAATCCCGGGCCCAGTATTATCAGGAATCCTGGGTCCAGAATTATCAGGAAACCAGGGCCCAGTATTATCAGGAATCCTGCGGCCAGAATTATCAGGAAACCAGGGCCCAGTATTATCAGGAATCCCAGGCATAGTATTATCAGGAATCCTGTGTCCAGAATTATCAGGAAACCTGGGCTCAGTATTATCAGGAATCCTGGGTCTAGAATTATCAGGAAACCAGGGCCCAGTATTATCAGGAATCATGGGTCCATAATTATCAGGAAACCAGGGCTCAGTATTATCAGGTATCCTGCGGCCAGAATTATCTGGAAACCAGGGCCCAGTATTATCAGGAATCCTGGGTCTAGAATTATCAGGAAACCGTGGCCCTGAATTTTCAGGAATCCAGGGTCCAGAATTATCAGGAAACCAGGGCCCAGTATTATCAGGAATCCTGGGTCTAGAATTATCAGGAAACTATGGCCCAGAATTTTCAGGAATCCTGGGTCCAGAATTATCAGGAATCCCGGGTCCAGAATTATCAGGAAACCTGGGTCCAGAACTATCAGGAAACCAGGGCCCAGTATTATCAGGAATCCCTGGACCAAAATTATCAGGAAACTAGGGCCCAGTATTATCAGGAATCCTGGGTCCAGAATTATCAGGAAACCAGTGCCCAGTATTATCAGGAATCCTGGATCCAGAATTATCAGGAAAACAGGGCCCAGTATTATCAGGAATCCTGGGTCCGGAATTATCAGGAAACCAGGGCCCAGTATTATCAGAAATCCTGGGTCCAGAATTATCAGGAAACCTGGGCCCAGTATTATCAGCAATCCTGGGTCCAGAATTATCAGGAAACCAGGGCCCAGTATTATCAGGAATCCTGGGTCCAGAATTATCATGAATACCAGGTCCAGGATTATCAGGAAATCTGGGCCCAGGATTATCAGGAATCCTGTGTCCAGAATTATCAGCAAACCAGGGCCCAGTATTATCAGGAAACCTGGGCCCAGGATTATTAGGAATCCTGGGTCCAGAATTATCAGGAAACCAGGGCACAGTATTATCAGGAATCCCAGGACCAAAATTATCAGGAAACCAGGGCCCAGTATTATCAGGATTCCCGGGCCCACTATTATCAGGAATCCTGGGTCCAGAATTATCAGGAAACCAGGCCCCATTATTATATGGAATCCTAGGTCCAGAATTATCAGGAATCCCTGGCTCAGGATTATCAGGAAATTTGGGCCAAGGATTACCAGGAATCCCGGGTCCAGAATTATCAGGAATCCCTGGCTCAGGATTATCAGGAAATTTGGGCCCAGAATTATCAGGAAACCAGGGCCCTGTATTATCAGGAATCCTGTATCCACAATTATCAGGAAAACAGGGCTCAGTATTATCAGGAATCCTGAGTCCAGAATTATTAGAAACCAGGTCCGAGTATTATCAGGAATCCTGGGTCCAGAATTATCAGAAACCAGGGCCCAGTATTATCAGGAATCCTGAGTCCAGAATTATCAGAAACCAGGTCCGAGTATTATCAGGAATCCTGGGTCCAGAATTATCAGAAACCAGGGCCCAGTATTATCAGGAATCCTGAGTCCAGAATTATCAGAAACCAGGTCCGAGTATTATCAGGAATCCTGGGTCCAGAATTATCAGAAACCAGGGCCCAGTATTATCAGGAATCCTGAGTCCAGAATTATCAGAAACCAGGTCCGAGTATTATCAGGAATCCTGGGTCCAGAATTATCAGGAATCCCTGGCCCAGTATTATCAGGAAACCCGGGTCCAGGATTATCAGGAATCCCGGGCACAGTATTATCAGGAATCCCGGGCCCATTATTATCAGGAAACCCGAATCCAGGATTATCAGGAAACCCGGGTCCAGTATTATCAGGAAGCCAGTGCCCAGTATTATCAGGAAGCCAGGGCCCAGGATTTTCTGGAAATATGTGCCCAGTATTATCAGGAATCCTGGGTCCAGAATTATCATGAATCCTGGGTCCAGAATTATCAGAAACCAGGACCCAGTATTATCAGGAATCCTGGGTCCAGATTTATCAGGAACCCTGGGTCCAGAATTATCAGGAATCCTGGGCCCAGGATTATCAGGAAACCCGAATCCAGCATTATCAGGAAACCCGGGCCCAGTATTATCAGGAAGCCTGTGCCCAGTATTATAAGGAAGCCAGGGCGCAGGGTTTTCTGGAAATATGTGCCCAGTAATATCAGGAATCCCAGGCACAGTATTATCAGGAATCCACGGCCCAGGATTTTCAGGAAACCAGGGCCCAGTATTATCAGGAATCCCAGCCCCAGTATTATCAGGAAACCACAGTCCAGAATGTTCAGGAAACCTGGGCCCAGTATTATCAGGAATTCCAGGCCAAGCATTATCAGGAATCCCGTGCCCAGAATTATCAGGAATCCCGGGTCCAGAATTATCAGGAAACCTGGGCCCAGGATTATCAGGAATCCTGGGTACAGCATTATCAGGAAACCAGGGCCCAGTATTATCATGAATCCTGCGGCCAGAATTTTCAGGAAACCTGGGCCCAGTATTATCAGGAATTCCAGGCCAGGCATTATCAGGAATCCCGTGCCCAGAATTATCAGTAATCCTGGGTCCAGAATTATCAGGAATCCTGGGTCCAGAATTATCTGGAATCCTGGGTCCAGAATTATCAGGAAACCAGGGCCCAGGATTATCATGAATCTTGGGTCCAGTATTATCAGGAAACCTGGGTTCAGAATTACAGGTAACCAGGGCCCAATAATATCAGGAATCCTGGGTCCAGAATTATCAGGTATACTCTTTCTTTTGGGCCTCCTTATCTCGAGAGACAATGGATACGCGCCTGGAGGTGGTCAGTGGTTTGTGAAGCAGCGCCTGGAGTGGCTATAAAGGCCAATTCTGGAGTGACAGGCTCTTCCACAGGTGCTGCAGAGAAATTTGTTTGTTGGGGCTGTTGCACAGTTGGCTCTCCCCTTGCGCCTCTGTCTTTTTTCCTGCCAACTACTAAGTCTCTTCGACTCGCCACAATTTAGCCCTGACTTTATGGCTGCCCGCCAGCTCTGGCGAATGCTGGCAACTGACTCCCACGACTTGTGATCAATGTCACACGATTTCATGTCGCGTTTGCAGACGTCTTTATAACGGAGACATGGACGGCCGGTGGGTCTGATACCAGTGGCGAGCTCGCTGTACAATGTGTCTTTGGGGATCCTGCCATCTTCCATGCGGCTCACATGGCCAAGCCATCTCAAGCGCCGCTGACTCAGTAGTGTGTATAAGCTGGGGGTGTTGGCCGCTTCAAGGACTTCTGTGTTGGAGATATAGTCCTGCCACCTGATGCCAATTATTCTCCGAAGGCAGCGAAGATGGAATGAATTGAGACGTCGCTCTTGGCTGGCATACGTTGTCCAGGCCTCGCTGCCGTAGAGCAAGGTACTGAGGACACAGGCCTGATACACTCGGACTTTTGTGTTCCGTGTCAGTGCGCCATTTTCCCACACTCTCTTGGCCAGTCTGGACATAGCAGTGGAAGCCTTACCCATGCGCTTGTTGATTTCTGCATCTAGAGACAGGTTACTGGTGATAGTTGAGCCTAGGTAGGTGAACTCTTGAACCACTTCCAGAGCGTGGTCGCCAATATTGATGGATGGAGCATTTCTGACATCCTGCCCCATGATGTTCGTTTTCTTGAGGCTGATGGTTAGGCCAAATTCATTGCAGGCAGACGCAAACCTGTCGATGAGACTCTGCAGGCATTCTTCAGTGTGAGATGTTAAAGCAGCATCGTCAGCAAAGAGGAGTTCTCTGATGAGGACTTTCCGTACTTTGGACTTCGCTCTTAGACGGGCAAGGTTGAACAACCTGCCCCCTGATCTTGTGTGGAGGAAAATTCCTTCTTCAGAGGATTTGAACGCATGTGAAAGCAGCAGGGAGAAGAAAATCCCAAAAAGTGTGGGTGCGAGAACACAGCCCTGTTTCACACCACTCAGGATAGGAAAGGGCTCTGATGAGGAGCCACCATGTTGAATTGTGCCTTTCATATTGTCATGGAATGAGGTGATGATACTTAGTAGCTTTGGTGGACATCCGATCTTTTCTAGTAGTCTGAAGAGACCACGTCTGCTGACGAGGTCAAAGGCTTTGGTGAGATCAATGAAAGCAATGTAGAGGGGCATCTGTTGTTCACGGCATTTCTCCTGTATCTGACGAAGGGAGAACAGCATGTCAATAGTCGATCTCTCTGCACGAAAGCCACACTGTGCCTCAGGGTAGACGCGCTCGGCCAGCTTCTGGAGCCTGTTCAGAGCGACTCGAGCAAAGACTTTCCCCACTATGCTGAGCAGGGAGATTCCACGGTAGTTGTTGCAGTCACCGCGGTCACCTTTGTTTTTATAGAGGGTGATGATGTTGGCATCGCGCATGTCCTGGTGTACTGCTCCCTCGTCCCAGCACAGGCATAGCAGTTCATGTAGTGCTGAGAGTATAGCAGGCTTGGCACTCTTGATTATTTCAGGGGTAATGCTGTCCTTCCCAGGGGCTTTTCCGCTGGCTAGGGAATCAATGGCATCACTGAGTTCCGATTTGGTTGGCTGTATGTCCAGCTCATCCATGACTGGTAGAGGCTGGGCTGCATTGAGGGCAGTCTCAGTGACAGCATTCTCCCTGGAGTACAGTTCTAGGTAGTGCTCAACCCAGCGGTCCATCTGTTTGCGTTGGTCAGTGATTATGTCCCCCGATTTAGATTTGAGGGGGGTGATCTTCTTGATGGTTGGCCCAAGAGCTCTCTTCATGCCATCATACATTCCTCTGATGTTTCCGGTGTCTGAGGCCAGCTGAATATGACTGCATAGGTGTTGCCAGTAGTCGTTTGCGCAACGCCTAGCTGTTCTTTGTGCAGTACTTCTGGCTGCTTTAAGTGCTGCGGATGTTAAATCGCTGGGGGCTTTCTTGTAGTTCAAAAGTGCAATGCGCTTAGCGGCTATGACAGGTTCCAGCTCTTCATTATGAGATTGAAACCAGTCTGCATTTCTCTTCGCACTTTTGCCGTAGGTGGTCAAAGCTGACTCATAGATGGCGTCTCTGATGTGGGCCCACTTGGTCTCAGCATCCCCTGTGGGAGTGTTTTGAAGGGCTGTTACAAGTGAATTTAGAAATTTTTGTAACAGCTGTGGGTGAGAAATTCTGCTCGTGTTGATGCGCGGGTGGCCCTTCTGCTTGGAATGATGCAACTTCTTTGGTCTGAGTCTAACCTTGCTGCACACCAGGGAGTGGTCGGTGTCGCAGTCCGCACTGTGGAAGCTGCGTGTGATTTGAACACTGTTTAAGGCGGCTCGCCTTGTGACAATGAGGTCTAGCTGGTGCCAACGACGTGATCTTGGGTGCCTCCATGAAACCTGGTGACAGGGTTTAGTGTGAAAGAACGAGTTGGTGATGCAGAGGTTATGATAGGTACACAACTCAAGCAGTCTCTGCCCGTTCTCATTCATCCTTCCAACGCCATAGCGCCCAAGGCAGGAGGGCCATGAGTCATGGTCGGCCCCAACCCTGGCATTAAAGTCCCCCAGCAGGAATAGGTGTTCGGTGTTGGGGATGCTGCTAATGATGTTATGGAGTTGTTCATAGAACTGGTCTTTAGCTTTAGGTGCGGAACAGAGTGTTGGAGCATAGATGCTGAGTAGGTGTACTGGACCAGAGGTGGTGAGCAGTCGGATGGACAGTATGCGTTCCGAGCCATTTGAGGGAGGCTCTATCATGCTGAGCAAGGAGTTTCTGATGGCGAAGCCCACTCCATGCTGTCTTGGTTCTTCAGGATCCCTGCCCTGCCAGAAGAAGGTGTAGTCTTGCTCTGCTAGAGAGCCACAGAGCCACAGTATTATCACGAATCCCGGGCCCAGTATTATCAGGAATCCTGGCTCCAGAATAATCAGGAAACCTGTGCCCAGGATTATCAGGAATGCTGGGTCCAGCATGATCAGGAAACTAGGGCCCAGTATTATCAGGAATCCCGGTTCCAGTATTATCAGGAATCCTGGGTCCAGATTTGTCAGGAAACCAGGGCCGAGTATTGTCAGAAATCCTGGGTCCAGAATTGTCAGGAAACCTGGGCCCAGGATTATCAGGAATCCTGGGTCGAGCATTATCAGGAATCCTAGGTCCAACATTATCAGGAATCCATGGCACAGTATTATCAGGAATCCTGGCTCCAGAATAATCAGGAAACCTGTGCCCAGGATTATCAGGAATGCTGGGTCCAGCATGATCAGGAAACTAGGGCCCAGTATTATCAGGAATCCCGGTTCCAGTATTATCAGGAATCCTGGGTCCAGATTTGTCAGGAAACCAGGGCCGAGTATTGTCAGGAATCCTGGGTCCAGAATTATCAGGAAACCTGGGCCCAGGATTATCAGGAATCCTAGGTCGAGCATTATCAGGAAACCTGGGCCCAGTATTATCAGGAATCCTGGGTCCAGAATTATCCGGAAACCTGGGCCGAGTATTATCAGCAATCCTGCATCCAACATTTTCAGGAAACCAGGGCCCAGTATTATCAGGGATCCTGGGTCCAGAATTGTCAGGAAACCTCTGCCCAGGATTATCAGGATTCCTGGGTCCTGCATTATCAGGAATCCATGGCCCAGTATTATCAGGAATCCTGGGTCCAGAATTATCAGGAAACCAGGGCCCAGAATTATCAGGAATCCTGGGTTCAGAATTACAGGTAACCAAGGCCCAATAATATCAGGAATCCTGGGTCCAGAATTATCAGGTATACTGGGCCCAGTATTATCACGAATCCCAGGTCCAGTATTATCAGGAATCCAGGGTCCAGAATTATCAGGAAACCTGTGCCCAGGATTATCAGAAATGCTGGGTCCAGCATGATCAGGAATCTAGGGCCCAGTATTATCAGGAATCCCGGTTCCAGTATCATCAGGAATCCTGGGTCCAGATTTGTCAGGAAACCAGGGCCGAGTATTGTCAGGAATCCTGGGTCCAGAATTGTCAGGAAACCTGGGCCCAGGATTATCAGGAATCCTGGGTCCAGCATTATCAGGAAACCTGGGCCCAGTATTATCAGGAATCCTGGGTCCAGAATTATCAGGAAACCAGGGCCCAGTATTATCAGGAATCCTGGGTCCAGAATTATCAGGAAAACTTGGCCCAGTATTATCAGGAATCCTGGGTCCAGAATTGTCAGGAAACCTCTGCCCAGGTTTATCAGGATTCCTGGGTCCTGCATTATCAGGAATCCATGGCCCAGTATTATCAGGAATCCTGGGTCCAGAATTATCAGGAAACCAGGGCCCAGTATTATCAGGAATCCTGGGTCCAGAATTATCAGGAAGCCAGGGCCCAGTATTTTCAGGAATCCTGGGTCCAGAATTGTCAGGAAACCTCTGCCCAGGTTTATCAGGATTCCTGGGTCCTGCATTATCAGGAATCCATGGCCCAGTATTATCAGGAATCCTGGGTCCAGCATTATCAGGAAACCAGGGCGCAGTATTATCAGGAATCCAGGGTCCAGAATTATCAGGAAACCAGGGCGCAGTATTATCAGGAATCCAGGGTCCAGAATTATCAGGAAACCAGAGCCCAGTATTATCAGGAATCCCGGGCATAGTATTATCAGGAATCCCGGGCCCAGTATTATCAGGAATCCCGCGTCCAGTATTATCAGGAATCCCGGGTCCAGAATTATCAGGAAACCAGGGCCCAGTATTATGAGGAATCCAGTGTCCAGAATTATTCGGAAACCAGGGCCCAGTATTATCAGGAATACTGGGTCCAGCATTATCAGGAATACTGTGCCCAGTATTATCAGGAATCCCAGGCCCAGTATTATCAGGAACCCTGGCTCCAGATCTATCAGGAATCGTGGGTCCAGAATGATCAGGAAACCAGAGCCCAGTATCATCAGGAATTCTGGGTCCAGAATTATCAGGAAACCAGGGCCCAGTATTATCAGGAATCCTGGGTCCATAATTATCAGAATAACAGGGCCGAGTATTATCAGGAATCCTGGGTCCCGAATTGTCAGGCAACCTGGGTCCAGGACTATCAGGAATCCTAGGTCCAGCATTATCTGGAATCCATGGCACAGTATTATCAGGAATCCTGGGTCCAGAATTATCAGGAAACCAGGGCCCAGTATTATCAGGAATACTGGGTCCAGAATTATCAGGAAAACTTGGCCCAGAATTATCAGGAATCCTGGGTCCAGAATTATCTGGAAACCAGGGCCCAGTATTATCAGGAATCCTGGGTCCAGAATTATTAGCCAACCAGAGCCGAGTATTATCAGGAATCCTGGGTCCAGAATTATCAGGTATCCTGGGCCCAGTATTATCAGGAATCCTGGTTCCAGAATTATCAGAACCAGGGCCCAGTATTATCAGGAATCCCGGGCACAGTATTATCAGGAATCCCAGGCCCATTATTATCAGTAAACCCGGGTCCAGGATTATCAGGAATCCCGGGCCCAGGATTTTCTGGAAATTTGTGCCCAGTATTATCAGGAATCCCAGGGACAGTATTATCAGGAATCCACGGCCCAGGATTTTCAGGAAACTTGTGCCCAGTATTATCAGGAATCCCAGGACCAGTATTATCAGGAAACCACGGCCCAGGATTTTCAGGAAACCTGGGCCCAGTATTATCAGGAATTCCAGGCCAAGCATTATCAGGAATCCCGGGCCCAGTATTATCAGGAATCACGGGTCCAGAATTATCAGGAAACCAGGGCCCAGTATTATCAGGAATCCTGCGGCCAGAATTATCAGGAAACCAGGGCCCAGTATTATCAGGAATCCTGGGTCTAGAATTATCAGGCAACCGTGGCCCTGAATTTTCAGGAATCCAGGGTCCAGAATTATCAGGAAACCAGGGCCCAGTATTATCAGGAATCCTGGGTCTAGAATTATCAGGAAACTATGGCCCAGAATTTTCAGGAATCCTGGGTCCTGCATTATCAGGAAACCAGGGCCCAGTATTATCAGGAATCCCAGGCATAGTATTATCAGGAATCCTGTGTCCAGAATTATCAGGAAACCTGGGCCCAGTATTATCAGGAATCCTGGGTCCAGAATTATCAGGAAACCAGGGCCCAGTATTATCAGGAATCCCAGGCATAGTATTATCAGGAATCCTGTTTCTAGAATTATCAGGAATCCCGGGCCCAGTATTATCAGGAAACCTGGGTCCAGAATTATCAGGAAACCAGGGCTCAGTATTATCAGGAATCCTGCGGCCAGAATTATCAGGAAACCAGGGCCCAGTATTATCAGGAATCCTGGGTCTAGAATTATCAGGAAACTGTGGCCCTGAATTTTCAGGAAACCAGCGCCCAGTATTATCAGGAATCCCAGGCATAGTATTATCAGGAATCCTGTGTCCAGAATTATCAGGAACTTTGGCCCCGTATTATCAGGAATCCTGGGTCCAGAATTATCAGGAAACCAGGGCCCAGTATTATCAGGAATCCTGAGTCCAGAATTATCAGGAGTCCATGCCCAGTATTATCAGGAATCCCGGGCACAGTATTATCAGGAATCCCAAGCCCATTATTATCAGGAAACCCGGGTCCAGGATTATCAGGAATCCCGGGTCCAGGATTTTCTGGACATTTGTGCCCAGTATTATCAGGAATCCCAGGCACAGTATTATCAGGAATCCACGGCCCAGGATTTTCAGGAAACTTGTGCCCAGTATTATCAGGAATCCCAGGACCAGTATTATCAGGAAACCACGGCCCAGGATTTTCAGGAAACCTGGGCCCAGTATTATCAGGAATTCCAGGCCAAGCATTATCAGGAATCCCGGGCCCAGTATTATCAGGAAACCCGGGTCCAGTATTATCAGGAATCCCAGGCATAGTATTATCAGGAATCCTGTGTCCAGAATTATCAGGAAACCTGGGCCCAGTATTATCAGGAATCCTGGGTCCAGAATTATCAGGAAACCAGGGCCCAGTATTATCAGGAATCCCAGGCATAGTATTATCAGGAATCCTGTGTCCAGAATTATCAGGAAACCTGGGCCCAGTATTATCAGGAATCCTGGGTCCAGAATTATCAGGAAACCAGGGCTCAGTATTATCAGGAATCCTGCGGCCAGAATTATCAGGAAACCAGGGCCCAGTATTATCAGGAATCCTGGGTCTAGAATTATCAGGAAATCGTGGCCCTGAATTTTCAGGAATCCAGGGTCCAGAATTATCAGGAAACCAGGGCCCAGTATTATCAGGAATCCTGGGTCTAGAATTATCAGGAAACTATGGCCCAGAATTTTCAGGAATCCTGGGACCAGAATTATCAGGAAACCAGGGCCCAGTATTATCAGGAGTCCCAGGCATAGTATTATCAGGAATCCTGTGTCCAGAATTATCAGGAAACCTGGGCCCAGTATTATCAGGAATCCTGGGTCCAGAATTATCAGGAAACCAGGGCCCAGTATTAACAGGAATCCTGGGTCCAGTATTCTCAGGAATCCCAGGCCCAGTATTTTCAGGAATCCTAGGTCCAGAAGTATCAGGAATACTGGGCCCAGTATGATCAGGAATCCCGGGCCCAGTGTTATCAGGAATCCTGACTCCAGAACGATCAGGAAACCTGGGCCCAGGATTATCAGGAATCCAGGATCCAGAATTATCAGGAATCCTGGGTCCAGAATTATCAGGAATCCTGTGCCCAGGATTATCAGAAATGCTGGGTCCAGCATGATCAGGAAACTAGGGCCCAGTATTATCAGGAATCCCGGTTCCAGTATTATCAGGAATCCTGGGTCCAGATTTGTCAGGAAACCTGGGCCCAGGATTATCAGGAATCCTGGGTCCAGCATTATCAGGAAACCTGGGCCCAGTATTATCAGGAATCCTGGGTCCAGAATTATCCGGAAACCTGGGCCGAGTATTATCAGGAATCCTGCATCCAGCATTATCAGGAAACCAGGGCCCAGTATTATCAGGAATCCTGGGTCCAGAATTGTCAGGAAACTTCTGCCCAGGTTTATCAGGATTCCTGGGTCCTGCATTATCAGGAATCCATTGCCCAGTATTATCAGGAATCCTGGGTCCAGAATTATCAGGAAACCTGGGTCCAGGATTATCAGGAATCCTGGGTCCAGCATTATCAGGAAACCAGGGCGCAGTATTATCAGGAATCCAGGGTCCAGAATTATCAGGAAACCAGAGCCCAGTATTATCAGGAATCCAGGGTCCAGAATTATCAGGAAACCAGAGCCCAGTATTATCAGGAATCCCAGGCATAGTATTATCAGGAATCCTGTGTCCAGAATTATCAGGAAACCTGGGCCCAGTATTATCAGGAATCCTGGGTCCAGAATTATCAGGAAACCAGGGCCCAGTATTATCAGGAATCCCAGGCATAGTATTATCAGGAATCCTGTGTCCAGAATTATCAGGAATCCCGGCCCAGTATTATCAGGAATCCTGGGTCCAGAATTATCAGGAAACCAGGGCTCAGTATTATCAGGAATCCTGCGGCCAGAATTATCAGGAAACCAGGGCCCAGTATTATCAGGAATACTGGGTCCAGCATTATCAGGAATACTGCGCCCAGTATTATCAGGAATTCCAGGCCCAGTATTATCAGGAACCCTGGCTCCAGATCTATCAGGAATCGTGGGTCCAGAATGATCAGGAAACCAGAGCCCAGTATCATCAGGAATCCTGGGTCCAGAATTATCAGGAAACCAGGGCCCAGTATTATCAGGAATCCTGGGTCCAGAATTATCAGGAAAACTTGGCCTAGAATTATCAGGAATCCTGGGTCCAGAATTATCTGGAAACCAGGGCCCAGTATTATCAGGCATACTGGGTCCAGAATTATCAGGAAACCAGTGCCCAGTATTATCAGGAATCCTGGGTCCAGAATTATTAGCCAACCAGAGCCGAGTATTATCAGGAATCCTGGGTCCAGAATTATCAGGAAACCAGGGCCCAGTATTATCAGGAATTCTGGGTCCCAAATTATTAGCCAACCAGAGCCGAGTATTATCAGGTATCCTGGGCCCAGTATTATCAGGAATCCTGGTTCCAGAATTATCAGAACCAGGGCCCAGTTTTATCAGGAATCCTGGGTCCAGAATTATCAGGAGTCCATGCCCAGTATTATCAGGAATCCCGGGCACAGTATTATCAGGAATCCCAAGCCCATTATTATCAGGAAACGGTCCAGGATTATCAGGAATCCCGGGTCCAGGATTTTCTGGACATTTGTGCCCAGTATTATCAGGATTCCCAGCCACAGTATTATCAGGAATCCACGGCCCAGGATTTTCAGGAAACTTGTGCCCAGTATTATCAGGAATCCCAGGACCAGTATTATCAGGAAACCACGGCCCAGGATTTTCAGGAAACCTGGGCCCAGGATTATCAGGAATTCCAGGCCAAGCATTATCAGGAATCCCGGGCCCAGTATTATCAGGAATCCCGGGTCCAGAATTATCAGGAAACCGTGGCCCTGAATTTTCAGGAAACCAGGGCCCAGTATTATCAGGAATCCCAGGCATAGTATTATCAGGAATCCTGTGTCCAGAATTATCAGGAAACCTGGGCCCAGTATTATCAGGAATCCTGGGTCCAGAATTATCAGGAAACCAGGGCCCAGTATTATCAGGAATCCCAGGCATAGTATTATCAGGAATCCTGTGTCCAGAATTATCAGGAAACCTGGGCCCAGTATTATCAGGAATCCTGGGTCCAGAATTATCAGGAAACCAGGGCTCAGTATTATCAGGAATCCTGCGGCCAGAATTATCAGGAAACCAGGGCCCAGTATTATCAGGAATCCTGGGTCTAGAATTATCAGGAAACCGTGGCCCTGAATTTTCAGGAATCCAGGGTCCAGAATTATCAGGAAACCAGGGCCCAGTATTATCAGGAATCCTGGGTCTAGAATTATCAGGAAACTATGGCCCAGAATTTTCAGGAATCCTGGGACCAGAATTATCAGGAAACCAGGGCCCAGTATTATCAGGAGTCCCAGGCATAGTATTATCAGGAATCCTGTGTCCAGAATTATCAGGAAACCTGGGCCCAGTATTATCAGGAATCCTGGGTCCAGAATTATCAGGAAACCAGGGCCCAGTATTAACAGGAATCCTGGGTCCAGTATTATCAGGAATCCCAGGCCCAGTATTTTCAGGAATCCTAGGTCCAGAAGTATCAGGAATACTGGGCCCAGTATGATCAGGAATCCCGGGCCCAGTGTTATCAGGAATCCTGACTCCAGAACGATCAGGAAACCTGGGCCCAGGATTATCAGGAATCCAGGGTCCAGAATTATCAGGAATCCTGGCTCCAGAATTATCAGGAATCCTGTGCCCAGGATTATCAGAAATGCTGGGTCCAGCATGATCAGGAAACTAGGGCCCAGTATTATCAGGAATCCCGGTTTCAGTATTATCAGGAATCCTGGGTCCAGATTTGTCAGGAAACCAGGGCCGAGTATTGTCAGGAATCCTGGGTCCAGATTTGTCAGGAAACCTGGGCCCAGGATTATCAGGAATCCTGGGTCCAGCATTATCAGGAAACCTGGGCCCAGTATTATCAGGAATCCTGGGTCCAGAATTATCCGGAAACCTGGGCCGAGTATTATCAGGAATCCTGCATCCAGCATTATCAGGAAACCAGGGCCCAGTATTATCAGGAATCCTGGGTCCAGAATTGTCAGGAAACCTCTGCCCAGGTTTATCAGGATTCCTGGGTCCTGCATTATCAGGAATCCATTGCCCAGTATTATCAGGAATCCTGGGTCCAGAATTATCAGGAAACCTGGGTCCAGGATTATCAGGAATCCTGGGTCCAGCATTATCAGGAAACCAGAGCCCAGTATTATCAGGAATCCAGGGTCCAGAATTATCAGGAAACCAGAGCCCAGTATTATCAGGAATCCCAGGCATAGTATTATCAGGAATCCTGTGTCCAGAATTATCAGGAAACCTGGGCCCAGTATTATCAGGAATCCTGGGTCCAGAATTATCAGGAAACCAGGGCCCAGTATTATCAGGAATCCCAGGCATAGTATTATCAGGAATCCTGTGTCCAGAATTATCAGGAATCCCGGCCCAGTATTATCAGGAATCCTGGGTCCAGAATTATCAGGAAACCAGGGCTCAGTATTATCAGGAATCCTGCGGCCAGAATTATCAGGAAACCAGGGCCCAGTATTATCAGGAATACTGGGTCCAGCATTATCAGGAATACTGCGCCCAGTATTATCAGGAATTCCAGGCCCAGTATTTTCAGGAATCCTAGGTCCAGAAGTATCAGGAATACTGGGCCCAGTATGATCAGGAATCCCGGGCCCAGTGTTATCAGGAATCCTGACTCCAGAACGATCAGGAAACCTGGGCCCAGGATTATCAGGAATCCAGGGTCCAGAATTATCAGGAATCCTGGCTCCAGAATTATCAGGAATCCTGTGCCCAGGATTATCAGAAATGCTGGGTCCAGCATGATCAGGAAACTAGGGCCCAGTATTATCAGGAATCCCGGTTTCAGTATTATCAGGAATCCTGGGTCCAGATTTGTCAGGAAACCAGGGCCGAGTATTGTCAGGAATCCTGGGTCCAGATTTGTCAGGAAACCTGGGCCCAGGATTATCAGGAATCCTGGGTCCAGCATTATCAGGAAACCTGGGCCCAGTATTATCAGGAATCCTGGGTCCAGAATTATCCGGAAACCTGGGCCGAGTATTATCAGGAATCCTGCATCCAGCATTATCAGGAAACCAGGGCCCAGTATTATCAGGAATCCTGGGTCCAGAATTGTCAGGAAACCTCTGCCCAGGTTTATCAGGATTCCTGGGTCCTGCATTATCAGGAATCCATTGCCCAGTATTATCAGGAATCCTGGGTCCAGAATTATCAGGAAACCTGGGTCCAGGATTATCAGGAATCCTGGGTCCAGCATTATCAGGAAACCAGAGCCCAGTATTATCAGGAATCCAGGGTCCAGAATTATCAGGAAACCAGAGCCCAGTATTATCAGGAATCCCAGGCATAGTATTATCAGGAATCCTGTGTCCAGAATTATCAGGAAACCTGGGCCCAGTATTATCAGGAATCCTGGGTCCAGAATTATCAGGAAACCAGGGCCCAGTATTATCAGGAATCCCAGGCATAGTATTATCAGGAATCCTGTGTCCAGAATTATCAGGAATCCCGGCCCAGTATTATCAGGAATCCTGGGTCCAGAATTATCAGGAAACCAGGGCTCAGTATTATCAGGAATCCTGCGGCCAGAATTATCAGGAAACCAGGGCCCAGTATTATCAGGAATACTGGGTCCAGCATTATCAGGAATACTGCGCCCAGTATTATCAGGAATTCCAGGCCCAGTATTATCAGGAACCCTGGCTCCAGATCTATCAGGAATCGTGGGTCCAGAATGATCAGGAAACCAGAGCCCAGTATCATCAGGAATCCTGGGTCCAGAATTATCAGGAAACCAGGGCCCAGTATTATCAGGAATCCTGGGTCCAGAATTATCAGGAAAACTTGGCCCAGAATTATCAGGAATCCTGGGTCCAGAATTATCTGGAAACCAGTGCCCAGTATTATCAGGAATCCTGGGTCCAGAATTATTAGCCAACCAGAGCCGAGTATTATCAGGAATCCTGGGTCCAGAATTATCAGGAAACCAGGGCCCAGTATTATCAGGAATTCTGGGTCCCAAATTATTAGCCAACCAGAGCAGAGTATTATCAGGTATCCTGGGCCCAGTATTATCAGGAATCCTGGTTCCAGAATTATCAGAACCAGGGCCCAGTATTATCAGGAATCCTGGGTCCAGAATTATCAGGAGTCCATGCCCAGTATTATCAGGAATCCCGGGCACAGTATTATCAGGAATCCCAAGCCTATTATTATCAGGAAACCCGGGTCCAGGATTATCAGGAATCCCGGGTCCAGGATTTTCTGGAAATTTGTGCCCAGTATTATCAGGAATCCCAGGCACAGTATTATCAGGAATCCACGGCCCAGGATTTTCAGGAAACTTGTGCCCAGTATTATCAGGAATCCCAGGACCAGTATTATCAGGAAACCACGGCCCAGGATTTTCAGGAAACCTGGGCCCAGTATTATCAGGAATTCCAGGCCAAGCATTATCAGGAATCCCGGGCCCAGTATTAGCAGGAATCCCGGGTCCAGAATTATCAGGAAACCTGGGCCCAGGATTATCAGGAATCCTGGGTGCAGCATTATCAGGAAACCAGGGCCCAGTATTATCAGGAATCCTGCGGCCAGAATTATCAGGAAACCAGGGCCCAGTATTATCAGGAATCCTGGGTCTAGAATTATCAGGCAACCGTGGCCCTGAATGTTCAGGAATCCAGGGTCCAGAATTATCAGGAAACCAGGGCCCAGTATTATCAGGAATCCTGGGTCTAGAATTATCAGGAAACTATGGCCCAGAATTTTCAGGAATCCTGGGTCCAGAATTATCAGGAAACCAGGGCCCAGTATTATCAGGAATCCCAGGCATAGTATTATCAGGAATCCTGGGTCTAGAATTATCAGGCAACCGTGGCCCTGAATGTTCAGGAATCCAGGGTCCAGAATTATCAGGAAACCAGGGCCCAGTATTATCAGGAATCCTGGGTCTAGAATTATCAGGAAACTATGGCCCAGAATTTTCAGGAATCCTGGGTCCAGAATTATCAGGAAACCAGGGCCCAGTATTATCAGGAATCCCAGGCATAGTATTATCAGGAATCCTGTGTCCAGAATTATCAGGAATCCTGGGCCCAGTATTATCAGGAATCCTGGGTCCAGAATTATCAGGAAACCAGGGCCCAGTATTATCAGGAATCCTGCGGCCAGAATTATCAGGAAACCAAGGCCCAGTATTATCAGGAATCCTGGGTATAGAATTATCAGGAAACCGTGGCCCTGAATTTTCAGGAAACCAGGGCCCAGTATTATCAGGAACCCCAGGCATAGTATTATCAGGAATCCTGTGTCCAGAATTATCAGGAAACCTGGGCCCAGTATTATCAGGAATCCTGGGTCCAGAATTATCAGGAAACCAGGGCCCAGTATTATCAGGAATCCCAGGCACAGTATTATCAGGAATCCTGTGTCCAGAAGTATCAGGAAACCTGGGCCCAGTATTATCAGGAATCCTGGGCCCAGAATTATCAGGAAACCAAGGCTCAGTATTATCAGGAATCCTGCGGCCAGAATTATCAGGAAACCAGGGCCCAGTATCATCAGGAATCCTGGGTCTAGAATTATCAGGAAACCGTGGCCATGAATTTTCAGGAATCCAGGGTCCAGAATTATCAGGAAACCAGGGCCCAGTATTATCAGGAATCCTGGGTCTAGAATTATCAGGAAACTATGGCCCAGAATTTTCAGGAATCCTGGGACCAGAATTATCAGGAAACCAGGGCCCAGTATTATCAGGAGTCCCAGGCATAGTATTATCAGGAATCCTGTGTCCAGAATTATCAGGAAACCTGGGCCCAGTATTATCAGGAATCCTGGGTCCAGAATTATCAGGAAACCAGGGCCCAGTATTATCAGGAATCCTGGGTCCAGTATTATCAGGAATCCCAGGCCCAGTATTTTCAGGAATCCTAGGTCCAGAAGTATCAGGAATACTGGGCCCAGTATTATCAGGAATCCCGGGCCCAGTGTTATCAGGAATCCTGACTCCAGAACGATCAGGAAACCTGGGCCCAGGATTATCAGGAATCCAGGGTCCAGAATTATCAGGAATCCTGTGCCCAGGATTATCAGAAATGCTGGGTCCAGCATGATCAGGAAACTAGGGCCCAGTATTAACAGGAATCCCGGTTCCAGTATTATCAGGAATCCTGGGTCCAGATTTGTCAGGAAACCAGGGCCGAGTATTGTCAGGAATCCTGGGTCCAGAATTATCCGGAAACCTGGGCCCAGTATTATCAGGAATCCTGGGTCCAGAATTATCCGGAAACCTGGGCCGAGTATTATCAGGAATCCTGCATCCAGCATTATCAGGAAACCAGGGCCCAGTATTATCAGGAATCCTGGGTATAGAATTATCAGGAAACCGTGGCCCTGAATTTTCAGGAAACCAGGGCCCAGTATTATCAGGAACCCCAGGCATAGTATTATCAGGAATCCTGTGTCCAGAATTATCAGGAAACCTGGGCCCAGTATTATCAGGAATCCTGGGTCCAGAATTATCAGGAAACCAGGGCCCAGTATTATCAGGAATCCCAGGCACAGTATTATCAGGAATCCTGTGTCCAGAAGTATCAGGAAACCTGGGCCCAGTATTATCAGGAATCCTGGGCCCAGAATTATCAGGAAACCAAGGCTCAGTATTATCAGGAATCCTGCGGCCAGAATTATCAGGAAACCAGGGCCCAGTATCATCAGGAATCCTGGGTCTAGAATTATCAGGAAACCGTGGCCATGAATTTTCAGGAATCCAGGGTCCAGAATTATCAGGAAACCAGGGCCCAGTATTATCAGGAATCCTGGGTCTAGAATTATCAGGAAACTATGGCCCAGAATTTTCAGGAATCCTGGGACCAGAATTATCAGGAAACCAGGGCCCAGTATTATCAGGAGTCCCAGGCATAGTATTATCAGGAATCCTGTGTCCAGAATTATCAGGAAACCTGGGCCCAGTATTATCAGGAATCCTGGGTCCAGAATTATCAGGAAACCAGGGCCCAGTATTATCAGGAATCCTGGGTCCAGTATTATCAGGAATCCCAGGCCCAGTATTTTCAGGAATCCTAGGTCCAGAAGTATCAGGAATACTGGGCCCAGTATTATCAGGAATCCCGGGCCCAGTGTTATCAGGAATCCTGACTCCAGAACGATCAGGAAACCTGGGCCCAGGATTATCAGGAATCCAGGGTCCAGAATTATCAGGAATCCTGTGCCCAGGATTATCAGAAATGCTGGGTCCAGCATGATCAGGAAACTAGGGCCCAGTATTAACAGGAATCCCGGTTCCAGTATTATCAGGAATCCTGGGTCCAGATTTGTCAGGAAACCAGGGCCGAGTATTGTCAGGAATCCTGGGTCCAGAATTATCCGGAAACCTGGGCCCAGTATTATCAGGAATCCTGGGTCCAGAATTATCCGGAAACCTGGGCCGAGTATTATCAGGAATCCTGCATCCAGCATTATCAGGAAACCAGGGCCCAGTATTATCAGGAATCCTGGGTCCAGAATTGTCAGGAAACCTCTGCCCAGGTTTATCAGGATTCCTGGGTCCTGCATTATCAGGAATCCATTGCCCAGTATTATCAGGAATCCTGGGTCCAGAATTATCAGGAAACCTGGGTCCAGGATTATCAGGAATCCTGGGTCCAGCATTATCAGGAAACCAGGGCGCAGTATTATCAGGAATCCAGGGTCCAGAATTATCAGGAAACCAGGGCCCAGTATTATCAGGAATCCAGGGTCCAGAATTATCAGGAAACCAGGGCCCAGTATTATGAGGAATCCAGTGTCCAGAATTATTCGGAAACCAGGGCCCAGTATTATCAGGAATACTGGGTCCAGCATTATCAGGAATACTGCGCCCAGTATTATCAGGAATACCAGGCCCAGTATTTTCAGGAACCCTGGCTCCAGATCTATCAGGAATCGTGGGTTCAGAATGATCAGGAAACCAGAGCCCAGTATCATCAGGAATCCTGGGTCCAGAATTATCAGGAAACCAGGGCCCAGTATTATCAGGAATCCTGGGTCCATAATTATCAGAATACCAGGGCTGAGTATTATCAGGAATCCTGGGTCCCGAATTGTCAGGAAACCTGGGTCCAGGATTATCAGGAATCCTCGGTCCAGCATTATCTGGAATCCATGGCACAGTATAATCAGGAATCCTGGGTCCAGAATTATCTGGAAACCAGGGCCCAGTATTATCAGGAATACTGGGTCCAGAATTATCAGGAAAACTTGGCCCAGTATTATCAGGAATCCTGGGTCCAGAATTATTAGCCAACCAGAGCCGAGTATTATCAGGAATCCTGGGTCCAGAATTATCAGGAAACCAGGGCCCAGTATTATCAGGAATTCTGGGTCCCGAATTATTAGCCAACCAGAGCCGAGTATTATCAGGTATCCTGGGCCCAGTATTATCAGGAATCCTGGTTCCAGAATTATCAGAACCAGGGCCCAGTATTATCAGGAATCCTGGGTCCAGAATTATCAGGAATCCATGCCCAGTATTATCAGGAATCCCGGGCACAGAATTATCAGGAATCCCAAGCCCATTATTATCAGGAAACCCGGGTCCAGGATTATCAGGAATCCCGGGTCCAGGATTTTCTGGAAATTTGTGCCCAGTATTATCAGGAATCCCAGGCACAGTATTATCAGGAATCCACGGCCCAGGATTTTCAGGAAACTTGTGCCCAGTATTATCAGGAATCCCAGGACCAGTATTATCAGGAAACCACGGCCCAGGATTTTCAGGAAACCTGGGCCCAGTATTATCAGGAATTCCAGGCCAAGCATTATCAGGAATCCTGGGCCCAGTATTATCAGGAATCCCGGGTCCAGAATTATCAGGAAACCTGGGCCCAGTATTATCAGGAATCCTGCGGCCAGAATTATCAGGAAACCAGGGCCCAGTATTATCAGGAATCCTGGGTCTAGAATTATCAGGCAACCGTGGCCCTGAATTTTCAGGAATCCAGGGTCCAGAATTATCAGGAAACCAGGGCCCAGTATTATCAGGAATCCTGGGTCTAGAATTATCAGGAAACTATGGCCCAGATTTTTCAGGAATCCTGGGTCCAGAATTATCAGGAAACCAGGGCCCAGTATTATCAGGAATCCCAGGCATAGTATTATCAGGAATCCTGTGTCCAGAATTATCAGGAAACCTGGGCCCAGTATTATCAGGAATCCTGGGTCCAGAATTATCAGGAAACCAGGGCCCAGTATTATCAGGAATCCCAGGCATAGTATTATCAGGAATCCTGTGTCCAGAATTATCAGGAATCCCGGGCCCAGTATTATCAGGAATCCTGGGTCCAGAATTATCAGGAAACCAGGGCTCAGTATTATCAGGAATCCTGCGGACAGAATTCTCAGGAAACCAGGGCCCAGTATTATCAGGAATCCTGGGTCTAGAATTATCAGGAAACTGTGGCCCTGAATTTTCAGGAATCCTGGGTCCAGAATTATCAGGAAACCAGGGCCCAGTATTATCAGGAATTCTGGGTCCCGAATTATTAGCCAACCAGAGCCGAGTATTATCATGTATCCTGGGCCCAGTATTATCAGGAATCCTGGTTCCAGAATTATCAGAACCAGGGCCCAGTATTATCAGGAATCCTGGGTCCAGAATTATCAGGAATCCATGCCCAGTATTATCAGGAATCCCGGGCACAGAATTATCAGGAATCCCAAGCCCATTATTATCAGGAAACCCGGGTCCAGGATTATCAGGAATCCCGGGTCCAGGATTTTCTGGAAATTTGTGCCCAGTATTATCAGGAATCCCAGGCACAGTATTATCAGGAATCCACGGCCCAGGATTTTCAGGAAACTTGTGCCCAGTATTATCAGGAATCCCAGGACCAGTATTATCAGGAAACCACGGCCCAGGATTTTCAGGAAACCTGGGCCCAGTATTATCAGGAATTCCAGGCCAAGCATTATCAGGAATCCTGGGCCCAGTATTATCAGGAATCCCGGGTCCAGAATTATCAGGAAACCTGGGCCCAGTATTATCAGGAATCCTGCGGCCAGAATTATCAGGAAACCAGGGCCCAGTATTATCAGGAATCCTGGGTCTAGAATTATCAGGCAACCGTGGCCCTGAATTTTCAGGAATCCAGGGTCCAGAATTATCAGGAAACCAGGGCCCAGTATTATCAGGAATCCTGGGTCTAGAATTATCAGGAAACTATGGCCCAGATTTTTCAGGAATCCTGGGTCCAGAATTATCTGGAAACCAGGGCCCAGTATTATCAGGAATCCTGGGTCCAGAATTATCAGGAAACCAGGGCCCAGTATTATCAGGAATCCTGGGTCTAGAATTATTAGCCAACCAGAGCCGAGTATTATCAGGAATCCTGGGTCCAGAATTATCAGGAAACCAGGGCCCAGTATTATCAGGAATCCTGGGTCTAGAATTATTAGCCAACCAGAGCCGAGTATTATCAGGAATCCTGCGGCCAGAATTATCAGGAAACCAGGGCCCAGTATTATCAGGAATCCTGTGTCTAGAAATATCAGGAAACCGTGGCCCTGAATTTTCAGGAAACCAGGGCCCAGTATTATCAGGAATCCCAGGCATAGTATTATCAGGAATCCTGTGTCCAGAATTATCAGGAAACCAGGGCTCAGTATTATCAGGAATCCTGGGTCCAGAATTATCAGGAAACCAGGGCCCAGTATTATCAGGAATCCCAGGCATAGTATTATCAGGAATCCTGTGTCCAGAATTATCAGGAATCCCGGGCCCAGTATTATCAGGAATCCTGGGTCCAGAATTATCAGGAAACCAGGGCTCAGTATTATCAGGAATCCTGCGGCCAGAATTATCAGGAAACCAGGGCCCAGTATTATCAGGAATCCTGGGTCTAGAATTATCAGGAAACTGTGGCCCTGAATTTTCAGGAATCCAGGGTCCAGAATTATCAGGAAACCAGGGCCCAGTATTATCAGGAATCCTGGGTCTAGAATTATCAGGAAACTATGGCCCAGAATTTTCAGGAATCCTGGGACCAGAATTATCAGGAAACCAGGGCCCAGTATTATCAGGAATCCCAGGCATAGTATTATCAGGAATCCTGTGTCCAGAATTATCAGGAAACCTGGGCCCAGTATTATCAGGAATCCTAAGTCCAGAATTATCAGAAAACCAGGGCCCAGTATTATCAGGAATCCTGAGTCCAGAATTATCAGGAAACCAGGGCTCAGTATTATCAGGAATCCCAGGCCCAGTATTTTCAGGAATCCTAGGTCCAGAAGTATCAGGAATACTGGGCCCAGTATTATCAGGAATCCCGGGCCCAGTGTTATCAGGAAACCAGGGCCCAGTATTATGAGGAATCCAGTGTCCAGAATTATTCGGAAACCAGGGCCCAGTATTATCAGGAATTTTGGGTCCAGCATTATCAGGAATACTGCGCCCAGTATTATCAGGAATCCCAGGCCCAGTATTATCAGGAACCCTGGCTCCAGATTTATCAGGAATCGTGGGTCCAGAATGATCAGGAAACCAGAGCCCAGTATCATCAGGAATCCTGGGTCCAGAATTATCAGGAAACCAGGGCCCAGTATTATCAGGAATCCTGGGTCCATAATTATCAGAATACCAGGGCCGAGTATTATCAGGAATCCTGGGTCCAGAATTATCAGGAAACCAGGGCCCAGTATTATCAGGAATCCTGGGTCCAGAATTATCAGGAAAACTTGGCCCAGAATTATCAGGAATCCTGGGTCCAGAATTATCTGGAAACCAGGGCCCAGTATTATCAGGAATACTGGGTCCAGAATTATCAGGAAACCAGGGCCCAGTATTATCAGGAATCCTGGGTCCAGAATTATTAGCCAACCAGAGCCGAGTATTATCAGGAATCCTGGGTCCAGAATTATCAGGAAACCAGGGCCCAGTATTATCAGGAATTCTGGGTCCCGAATTATTAGCCAACCAGAGCCGAGTATTATCAGGTATCCTGGGCCCAGTATTATCAGGAATCCTGGTTCCAGAATTATCAGAACCAGGGCCCAGTATTATCAAGAATCCTGGGTCCAGAATTATCAGGAATCCATGCCCAGTATTTTCAGGAATCCCGGGCACAGTATTATCAGGAATCCCAAGCCCATTATTATCAGGAAACCCGGGTCCAGGATTATCAGGAATACCGGGCCCAGGATTTTCTGGAAATTTGTGCCCAGTATTATCAGGAATCCCAGGCACAGTATTATCAGGAATCCACGGCCCAGGATTTTCAGGAAACTTGTGCCCAGTATTATCAGGAATCCCAGGACCAGTATTATCAGGAAACCACGGCCCAGGACTTTCAGGAAACCTGGGCCCAGTATTATCAGGAATTCCAGGCCAAGCATTATCAGGAATCCCGGGCCCAGTATTATCAGGAATCCCGGGTCCAGAATTATCAGGAAACCTGGGCCCAGTATTATCAGGAATCCTGGGTGCAGCATTATCAGGAAACCAGGGCCCAGTATTATCAGGAATCCTGCGGCCAGAATTATCAGGAAACCAGGGCCCAGTATTATCAGGAATCCTGGGTCTAGAATTATCAGGAAACTATGGCCCAGAATTTTCAGGAATCCTGGGTCCAGAATTATCAGGAAACCAGGGCCCTGTATTATCAGGAATCCCAGGCATAGTATTATCAGGAATCCTGTGTCCAGAATTATCAGGAAACCTGGGCCCAGTATTATCAGGAATCCTGGGTCCAGAATTATCAGGAAACCAGGGCCCAGTATTATCAGGAATCCTGGGTCCAGTATTATCAGGAATCCTGTGTCCAGAATTATCAGGAATCCCGGGCCCAGTATTATCAGGAATCCTGGGTCCAGAATTATCAGGAAACCAGGGCTCAGTATTATCAGGAATCCTGCGGCCAGAATTATCAGGAAACCAGGGCCCAGTATTATCAGGAATCCTGGGTCTAGAAATATCAGGAAACCGTGGCCCTGAATTTTCAGGAAACCAGGGCCCAGTATTATCAGGAATCCCAGGCATAGTATTATCAGGAATCCTGTGTCCAGAATTATCAGGAATCCCGGGCCCAGTATTATCAGGAATCCTGGGTCCAGAATTATCAGGAAACCAGGGCCCAGCATTATCAGGAATCCCAGGCATAGTATTATCAGAAATCCTGTGTCCAGAATTATCAGGAATCCCGGGCCCAGTATTATCTGGAATCCTGGGTCCAGAATTATCAGGAAACCAGGGCCCAGTATTATCAGGAATCCTGGGTCTAGAATTATCAGGAAACCGTGGCCCTGAATTTTCAGGAATCCAGGGTCCAGAATTATCAGGAAACCAGGGCCCAGTATTATCAGGAATCCTGGGTCTAGAATTATCAGGAAACTATGGCCCAGAATTTTCAGGAATCCTGGGACCAGAATTATCATGAAACCAGGGCCCAGTATTATCAGGAATCCCAGGCATAGTATTATCAGGAATCCTGTGTCCAGAATGATCAGGAAACCTGGGCCCAGTGTTATCAGGAATCCTGGGTCCAGAATTATCAGGAAACCAGGGCCAGTATTATCAGGAATCCTGGGTCCAGAATTATCAGGAAACCAGGGCCCAGTATTATCAGGAATCCCAGGCCCAGTATTTTCAGGAATCCTAGGTCCAGAAGTATCAGGAATACTGGGCCCAGTATTATCAGGAATCCCGGGCCCAGTGTTATCAGGAATCCTGACTCCAGAACGATGAGGAAACCTAGGCCCAGGATTATCAGGAATCCTGGGTCCAGAATTGTCACAAAACCAGGGCTCAGTATTATCAGGAATCCTGGGCCCAGTATTTTCAGGTATCCTGGGTCCAGAATTATCTGGAAAGCAGGGCTCAGTATTATCAGTAATCCTGGGTCCAGAATTGTCAGGAAACCTGGGCCCAGGATTATCAGGAATCCTAGGTCCAGAATTATCAGGAAACCAGGGCCCAGTATTATCATGAATCCCGGGCATAGTATTATCAGGAATCCCATGCCCAGTATTTTCAGGAAACCTTGGTCCAGAATTATCAGGAAACCTGGGCCCAGTATTATCAGGAATACTGGGTCCAGAATTATCAGGAATCCCTGGCCTAGGGTTATCAGGAAACCTGGGCCAAGGTTTGCAGGAATCCCGGGTCCAGAATTATCAGGAAACCAGGGCCCAGGATTATTAGGAATCCCGGGCCCAGTATTATAAGTAATCCTGGGTCCCAAATTAACAGGAATCCTGGGTCCAGAATTAACAGGAAACCAGGGCCCAGGATTATCAGGAATCCTGGGTCCAGAATTATCAGGAAACCAGGGCCCAGTATTATCAGGAATCCCAGGCATAGTATTATCAGGAATCCTGTGTCCAGAATTATCAGGAAACCTGGGCCCAGTATTATCAGGTATCCTGGTCCAGAATTATCAGGAAACCAGGGCCCAGTATTATCAGGAATCCTGGGTCCAGAATTATCAGGAAACCAGGGCCCAGTATTATCAGGAATCCCAGGCCCAGTATTTTCAGGAATCCTAGGTCCAGAAGTATCAGGAATACTGGGCCCAGTATTATCAGGAATCCCGGGCCCAGTGTTATCAGGAATCCTGACTCCAGAACCTTCAGGAAACCCGGGCCCAGGATTATCAGGAATCCTGGGTCCAGAATTATCACAAAACCAGGGCTCAGGATTATCAGGAATCCTGGGCCCAGTATTTTCAGGTATCCAGGGTCCAGAATTATCTGGAAAGCAGGGCTCAGTATTATCAGTAATCCTGGGTCCAGAATTGTCAGGAAACCTGGGCCCAGGATTATCAGGAATCCTAGGTCCAGAATTATCAGGAAACCAGGGCCCAGTATTATCATGAATCCCGGGCATAGTATTATCAGGAATCCCATGCCCAGTATTTTCAGGAAACCTTGGTCCAGAATTATCAGGAAACCTGGGCCCAGTATTATCAGGAATACTGGGTCCAGAATTATCAGGAATCCCTGGCCTAGGGTCATCAGGAAACCTGGGCCAAGGTTTGCAGGAATCCCGGGTCCAGAATTATCAGGAAACCAGGGCCCAGGATTATTAGGAATCCCGGGCCCAGTATTATAAGTAATCCTGGGTCCCAAATTAACAGGAATCCTGGGTCCAGAATTAACAGGAAACCAGGGCCCAGGATTATCAGGAATCCTGGGTCCAGAATTATCAGGAAACCAGGGCCCAGTATTATCAGGAATCCCAGGCATAGTATTATCAGGAATCCTGTGTCCAGAATTATCAGGAAACCTGGGCCCAGTATTATCAGGTATCCTGGGTCCAGAATTATCAGGAAACCAGGGCCCAGTATTATCAGGAATCCTGGGTACAGAATTATCAGGAAACCAGGGCTCAGTATTATCAGGAATCCCAGGCCCAGTATTTTCAGGAATCCTAGGTCCAGAAGGATCAGGAATACCGGGTCCAGAATTATCAGGAAACCAGGGCCCAGTATTTTCAGGTATCCTGGGTCCAGAATTATCTGGAAACCAGGGCTCAGTATTATCAGTAATCCTGGGTCCAGAATTGTCAGGAAACCTGGGCCCAGGATTATCAGGAATCCTAGGTCCAGAATTATCAGGAAAGCAGGGCCCCGTATTATCATGAATCCCGGGCATAGTATTATCAGGAATCCCATGCCCAGTATTTTCAGGAAACCTTGGTCCAGAATTATCAGGAAACCTGGGCCCAGTATTATCAGGAATACTGGGTCCAGAATTATCAGGAATCCCTGGCCTAGGGTTATCAGGAAACCTGGGCCAAGGTTTGCAGGAATCCCGGGTCCAGAATTATCAGGAAACCAGGGCCCAGGATTATTAGGAATCCCGGGCCCAGTATTATAAGTAATCCTGGGTCCCAAATTAACAGGAATCCTGGGTCCAGAATTAACAGGAAACCAGGGCCCAGGATTATCAGGAATCCTGGGTCTAGAATTATCAGGAAAACAGGGCCCAGTATTATCAGGAATCCCTGGACCAAACTTATCAGGAAACCAGGGCCCAGTATTATCAGGAATCCCAGGTCCAGAATTATCAGGAAACCTGGGTCCAGAATTATCAGGAAACCAGGGCCCAGTATTATCAGGAATCCCTGGACCAACATTATCAGGAAACTAGGGCCCAGTATTATCAGGAATCCTGGGTCCAGAATTATCAGGAAACCAGGGCCCAGTATTATCAGAAATCCTGGGTCCAGAATTATCAGGAAACCAGGGCCCAATATTCTCAGGAAACCAGGTCCCAGTATTATCAGAAATCCTGGGTCCAGAATTAGCAGGAAACCTGGGCCCAGTATTCTCAGGAAACCAGGTCCCTGTATTATCAGAAATCCTGGGTCCAGAATTATCAGGAAACCTGGGCCCAGTATTCTCAGGAAACCAGGGCCCAGTATTGTCAGAAATCCTGGGTCCAGAATTATCAGGAAACCTGGGCCCAGTATTCTCAGGAAACCAGGTCCCACTATTATCAGGAATTCCGGGTCCAGAATTATCAGGAAACCAGGGCCCAGTATTATCAGGAATCCTGGGCCCAGAATTATCAGGAAAACAGTGCCCGGTATTATCAGGAATCCTGGATCCAGAATTATCAGGAAAACAGGGCCCAGTATTATCAGGAATCCTGGGTCCAGAATTATCAGGAAACCAGGGCCCAGTATTATCAGGAATCCTGAATCCAGAATTCTCAGGAAAACTGGGCTCAGTATTATCATGAATCCTGGGCCCAGAATTATCAGGAAACCAGGGCCCAGTATTTTCAGGAATCATGGGTCCAGAATTATGAGGAAACCAGTGCCCAGTATTATCAGGAATCCTGGGTCCAGAATTATCAGGAAACCAGTGCCCAGAATTATCAGGAATCCTGGGCCCAGTATTATCAGGAATCCTGGGTGCAGAATGATCAGAAACCAGGGCCCAGTATTATCAGGAATCCTGGGTCCAGAATTATCGGAGACCGGGGCCCTGTATTATCAGCAATACTGGGTCCAGAATTATCAGGAATCCCTGGCTCAGGATTATCAGGAAACCTGGCCCAAGGATTAGCAGGAATCCCGGGTCCAGCATTATCAGGAAACCAGGGCCCAGTATTATTAGGAATCCCGGGCCCAGTATTATCAGTAATCCTGGGTCCAGAATTATCAGGAATCCTGGGTCCAGAATTAACAGGAAACCAGGGCCCAGTATTATCAGGAAACCTGGGCCCAGGACTATCAGGAATCCTGGGTCCAGATTTATCAGGAAAACAGGGCCCAGTATTATCAGGAATCCCTGGACCAAAATTATCAGGAAACTAGGGCCCAGTATTCTCAGGAATCCCGGGTCCAGAATTATCAGGAAACCAGGTCCCAGTATTACCAGGAATCCTGGGTCCAGGATTATCAGGAATCCTGGGCCCAGTATTATCAGGAATCCTGGGTCCAGAATTATCAGGAAACCAGGGCCCAGTATTATCAGGAAACCTGGGCCCAGGATTATCAGGAATCCCGGGTACAGTATTATCAGGAATCCCGGTCCCATTATTATCAGGAAACCCGGCTCCAGGATTATCAGGAATCGTGGGCCCAGGATTATCAGGAAACCCGGGTCCAGTATTATCAGGAATCCCAGGCACAGTATTATTAGGAAACCACGGCCCAGGATTTTCAGGAAACCTGGGCCCAGTATTATCAGGAATTCCAGGCCAAGTATTATCAGCAATCCTGGGCCCAGTTTTATCAGGAATCCACGGCCCAGGATTTTCAGGAAACCTGGACCCAGTATTATCAGGAATTCCAGGCCAAGTATTATCAGGAATCCCGGGCCCAGTGTTATCAGGAATCCACGGCCCAGGATTTTCAGGAAACCTTGGCCCAATATTATCAGGAATTCCAGGCCCAGTATTATCAGGAATCCTGGGCCCCGTATTGTCAGGAATCCATGGCCCAGGATTTTTCGGAAACCTGGGCCCAGTATTATCAGGAAACCTGGGCCCAGTATTATCAGAAATCCACAGCCCAGGATTTTCAGGAAACCTGGCCCAAGTATTATCAGGCAGCCCGGGCCCAGTTTTGGCAGGAGAGCCAGGCCTAGCATCATTAAATCAATTCTTTATTAGATGACACGATTGAATTGACTTAGTGCTCGGAGTTAGACTCTGGAGGGATGTTCTTTGTGAAGTAAATACACAACAGGCTGGATTTAATGGGCCTCTGGAGATGGGCTAGGAAGTAAGGTGGCCCACAGAAATATGACAGGAGGCAGGGGCGGAGGGCCTATCACCTTCCTGTTGTACTGCAACTTAGTCAGGTATGGGATAGGCTGATGATGGCCTTCCTGCCTTGAGCCCTTTAAGACCCCACCCCACTTTCCGGGGTTCCAGGTCTTCAGGGCTGGGCCTGGGTCCCAGGCCTCCTGTAATACCAGCAGTGGTCACTGCTCCCGGTGGTACTGCTGATACTACAGAGCTGCCAGCCCTCTGATTGGCCGGCAGCACTTGGAGGCGGGATTCCTGTCTTTAAAGGGACAGGGATTCCCAGCACTGGGCTGTTAATTGCCCAGGTGGCATTAAATAAAGCCAGGTGGGTTCCGAATGGCCGAGGCAGGGTTCTCACTGCCTTTTCAGCCCGGCACTGTGAGACCAACTGGCTCCACTAAATCCAGCCCAACGAGTGCAGTGACCTATCCGAAAGTTGCGAGGAACTGCTATTAACTTCGGGTTTCAGTAACTGCTGAAGATGATTCCCAATAATCTCTTGTGCTTGTACAGATCTGGATCTTATTCCTGTTCCGTGGTGTATTTAGTTTGTCAGGGACGGTGTCGGGAAGGCAGTAAAACAGATTAGAGTAGAAAGCTCTGCTGAGTGAGAATCATGGAAATTTACAGTGTGGAAGGTGGCCATTCGGCCCATCATGTCCCTGCCGGCTGACAAGCAGCCATCCAGTCTAATACCAATTTCCAGCTCTCGGTCCGTAGCCTTGTAGATTACGACACTTCTTAAAAATTAATTGATGGGATGTGGGCGTCGCTGGCCAGGCCAGCATTTATTGCCCATCCCTAAAACATATCCCGAAAGCATATCCAAGTACTTCTTAAATGGTGAAGATTTCTGCCCCTACCACCCTTTCAGGCAGTGAGTTCCACCTCTCACCATCCTCTGGGTGAAAAGGTTTCCTCTCGACTCCCCTCTAAACCTCTTACCAATGGAGGCTCGGGATGGGTGGGGAGGGGTGGGGGAACAAATGGCCTTGCCTTTTGGAGTGGGATATTTAAGCTTTGGAGTCTGAGAAGGCGATAACATATCAGTGAGGGAGGACACCACACAGCAAGCTTGAACCTGCTGTTGGCCTGTAATCTTGCACGTTTTAAACTGTGTGAGTACTCACTGAGCTCCTTTTATTTGGCACCTCCAACTCGGACATGAGAAAATGGGTGGGATTGAGGTTGAACTTCCTGCACGTGTGACTGCGGTGATTGCTGTCCCCACATCAATCTGTGTGATAACACTGAACTTTTCAACCCAGAGTCTCTGGGCATCCCAGTAGCAATTGTTCCTAACACTTGCCCCGCAGGTTCCTCGTGGGCCTGGTAATCGCTTTTGTCCGTTCTTAATCAAATGTACAAACAATTTCCTATTTTGCATTTCCTCCCCCTCCCCTTTCCTCAATTTAAAACAGGGTTATCACAGTTCATGTATAATCAGAGATTGTTCGGACAAGTCAATTGTGCTTGTACTGACATCAGAATTGAGCTTGGTTCACTATTCGCCCTTTGATGTTTTTTCCCCCTTCTTGGCCATTCAATGTTGGGTTTCCAACCCTCCGGATTCTCCAGGAATTAAAGATTAACACAGCTGTGTGCAACAGCCAGGAGAAAAGTCCTGGGGGTGTTAAACAAAACTGTTCTCACTTTCCGTGAACGCTCCTGGCATTGGAGATGCGAAAAAAAAAAATCTGTTCAATGAGATGAGAGTGTTGGAGGCAGGCAGTCATGCGATAAAACCTCCAATCAGAGTTGGCAGCCCGAGCTCAGTGATAAGTTTAATAAAAAAATCAAAATTGTTTCTTATGTAGGATTTTCTTGCTCGTGAGGTAGAAAACAGCAGACCACAAAGTTTGAAATGGTCAGCCATCTTGTTACAGCTGGCTTTCAAAGTTTGCAGCCTTTTTTTATTCATTCATGGGATGTGGGCGTTGCTGGCCAGGCCAGCATTTATTGCCCATCCCTAATTGCCCTTGAGAAGGTGGTGGTGAGCTGCCTTAGAGTCATAGAGTCGTACAGCATAGAAACAGGCCCTTTGGCCCACCGCGTCCATGCCAACCATAATGGCTATCTATACTAATCCCACCTGCCTGCATTAATTCCATATCCCTCTATGCCTTGCTCATTCAAGTACCTGTCCAGATGCCTCTTAAATGTCGCCACTGTTCCTGCCTCCACCTCTTCCTCAGGCAGCTCATTCCAGATACCCACTATTCTTTCTGTGAAAAATGTACCCCTTTGATCGCCTTTAAACCTCCTCCCTCTCACCTTAAATCTATACCCTCTAGTTTTAGTCACCCCTACCATGGGAAACAGACTCTGGCTATCTACCCTATCTATGCCTCTCATAATTTTATATACCTCTATCATGTCCCCTCTCAGCCTCCTTCGCTCCAGGGAAAACAGACCCAGCCTATCCAATCTCTCTTTATAACTCAAGCCCTCCAAACCAGGCAACATCCTTGTCAATCTTTTCTGCACCCTTTCTAGCTTAATCACATCTTTCCTGTAGTGCGACGACCAGAACTGCACACAGTACTCCAAATGCGGCCTAACCAACGTTATGTACAACTGTAACATGACGTCCCAACTCTTGTACTCAATGCCTTGGCCGATGAAGGCAAGCATGCCATACGCCTTCTTCACCACCCTGTCTACCTGTGTTGCCACTTTCAGGGAACTATGTACTTGCACCCCAAGGTCTCTCTGCTCAACAACACTCCCCAGGGCCCTGCCATTCACTGTATATGTCCTGCCCTGGTTTAACTTCCCAAAATGCATCACTTCACACTTGTCTGCGTTAAATTCCATTTGCCACTCCCTTGCCCACTTTACCAGTTGATCCATATCCTGTTGTAACCTTAGACAACCTTCTTCACTGTCCACTATACCACCAATTTTGGTGTCATCTGCAAACTTACTAATCATGCCCCCTACATTCACATCCAAGTCATTAATATATATGACAAACAACAGAGGACCCAGCACCGATCCTTGCGGCACACCACTGGTCACCGGCCTCCAATCTGAAAAACAATCCTCCATTTCCGCCCTCTGCCTCCTATCATCAAGCCAATTTTGTATCCAATTTGCTAGCTCACCCTGGATCCCATGTGTTCGAACCTTCTGGACCAGCCGACCATGTGGGACCTTGTCAAAGGCTTTGCTAAAGTCCATGTAGACAACGTCCATTGCCTTGCCCTCATCAATCCTCTTGGTCACCTCCTCGAAAAACTCAATCAAATTCGTGAGACGTGATTTCCCACGCACAAAGCCATGCTGACTATCCCTAATCAGACCATGCCTTTCCAAATGCATATAAATCCTGTCTCTTAGAATCCCTTCCAATAACTTTCCCACCACTGATGTAAGGCTCACCGGCCTGTAGTTCCCTGGTTTATCCCTGCTGCCCTTCTTAAATAAAGGCACAACATTAGCTATTCTCCAGTCTTCCGGTACCTCACCCGT
This sequence comes from Heterodontus francisci, assembly GCF_036365525.1. Classification (NCBI taxonomy): domain Eukaryota; kingdom Metazoa; phylum Chordata; class Chondrichthyes; order Heterodontiformes; family Heterodontidae; genus Heterodontus; species Heterodontus francisci. Next base: position 16,585,389 of record NC_090374.1, read on the forward strand.
GGCTAACGATGATACAAAAATCTCTGCCAGGGCCCCAGCAATCTCCTCCCTTGCTTCCCATAGCATCCTGGGATACACCTGGTCAGGCCCTGGGGATTTATCCACCTTAATGCACTTCAAAACCTCCAACACCTCCTCCTTTGTAATGTTGATATGCTCCAGGATATCGCTGTTCCCTCCCTTGAACTCACTAGCTTCCATGACCTTCTCCACGGTAAATATGGATGAGAAATATTAATTTAAAACCTCGCCCATTTCCCGTGACTCCACACATAGATTACCACATTGATCCTTAAGGGGACCTACTCTCTCCCTAGCTACCCTTTTACTCTTAATATACTTACAGAATCTTTTAGGATTCTGCTTTATCTTATCTGCCAGGGAAATCTCATGGCCCCTTTTTGCCCTCCTAATTTCCTTCTTAAGTGTAGTCCTACATCCCCTTTATTCCTCGAGGGACTCGCTCGATCCCAGCTGCCTCTACCTGACATATGCCTCCTTCTTTGTCCTGACCAGACCCTCAATATCCCTCGTCAACCAAGGTTCCCTAAACTTGCCAGCCTTGCCCTTCCATCTTACAGGAACATGCCGGCCCTGAACTCTTCCTATCTCACTTTTAAAAGCCTCCCACTTGCCAGACGTCCCTTTACCTGTAAACAGCCTCTCCCATTCAACTTTTGAGAGTTCCTGTCTGATGCCATCGAAATTAGCCTTCCCCCAATTTAGGACTTCAACCTGAGGACCAGTCCTATCCTTTTCCATAACTATCTTGAAGCTAACAGAGTTATGGTCACTGGTCCCAAAGTGCTCCCTCACTGACACATCAACCACCTGCCCATCCTCATTTCCTAAGAGGAGGTCGAGTGTAGCCCCTTCTCTAGTAGGGCCATCCACATACTGCTTCAGAAAACTATCCTGGACACACTTAACAAATTCTTCCCCATCTGATCCCTTAGCCTTAAGGCAGTCCCAGTCAATATTAGGGAAGTTAAAATCACTGACTATTACAACCCTATAATTCCTACACCTATCTGTGATTTCCCTACATATTCGCTCCTCCACTTCCCTCTGACTATTGGGGGGCCTATAGTATAATCCCATCAAAGTGATCACCCCTTTCTTATTTCTAAGTTCTACCCATATGGCCTTGCTGGACATTCCCCCCGGCATATCCTCACTCAGTACTGCCGTGATGTTCTCCCTCATCAATAGTGCAACTTCCCCTCCTCTCTAACCTCCACCTCTGTCACACCGGAAGGATCGGTACCCCGGAACATTGAGCTGCCAGTCCTGCCCATCCCTCAACCACGTTTCCGTAAAAGCTATAATATCACAATCCCTTGTACCAATCCATGCTCTGAATTCATCTGCCTTCTTGAACTGCTGCAGTCCATGTGAGGCAGGTACACCAACAGTACTGTTAGGAATGGAATTCCAGGATTTTGACCCAGTGACAGTGAAGGAACAGCAATATAGTTCCAAGTCAGGATGGCAAATGGCTTGGAGGGGAACTTGCAAGTGGTGGTGTTCCCATGCATCTGCTACCCTTGTCCTTCAAGGTGGTAGAGGTCACGAATTTGGAAGGTGCTGTCTAAGGAGCCTTGGTGAGTTGCTACAGTGCATCTTGTAGATGGTACACACTGCTGCCACTGTGCCCCGGTGGAGGGAGTGAATATTTGTGGATGGTGTGCCAATCAAGCGGCTGCTTTGTCCTGGATGGTGTCGAGCTTCTTGAGTGTTGTTGGAGCTGCATCCATCCAGGCAAGTGGAGAGTATTCCATCACACTCCTGACTTGTGCCTTGTAGATGGTGGACAGGCTTTGGGGAGTCAGGAGGGGAGTTACTCGCCTTAGGATTTCTAGCCTCTGACCTGCTCTTGTAGCCATAGTATTTGTATGGCTACTCCAGTTCAGTTTCTGGTCAATGGTAGCCCCTAGGATGTTGACAGTGGGGGATTCAGCAATGGTAATGCCATTGAATGTCAAGGGGAGATCGTGAGATTCTCCCTTGTTGGGGAGGATCATTGCCTGGCACTTGTGTGGCGCTAATGTTACTTGCCACTTATCAGCCTGGATATTGTCCAGGTCTTGCTGCATTTCTACACAGACTGCTTCAGTACCTGAGAAGTTGCGAATGGAGCTTAACATTGTGCAATCATCAGCGAACATCCCCACTTCTGACCTTATGATTGAAGGAAGGTCATTGATGAAGCAGTTGAAGATGGTTCAGCTTCGGACACTACCCTAAGGAACTCCTGCAGTGGGGCTGAGATGATTGACCTCCAACAACCACAGCCTTCTTCCTTTGCGCTAAGTTTGACTCCAACCAACGAAGAGTTTTCCCCGATACCCATTGACTCCAGTTTTGCTCGGGCTCCTTGATGCCATACTCGGTCAAATGCTGCCTTGATGTCAAGGGCAGTCACTCTCACCTCACCTCTTGAATTCAGCTCTTTTATCCATGTTTGAACCAAGGCTGTAATGAGGTCAGGAGCTGAGTGGCCCTGGTGGAACCCAAACTAAGCATCAGTAAGCCGCTTGATTGCACTGTCGACAACACCATCCATCACTTTACTGATGATTGAGAGTAGACTGATGGGGCGGTAATTGGCCAGCTTGGATTTGTCCTGATTTTTGTGTACAGGACATACATGGGCAATTTTCCACATTGCAGGGTAGATGTCAGTGTTGTAGCTGTACTGGAACAGCTCGGCTAGGGGCGCGGCAAGTTCTGGAGCACAGGTCTTCAGTTCTATTGCCGGAATGTTGTCAGAGCCCATAGCCTTTGCAGTATCCAGTGCCTTCAGTAGTTTCTTGATATCATGTGGAGTGAATGGAATTGGCTGAAGTCTGGCATCTGTGATGCTGGGGATTTCAGGAGGAGGCCAGGATGGATCATCAACTCGGCAGTTCTGGCTGAAGATTGTTGCAAATGCTTCAGTCTTCTCTTTTGCACTGATGTGCTGGGCTTCCCCATCATTGAGGATGGGGATATTTGTGGAGCCACCTCCTCCAGTTAGTTGTTTAATTGTCCACCACCATTCACAGCTGGATGTGGCAGGACTGCAGAGCTTAGATCTGATCCGTTGGTTATGGGATCGCTTAGCTCTGTCTATCGCATGCTGCTTATGCAGTTTGGCATGCAAGTAGTCCTGGGTTGTAGCTTCACCAGGTTGAGATCTCATTTTTAGGTATGCCTGGTGCTGCTCCTGGCATGCCCTCCTGCACTCTTCATTGAACCAGGGTTGATCACCCAGCTTGATGGTAATGGTAAAGTGGGGGATATGCCGGGCCATGAGGTTACAGATTGTGGTTGAGTACAATTCCGCTGCTGCTGATGGTCCACAGCGCCTCATGGATGACCAGTTTTGCATTGCTAGATCTGTTCGAAATCTATCCCATTTCACACGGTGATAGTGCCACACAACACGCTGGAGGATATCTTCAATGTGAAGATGGGACTTTGTCTCCACAAGGACTGTGCGGTGGTCACTCCTACCAATACTGTCATGGACAGATGCATCTGTGGCAGGCAGATTGGTGAGGACGAGGTCAAGTAGATTTTTCCCACTTGTTGGTTCCCTCACTACCTGCCGCATCCCCAGTCTAGCAGGTATGTCCTTTAGGACCCAGCCTGCTCAGTCAGTAGTGGTGCTACCGAGCCACTCTTGGTATGGACACTGAAGTCCCCCACCCAGAGTACATTCGGCGCCCTTGCCACCCGCAGTGCTTCCTCCAAGTGCTGTTCAACATGGAGGAGTACTGACTCATCAGCTGAGGGAGGGCGGTAGGTGGTAATCAGTAGGAGGTTTCCTTGCCCATGTTTGACCTGATGCCATGAGACTGCATGGGGTCTGGAGTCGATGTTAAGGACTCCCAGGGCAACTCCGTCCCTACTGTAGACCACTGCCCTGCCACCTCTGCTGGGTCTGTCCAGCCGATGGGACAGGACATACCCGGGGATGATGAAGGTGGTGTCCGGGACATTGTCTGTAGGGTATGATTCGGTGAGTATGACTATGTCAGGCTGTTGCTTGACTAGTCTGTGGGACACAGTCCCGACTTTGCCACAAGCCCCCAGATGTTAGTAAGGGTCGACGGGGCTGGATTTGCCGTTGTTGTTTCCGGTGCCTAGGTCGATGCCGGTGGTCCGTCTGGTTTCATTCCTGTACCAATCAGAATAACCTTGTTCTGATCAAAGGTCCTCAACCTGAAACATTGTTCATCAGGTCAGAGGTGGGGATGTTCGCTGATGATTACACAATGTTCAGCACCATTCACAACTCCTCAGATACTGAAGCAGTCCGTGTAGAAATGCAGCAAGACTTGGACAATATCCAAGCTTGGGCTGATAAGTGGCAAATAACATTAGTGCCACTCAAGTGCCAGGCAATGACCATCTCCAACAAGAGAGAATCTAACCATCTCCCCTTGACATTCAATGGCATTACCATCGCTGAATCCCCCACTATCACTGACCAGAAACTGAACTGGAGTAGCCATATAAATACCGTGGTTACAAGAGCAGGTCAGAGGCTAGGAATCCTGTGGCGAGTAACTCACCTCCTGACTCCCCAAAGCTTGTCCACCATCTACATGGCACAAGTCAGGAGTGTGACGGAATACTCTCCACTTGCCTGGATGGGTGCAGCTCCAACAACACTCAAGAAGCTCGACACCATCCAGGACAAAGCAGCCCACTTGATTGGCACCTCATCCACAAAAACATTCACTCCCTCCACTACCGATGCACAGTGGCAGCAGTGTGTACCATCTACAAGATGCACTGCAGCAACGCACCAAGGCTCCTTAGACAGCACCTTCCAAACCCGCGACCTCTACCACCTCGAAGGACAAGGGCAGCAGATACATGGGAACACCACCACCTGCAAGTTCCCCTCCAAATCACACACCATCCTGACTTGGAACTATATCGCCGTTCCTTCACTGTCGCTGGGTCAAAATCCTGGAACTCCCTTCCTAACAGCACTGTGGGTGTACCTACCCCACATGGACTGCAGCGGTTCAAGAAGGCAGCTCACCACCACCTTCTCAAGGGCAATTGGGGATGGGCAATAAATGCTGGCTTGGCCAGTGACGCCCACATCCCGTGAATTAATTCTTTTAAAAATTAGCTCTGTGTAAATGGGTGGGTTTTGAAACAGTGAAAATCTCACCCATTAACTCTGTTTCTCTCTCCAAAGATGCTGGCAGACCTGCTGAGTATTTCTCGTATTTTCTGTTTTTATATCAGGATGTCCCATGCTGGCTCTTTGCAGTAGCTTTGCAATTAATCTCTTTCCCCATAGACCGGTGCATTTTTCCCCTGCAAGTATTTATCCAATTCCTTTTTGAAAGTTACTATTGAATCTGCTCCCTTTCAGGCAGCGCATTCCAGATTACAGTGATAACTTTTCTCAAATTGCCTCCAGTTCTTTGCCAATTCTCCCAAATCTGTGTCCTCTGGTTACTGACCCTCCTGCCAGTGGAAACAGTTGTTCTCGCCTGACACCAGTGGATGAACAGACTCTGCCACATTGTATCCTTTGTCCTGTTTCCATTAGTGGCTACAATCTCATTGCTAAAACAGAAGTTGTCTCCCACTGACCTGATGTGATTTTTTAAAAAAGCGGCAAACAATTTCAGCCCGGTAATTTGGTTTTGAGACTAGTATCATTAAAACAGGAATAAAATATTCAGGAATTAAAACCAAAAGTGCTGCAAATACTCATCAGGCCAGGCAGGGACTGTGGAGAAACGCAGTTTCAGGTCCATGACCTTTCAGTTCTGGTTCTGATGAAAGGTCATCGACCTGGAGCGTTAACCGTTGCTATTTTTATTTCAGATTTCCAGCAGCCACAGTAATTTTCTTTTGCAATGAAGCATTCGGGTTTTTTGTATTTTAATATTTGATTGTTTAATCAATCAGTGGGCTCCCTGCATTTTGTGCAGTTGTGAATTTTTAATAGTTTTAAAAATCGTGTTATTGGTGAGCTTGTTAAGTGGCTCACTGTTTTGTGGTTTATGTTTTCCTTGGAGAAGAGAAGGCTGAGAGGAGATTTGAGAGAGATTCAAAATCATCAGGGTACTGGATACAGTGGATAGGGAAAACCTGTTCCCACTTGTGAAAGGATCAAGGAGAGGGAACAGATTTAAAGTGATTGGCAAAAGAAGCAGAAGCGACATGAGGAAAAACTATTTCACACAGCGAGTTAGGATCAGGAATGCACTGCCTGAGAGTGTGTTGGAGGCAGGTCAAAAGGGAATTAGACTGTTACCTGAAACGAAAGAACGTGCAGGGTTACAGGGAGAAGGCAGGGGAGTGGCATTAGGTGAATTGCTAATTCGGAGAGCCGGTGCTGACACAATGGGCTGAATGGCCTCCGTCTGAGCTGTAACAATTCTGTGATTTAGTGATGTACAGCACTTGGTTTTCAATGAATCTTATCATTTAGATCCTTAAACTCTGATTTCACCCCGAGTACATCTTAACAGACTTGGATAGAGAGAGATTTGCAGATGACACAAAACTCAGAAATGTTATAAACAGGGAGGATGATAGTAACAGATTTCAGGAAGACAAGAGCGGATGCTGGAAATCTGAAATAAAATGCTGGAAATGCTGTGGAGAGAGAAGCAGAGTTAATGTTTCAGAAGAGTTCTGATGAACGTTCACTGACCTGAGATGTTAACTCTGCTTCTCTCTCACAGATGATGCCAGACCTGCTGAGTATTTCCAGCACTTCCTGTTTTTATTTCAGGGGGACATAGACAGACTGGTGAAATGGACAGACACATCATGGCAGATGCAATTTAATGAAGAGAGGTGTAAAGTAGTGCACTTTGGAAGGATGAGGGTAGTCAACATGAACTAGATGGTACCATTTTAAAGATGGTGCAGAAACGGGGGTGTACGTACACAAACCTTTGAAGGTGGCAGGACAAGTTGAGAAGGCTGGTAAAAGGCATTTGGCATCATTGACTTTATAAACAGAAACAGAGTACAAAAGCAAGGAAGTTTTGCTAAATCTTTATAAAATGGTTAGTCTGTAGCTGCAAATACTCAGCAGGCCAGGCAGCAACTGTGGAGAAAGAGTTCACATTTCAAATCCATGACCTTTCATTTCTAGTTCTGATGAAAGGTCATTGACCTTGTGTTCAATCTGCGTACCACATTTTAGGAAGGATGTCAAGGCCGTGGAGCACCTGCAGAGGAGAGTTACCAGGATGATACCAGGGATGAGGGACTTTGGTTATGTGGAGAAGCTGGGATCGCTCTCCATGGAGAAGAGAAGGTTAAGGGGAGATTTAATAGAAGTGCTCACAATTCTGACAGGTTCTGAGAGTGTAAATAAGGAGAAACTGTTTCCACTGACAAGAGTGTTGGTAACCAGAGAACACAGATTTAAGATAATTGACAAAAGAACTGGGGAGAGAGGAGGAGAATTTTTTTTTTAATGCAGTGAGTTGTTGTGATCTGGAATGCGCTGCCTGAAAGGACAGTGGAAGCAGATTCAATAGTAACTTTCTAAAGTGAACTGGATAAGTAGTTGAAAATGAAAAATTGGCAGTACTAAGGGGAAAGAGCAAGGCAATGGGTCTAATTGGTTAGCTCTTTCAAAGAGCCAGGACAGCATGATGGGTCAAATGGTCTTCTGTATTACATGCCAGAAAGTCAGGTGGTGAAGGATAGAACTGGACCCAATCTTTATACACTTTATAAGCATTTATTCACAACCTGACCCAACCATCACAGTTTCAATCACTGTCTTTTTGTAGGGGCACAATTGAATCCTACCACCTGCATACAATTAAATACAATTAATATATGATTAACAGAGGCTCTTCTCTATTTAAATAAAAATTAGCATTTATGTGTACAACTAAGATTTCAAAACAAACTAAATCAAAGATCTCCATGTTCTGTATAAAGCATTACATTGTGAGACGCCCCTCTTCCAGTTTTTTTTTCAGGAATATGCAGTTTGCCTTTAAGGTTTGCAGAGGATCAGTATTGCTTTAAGAACCAGCAAGCCTCAGGAGTTATAGGAAGGTGCATTTTCGGTTGCCATTAGAAACAGCCATTTGGAGACTGCGATTCAAAGGGTGCATTCTCGTTACCATAGATACAGCCACTGGGAGTGAGTAGCACACAATACATTTGTTTCAATTCAATTTTGAACCAGCTTTTAGTTGAAGACAGTCTGTTCTAACAGAACACACAGACAGAGGACACAGCTGTGGTAGAAAAAGAGCTCTCAGCCATTTAAACTGAAGGAATAGGATTTTTAGTCTGTTTAGTCAAAATTCAAAAAAAAGTCAAGCCAAAACAGAGATCTCTGGTAATTTATATTGAAGAAAGGGAAGTTAGACTTTGACAATCTTTTATCCCTCAAAAACTCTAAAGTCAGATTGATTCTGTTGAAAGTGTTTGCAAGTTGTTAATTGTTGAAATTCGCTGGAGAAGGAAAGTAACATTCTGTGAGGAGTTCAAGCAACATTCTGTGAGGAATTCAAGCAACATTGGACTGTAAATTTGCAAGGACTCTAACTTTTTCTATTTTAAATTTTGTTTATATCATCATAGTGTTTAAGAATTTTGTTCTTCTAATTAAAAAGTTAATTTGTTGATTTAAAGACACCTGGTTTGGTTAGCCTCATTCAGGGGTTAATAGATGGTACAATTTGGCTGGGTCTTTCTTTAATTTGGAAAGTTTTAAATAATATGTTAAGCGATCTGTGGAGCGACGGGATTGAATTATCAGTGGGTCTCTCCCACCACAATCAGAGTCGTATATTTTGATTGGGGGCTTTGACTGGAGCGGTCGGTCATAACAATATGTACAACCCAATTTTCAAAACAAACTAAATCAAAGATCTCCATGTTCTATATAAAGCATTACATCGTGAGACGCCGCTCTTCTAGGACCCTAACAATTTCTCGTACACACATTTTTTTTGTTAAACAATGCAACAGTTATTGATTTGTATACACCAATTTAATTTTAAAGTTTTCCGTTCCCTGCAGCATTTGTTTCAAGCCAGGAAGGACAATCTATAACCTTTTCTCACTCATACTTTTTGTAGAGTGTACATTATCCCACAAGGAATGATTAACTACATAACATTCAATGGGTATACTATATTCAGTGCACTCTATGTACAGAATCTCACTTAAAATATTTGACAAATAGAGTCCCATATCCGCTGCCTCCACAAGGGCCAGTGTTTTGGCAGTCAATGTACTTTTAAGGATCCTTTTTTTCTCTTAGCCTCCCAAGCTAAAGGACAACATTTCCCATTCTCATCTATCAGAAATATTATGAAACTAGCTGCACTCAAATACCCATTAGCAAGATTAGCATGTGAAGCATCACTAGAAATTACTAGCTTCATGCTTTTGGGTCACCTAAGGATGAGAACTATGTATACATTTATACAGATTTAATTTCCTTAATATTTTATTTGCCCTTAAAACATTCTCTAATTTAGAGCGTTTCATCATAGAACTTAATTCCAACACATCAAAACTAGCATCCGATCTAGTATGAGTGCACAACCAGTTTAACTGACCAATCAAGTTTTGCAATTGCTCTGTCTCTTCTTTAGATACAACATCAACGTTCTGTGATGACCGAACACGATTAACTGGGATGAGGCTTACACTCTCTAAATAGGATTGTTGATTTAAAGTTATCCCAGACTAAGTCTGCTTGATATCTAAACCAAAATATTTAAAAGTCCCAAGAGCTTAACACCCAATTTTAAATTGCACTCAAACCTTATTAAAAGCACGTTTCTCAAATTCTGCAGTACCACCCCATAAGAAATCATCAACATGCATCATGAAAATGCCTGAAAGTTTTCCTTTATGACGCCAATAAAATTGCACGATCTGTTTTTAGATGAACGCAACTTGTTTTCAGCAAAACAGATCTCACCGAGAAATATCACACCCTGGAAGCATCATTCAGGCCAAAGACGCATTTGTTTAGTTTCCAGAATTTTCCTTCTGTATCTGCTGCCTCTTTAGGTGGTTTCAGAAACACTTCTCTCTGAAATGTATTACACTGCAGAAACGTGACTTTTATGTCAATGGATCTACACTCCCATGAACATGTGGTCAAAAGAGCAAAAAATATTTTCAAGATTACTTTTCCAGCTGTCCAGTCTAACATCTGCCTTTCTTTAAAAACCTTAGCAACTAACCTTGCTTTAGCCTTATAAGTCCCATCATCAAGGACTTTTTCAGTAAAAATACACCTTTGTGACAAAGCTGGTTGACTCTTACCTGGTACCTCAGAATAAACTCCAAACTCTCCAACTATCAAACTCCTTTTATTTTGCCTCTCTTATTAATTTATCCTCAAGTTTATTGGCAGCCACTAAAACTTCACGGTCATGAGGACTTCTGCTCATGGGTGAACTGCAACAATTGTTTATTCCTGTCTGGTGCAAAAGTAAAATGGGAAAGGTAGCTAAACCATGGCTTACAAGGGAAATTAGAGATAGAATTAGATCCAAGGAAGAGGCATACAAATTCGCCAGAAAAAACAACAGACCTGAGGATTGGGAGCAGTTTAGAATTCAGCAAAGGAGGACCAAGGGATTGATTAAGAAGGGGAAAATAGAGTATGAGAGCAAGCTTGCGGGGAACATAAAAGCTAACTGTAAAAGTTTATAAGCAGTGAGATCTGTGTGTTCTCGTACACCAGTCGCTGAAGGTAAGCATGCAGGTCCAACAGGTGGTAAAAAAAAGCAAATGATATGTTGGCCTTCATAGCGAGAGGATTCGAGTATTGGAGCAGGGACATTTTGCTGCAATTATACAGGGCCTTGGTGAGGCCACACCTGGAATAGTGTGTGCAGTTTTGGTCTCCTTATCTGAAGAAGGATGTTCTTGCTATAGAGGGAGTGCAGCGAAGGTTTACCAGACTGATTCCTGGGATGGCGGGATGGACGTATGAGGAGAGATTGAGTCGGTTAGGATTATATTCGCTGGAGTTCAGAAGAGTGAGGGGGGAATCTTATAGAAACCAATAAAATTCTAACAGGACTTGACAGGGTAGATGCAGAAAGGATGTTCCTGATGGTGGGGGAGTCCAGAACCAGGGGTCATAGTCTAAGGTTACGGGGTAAACGTTTCAGGACTGAGTTGAGGAGAAATTTCTTCACCCTGATTCTTATCACCTGATGCCATTAATACCTGTCTAACATTCTGATGAGAAACATTAGGTTCTGTTCAGGGGATATAATAATGTCCTGACTGGGGTAACAGCAGATCCACTGACTCTCAAAAATTAATTGCATTATCATTTCCTTGTCAAGTTTAATTTGTGCATTTTTCATAGAAGGTTTACTTAACAGCATACACTCTCACTACAGGCTACATCAATACTTATAAAATGACTTACTCCAGCTATTTTATATGGAATTACAACTCTCTTTAGTGACTCCAATGCATTGTCATAGCCAAACCTAAAGCAAGTAGTACTTTTATATTTCTTAGCCTTGCGTCAATCCTCACTACTTATTGAATCAAGATAACATCTGTACCACATACTGTTGAAGTACAAGCACTATCTAGTACTACACAGTTAAAGGAATGCGCAGCAACACATTCATCATATAATTAAAACTCCTTGTGACCAGTATAATTTGTCGGCTGTATCATTATCTTCACCCTCTTCCTCAGAATTCTCTTCATCATGTGTCATTTCAAGGACCTTGCATCTTTGCTTTAGGCAGTTCATGGTATAATGATACTTCGAGTCACATCTGGAGCGCCTATTAACTGTTCCTTGGGCATTCCTGGGATTTATTCGCCCATTATTTTTGTTACAATTTTGCCTTCAGCTGTAATAGCCATATCGGCTAAAGGTGCTTTCATCCTCATTCTGTCTGTCTTTAATTCTTCTGTTGTATTAATGCCTGCGTCCTGTATCTGGACTATTTCGAAATGTGGTGATCATTGAGTCATAGAGTCATACAGCACAGAAACAGGCCCTTCGGCCCATCGTGTCCGTGCCAGCCATACAGGACCCAACTATTCTAATCCCATATTCCTGCACTTGGCCCATAGCCTTGTATGCTATGGTGTTTCAAGTGGTCATCTAAATACTTCTTAAATGTTGTGAGGGTTCCTGCCTCCACCATCTCTTCAGGCAGTGTATTCCAGATTCCAACCACCCTCTGGGTGAAAAAATGTTTCCTCAAATCTGCCCTAAACCTCCTGCCCCTTACCCTAAATCTATGTCCCCTGGTTCTTGACCCCTCCGCTAAGGGAAAAAGTTTCCTCCTATCTAAACTATCAATGCCCCTCATAATTTTGTATACATCAATCCTGCCTCCCCTCAGCCTTCTCTGCTCCAAGGAAAACAACGCTAGCCTTTTCAGTCTCTCTTCATAGCTGGAATGCTCCAGCCCAGGCAACATCCTGGTGAATCTCCTGTGCACCCTCTCCAGTGCAATCACATCCTTCCTATAGTGTGGTGCCCAGAACTGTACACAGTACTCCAGCTGTGGCCGAACTAGTGTTTTATACAGCTCCATCATAACCTCCCTGCTCTTATATTCTATGCCTCAGCTAATAAAGACAAGTATCCCATATGCCTTCCTAACCACCTTATCTACCTGTGCTGCTGCCTTCAGTGATCTATGGACAAGTACACCAAGGTCCTCTGACTTTCTGTACTTCCTAGGGTCCTATCATCCATTGTGTATTCCCTTGCTTTGTTGGTCCTCCCAAAATACATTACCTCACACTTTTGAGGATTAAATTCCATTTGTCACTGCTCCGCCCATTTTACCAGCCCATCTATATCTCCCTGTAATCTAAGGATTTCCTCCTCACTAATTACAACACCACCAATTTTCGTGTCATCTGCGAACTTATTGATCATACCTCCTATATTCACGTCTAAATTATTAATATACACTATAAACAGCAAGGGTCCCAGCACCGAACCCTGCGGTACACAACTGGTCACAAGCTTTCAATCGCAAAAACAGCCCTCGACCATCACCCTCTGCCTCCTGCCACGAAGCCAATTTTGGATCCAATTTGCCAAATTGTCCTGGATCCCATCGGCTCTTACCTTCTTAACCAATCTTCCAAGCAGGAACTTATCAAAAGCCTTACTGAAATCCATGTGGACTACATCAACTGCTTTACCCTCATCTACACCTCTAGTCACCTCTTCGAAAAATTCAATCAAGTTAGTTAGACACAATCTCCCCCTGTCAAAGCCATGCTGACTATCCCTGATTAATCCCTGCCTCTCCAAGTGGAGATTAATCCTGTCCCTCAGAATTTTTTCCAATATTTTCCCAACCGCTAACGTTAGACTCACCGGCCTGTAATTGCTTGGTTTATCCCGACTACCCTTCTTGAATAATGGTACCACATTTGCTGATTTCCAGTCCTCTGGTACCTCTCCTGTGGCCAGAGAGGATTTGAACATTTGTTTCAAAGCCCCTGCAATCTCCTCCCTTGCCTCACATAACAGCCTGGGATTCATCTCATCTGGGCCTGAGGATTTATCCACTTTTAAAGCCTGCTAAAACAGCTAATACTTCCTCCCTTTCAATGCTAATATGTTCAAGTATATCACAATCCCCCTCCCTGATCTCTACACCTACATTGTCCTTCTCCATAGTGAACACAGATGAAATGTAATCATTTAAAACCTCACCTATGTCCTCCGGCTCCACACACAGATTGCCACGTTGGTCCCTAATGGGCCCTACTCTTTGCCTGGTTATCCTCTTACCCTTAATATACTTATAAAATGCCTTGGGATTTTCCTTTATCTTGTCCACCAGTGTTTTTTCATGCCCCCTCTTCGCTCTCCGAATTACTTTTTTAAGTGCAACCCTAAACTTTCTATACTCCTCTCGTGCCTCCGCTGTTTTCAGCTTGGGATCTGCCGTAAGCCTCCTTTTTCCCTTGATCCAATCCTCTATATCCCTTGACATCCAGGGTTCCCTGGACTTGTTAGTCCTACCCTTCACCTTTACGGGTACATGTTGGCTCTGAACTCCTCTATTTCCTCTTTGAATGACTCCCACTGGTCTGATGTAGACTTTCCTACAAGTAGCAGCTCCCAGTCCACTTTGGCCAGATCCTGTTTTATCATATTGAAATCGGCCTTCCCCCAATTCAGTACCTTTAGAACATAGAACATAGAACATAGAACATTACAGCGCAGTACAGGCCCTTCGGCCCTCGATGTTGCGCCGACCTGTGAAACCATCTGACCTACACTATTCCATTTTCATCCATATGTCTATCCAATGACCACTTAAATGCCCTTAAAGTTGGCAAGTCTACTACTGTTGCAGGCAGGGCGTTCCACGCCCCTACTACTCTCTGAGTAAAGAAACTACTCTGACATCTGTCCTATATCTATCACCCCTCAACTTAAAGCTGTGTCCCCTCATGTTTGCCATCACCATCCGAGGAAAAAGACTCTCACTATCCACCCTATCTAACCCTCTGATTATCTTATACAAAGAACAAAGAACAAAGAAAATTACAGCACAGGAACAGGCCCTTCGGCCCTCCAAGCCTGCGCCGATCCAGATCCTCTATCTAAACATGTTGCCTATTTTCTAAGGGTCTGTATCTCTTTTCTTCCTGCCCATTCATGTATCTGTCTAGATACATCTTAAAAGACGCCATGGTGCCCGCATCTCTATTAAGTCACCTCTCCTCCTCCTTCTCTCCAACGAAAACAACCTCAAGTCCCTCAGCCTTTCCTCGTAAGACCTTCCCTCCATACCAGGCAACATCCTAGTAAATCTCCTCTGCACCCTTTCCAAAGCTTCCACATCCTTCCTATAATGCGGTGACCAGAACTGCACACAATACTCCAGGTACGGTCTCACCAGAGTTTTGTACAGCTGCAGCATGACCTCGTGGCTCCGAAACTCGATCCCCCTACTAATAAAAGCGAACACACCATATGCCTTCTTAACAGCCCTATTAACCTGGGTAGCAACTTTCAGGGATTTATTTCTGGTCCATCTTTGTCCTTTTCCATAACTACCTTAAATCTTACAGAGTTATGGTCACTATCCCCGAAATGCTTCCCCACTGACACTTCTACCACTTGACTGGCCTCATTCCCTAGGATTAGGTCAGTACTGCCCCTTCTATTGTAGGACTTTCTACGTACTAAGACTATCCCAATTAATATTGGGGAAGTTGAAATCCCCTACTATTATTGCCCTATTATTTTTACACCTCTCAGAGATTTGCCTACATATCTGCTCCTCTATCTCTTCCTGACTGTTTGGAGGCCTGTAATACACTCCCAGCCAAGTGATTGCCCCCTTTTTGTTTTTAAGTTCTACCCAAATGGCCTCAATTGAGGAACCTTCGAAGAAATCATCCCTTCTTACTGCAGTAATTGAGTCCTTGATCAACAGTGCAGTGCCACCTCCTCTTTTATCCCCTCCCCTGTTGCGCCTGAAGATTCTGTACCCTGGAGTATTGAGCTGCCAGTCCTGCCCCTCCCTCAACCATGTCTCTGTGATAGCAATAATATCATAATCCCATGTGCTAATCAACGCCCTCAATTCATCTGCCTTACTAGTAAGACTCCTTGCATTAAAATAGATGCAATCCAACCTTGCATTTTTCCCTTGTGCCTTAACAGGTCTATATTTGCTCTGCCTTCCAGACAGACTCACTTTCTGTTCTATATCACCCCTTACTGTACCTCCGCTCTGTATCCCATCCCCCTGCCAAATTAGTTTAAATCCCCCCAATAGCACGAGCAAATCTCTCAGCAAAGATGCTTGTCCCATTCCAGTTCAGGTGCAACCCGTCCAACTTGTACAGGTTCCACCTTTGCCAGAAACAGACCCAGTGATCCAGGAAACTAAAGCCCTCCCTCCTGCACCATCTCCTCAGCCACGCATTCATCTGCTCTCTCCTCCTATTTCTAAACTCACTAGCACGTGGCACCGGGAGTAATCCAGAGATTACAACCTTAGAGGTCCTGTTTTTTAATCTAACTAGCTCCCTGAATTCTTGTTGCAGGATCTCATCCCTTTTTCTACCTATGTCGTTAGTACCAATATGGACCATGACCTATGGCTGCTCCCCCTCCCCCTTCAGAATGCCCTGCAGCCGCTCCGTGACATCCTTGACCCGAGCACCAGGGAGGCAACATACCATCCTGGAGTCACGTTTGCGGCCACAGAAACGTCTATCTGTACCCCTTATGATAGAATCCCCTATCACTATTGAGGAATACAAAAACAGTAGGAAGGAACTTAAGCAAGGAGTTAGGAGGGCTAAAAGGGGTCATGAAAAGTCATTGGCAAACAGGATTAAGGAAAATCCCCAGGCTTTTTATACGTATATAAAGAGCAGGAGGGTAACCAGGGAAAGGGTTGGCCCACTCAAGGACAGAGATGGGAAACTATGTGTGGAGCCAGAGGAAATGGGCGAGGTGCTAAATGAGTACTTTGCATCAGTATTCGCCAAAGAGAAGGACTTGGTGGATGATGAGTCTAGGGAAGGGAGTGCAGGTAGTCTCATTTTTAAAAAGGAGGAGGTGTTGGGTGTCTTGCAAAGCATTAAGGTGGATAAGTCCCCAGGGCCTGATGGGATCTACCCCAGAATACTGAGGGAGGCAAGGGAGGAAATTGCTGGGGCCTTGACAGAAATCTTTGCATCCTGATTGGCTACAGGTGAGGTCCCAGAGGACTGGAGAATAGCCAATGTTGTTCCTTTGTTTAAGAAGGGTGGCAACGATATTCCAGAAAATCATAGGCCGGTGAGCCTTACATCAGTGGTAGGGAAACTATTAGAGAGGATTATTCGGGACAGGATTTACTCCCATTTGGAAACAAACAAACTTATTAGCGAGAGACAGCATGGTTTTGTGAAAGGGAGGTCGTGTCTTACTAATTTGATTGAGTTTTTTGAGGAAGTGACGAAGATGATTGATGAGGGAAGTGCAGTGGATGTTATCTATATGGACTTTAGTAAAGCCTTTGACAAGGTCCCGCATGGCAGACTGGTACAAAAGGTGAAGTCACATGGGATCAGTGGTGAGCTGGCAAGATGGATACGGAACTGGCTCGGTCACAGAAGACAGAGGGTAGCAGTGGAAGGGTGTTTTTCTGAATGGAGGGATGTGACTAGTGGTGTTCCGCAGGGATCAGTGCTGGGCCCTTTGCTGTTTGTAGTATATATAAATGATTTAGAGAAAAATGTAGCTGGTCTGATTAGTAAGTTTGCGGACGACACAAAGGTTGGTGGAATTGCGGATAATGATGAGGATTGTCAGAGGATACAGCAGGATATGGATCGGTTGGAGACTTTGGCGGAGAAATGGCAGATGGAGTTTAATCTGGACAAATGTGAGGTAATGCATTTTGGAAGGTCTAATGCAGGTGGGAGGTATACAGGAAATGGCAGAACCCTTAGGAGTATTGACAGGCAAAGAGATCTGGGCGTACAGGTCCACAGGTCACTGAAAGTGGCAACGCAGGTGGATAAGGTAGTCAAGAAGGCATACGGCATGCTTGCCTTCATCGTTCGGGGCATAGAGTATAAAAATTGGCAAGTCATGTTGCAGCTGTACTGAACCTTATTTAGGCCACACTTAGAATATTGCGTGCAATTCTGGTCGCCACATTACCAGAAGGACGTGGAGGCTTTGGAGAGGGTACAGAGGAGGTTTACCAGGATGTTGCCTGGTCTGGAGGGCATTAGCTATGAGGAGAGGTTGGATAAACTCGGATTGTTTTCACTGGAACGACGGAGGTGGAGGGGCGACATGATAGAGGTTTACAAAGTTATGAGCGGCATGGACAGAGTGGATAGTCAGAAGCTTTTTCCCAGGGTGGAAGAGTCAGTTACTAGGGGACATAGGTTTAAGGTGAGAGGGGCAAAGTTTAGAGGGGATGTGTGAAGCAAGGTTTTTACACAGAGGGTGGTGAGTGCCTGGAACTTGCTGCCAGGGGAGGTGGTGGAAGCAGATACGATAACGACGTTTAAGAGACATCTTGACAAATACATGAATAGGAAGGGAATAGAGGGATATGGGCCCCGGAAGTGCAGAAGGTGTTAGTTTAGGCAGGCATCAAGATCGGCGCAGGCTTGGAGGGCCGAATGACCTGTTCCTGTGCCATACTGTTCTTTGTTCTCTTCCACTCCTTTTTCCCCCCTACTGTGCAGCAGAGCCATCCTTGGTGCCACAAACTTGGCTGTTGCTGCTTTCCCCTGGGAGGTCATCCTCCCCAACAGTATCCAAAGCTGTATATCTGTTTGAGAGGGGGATGGCCACAGGGGACTCCTGCACTACCTGACTGCACCTACTACTCCGTCTGGTGGTCACCCATCTCTTTTCTGCCTGTGCAGCCATTACCTGCAGTGTGACCACCTCACTTAACGTGCTATCCATGATGTCCTCAGCATTGCGGATGCTCCATAGTGAATCCACCCGCAGCTCCAGCTCCGTAATGCGGGTAGCCAGTAGCTGCAGATGGATACACTTCCTGCACGCATGGTCAGGGACACTGGAAGCGTCCCTGAATTCCCACATAGTGCAGGAGGAGCAGATCACGGGGTTGAGCTCTCCTGCCATGACTTACCCTTAGATTAATTTAGTTACTCCCTTTAAAAAATACTAATTACACTTGGGGTCTTGTTTTACTCCAAACACTACCCACTACAATCTAAAGTCCTTAATAAATTATTCTAATTTAAGTAGTACTACTCACCTTATCACTTGAAGTTTTAAAAAAAACTTTCCCCTTTTTGAAGCAATTTAAATGCATTAACAACTGTTACTTACCCAACCAATCACCTTGCAGAATTCCTGTGATGTCACTGTAAGTTTCTTTTCCCTCTTTTTCGAGTCTCAGCGTGCGCTGAGAGACACAGGGAGTCTGCCGCTGCTCCGGATCAGCTTCCTCGCAGGTCCGCCAGCCGCCGCTCCGCTCCACTCCCAGGTAAGTGAAAAGAAGTCCTCTATTCTTTGTGTCACTGCCGATTGTCCCATTTGTTCCACGAAGGCTGAGGGAAATAAATGTTTCCCGAGGAAGTTTTTTTTCAAGGCAGCAGACATCTGATCCAACAGGGTCTCCATCTCTGGGAACGGAACGCCTGCTGGAACCAGGGGCCCGTTCCCTATGAGACACCTCAGTAATTTTATTGCGAGTACTGATCCAGGAATCCCCAAATTGAACTTTGTCAACCTTTTGTACAATCTGTTAACGTCCATGATATATTCCTCGACGGAATGACCATCTGTTTTCTGAAATCTATCAAGGTTTGACCATGCCTCATAGGCAGTTAACTGACAATTTCTTTTGCAGATTTCATCCAAGAACTCTAATAGAAGGTTCAAACCTTCTTCACTATCCAACTGACAGGCACCATCTCACAAAATACTTCGGAGTTTACATCTTGGACGAAGAGACACCACCAAGACCATACCTTGTTTCCTCTTTAGTAGGGACGTAAGCTGCGTTCATATAATCCTCTTCATTCTTCCACTGGTCATCTGGTTCAAACTCTGAGAACATCAGAGGGTAATCACCACCCTGACAATTTACACTTGCTTTCTGCCATTTTCTCCAATGGCTATTATGATTTTAGTTTTCTGTCTGAAAAAATATTTTCTTAGTTTCTAACCTTCACGTTTAGGCAACCATCCTCTGCTACCATGTTCTACTCCAGAAAGCCAGTTGCTAAAGGATAGAAGTGGAGCCAATCTTTATACACTTTTATAAGCTTTATTTGCGGAGCTTTACATTGCAAACATGCACCTCCTCACCCAACCACCACAGTTTCAGTATGTTCCTATTTATAGGGGCACAAATGAATCCCCAGTTAATGTACACCACCTCCATACAATTCAGTGCAATTCATATACAATAAACATGCTATGCTGTAAGATTCTGTGATCCACATTTTTTCTCAGGACATATAGCGAACTGGCAGGGCACCTGTATATTGACGAGAAGGTGGCATACACTAGTACGGTTCAGCTCAGAACTCTCTCCTCTGAGTCAGAAATTCATGGGTTTAAGAGCCACTCCAGAGACTTGAGCACATAATCCCGGCTGGGATTCCCTTGCAGTACTGAGGAGTGCTGCATTGTCAGAGGTGCCGTCTTTCAGATGAGATATTAAACCAAGGCCCCGTCTGCCCTCTCAGATGAGCAATAAATGCTGGCCTGGCTAGCGACGCCCACATCCCATGAATGAATAAAAAAAAATGATCCCATGGCGACTATTTCGAAGAACAGCAAGTGGGTTATCCCAATTTTCAAGTCTTATTTTGCACCCTTTAGCACTGACATCTCTCACCTTGATGGCCCACACAAGTGGAAGTATTATAATCAAATAGAACTTAAATAGCGAGTTATTTGTTGCTCCTGATTGAAAAGATTTGAATACTCTCTCCACCGTGATGTCATTCTATACAACGACGAATTCAACTGTTGTGAAAGGAAAATGAATTTGGTAGTCTCTAGGACCCTGGAGAATGCTGGTTAGCTTCCACAGAATCCTCACTATTTCTGGTTAATTCTTGATAAATTGTTTACCAAGAAATCTTTATGCTTGGATCAGGAATTCTATCTACTGCGGATGAGGGTTTTTTTTTGTTGCATATCTGCAAATCTCTGTACCATTTAATCAGCAATTCAATCTAAACAACGGAGCACTTTATATAAAAAGTAAAAGCTTTTACTCGCTGCAACTTGTTCGACTCTTATTGGGAAAATATTGCACCAATGCAGCTGGGAGAAACATTCCAAGGTTGGTGTGAGGCATGGGGGCATGTAGCTCGTTTACAGTAAGATGTCTCCATTTCACTAGGCAATCCCATCACTCCTCAGACTTTTCAAATTGTACTGGGTGCAGACCACTTTCAAATTCCAACTCACTCCTCAGAAACAACTGCGAAAATTGGTCCATACCTAGGAAACCCCTGTGGGCACTGGCACACTCCTGGGAACTGCGCCATGGACAATGGCAAACACCATGGAAACACCCCGTGGATACCGACACACTCCTGGAAACACCACATGGATACTGACACACTCTTGGAAACACCACGTGGATACTGACACATTCTTGGAAACACCTCGTGGATACTGACACACTCTTGGAAACACCAGGTGGATACTGACACATTCTTGGAAACACCAGGTGGATACTGACACATTCTTGGAAACACCTCGTGGATACTGACACACTCTTGGAAACACCACGTGGATACTGACACACTCTTGGAAACACCACATGGATACTGACACACTCCTGGAATCACCTCGTGGATACTGACACACTCTTGGAAACACCACATGGATACTGACACACTCCTGGAAACACCTCGTGGATACTGACACATTCTTGGAAACACCACGTGGATACTGACACACTCCTGGAAACACCTCGCAGATACTGACACATTCTTGGAAATACCACGTGGATACTGACACACTCCTGGAAACAACTCGTGGATACTGACACACTCTTGAAAACACCTCGTGGATACTGACACACTCTTGGAAACACCACGTGGATACTGACACACTCTTGGAAACACCACATGGATACTGACACACTCCTGGAAACACCTCGTGGATATTGACACACTCTTGGAAACACCACGTGGATACTGACACACTCCTGGAAACACCTCGTGGATACTGACACACTCTTGGAAACACCACGTGGATACTGACACACTCTTGGAAACACCACATGGATACTGACACACTCCTGGAAACACCTCGTGGATACTGACACACTCCTGGAAACACCACGTGGATACTGACTCATTCTTGGAAACACCACGTGGATACTGACACATTCTTGGAAACACCACATGGATACTGACACATTCTTGGAAACACCACATGGATACTGACACATTCTTGGAAACACCACGTGGATACTGACACACTCTTGGAAACACCACATGGATACTGACACACTCTTGGAAACACCACGTGGATACTGACACATTCTTGGAAACACCCCGTGGATACTGACACACTCCTGGAAACACCACATGGATACTGACACACTCTTGGAAACACCACGTGGATACTGACACACTCCTGGAAACACCTCGTGGATACTGACACATTCTTGGAAACACCACATGGATACTGACACACTCCTGGAAACACCTCGTGGATACTGACACATTCTTGGAAACACCACGTGGATACTGACACACTCTTGGAAACACCAGGTGGATACTGACACATTCTTGGAAACACCACGTGGATACTGACACACTCTTGGAAACACCACGTGGATACTGACACATTCTTGGAAACACCACGTGGATACTGACACACTCTTGGAAACACCACGTGGATACTGACACACTCCTGGAAACACCTCGTGGATACTGACACACTCTTGGAAACACCACATGTATACTGACACACTCCTGGAAACACCTCGTGGATACTGACACATTCTTGGAAACACCACGTGGATACTGACACACTCCTGGAAACACCTCGTAGATACTGACACATTCTTGGAAATACCATGTGGATACTGACACACTCCTGGAAACACCTCGTGGATACTGACACATTCTTGGAAACACCACATGGATACTGACACACTCTTGGAAACACCTCGTAGATACTGACACATTCTTGGAAACACCACATGGATACTGACACACTCTTGGAAACACCTCGTGGATACTGACACACTCTTGGAAACACCACGTGGATACTGACACACTCTTGGAAACACCACATGGATACTGACACACTCCTGGAAACACCTCGTGGATACTGACACACTCTTGGAAACACCACGTGGATACTAACACACTCTTGGAAACACCACATGGATACTGACACATTGTTGGAAACACCTCGTGGATACTGACACATTCTTGGAAACACAACATGGATACTGACACACTCCTGGAAACACCTCGTGGATACTGACACATTCTTGCAAAGACCACGTGGATACTGACACATTCTTGGAAAGACCACGTGGATACTGACACATTCTTGGAAACACCACATGGATACTGACACATTCTTGGAAACACCACGTGGATACTGACACACTCTTGGAAACACCACATGGATACTGACACACTCTTGGAAACACCACGTGGATACTGACACATTCTTGGAAACACCCCGTGGATACTGACACACTCTTGGAAACACCACATGTATACTGACACACTCCTGGAAACACCTCGTGGATACTGACACATTCTTGGAAACACCACGTGGATACTGACACACTCCTGGAAACACCTCGTAGATACTGACACATTCTTGGAAATACCACGTGGATACTGACACGCTCCTGGAAACACCTCGTGGATACTGACACACTCTTGGAAACACCACGTGGATACTGACACACTCTTGGAAAGACCACATGGATACTGACACGCTCCTGGAAACACCTCGTGGATACTGACACACTCTTGGAAACACCACGTGGATACTGACACACTCTTGGAAAGACCACATGGATACTGACACACTCCTGGAAACACCTCGTGGATACTGACACACTCTTGGAAACACCACGTGGATACTGACACACTCTTGGAAACACCACATGGATACTGACACACTCCTGGAAACACCTCGTGGATACTGACACACTGTTGGAAACACCACGTGGATACTGACTCATTCTTGGAAACACCACGTGGATACTGACACATTCTTGGAAACACCACGTGGATACTGACACATTCTTGGAAACACCACATGGATACTGACACATTCTTGGAAACACCACGTGGATACTGACACACTCTTGGAAACACCACATGGATACTGACACACTCTTGGAAACACCACATGGATACTGACACACTCTTGGAAACACCACGTGGATACTGACACATTCTTGGAAACACCACATGGATACTGACACACTCCTGGAAACACCACGTGGATACTGACACATTCTTGGAAACACCACATGGATACTGACACATTCTTGGAAACACCACATGGATACTGACACATTCTTGGAAACACCACATGGATACTGACACATTCTTGGAAACACCAGGTGGATACTGACACATTCTTGGAAACACCACGTGGATACTGACACACTCTTGGAAACACCACGTGGATACTGACACATTCTTGGAAACACCACGTGGATACTGACACACTCTTGGAAACACCACGTGGATACTGACACACTCTTGGAAACACCACGTGGATACTGACACATTCTTGGAAACACCACATGGATACTGACTCATTCTTGGAAACACCTCGTGGATACTGACACATTCTTGGAAACACCACGTGATACTGACACATTCGTGGAAACACCACGTGGATACTGACACATTCTTGGAAACACCACGTGGATACTGACACATTCTTGGAAACACCTCGTGGATACTGACACATTCTTGGAAACACCTCGTGGATACTGACACATTCTTGGAAACACCACATGGATACTGACACATTCTTGGAAACACCACGTGGATACTGACACATTCTTGGAAACACCACATGGATACTGACACATTCTTGGAAACACCACGTGGATACTGACACACTCTTGGAAACACCACGTGGATACTGACACATTCTTGGAAACACCACATGGATACTGACACATTCTTGGAAACACCACATGGATACTGACACATTCTTGGAAACACCACGTGGATACTGACACATTCTTGGAAACACCACGTGGATACTGACACATTCTTGGAAACACCACGTGGATACTGACACATTCTTGGAAACACCACGTGGATACTGACACATTCTTGGAAACACCACATGGATACTGACACATTCTTGGAAACACCACGTGGATACTGACACATTCTTGGAAACACCACGTGGATACTGACACATTCTTGGAAACACCACATGGATACTGACACATTCTTGGAAACACCACATGGATACTGACACATTCTTGGAAACACCTCGTGGATACTGACACATTCTTGGAAACACCTCGTGGATACTGACACATTCTTGGAAACACCACATGGATACTGACACATTCTTGGAAACACCTCGTGGATACTGACACATTCTTGGAAACACCACGTGGATACTGACACATTCTTGGAAACACCACGTGGATACTGACACATTCTTGGAAACACCACGTGGATACTGACACATTCTTGGAAACACCACATGGATACTGACACATTCTTGGAAAGACCACATGGATACTGACACATTCTTGGAAACACCACGTGGATACTGACACATTCTTGGAAACACCACATGGATACTGACACATTCTTGGAAAGACCACATGGATACTGACACATTCTTGGAAACACCTCGTGGATACTGACACACTCTTGGAAACACCTCGTGGATACTGACACACTCTTGGAAACACCTCGTGGATACTGACACACTCTTGGAAACACCTCGTGGATACTGACACACTCTTGGAAACACCTCGTGGATACTGACACACTCCTGGAAACACCTCGTGGATACTGACACCTTCTTGGAAACACCACATGGATACTGACACATTCTTGGAAACACCACGTGGATACTGACACATTCCTGGAAACACCACATGGATACTGACACATTCTTGGAAACACCACATGGATACTGACACATTCTTGGAAACACCTCGTGGATACTGACACATTCTTGGAAACACCTCGTGGATACTGACACATTCTTGGAAACACCACATGGATACTGACACATTCTTGGAAACACCTCGTGGATACTGACACATTCTTGGAAACACCACGTGGATACTGACACATTCTTGGAAACACCACATGGATACTGACACACTCTTGGAAACACCACGTGGATACTGACACATTCTTGGAAACACCACATGGATACTGACACACTCCTGGAAACACCACGTGGATACTGACACATTCTTGGAAACACCACATGGATACTGACACATTCTTGGAAACACCACATGGATACTGACACATTCTTGGAAACACCACATGGATACTGACACATTCTTGGAAACACCAGGTGGATACTGACACATTCTTGGAAACACCACGTGGATACTGACACACTCTTGGAAACACCACGTGGATACTGACACATTCTTGGAAACACCACGTGGATACTGACACACTCTTGGAAACACCACGTGGATACTGACACACTCTTGGAAACACCACGTGGATACTGACACATTCTTGGAAACACCACATGGATACTGACTCATTCTTGGAAACACCTCGTGGATACTGACACATTCTTGGAAACACCACGTGATACTGACACATTCGTGGAAACACCACGTGGATACTGACACATTCTTGGAAACACCTCGTGGATACTGACACATTCTTGGAAACACCTCGTGGATACTGACACATTCTTGGAAACACCTCGTGGATACTGACACATTCTTGGAAAGTACTCATTTAGTACCTCGCCCATTTCCTCTGGCTCCACACATAGATTCCCTCCTCTGTCCTTGAGTGGGCCAACCCTTTCCCTAGTTACCCTCTTGCTCTTGCCCAAAGTCTTGGGATTCTCCTTAATCCTGTTTGCCAATGACTTTTCATGACCCCTTTTAGCCCTCCTAACTCCTTGCTTAAGTTCCTTCCTACTGTCTTTATGTTCCTCAAGTGCTTCATCTGTTCCTAGCCTTCCAGCCATTACGAATGCTTCCTTTTCCTTTTTGACTAGGCTCACAATATACCTCGTTATCCAAGGTTCCCGAAACTTGCCAAACTTATCCTTCTTCTTCACAGGAACATGCCGGTTCTGGATTCTAATCAACTGACGTTTGAAAGACTCCCACATGTCAGATGTTGATTTACCCTCAAACAGCCACCCCCAATCTAAATTCTTCAGTTCCTGCCTAATATTGTTATAATTAGCCTTCCCCCAATTTAGCACCTTCACCCGAGGACTACTCTTATCCTTATCCACAAGTACCTTAAAACTTACGGAATTATGGTCACTGCTCCCGAAATGCTCCCCTACTGAAACTTCGACCACCTGGCCGGGCTCATATCCCTTAATACTTTTGGCCACACAAGTGCCAGGCACTGATCATCTTCAACAAGAGAGAATCTAACCATCTCCCCTTTAACATTCAATGGCATTACCATCGCTGAATCCCCCACTATCAACATCCTAGGGGCTACAATTGACCAGAAACTGAACTGGAGTAGCCATATAAATACCGTGGCTACAAGAGCAGGTCAGAGGCTAGGAATCCTGCAGCGAGTAACTCACCTCCTGACTCCCCAAAGCCTGTCCACCATCTACAAGGCACAAGTCAGGAGTGTGATGGAATACTCTCCACTTGTCTGGATGAGTGCAGCTCCAACAACACTCAAGAAGCTCGACACCATCCAGGACAAAATAGTCCGCTTGATTGGCACCCCATCTACAAACATTCACTCCCTCCACCACCGACGCACAGTGACAGCAGTGTGTATCATCTATAAGATGCACTGCAGCAATGCACCAAGGTTCCTTCGACAGCACCTTCCAAACCCATGACCTCTAACAACTAGAAGGACAAGGGCATCAAATGCATGGGAACACCACCACCTGCAAGTTCCCCTCCAAGTCACACACCATCCTGACTTGGAACTATATCACCGTTCCTTCACTGTCGCTGGGTCAAAAACCCGGAACTCCCTTCCTAACAGCACCGTGGATGTACCTACCCCACATGGACTGCAGCGGTTCAAGAAGGCAGCTCACCACCACCTTCTCAAGGGCAATTAGGGATGGGCTATAAATGCAGGCCTGGCCAGCGACGCCCACATTCCATGAACAAATCTATCAACCTCAGTTTTAAAATTAAAAATTGATCGAGCATCAATTGTCATTTGTGGAAGAGAGTTCCAAACATCTACCACCCTTTGTGTATAGAAGTGTTCCCTAATTTCACTCCTGAAAGGACTGGCTCTAATTTTTAGACTATGTCCCCAAGTCCTAAACTCCCCAACCTGCAGAAATAGTTTATCTCTATCTGCCCTATCTGTTCCCTTTAATCTCTTGAAAACTTTGATCAAATCATCCCTTAACCTTCTAAATTCCAGGGAATACAACCTTAGTTTGTTTCATGCCTCCTTGTAATTTAAACCCCTGTCGTCCAGGTATCATTGCGGTAAATCTACACTTCACCCTTTCCAAGGGCAATATATCCTTCCTGAGGTGTGGTGTCCAGAACTGCTCCCAGTAACTCCCGGTGTGGTCTAACCAGACTTTTATCCATTTTTGTTCTAGTTCTTTAGAAATAAAGGCCCACATTCCATTAGCTTTTAAAAATTATTTTCTGTACCTGTTCATGACATTTTAATGATCTCTAATGATTCAAGTCTCTCTGGATGTTCATTGTTTCTAACCTTTCACCATTTAGAAGGTCCCTGTTCTATCCTTTTTAGGTTCAAAGTGGATGACCTCACATTTGCCTACATTGATATCCATTTGTCACAGTTTTGCCCAATTACTTTATCACTTTGGCCAGAATTTTACGCCCCCCAAACGTGTGGGCTGGTGGTGGGGTGGTGGAGGGGAGGGTGGGGGTGGTGGAGGGGAGGGTGCGGGGGGGGGGGTGTAAAAATGAGTGGGAGGCGGGGTGACCATTCCTGACCCTCTCCCACCCCCACTGCAATTTTACGCGAGGTGGCGGTGGAAAGAAACAGCCCGCCTGCCCCAGGCTAATCAAGGCCTGTAAGTGGCCAATTAAGTGGCTGAGGCCTCAAAAACCCCACCTGGTGAAACTGGAGGGGGCCCTCCTGATCAGGCACCCTGTGCCCCAAGGAGGGCCGCCCCCGAAGCCCCAACCGCCCCAACACACAACACTACCCCACCCTCCCCAACCAACCTCCCCCTTGTCTCACTGGGGCCTGACTGATTGTCCCCAGCGAGGCCCTAAAAACTTACATTAGTTCCGGGGCCGTCCTTCATCTTGCTTGCAATGGCTGGGTGTAGTCCCAACAGTGGCCACCGCCCCCGGTGGCGCAGCTGAGACTAAGAGCTGCCGGCCCGCTGATTGGCCGGCAGCTCCATTAGGTGGGACTTCCTGCCTCAAGGAGGTGGAAGCCCCGCCCAAGACCAATTAAAGGCCTGGGGAGCGAAAAATCTCCGTTTGGCTCCCCAGGCCCGGCAGAGGTGGGCTCGCCACCTACTTTTCAGCTGGTGGACGGGGCCTCCCACCCAATGAAAAATTCCAACCTGTGTCTTGATTATATTACACTTCCATCTACATTGCTTACAATACTATCAGAGGTAAAACATCAATTGGACTATTTTGAAGAAGAGCAGGGGTGTTCTCCCCGGTGTCCCAGTCAATATTTATCCCTCAATCAACATTACGCAAAAAAAAATTATCCGGATAAAATTGCATTGCTGTTTGTGGGATTGTGCTGTGTGCAAATTGGCTTCCACCTTTCCTACATTACAACAGTAACTGCACTTTAAAAGTGCTTCATTGGATGTCCGGTAGTCGTGGAAGGTGCTATAGAAATGAAAGTCTTTCTTTTCTTTCTATCTTTGCAGCATCGTGGCTTTCTATCCCATCATCTAAGTCGTTCATAAAAATGGTGAATAGTTGAGGCCTGAGCACTGATCCTGGCGGGAAACCACTAGTCACTTCCTGCCAATTAGAGTACCTGCCCATTATCCCTGCTCTCTGCCACTTGGGCAATTTGTCAATCAGGTCAGTAATTTGCCTTCAATTCCATGAGCTTCAGCTTTAGCGAACAGTCTCTCATAAGGGACTTTATCAAATGCCTTCTGGTAATCCATATAAATAATATCCATCGACATTCCCCTGTCCACTACTTTAGGCACCTCTTCAAAAAATTCAATTTTCATTATTTGTCAGGCATGACCTGCCCATTATACATCCATGCTGGCTCTCTCTGATCAGCGGAACATTTTCAGGATGTTCAGTCACCCTATCCTTAATTATAGACTCTAGTAATTTCCTAACAACAGAAGTTAGCTAACTAGTCTGTAATTCCCTGGTTTCCCTCTCTCACCTTTGTTAAAAAATGGAGTGACGTTCAAAATTTTCCAACCGAAAGGGAACGGTTCTTGAATTGAGAGAACTTTAGAAGATTATAGTTAGGGCATCTGCAATGTTCTCACCTACTTCCTTTAAAACCTTCTGATGGAAACCATCTGATCCTGGGGATTTGTCATTCTTAGTGCCATTTCTTGATTAGAGTGAGAGGAGAGGTGGGAGATAAAACCAGACCCAGGAGCAGACCTGCGGGAGAATGAGAGAAGGGGTGGGAGATAAAGCCAGGCCCGGGACACATGGGCGAGTCGGGAGCTGGAGTTTCAAAATCAACAGAAAAATAATCAAGGAGCGACGTCACAGGACAGCAGGTAGGTGATTGGTTGGTGAGTCTTAGTTTTATTTTTGCTCTTTAAGCTCGGGAAGTGTCAAACTCAGAGCAAGGAAACTGTAACTTACTATTACTTATTAAATTACTTTTTTTATATTCATTTTGTGGGATATGGGCATCGCTGGCTAGGCCAGCATTTGGTGCCCATCCCTAATTGCCCTTGAACGGAGTGGCTTGCTAGACCATTTCAGAGGGCATTTTAAGAGTCAACCACATTGCTGTGGGTCTGGAGTCACATGTAGGCTAGACCAGGTAAGGACAGCAGATTTCCTTCCCTGAAGGACATTAGTGAGCCAGACGGGGTTTTACAACAATCGACAATGGTTTCATAGTTACTATTAGACTAGCTTTCTTTTTAAATTTCAGATTTTATTAATTGAATTCAAATTTCACCATCTGCCATGGTGGGATTCGAACCCACATCCCCAGAACATTAGCTTGGATTCTGGATTACTAGTCTAGTGACATTACCATTACGCCATCGCCTCCTCCTTATAAAATTAATAAACTAGATGAAAGTTTTTATACCTAAGTCTTTAATAATTCTTTAGTTTATTTCTGTTAAATTTAGTTAATAAAGAGAGCCATGGCAGGACATCTCAGTCCCGTGGAGTGCACATCCAGTTCCATGTGGGAACTCCAGGACTCTTCTCGTTTCTTGGACAACCACATGTGCAGGAAGTGTCGTCAGCTGGAGGAGCTCAAGCTCCGGGTTTCGGAGCTTTAGCAGCGGTTAGCATGATTGTGGGGCATCCGCAAAGCTGACAGCTATGTGGATAGCAGGTTTCTGGTGGTGGTCACCTTGCAGCTTAAATGTGTGCAGGCTGAGAGGGAATGGGTGACCACCAGGCGGTCAAGGAAGACCGGGCAGGTAGGGCAGGAGTCCCCAGAGTGCATCTTGCTCTCCAACTGGTATTCATTTCTGGTGAGAGTGATCGCTCCTCTGAGGAGTGCAGCCAGAGTCAAGACCACGGCACCACAAGTGGCTCAGTTGTACAGTGGGGCAGAGGGAAGATTGGAAAGTGATAGGGGACTCTATAGTTAGGGGAACAGACAGCCATTTCTGTGGACACAGACGTGAATCCAGGATGGTATATTTCCTCCTTGGTGCCAGGGTTAAGGATGTCACTGAGTGGCTGCAGAACATTCTGAGGGGGGCAGGTGAACTGCCAGAGTTTGTAGTTCATATTGGTACCAACAAGAGAGGTAGAAAGAGGGATGAGGTCCTGCAGGCAGAGTTTAGGGAACTAGGCAAGAAACAAGCAAGCAGGACCTCAAAGGTAGTAATCCCTGGATTACTCCCAGTGACAAACGCCAGTCAGTACAGAAATAAGAGGATAGTGCGGATGAAGTTGTGATTGGAGAGACAGTGCAGGAGGGAGGGCTTTAGCTTCTGGGGACATTGGGACTGGCTCTGGGGGAGATGGGACCAGTACAGGCCGGACGGGTTGCACCTGAATAGATCCGGGGTGGTTTGCTAGTGCTGTTGGGGAGGGTTTAAACTAACGGGAGGGGCATGGGACCCAGGATGTAACATTCGGAAGGATAGCAAGGTTCACAAAGGATTAGGAGAGACAACTAGCACTAGAGTAAGAAACAGTAAGGTATTATGTGAGGTCAAACTAAGAGGAAATACATTAAGATCTAATTCAGGTTTACTGTGCATGTACAGAAATGCAGAGAGTGTGGTAAATAATGTTGGTGAGCTGCATGTACAAATAGCCACATGGGAATATGATGTTCTGGTAATAGCAGAAACATGGTTCAAAAAGGGGCAGGACTGGTATAAACTATTCCTGGATACAAGGTGTTTAGGAAAGATAAGAAAGGAGGAGGGGTTGAAGTATTAATTAAGGAAAATGTTACAGTGCTGGAGAGAGAGGATGTCCTAAAGTGGTCAAGGAAGAATCTATCTGGTCAGAGCTAGGAAACAATAAAGGTACCATTACACTACTGGGTGTATTGGATAGGCCACTAACTAATGGGAAAGATATAGAGGAACAAATTTGCAAGGAAATTACAGAGATATGCAAGAGTTATAGAGTAGTTATAATGAGGGACTGTAATTATCCTAATATAGACTAGGATAGAAATCGTGTAAAGGGAAGAGAGAGGAAGAGTTTCTGAAGCATGCTCAGGAAAATTTTCTTGATCAGTACATTTCTGACTCAACGAGGTAGGAGGCATTGCTGGATCTGGTCTGGGGAATGAGGTGGGTCGAGTGAATCAAGAGTCAATAGGGGAACATGTAGAGAACAGTGATCATAATATCATAAAGTTAGGTTAACCTATTGAAAAGGACAAGGAGCAATCTACAGTAAAAATACTTCATTGGAGGAGGGCCAATTTCATTGGGGTAAGAATGGATCTGGCCTAGGTAAATTGGAATAAAAGATTGAAAACTGTAATAAAACAATGGGTTGCTTTTAAAGAGGAGATGGTTCGGGTACAGTCGACATACATTCCCACGAGGGGGAAAGGTAGGGCAAACAAATCCTGAACTCCTTGGATGACAAATGAGATAGAGAGTAAGATTAAGCAGAAAAAGAGGGCGTACGACAGATGACAGGTGAAAAAAAAAGTGAGAACCAGGCTAAATATAGAAGGTTCAGAGGAGCAATTTAATAAGAAATAAGAGAGACAAAGAGAGAGTAAGAGAAGAGACTGGCAACTAACATAAAGGGGAATCCAAATGTCTTCTAAAGGAATATGAATAGTCAAATGGTAGTAAGAGGACGAGTAGGGCTGATTAGTGAGCAAAAAGGGGATTTATGCAGGGAGTCAGAGGGCATGGCTGAGGTAGTAAATTAATACTTTGCATCTGTCTTTACCAAGGAAGAAGATCCTGCCAAAGTCATAGCGAAAGAGGAGGTAATTGAGATACTGAATGGGCTAAAAATTGATAAAGAGGAGGTATTAGATAGGCTGGCTGTACTTAAAGCTGATAAGACACCAGGACCAGATGAGATGCATCCGAAGATGCTGAGGGAAGTAAGGGAGGAAATTGCGGAGGCACTGGCTGTAATTTTCCAATCCTCTGTAGATACAGGGGTGCTGCCAGAGGACTGGAGAATTGTTCAAAAAAAGGTGTAAGGATAAACCCAGTAAGTACAGGTCAGTCAATTTAACCTCAGTGGTGGAAAAGCTTTTAGAAGCGATAATCCGGGACAAAATCAACAGTCACTTGGACAAGTTGTGTATTAATTAAGTAAAGCCAGCTGATTTGTTAAAGGCAAATTGTGCTTAAATAACTTGATTACGATTTGTGATGACGTAACAGAGGGTTGATGAGGGTAATGCCGTTGATGTGGTGTATATGAACTTCCAAAAGGTGTTGATAAAATGCCACATGATAGGCTTGTCAGAAAAGTTAGAGGCCACGGAATAAAAGGGACACTGGCAGCATAGATACAAAGTTGGTTGAGTGACAAGAAATAGAGTACTGGTGAGTGGTTGTTTTTCGGATTGAAAGATGGTATTATAGTGGGGATCTCCAGCAGTCAGTACTAGGACCACTGCTTTTCTTGATCTATGTTAATGACCTTGACTTGGGTGTACAGGGCACAAGTTCAAAATTTGCAGATGACACAAAACTTGGAAGTATTGTAAACGGTGAAGAGGATGATGATGGGGACATGGACAGGCTGGTGGAATGGGCGGACACGTGACAGATGAAATTTAATGCAGAGAAGTGTGAAGCAATACATATTGGTACAAGAACGGGGAGAGGCAAAATAAAAGAAAGAGTACAATTCTAAAGGGGGTGCAGGAACAGAGGGACCTGGGAGTATATGTGTACAGATCATTGACAATGGCAGAGCAGGTTGAGAAAGTGGGATCCTGGGCTTTATAAATAGAGTAGTATACAACAGCAAGGAGATTATGATGAACTTTTATAAAACACTGGTTTGGCCTCAACAGGAGTAATGTGTCTAATTATGTCAGTAGGTGGAATTTGAATTTAATTAATAAATCTGGAATTTAAAGCTTGTCTAATGATGGCCATGAAACCATTGTCGATTGTTGTAAAAACCCATCTGGTTCACTAATGTCCTTTAGGGAAGGAAATCTGCTGGTCTTACCTGGTCTGGCCTACATGTGACTCCAGACCCACAACAATGTGGTTGACTCTTACATGCCCTCTGAAATGGCCTAGCAAGCCACTCAGTTGTATCTAACCGCTACAAAGTCTATAAAAAGGAATGAAACCGGACGGACACCCGGCATCGACCTAGGCACCGGAAACGACAATGGCAAACCCAGCCCTGTCGATCCTGCAAAGTCCTCCTTACTAACATCTGGGGGCTTGTGCCAAAGTTGGGAGAGCTGTCCCACAGACTAGTCAAGCAACAGCCTGACATAGTCATACTCACAGAATCATACCTTACAGACAATGTCCCAGACACTGCCATCACATCCGGCAGGACATACCCACCAGAGGTGGTGGCACAGTGGTATACAGTAGGGAGGGAGTTGCCCTGGGAGTCCTCAACATCGACTCTGGACCCCATGAAGTCTCATGGCATCAGGTCAAACATGGGCAAGGTAACCTCCTACTGATTACCACCTACCGCCCTCCCTCAGCTGATGAGTCAGTACTCCTCCATGTTGAACACCACTTGGAGGAAGCACTGAGGGTGGCAAGGGCACAAAATGTACTCTGGGTGGGGAACTTCAATGTCCATCACCAAGAGTGGCTCGGTAGCACCACTACTGACCGAGCTGGCCAAGTCCTAAAGGACATAGTCTGCGGCAGGTGGTGGGGGAACCAACACGAGGGAAAAACATACTTGACCTCGTCCTCACCAATCTGCCTGCCGCAGATGCATCTCTTCATGACAGTATTGGTAGGAGTAACCACTGCACAGTCATTGTGGTGACAAAGTCCCGCCTTCATATTCAGAATACCGTCCATTGTGTTGTGTGGCACTACCACCGTGCTAAATGGGATAGATTTTGAACAAATCTAGCAATGCAAAACTGGGCATCCATGAGGCGCTGTGGGCCATCAGCATCAGCAGAATTGTACTCAACCACAATCTGTAACCTCATGGCCCGGCATATCCCCCACTCTACCATCTCCATCAAGCCAGGAGACCAACCCTGGTTCAATGAAGAGTGCAGGAGGGCATGCCAGGAGCAGCACCAGGCATACCTCAAAATGAGGTATCAACCTGGTGAAGCTACAACCCAGGACTATCTGCATGCCAAACTGCGTAAGCTGCATGCGCTATATAGAGCTAAGCGATCCCATAACCAACGAATCAGATCTAAGCTCTGCAGTCCTGCCACATCCAGTCGTGAATGGTGGTGGACAATTAAACAACTAACTGGAGGAGGTGGCTCCACAAATATCCCCATCCTCAATGATGGGGGAGTCCAGCACATCAGTGCGAAAGATAAGACTGAAGCATTTGCAACAATCTTCAGCCAGAAGTGCCGAGTTGATGATCCATCTCGGCCTCCTCCTGAAATCCCCAGTATCACAGATGCCGGACTTCAGCCAATTCGATTTACTCCGCGTGATATCAAAAAACGACTGAAGGCACTGGATTCTGCAAAAGCTATGGGCCCTGACAATATTCCAGCAATAGTACTGAAGACCTGTGCTCCAGAACTTGCTGCGCTCCCAGCCAAGCTGTTCCAGTACAGCTACAACACTGGCATCTACCCGGCAATGTGGAAAATTGCCCAGGTATGTCCTGTACACAAAAAGCAGGACAAGTCCAACCCGGCCAATTACTGCCACATCAGCCTACTCTCAATCATCAGTAAAGTGATGGAAGGTGTCATCAACAGTGCCATCAAGCAGCACTTGCTTAGCAATAACCTGCTCATTGACGATCAGTTTGGGTTCCACCAGGGCCACTCAGCTCCTGACCTCATTACAGCCTTGGTTCAAACATGGACAAAAGAGCTCAAATCAAGAGGTGAGGTGAGAGTGACTGCTCTTGACATCAAGACAGCATTTGACCAAGTATGGCATCAAGGAGCCCTAGCAAAACTGAGGTCAATGGGAATCAGGGGGAAAACCCTCCGCTGGCTGGAGTCAAAACTAGCGCAAAGGAAGATGGTTGTGGTTGTTGGAGGTCAATCATCTGAGCTCCAGGACATCACTGCAGGAGTTCCTCAGGGTAGTGTCCTAGGCCCAACCATCTTCAGCTGCTTCATCAATGACCTTCCTTCAATCATAAGGTCAGAAGTGGGGATGTTCGCTGATGATTGCACAATGTTCAGCACAATTCGCAACTCCTCAGGTACTGAAGCAGTCTGTGTAGAAATGCAACAAGACTTGGACAATATCCAGGCTTGGGCTGATAAGTGGCAAGTAACATTCGTGCCACACAAGTGCCAGGCAATGACCATCTCCAACAAGAGAGAATCTAACCATCTCCCCTTGACATTCAATGGCATTACCATCGCTGAATCCCCCACTATCAACATCCTAGGGGCTACCATTGACCAGAAACTGAACTGGAGTAGCCATATAAATACCGTGGCTACAAGAGCAGGTCAGAGGATAGGAATTCTGAGGCGAGTAACTCACCTCCTGACTCCGCAATGCCTGTCCACCATCGACAAGGCACAAGTCAGAAGTGTGATTGAATACTCTCCACTTGCCTGGATGGGTGCAGCTCCAACAACACTCAAGAAGCTCAACACCATCCAGGACAAAGCAGCCCGCTTGATTGGCACACCATCCACAAACATTCACTCCCTCCACCACTGACGCACAGTGGCAGCAGTGTGTACCATCTACAAGATGCACTGCAGCAATGCACCAAGGCTCCTTAGACAGCACCTTCCAAACCCGCGACCTCTACCAACTAGAAGGACAAGGGCAGCACATACATGGGAACACCACCACCTGCAAGTTCTCCTCCAAGTCACACACCATCCTGACTTGGAACTATATCACCGTTCCTTCACTGTCGCTGGGTCAAAATCCTGGAACTCCCTTCCTAACAGCACTGTGGGTGTACCTAACCCACATGGACTGCAGCGGTTCAGGAAGGCAGCTCACCACCACCTTCTCAAGGGCAATTAGGGATGGGCAATAAATGCTGGCCTGGCCAGTGATGCTCACATCCCATGAATGAATTAAAAAAAAATTCTGGGAACCACACTTTCCGAAGGATGTGAAGGCATTGGAGAGGATACAGAAAAGATTTAGGAATGGTTCCAGGGATGAGGAAGTTCAGTTATGTGAATGAACTGGAGAAGCTGGGATTGTTCTCCTTGAAGAAGAGAAGGTTAAGAGGAGATTTGATCGAGGTGTTCAAAATCATGAGGGGTCTGGACAGAGTCGATGGGGAGAAACTGTTCCCATTGGAGGAGGGCCATGAACCAGATGACATTGATTTACGGTGGATTTTATAACAAACCAATAAGCTTGTTACCAACTTTAACACATATACTTTGGAGTAATTGTTTGAAATAACAATTGTGCCTTTAACCTTATGCTGTGTAATCTTACCCACAGCAGGCTTGTGATGCTTAGATAATTTCTCCTGGAAAATCACCAGCCTTGGGTGCAATCCGTCAAACTTAGAACAGGTTTTCAAAATTATGAGGCATTTTGCTAGGAGTTAGTAAGGTGAAACTGTTTGCAGGAGGCGAGTAACCAGAGGACACAGATTTAAAATAATTGCTAAAATAATCAGAGGGGAGATTTTAACTTTCTTTTTACACAGCGAGTTCTAAGAGCTGATGTAAACACGATGGGCTGAATTTTTTTTTGCCTCCTTTTTGACTATGATTGCAAGAAAGCTTTTCTTTGTATCAGTTTCTTAATATCTGCATCACATGAAATGCCACCCATTTCCAGTAGATGTCAGTCTTTACCATCAGTACAGGAGGATTCTTCCAACACAATGGGTTGAATTTTTAGGGCCCGATGGGGGCCGAAGGGTTTCGATTCCCCAACTCCATCCTGCCCCCAGGCCAGTTTCCCGGAGGCAGGTTGGGGAGGGGGGTCCGGGAGGGCAGGGCTAAGGGGAACCGCCGCAACTAATTAAAGGCCTATTGTCAGAGAACGACTGGGATCTTTCCAGACAAAGTCCAGGTCCCCGCAGGTGGTGGGGGGCAGTTTAGCTGCCCAGATGTAGCCTCCAGCTGGCAGACCGAGGGGCCAGAGCTCCAGGCAGGCTTGGAGGTTCTCCCTGCCTGCCTGGCTTCAGCTGCAGCCACAGGCTACCCTGTGGAGGGGTTTCTCCACAGTGGCGCTGAATCTATTTTTTATTTTACATTTGAAAAGGTTGGAGAGCAGATGTCTCCACTTTGGGATGAGCTCTCTCTCACTTACCTGCCGTGGCATCCTGCTGCTCCTTCCGAGCCTCGTATTGGCCCTCCAGCTTCGAGAGCCCAGCCAGCCAATGCAAATCAGAGAGCAGAGGGACGATGAAGGAAAGGAACCTGATGTGAGTTAAGACACAGGCAGCAGAGTTTTGGATGACCTTAGGTTTATGGAGAGTAGAAGAGTCTTGGACTTATTTATAGCATAGAAACAGGCCATTCAGCCCATCCTGTCCACGTCGGCTCTCAGCAGAGCAATCCGGTCAGTCCCACTCCCCTGCTCGATCCCCGTAGCCCTGCAAGTTTATTTCCTTCGTGCCCGTCCGATTTCCTTTCAAAATCATTGATCGTCTCCGCTTCCACCACCCTTCTGGGCAGCGAGTTCCAGGTCATTATGTGGGAGACCAGCGAGGAACGCCTTGGAATAGTCAAGTCCAGAGGTAACAAAGGCATGAATGAGGGCTTCAGTAGCAGATGAGCTGAGATGGGTGAAGTTGGGCGATGTTACCGAGGTGGAAATAGGCGGTCTTAGTGATGGCGCAAATATGAGGTTGGAAGCTCATCTCGGGATCAAATGTGACCAAGATTGCAAACAGACTGGCTTAATCTCAGACTGTTGCTAGGGAGAGCGATGGAGTCAGTAGCTGGAATTAGACATTAGTCCCCGACTAATCCTGCCTCATATAAATAGCAGTGACAATAGGTAGGACCTCTAAGCTGGACCAATGGTGCAAATGTTGATGGAGTGGGTTATCTTGCGGCTTGGGCCGTTAAACTTTTTTCCTTAACCCTTCAGCTTGAATATATTTTGCACCGTACTTTGCTGTTAATGGCACAACGAGGCATCTGGGACCATAGTGACCGATGGCAGCAATAGTTTATCTCCTAAATCAACGAGATTTAAGGATTGAGAAAGAAACAGGAGCGGAGTTTAAATTGTTTCCTTTCTGGGCCAGAGAATTTGATTGGCATTGCATTAACAATTATCATGTAGTTACAATGGTATTTGCATTGTTAGTTAGGAACCCTAACTTTCCACGGTGAGTTTAATGAGAAAATAATGTGGAAATCCACTAAGTTCTTCAAAACTGGGCTGTTGGTGG
Source organism: Heterodontus francisci (assembly GCF_036365525.1). NCBI lineage: Eukaryota > Metazoa > Chordata > Chondrichthyes > Heterodontiformes > Heterodontidae > Heterodontus > Heterodontus francisci. Next base: position 16,625,168 of record NC_090374.1, read on the forward strand.
AGAGAACAAAGAACAGTACAGCACAGGAACAGGCCATTCGGCCCTCCAAGCCTGCGCTGATCTTGATGCCTGCCGAAACTAACACCTTCTGCACTTCCGAGGCCCATATCCCTCTATTCCCTTCCTATTCATATATTTGTCAAGATGTCTCTTAAACGTCGCTATCGTATCTGCTTCCACCACCTCCCCTGGCAGCAAGTTCCAGGCACTCACCACCTTCTGTGTAAAAAACTTGCCTCGCACATCCCCTCTAAACTTTGCCCCTCGCTCCTTAAACCTATGTCCCCTCGTAACTGACTCTTCCATCCTGGGAAAAAGCTTCTGACCATCCACTCTGTCCATGCCGCTCATAACTTTGTAAACCTCTATCATGTCGCCCCTCCACCTCCGGCGTTCCAGTGAAAACAATCCGAGTTTTTCCAACCTCTCCTCATAGCTAATGCCCTCCAAACCAGGCAACATCCTAGTAAACCTCCTCTGTACCCTCTCCAAAGCCTCCATGTCCTTCAGGTAGTGTGGCGACCAGAATTGCACGCAATATTCTAAGTGTGGCCTAAATAAGGTTCTGTACAGCTGCACCATGACTTGCCAATTTTTACACTCTATGCCCCGACCGATGAAGGCAAGTATGCCGAATGCCTTCTTGACTACCTTATCCACCTACGTTGCGACTTTCAGTGACCTGTGGACCTGTACGCCCAGATCTCTCTGCCTGTCAATACTCCTAAGGGTTCTGCCACTTACTGTGTACCTCCCACCTGCATTAGACCTTCCAAAACGCATTACCTCACATTTGTCCGGATTAAACTCCATCTGCCATTTCTCCGCCCAAGTCTCCAACCGATCTATATCCTGCTGTATCCTCTGACAATCCTCATCATTATCCGCAACTCCACCAACCTTTGTGTCATCCACAAACTTACTAATCAGACCAGCTACATTTTCCTCCAAGTCATTTATATATACTACAAACAGCAAAGGTCCCAGCACTGATCCCTGCGGAACACCACTAGTCACATCCCTCCATTCAGAAAAACACCCATCCACTGTTACCCTCTGTCTTCTGTGACCGAGCCAGTTCCGTATCCATCTTGCCAGCTCACCTCTGATCCCGTGTGACTTCACCTTTTGCACCAGTCTGCCATGCGGGACCTTGTCAAAGGCTTTACTAAAGTCCATATAGACAACATCCACCGCCCTTCCCTCATCAATCATCTTCGTCACTTCCTCAAAAAACTCAAATTAGTAAGACACGACCTCCCCTTCACAAAACCATGCTGTCTCTCGCTAATAAGTTCGTTTGTTTCCAAATGGGAGTAAATCCTGTCCCGAAGAATCCTCTCTAATAGTTTTCCTACCACTGACGTAAGGCTCACCGGCCTATAATTTCCTGGATTATCCTTGCCACCCTTCTTAAACAAAGGAACAACATTGGCTATTCTCCAGTCTTCTGGGACCTCACCTGTAGCCAATGAGGATGCAAAGATTTCTGTCAAGGCCCCAGCAATTTCTTCCCTTGCCTCCCTCAGCATTCTAGGGTGGATCCCATCAGGCCCTGGGGACTTATCTACCTTAATGCTTTGCAAGACACCCAACACCTCCTCCTTTTTGATAATGAGATGACTGAGACTATCTGCACTCCCTTCCCTAGGCTCATCATCCACCAAGTCCTTCTCCTTGGTGAATACTGATGCAAAGTACTCATTTAGCAGCTCGCCCATTTCCTCTGGCTCCACGCATAGATTCCCATTTCTGTCCTTGAGTGGGCCAACCCTTTCCCTGGTTACCCTCTTGCTTTTTATATATGTATAAAAAGCCTTGGGATTTTCCTTAATCCTGTTTGCCAATGACTTTTCATGACCCCTTTTAGACCTCCTAACTCCTTGCTTAAGTTCCTTCCTACTGTCCTTATATTCCTCAAGTGCTTCATCTGTTCCTAGCCTTCCAGCCCTTACAAATACCATTTGTGTGCAGAAAACAGCCGAGTGGCATAGTTTTCAAGCGATTAAGAGGAACAGAGTAGGGTAGATTGGAAGAAACTATTTCGGCCGGTTGGGGAGTTTGGGACTTGGGGCGTAGTCTATAAATGGGAGCCAGACCTTTCAGGAGTGAAATTTGGACACACTTCTTCATGCAAATTGTGGTAGAAGTTTGGAACTCTCTTCCACAAATGGCATCTGATGCTGTGAACATACCTATTAGGAGCAGGAGTCGGCCACTCGGCCCTTCGAGCCTGCTCCGCCATTCAATAAGCTCATGGTTGAACTGATTACTCCACATTTCCACCTACCCCCGATAACCTTCCACCCCCTTGCTTGTCGAGAATCTATCTACCTCTGCCTTAAAAATATTCAAAGACTCTGCTTCCAATGCTTTTTGGGTAAGAAAATTCCAAAGACTCACGACCCTCAGAGAAACACTTTCTCCTCATCTCTGTCTTAAATGGCCAACCCCTTATTTTTAAACAGTGAACCCTAGTTCTAGATTCTCCCACAAGGGGAAACATCCTTTCCACATCCACCCTGTCAAGACCCCTCAGGATCTTATATGTTTCAATCAAGTTGCCTCTCACTCTTCTAAATTCCAGCAGATACAAGGCAGTCTTTCCTCATAAGACAGCCTGCCCATTCCAGGTATTAGTCTAGTAAACCTTCTCTGTACTGCCTCCAATGCATTTACATCCTTCCTTAAATAAGGAGACCAATACTGTACACAGTACTCCAGATGTGGTCTCATCAATGCCCTGGATAACTGAAACATAACCTCCCTACTTTTGTATTCAATTCCCCTCATGATAAATGATAACATTCCTAATTACGTGCTGTACCTGCATACTAATCTTTTGCGATTCATGCACTAGGACAGCCAGATCCCTCTGCATCTCTGCTCAATCAATTGTTAATTTTAAAACTAAGAGTGATAGATTTTTGTTAGCCAAATGTGGTATGAGATATGGGGCAAAGGTGGGTATAAGAAATTAGGTCGCAGATAAGCCATGATCTCACTGACTGGTGGAATAGACTCAAGGGCTGAACGGCCTACTTCTGTTTGTACGTTTCTTTGCAAATTGACAAGCAAATTTTGGAAATTTGCAACTTACGCTGTAAGTCTTGCTCCCCTGGCTGATCTGTGCATTAATAACAGCATATGTCATAAACATGCTGTTATATACACAGGAAGATTTGGCTGATAAGTTTATGCAGACGCTGCACTAAGGAAAAATGAGATAGGTTCACCCTTACAATTTCCATCTCCTGTTGGGCCGGTGAAGAATGGGGAAGCATGTGGATCCGCCCATCTACATTACAATGTTAGTTGTATTCTTGCACCGAGCCAGAACAGGTTACCACTCCTTTGGAAACATTATGTGGTAGAGATCCAACATGGAGAGGAAAAACGCAAACTCAATAAACTTGATACAGCTGGGTGCAGTTGAAAGCACTGGAGTCACATCTACACCAGGTACAGTCAGAAGGGTAGGTTTCGTTCCCTAAAGGACATTAGTGAGCCAGTTCAGTTTTTACAACAATGGTCAGTGCTGATACCAGCTTTTTATTTCCAAATTTGTAAAACCAAATTCAAATTCTCAAACTGATATGGCAGAGATTTGAAGTTATCGCCATAACATTATACAATCTAAACCAGGAAGCAACTAACTTTTGAAGGTAGGACAGGAGTGATTGTTAATTTCTAAGAAAGTGTGCACGGATGGGTCCAATGACCTTTCTCTTCTATACTTCACTTTGGGGCTCTCAGTTGCAGAAAGACACAATAATAATTTACAAGAATGATACCAGAACTGAGAGGTTATAACTAGCAGGAAAAACTGAATTGGCTGGGGTTCTTTTCTCGAGAAAAAAAACACTAAGGATGGCCTAATCTTCGCAATTATGATAGGGGAGACATAAAGAAACTGTTTCCACTTGCGGGGGAGACCAAAACTAGAGGCTATAAATATAAGATAGTCACCAACAAATACAACAAGGAATTCAGCAGAAATTCTTTACCCAGAGAGTGGCTAGAACGTGGAACGCACTACCGTATAGAGCTGATGATACATATAGCGTAGATGCATTTAAGGGGAAGCTGGATAAGCAAATAAGGGGAAAAGGGATAAAAGGATATGCTGATAGGATTAGATGAAATATGGAAGGAGGCTCGTGTGGATTCTAAACAACCAGTTGGGCCAAATGGCCTGTTTCTGTGCTCTAAATACTCTAAGTCTATGCTTCAGGGTCCTTCGCTGGTTCTACTTTGTGTATAGTTACGAAACTTATCTCAGATGAATGACAGGACTGTACAGTTGTTGATTACTGGGCTCCTGTTTTAACCCTGACAATGTTTACATTCTGGAACCTACAGTTCAAACGAACTCAAGTTATTTTCCCAGTACAAGTGAGATTGTTTTTTGGGAGCTTAAGATCCATCTTTCACACGGAGGAATTTCAGATATGCTGCCAGTGCCAATGTGAGATGGTTACATCCCTAAATAGGATCATTTAATATCAACTGAGTAATTGAAATTTCATGCTCTGAAAGGATTAATTAAAATAAAACTAATGTGTATCCCAGGCTACAATGAGTTATCGAATCTCAGCCTCTTCTACCAACAAGTGGTGCTAAAGCTGGTCATTGTGGTAAGTGAAAGGGAAACAATACATCAGACAGGGCTCCTACTCCTGATCACTGTGGCAAACAAGTCTTGCTACATGTGTGCACAATTTTTAAAAAATTCTTCCATGGAATGTGGGCGTTGCTGGCAAGGCCAGCATTTGTTGCCCATCTCTAGTTGCCCTTGACAACTAAGTGACTTGCTGGGCCATTTCAGAGGGCAGTTAAGAGCCAACCACATTGCTGTGGATTTAGGGTCACATGTAGGCCAGACCAGGTAAGGACAGCAGATTTCCTTCCCTGAAGCTCATTAGTGAACCAGTTTGGTTTTTATGACAATCAATGATAATTTCATGGTACTTTTACTGAGACTAGGTCTCAATGCCGGATTTTATTTTTTATTAATTAATTGAACTTATTAGTTAATTGAATTTAAATTCCACCAGCTACCATGGTGGGAACTGACCTCGTGTCCCCAGGACATTGGTCTGGGCTTCTGGATTACTAGTCCAGTGACATTACCACTACGCCACCTTCTCTCCAAAAAAAACGTGTTGAAGTCTGGGACAGACTGGCCTTGACTTGAGAAGCCATTGCATGATTGAACAGGCTGCCAAACTCGTTATCTAGGCACACGCATGAACAGCAAGCCATGTGAAAAAAGTGACAGGCACTCAGAGTCGACAAGGAGTCAACAGCACCTTGGAGAGAGAAAACTGGTGAAAAAGGCAGCAAATAGTCCCAAGTGGACCAATGGAACAAGATCCACCAGGCAGGGTCCATAGATTGCAACATTAATGATTGGATTATATCCAGGGTCTCTTTTCCTCCCTACTATTTGCCCTTAACAAAAGAATGAACAAAAAAATTGGGTACTTCTGGCACTGGATATCTCAGTTAGTAGGAACAAGTTCAGTAATGGCTAACAGCTGCATTGAAAATAAGAATGTGATTGGCTAGTGCCACTGAAGACAGCCCTACCTATTGGACACATCATGCAGTTTCATAAAAACAAGAAATGCTGGAAATACTCAGCAGGTCTGGGAGCATCTGTGGAGAGAGAAGCAGAGTTAACGTTTCAGGTCAGTGACCCTTCTTCAGAACTGGAGTTAACTCTGCTTCTCTCTCCACAGATGCTGCCAGACCTGCTGAGTATTTCCAGCATTTCTTGTTTTTATTTCAGATTTCCAGCATCTGCAGTTCTTTGCTTTTATTCATGCAGTTTCATGACTGGCTGTTATGAAAGTCAGAACAAGTCAGACTTTCTCGCACTACAACACCAAACTGGTGGAGTGGAGTGAGGGAGGATGTTGGGGTATCGTTAATACTGAGGAAATCTGCAACAAAAAACAAGATGATGTTAATAAACTTGTAGTATGGGCATGTAAATGGCAAACAAACTGTCATCTAGGTAAGTGTGAGGCAGTACACTTTGGTAGGGAGAATAAGGAAGCGACAAGGGGGAGATGGTAGTATAGTAGCAATGTCACTGAACTAGTAGTCCAGAGACCTGAGCTAATGCCCTGGGGACATCGGTTCAAATCCCACCACGGTAGCTGATGGAATTTAAATTCAATTAATTCCTAAAAATTTGGAATTGAAAGCTAGTTTCAGTTTCATGGCACCATTACCATCATCACTTGTCATAAAAAAAATCCATCTGGTTCACTCATGTCCTTTAAGGAAGGAAATGTGCATTCCTTACCTGGTCTGGACTACGTGATTCCAGACCCACAGCAATGTGGTTGACTCTTAACTCCGCTCTGAAATGGCCCAGCAAGCCACTCAGTTGTCAAGGGCAATTAGGGATGGGCAACAAATGTGGCCTTGCCAGCAATACCCACATCCCATGAAAGAATTAAAAAAAAACTCGGAAAATAAAAGTCTAAATGAGGTAGAGGAGCGAAGGATATAGATGCACAAATCATTAAAAGTAGCTACACAGGTTAACTAGGCCATAAAAAATTACCAACAAAGCACTGGGGTTTATTTCTTTGAGAGAGAATGGAAAAGCACAGAAGTTATGTTCAACTTGGATAGAACCTTGATTCAATCACATTTGGAGTACTGTAAACAGTTCTGGTCTCCACATTGCAAAAAAAGGATTTTGAGGCTCTGGAGAAAGTGTAACAATACAATATTGGAACCGTGGGGTTATAACGATCAGGAGAGATTTAACAGGCAAAGCTGAGGTGACCTGATAGAGGTCATTAAACTTATTAAAATTATGGGGCTTGATCAGGTAGACATAGCAAAGCTGTTTCCACTTGTGGGGAGAGTCCAAAACTCGGGGCCATAAATATCAGACAGTCACAAATAAATCCAAGGAGGAATTCAGGAGAAACCTCTTTACCCAGAGGGTGGTTAGAATATGGAACTCACTACCACAGAGTAGTTGAGCTGAACAACGTAGATATATTTAAGGGGAAGCTAGAGAAATATGAAGGAGAAATGAATAGAAGAATACATTGATAGGGATCGATGAAATAGGATGGGAGGAAATTCATGGCTGATCTGTATCTCAACTCTGTTTACTTGCCTTGTTTCCATATCCCTTAATACACTTACCTTAAAAAAAAAACTTAGCAATTTCGTTTGAAGTTTTCAAATGGCTTAGCCTCAAAATCCTCTTAGGTGTGAGATTTCCACCACACTTTGGATGAAGCAGTGCTTCCTGGTGTCACTCCTGAATGACCTAGCTCGAATTTTAAGGTTGATATTTCATTCTTCAATAGTTCGGTTTTCCAAACATGTCGCCATTGATGTAACACACTCCAGTTCTTCTGCCTCCTTAACTTGGATTATTGAATATCCCCTTTGTAAAGAAGTTGTAGCTCATCTGTTTATTTACCTTTTCTGATCTGCAGTCTTGAACCTATTACCAGCCCCATCCCCACCAACTTTATCCTAAGGCTCGTGTTAATAGAAACCTACAAAAATGAAGGGTAGAGAGCAGCTGACCCACCAAGCCTGTGCTAAAGTATTGCGGTATAATTTCCACACACCCATCTTCAGCCCCATTCATTACCTGGGTGGAAACAGGAGACAAGACTCCATTAAAAGAGTTGTCTGCAGCTGGAGCAGGTGCATTGCAACCATCTCTACAATATACTGGGTATAGCTCCTAAATGCTTTTCAGGCTGGCTGAGCCAACTTCATGGCAATACTGAGGGACTGCTGCATTGTCTTAGATCTCTTCTTTCGTGGGAAAGTTGTTGACCTACTAGTCCAGGTGAAAATAAAAGATACCACAGCACTACTTGAAGCATAGACTAAATTAGAATTTACAGTACAGAAATCAGCCATTCGGTTCAACTGGTATTTATGCTCCACAGGGGCTAGAGTCGAGATACAGATCAGCCATGGGACAGAATTTTACGCCCCCCCCAAAGATGGGGAAGGTGACGGGAAGGGGTGGGGGGTGTAAAATGGAGTGCGAGGCTCTGGGGTTCCTTCCCAACCTGCTCCCGCCGGCACTTTACACAGGGCGGCGGTGGCGAAAAACAGCCCGTCTGCCCCAGGCCAATCAAGGCCCTTAAGGGCCTCTGCCCGCCGCCACAGGAATTTTACCCATGGCCCGTTGGGCAGCCCAGGCCCGAGAGAAGCAGCCTGACAAAAGCAGGTGGCTCTCCGGCGGCCTGGGAGGGGGGCCCTCATGATCAGCCACTCTGTGCCTGACAGAGGGCCGCCCCGCTACCTCAACTACCCCCAGCATGCCCCCCCGTCTCCCAAATCGACCACCTTTGGCTTGCCGGGGCCCGACCTATCACCCCCAGAGAGGCACCAAGAACTTACCTTTGATCCGGACTCCCCGACATCATCTTTGCGGTGGCTGGGTTGCAGTCCCAGCAGTGGCCACCACTCCTGGTGGCGCTGCTGGGACAGAGAGCTGCCGGCCCGCCCATTAGCTGGCAGCTCCATTAGGCGGGACTTTCTGCCTCAATGAGGTGGAAGTCCCGCCTCAGACCAATTAAAGGCTTGGGGACTGTAAAATGTGGAGCGGATCCCCAGGCCAAGCGGAGGCGGGTTTGCCACCAATGTTTCAGTCGGTGGATGGCTCCTGTCAGCCAAGGGTAAAATTCTGGCCATGGTCGCACTGAATGGCAGAAGAGGCTCAAGTGGAAATGAATGTAAACGGTCTTTTCCTGAAAACAAATAGCACATATCAGGGAGGATGCGTGCACTTAATTTATGCACATCTAGTCATGGCTTGTGGGAATAGAGGTTTTCAGTTGCTTTAAGGAGTCATAAATTTCCCAGGGTTTTACCCATTTCCTATATTACAACAGTGAAAAGTACTTAATTGACTGTAAAGGGCTTTAGGATGACCTGAGGTTATTGAAAGATACTGTATAAATGCAAGTTCTTTCTTTCAATTGTAAAGAGTTTATAGAAAAATTTGCTCGTTGCCTGCCTCAATAAAAAAAAAATCCAAAAAGGGTGAAGCTGGGCATTATCAGGCATCCCTGACCTCAGCTGAGAATCATTTGCTGCGCCAGGTGACATTTCCTTTTAGCCCCGACAAGCTTGCTAATTGAAGCTATATTGCACCATTAACTGATGCTCACTGGGGATCATGTTTAGTTTACACTGATGCCTTTCATCTCCCTCAACAGCCATTACAGCAATGTGATCTTTTAATCACTATTTCCAAGAGTAGGGCTCGAACACAGTTCTCTGGAGGGTAGAAGCTGCTTTGCTGCCTCCTGTATACGTTTTAGTTTGAACTCAAGCCCATGCCACTGCGTCGAACAACTGCATTCGCCCGTTTAATTCAGAAGCACCCAGGAGTCCACTTCCCTTGATTTCTGTCTCTGATTTGTTGAAAAACAGCTCAATGAGGACCCATGGAAAGTCACAATCCCACCTGAAGTCTACTTAAATCTGGAAGTATCCACATAAAACATCAACCACTTTATTTAAACACCAGAGGTAAAAGTCAGCCATTGCAGCTCTTACAATTCACTGATGGCAATAAATTAAAACTGTACAATTTATTGTGCTTTTCATTAAAGTCCTCTAGATTTTATTTAATTTGTACCATATATGAAACTACTGATTTAAGATCTCAGGTAAGTGTCATACAGCATTATAATTCAATCTCAGTAATAGCATTTACAAAATGAGACCAGAGAAAGCCTTGAATAAATAGTTTACAATCCATTAAATACAATTCAAGTTATACAGAGAAAAAACAAACCTTGTGCATTTTATAATCAAAATTATTGTACTTTTTTTTTTAAAAAAAGCTCCTGTTTCAATATTTTTTCTAAAAGGTAAAAATGCATTGCAATGTATTCAAGTGAAGCCTGAGATTATAAGCTCGATTCACATAGCATCAACGTGTGGTCAATCAGTGTTTTTTCTGAAGCATTCATTCAATAAGCCATTAGCCCAAACTTCTGCTGGTCCATCTGATCTGCTAGCGCCTACAGTAACGGGTAGATGAGCACTGCTGGTAATTAAGCAAGGAAATTGTACTTTGTTCATTCAGCATTTAAAGGAGAAGACAGCTAGCTGACGTTTCACTGCTTGCTTCATTCTGATCGGAAATAGAGACGGTGCACAAATAAAAAAGCACAGGATGGAGCCACAACACATTCGAGCCATGTCTCAAAATCTGAGACACCTTTTATTCCATTAACTGGCAGCAGAGACTGTCATTGCTGCTAACATATATTCACAGAGACTGAAACCCCTTATCGCCACGGAGGTCTTGGAATAAGCTGGAGCCTGGAGTATTTGCAACAGACTGTGACAAGGGAGAACTGCTATACCCTGGTTGGAGGGTAGGTGGCTGCAGGATAGCTTGATGGGAAAATTAGCATTGGGAAGTACTGTAATTAAGCTGCAACAGAAACCTGTGTGCATCTCACAGTGGCTAGCCAGCTTGAAGGAAGGCCAGAACCGATCAAATCACCCACATTCAGATCACCTCGTACACTTCACAGGGAAGTCAATTAATTGTGTTTGGCAGAAACTCTTCCAATCAGTTCTTTGCTGGCATGTCATATTCTTTTTTGCATTTGGAACTAGAGAGTTTACCAACTGGCATTTGACTGCAGTGTGATCTAATTTAGGTTAGGCACCTGAAACCCTGTCCGTGATTTCATGCTTCAGAGCTTTTCTATACTGCAGCAGACAGTGATAACATCAAATCGGAAATATTTTTAATCCACCCGAGCCAGAAGAGATTAAGGCGACTCATGACTTTTCATTATGAAAGGATACTAGAACCATGGAAAATGGTCCAGCACAGCTTCACTGTATTGACAGCAACAGAGGGAAGTTATAATCAAGAGGGAAAGCTCAAAAACCTGGTGTTTTTCTCAGTGAAAGAGAGAAGGTCAAGAAAAAGGTTCTTAAAGAGGTTTCCAAAATATTTTTAAGAGGGTAAAGAGTAAGAGTAAAGCTACTGGTTGGCAAATTCATGACATTGCCTCAGGATTATCACAAGTTAAAAGAATCGATTGCATACAGAGGGCTACTGGAGTATGGAATGCTTTACCACAAATTAGTACTGAGGCAGAGACTGCCATTTAAAATAAAATTGGATTCATAAAATGGAATTGGATAAATATTTGAAAATAAATATACAAGAGTATAAAGAGGAAAATATCAGGAAAATAGGAGTAGGGCAGAGTTAACACCAGGATAGATGTAGGGATGATGGTACAGATGGCCTCCTGTGCTGTGGTTTCTATAACAAACAAGACTTTGCTTATTCTTTCACAATGGTCCCTATCACAGGTTTTCCTACCAGCTGGAACCAAGTGGAAGTGCAACTTATAGGCCATTAGTTGTCACATTTGGATTAAAAAGGCTGGTCCCAAATATCCCACAAGGGGAATGCAAACGTCACTAATTACTGGTCTGTGCAAAGTACAGCTTCAAACTCTTTAGCCCTCAGCACAAGAAAAGCTACGAACACCAATTTCAGTTTTTATTTTAGGAATGAAGTAAAGTAAATCCAGCAGCATGGTGCAGCCACTGTCTGTACCTGCGTTAAGAGCCGAACTGGGGCATTCAGGAATGCTTGTCAATGTGCAGAGCACTACAGAGACAGGAGTGTTTTCACTGGTAGTAAACCATCAACATTACCACATGGACTGCCTCATACTCTCAAAATCTGCCAGAGTGATCAGCTTGGGATAAATTTCCCTTGGTTTTAAATCTGCAACTAATTTAATATGGTTGGATCAATACTGAGGAAGTCATGTATTTGGTTAAATGCAGGAGTATCTAATACATTAGCCACTATCACGTGGTTAATTGGAAATCCAAATGTGGCTAATTTCATTTTTGATTAGTAAAAAAGAGGAACAGGGAATGTTGTGGACATGTGATCCCAGCTTATGCATGTGAACTTTAACCTGTGTGTGTGTTTATTGGTAAAATAGTAAGCAAAGCAGAAGGTGTCTGTTTTTCCAACAGTTCCTTGATTAATAATTTATTGGTTATCTGTTAAAATGGTGCATAAACCATGGAAACACAGGCAACATTATATGGAGTCAGTAGCTGTCATCAGAGTCAGTTCAACCAGTTGGAATAACTACTCCAGGCCAGCAGAAGAAAGCAAACCCTACTAATAATGAGCAGCTCAAAAACGTTTTCAACAATGAAGGTAACTTATTCTAAGCTGAGTTTTCTAGACAGATCCCGTGAGCAGTGAAGCAGCATACACCCATTTTCCGGATGGACAGTGGCGGAGTGGGATAGGAGGTGTTGGCTGGGTCCAGACAGAAAAAGCAGGCAGATTTGGAGAACAGGGGGTGTCTGGGGGGTAGTGAGTGTGATGTTGGGAGGGGGGGTGGGGGGGGCAGTGGGTTAGTGTGTTAGGTCTGGACAGAGAACAGGGACAGGTGGCAGGTCCGGCGTGACAGCATACTGGTGGGGTCTGAATGAAGAGCAAGGTGAGTCTGACACATCTCCTTATGTGAGTCAACAGCCTCAGCAAACAGTGATGAAGTCAAAGTACCACTCACAACTGCTGGACAAAACAAACCAGAGACGACACCAAGACATGCCGTGTCTGGTAAGTTCATGGCAGAATTTCAAACTTTGGTGAAGACGAAAGTTTTGTATTGAAGGGTGGTAGATGTTTGTTAGGAAGTTCATTTACCTGGATTTGTACAATAAGGCACATTATACTAAAATTAATGTCTAAAACAGCGTCTCCGTACCCTCACCTGTGGTGAGTCAGCGATTTCTGTTGGACAACACTGGTGAAATAGATTCAATGCGAAATTAAGATTTGACTACTCAATTCAGAATGCAGAGAAACTGATTTAGAAACAATTCTTAGCTAATATCATGGAGTTTATATGTAACTTAAGGAGGTGATTGTGATAAAACAATTGAAGATCTAGGATGATGCAGTAACTGAGAATTAGCTAAATAATTGCTTGCAGAAAAGAAACCAAAAACAATTTTCAATTTGCAACAAACCAGTTTTGATTTTAAAAAAAATCAAAATAAATATTATTTTCTCTTCATTCAGTTACTTGATTCAGATTCCGATAATTCAAATATTTTTAGCACAGCAAAACAAATGGACTTAAGAATGTATTCTTGGTGTTTTGTAAACCGTAGGTACATACTCATGCAGGAGGTGGAGCTGCATGGGACATCATCATAATACAACTCGAGTGGGAGAAGATTCAACAATTAACACTCTCCTTGCCTCAGTGATATAGTTTAAAATTTAAAAACTTATCGGATACACAGAATCAGCTCCAGACTGCTCAAAGGTTCAACCAACAATCAAGATTTATATTTAATTATATTCAATTTTACTTAGATTGTGCAAAGCATTTGCGAGACAACAGACCCTACCTAGATGTGCTTCTTTGCTCTTACTGTATTTCATCCCCATTCAAATACATTCAGTGATTTGGAAATGGCCTAAATTAGTCAAAATTTATACCACCCCACCCCACCCCCCCCCCCCCCCGCCCCCCGCCCCACAAATCAGCCCAGTGATCAAACCCAAGTTAGTCCCTTGGATGGTGGAGGAAAGGGATCTTTGAAAATATAGTCATTGTACATATGAAAAATTAAGTGACACAGTTAGAAATCTGAGTTAGCACTGAAATAACTAACAGCACAATCCTGATGTAGTGCTGAACTGGGGAAAAAGGCCACTTGGTCCATCTGAAAAACATGGCCAAAGACTGCCTCTGGGGTGGAGGAGAAAGAACATCTTTATGACATGGAATGGGTTTTCAAAACTGTTACAAGTGCTGTAAACTATCAGAACTGGAAGTCGGCTTCCATGGCAACCACTGCAGACCATAATCAGACAGCACTGTAATGCATCCCAACTCCTTGGCAACCATCAATCCACCTCCACTCCCGGAGAAACTTCCCACTGCGAAGCAGTCTTACTAGTTTAAAGAAAACTGACTTGCAGCGAGTGGGTTTACAAACATGGGTTTTCATGGGATGTGCTTTTGGAATTCAGAAACAGAGATAGATTCTGTTGGGTTGCTTAATATTTCGAACGTGATTAATGTAATAACACGTTCCATACTTTGCTGTCATTATTCCCAAATTCATCACTGCTCTCCCATGGACTGAAAACAGTTGACGAGATTACCTGAATACAGGTATGTCAGCTGCCAGCAGGCAAATCCACTGCCAGTTATTGATATCTATAGTAACAAGTTAAGGGGATTTTACAGAAAGTTCGGCAGCATCTGGCCTTGAAGATCCAACATGATTATGATATTTAATTCATAGAGAAGACATAACCAAAACTTGAATGAAGTTAATTACGCTGCTAAAACACAATAAATGAGTGATGTGAAAAAAAAAACAAAGTGTTGGAAATACTCAGCAGAGGTTTGGCATCATCTGTGGAGAGAGAAACAGAATTAACATTTCAGGTCGATGAACTTTCATCACAGATGAACTCCCATTGCTAAACCACACAATACTGCCAACAGAATGTCCTGCACTCTGAAGTACAAGTGCTTTTACATTGCCTACAGTTAGCGTGCAAACATAGAAAGGTTGGAAATGTGTTAACATTTACTTTGGGATAATATACTCAAGGCTTTTGTTTTCAAAGTGGAGGGGAGGAAAGTTGTCATCATATTCCCTTCTTCCCAAGGTTATCATGTGGTGATAAGTCTCATTACTTTAGCTGTTCTGTGGAAACTGCATCTGAAAACTATTTGTTTCTTACAAACATATTTAAGAAAGGAGTTAGATTTTTTTTAGAGATTAAAATCCTCTACCGCAATTAAGATTTTAGGATACAATGACTATATTGCACTAAATACGAACCATTTTTCTGGCACTCTCTCTTAATACCATCATTAACTTCCAACAACACTGCAGATGTCAGCCCCCCATTCAAATTATTTTCGCCTGCAATTGCTGGAATCATGTTGTGATCTCAGTCACAACTTGTAAACTGATCAATTATTTTGCTGTATTGTAATTAGTTTCTACAAGATTCTTTGGTTGTTCTTAAGTCAACATCAGTTTCCTATCAAGTACTTTGCTTATTTTTCTAATAGAAATTACTTACAAAAAATAAAATTAGATAGAAGTTGGTTAATTAGATGTTTATTATATGGAACTGGACTGAACTAATACCCAGATGATGGGCTCATTAATGGCTTAATAGGCAAAGGCACTGCCCAGTGTAGTGCTGAGCTATGGATGGCAACGTTCTGGGGCTTATGCTGGAGTTTAGAAGAATGAGAAGTGATCTAATTGAGACAAGATTTTGAAAGGGCTTGATAGGGTAGAAGCTGAGAATCTAGAACACGGGGACACAGTCTCGGGATCAATCACAGGTCAATCATTCAGGACTGAGATGAGGAGAAATTTCTTCATTCAAAGGGTTATGAATCTTTGGAATTCTCTACCTCAGAGGGTTGTGGATGCTCCATCATTGAATACATTTAAGGCTGGGATAGATAGATTTTTGGTTTTGCAGGGAATCAAGGGATAGGGGGAGCGGGCAGGAAAGTTGAATTGAAGCCCAAAATCAGCCATGAACATACTGAATGGCAGAGCAGGCTCAATGGGCCGTATGGTCTACTTCTGCTCATATTTCTAATGTTCTTATGCTGAATGAGCTGTTTATGGCTGCAGTAGCAACAACAGCAAGGATGCTGTAGAGCTTGGGGTGAGGAGGAGGAAGAGGAACCTCCTCTTTCAAAGTTTATGGCCAGCAGTCATGATGCCATCCATAATCAAAAGCCAGATAACACACATGGCATCGGCTTACAAACGAAGAGTGGTTACTTGGGTGAATTACCAGATCAAAAACCTGACCAAGAGCAAATATCTTCAGGGTGAAATGGGGAGAATGTTTTGGGTGTCATAGAGAGATACAGCACTGAATCAGGCCCTTCAGCCCACCGACTCTGTGCTGATCATCAACCACCCATTTATACTAATCCTACATTAATCCCACATTCCCTACCACATCCCCACCTTCCCTCAATTCTCCTGCCACCTCCTATATTGGGGGCAATTTACAATGGCCAATTTACCTATCAACCAGCAAGTCTTTGGCTGTGGGAGGAAACCAGAGCACCCAGCGGAAACCCACGCAGTCACAGGGAGAACATGCAAACTCCGCACATGCAGTACCCAGAACTGAACCCGGGTTGCTGGAGCTGTGAGGCTGCGGTGCTAACCACTGTGCCACTGTGCCTCCCCATCTGTGTGGGGAGAGGAACCTTAATTTTTAACTGGTAAAGGCAGCTTGTCCACATGTGGTGGCCACAGCTTTGATTGCTGAGTTTAGGCTCATTAGCACTCAGCCACTCTCGCAGTATGGGTCTCATGAATGATTTAACTACCTTTTGCCCAAGGAAGTAAAACCTTTATATTTTGGAACTAGTCAAAGGTTCCAGGTGATGCCAAGTTAACCATTAATTGTACATCGGAACAGTGAGTATTAGTTATCCATTTAAATACTACAGCCACACACAAGTAGCTATCCAACATCAATTCTAACCTCAAATTACAGTGACAGCTTTTGTTCTCCTGTTCTCAATGTGTGTGCAGCAGCTTCTGTTTGACAACATGCCCCAGGTCCTAGAAACATTGGCTTATCAGGATCCACCCACTCTCTGATCTCTCCACCAGTGAGGTGGTGTCTGCTGTCTGCTCAACATTTCCTCAATAGCGCAGTTGAGATCGAGAACTCTGCAGTGTTCTGCCATGCTGCATCATTTCGTCACACCTACATACAGAAGGCAGTGCAATCACTTGCTCCTCAAAAGTGAGAGATCTAAAATCGACCGTAAAATGTAACAGGAATGTCAAAATGTCAAAAAAAAACTCTATAGATCTTGTCACTTAACATTCAAAGTGGGAGGTTTCTGCTGAAAGCAACATCAATAGTGGCATTGTTGCTGCTCAATAGACGATGGCATTAACTTTGCTTAAGTAGTACAGATAGAATTTCCAAAGAATCTCCCCTGATCTCCAACAGAGGTCTGGAAAATTTCTGTTGCGAATAGATGAACATTACCACTACATGAACCGTCATCAGGAATAGGAACATAAGGAGGTCTTGTATCCCAAGCCCTCCAGAAAGCTGTCTCTTTCCCCCCCCCACCATGCCCATAGTGCCTCCTTCAGTTCAGGATATTTTTAAGCTCCAAATTTGTGGAAGACCATACCATAGCAGAACAGCTATGGAAGCTCAGTACTTCCTTTTAGCAGCTCATTATCAAAATGCATTTAAAAAGGTCAGTACAAAAATTTCTACTTGGAGTTAAAGCTTCTCTCACAGATCTACCTCATTGGCTATAAGAAAGGCTTATCCAAATTTCCATTCCAATTAAAAATAAACAACGCCAACACATCTAACTGGTGGCATCCATCATCAGTTGCGACCACGTTGAACTAGTCCATGCATGCCAGACCAGGCAGCTCACTCAGCAGTTATCAGATGCTAGCTTTGTCACTGTAGAAGGGTGTCACATGGAACATGTAGCAGTGTGTGCAGACCCGGACTGGTTTCATCTGGCCGTATCGAGGTAAGGGAGCAGAATGAGAAGAGCAACGTGAGCAGAAGATCTGTTAAATGAAAAGGCATTTAAACTTCATACATGTAGAAACGATAGGTTAACAGCCAAGTTTTGGAGACTCCCCGCAACATTTTAAAATGAAAACACGCACATAAATGAACAGCTCATAGACAGAATTTACAGCATATAATCAGGCCATTTGGCCCAAATGGTCTACGACAGTGTTTATGCTCCACACAAGCCGCCTACCAGCATATCCTTCTATTCCTTTCTTCCTAACTAGCTTGCTCTTAAATGCATCTGTGCTGTTTGCCTCAACTTCTCCTTGTGGTAACAAGTTCCACCTTCTAACCACTCTCCGGGTAAGGAAGTTTCTCCTGAATTCATTATTGGATTTATTAGTGACCATCTTATCACAGTCCATTCCAGAGCCACATTTGCTGTTTTTTTTTTTTTAAACAAAATTTTCATTCTATTGCAACACATATCCCCTTCCATAAATCATACAATAAACTTTCATCACAGAAGATCACAAATGCAATGTTTTAGTTCAAGGCACTCAGAAGAACGGACATTAAAAATTCATCAAAGTTCTAGTAGCAAGCTACGGTCCCCCCAACCTCCTTGTTTCAGTAGTTGCAATTTGCAAGGATTGCCAGTACGGTAGAGGCGCTGCCAGACATCTGCTACCCAAGTACATTGCCTATGTGAGAGAAATTGTAGCTAGTACAGAATGGAAAGGAGTGGTTAAAGAAGTTGGACTGATTATGCAGTACTGATACATGAGGAGTGTTGGAGTGAAAGGCCAACAAATTAATCAAAATCTGTCTCCGCACACAAAGATGGGAAAACTATCCTGACATTTGTCTGATACAGAGACCATCTCTTTGAGATATACAAATCTACCATCAAGTTGGTAGCTTGCAGCTTTCCAGATGGTACAGCCTACTGTTAAACAGAAGTGAGCTACTCCCGCAAAATAAGCGACCAAAACAAGGAATTAAGTATTGCTTTTGGTCATTCCTTACTGGTTACATCAACAATGAACATCCACAGAAACATGGAATCAGGTGACCTACCCATAGAGAGGGACAGTTTATAGTGTGAGGAAAGAAACAAGCACATATGCCAACATGTTTTACATTTAAAAGCGAAGAGGTTCAACCAGTGAGAAACATAATGAAATAATTTTCCAAAGATGGAAGCCATTAAGAGGGCGAGACAACATCTGCTCTTCCTTCCTCCCCGGATTTGTAATGAGTAGGGCTCCTGACACTCCACCAAGACACAGTTCAGACTATAAAGTTGGAAGAGCTTTTCTGGATTGACGATGACATTTGAGGAAGATTTCCTATGCTCATTTCTTCCAGAACTATTTTATGGCGTTGCCATTTAATTGCTCGTTAATTACAGGTGTTCTGAACTAATTTATGTAACAGTGAACTGTGCCTATACATATACACATACCTTCAACAAACATTACGGTAGGCCATTCAGTCCCTCATGCCTGTTCCATCATTCAACTGGAGCATAGCTGATCTGCACTTCTCACACTATTTAGCTGCCTTTGCTCCATATCCTTTAATAAACTTTACTTAACAAAAATCTATCAATTTCGGGGGAGTTAATTCCACATTTCCACTCCTATTTGTATTGCAAAAGTGCTTCCCATCTTCACTACTAAACTGCCTAGATCTCATTATAAAGGTGAGAACTG
Source organism: Heterodontus francisci (assembly GCF_036365525.1). Classification (NCBI taxonomy): domain Eukaryota; kingdom Metazoa; phylum Chordata; class Chondrichthyes; order Heterodontiformes; family Heterodontidae; genus Heterodontus; species Heterodontus francisci. The sequence goes on from NC_090374.1 coordinate 16,644,500, forward strand.
CTTGTTTTGGATTCCCTCAAGCAGAGGAAGTATCCTTACATCTACCCTATTAAACCCCTTTGTATTCTAACTCACTTGACATAAAGGTCAACATTCCACTAGCCTTTTTGATTACTTTTTGTACCTGTCCACTTTCAGTGATGTGTGTACCTGGCACCCAACTCCCTTGGCGACACCACAATCCTAATCTCCCACCATTAAGAAAATACTCTTATTTATTTTTCTCAGGTCCAAAGTGGATGATAACCACACAATTTCCCATTCACTTTATCAAATGCCTTCTGAAAGTCAATATAGACAACATCGAAAGACGACCTCCTACCCACCATACTAATAACCTCTTCGATCAACTAGATTAGACAAATATGGCCTATCCATCACAAAACCATGATCTGCTCCTGCTCGTCCAAGTGCTCAGTCACTTTGTCCCTGATGATAGATTGGAGTAGTCTCCCCATAACTGATGTTAAACTGACAGGTCTGTAGTTAGATGGCGCATCGCTCATTTGTAATCTTCCAATTGAAAGGTACAATTCCCGAATCTAGAAAGCTTTCTACATTTATGATTAACGCATCTGTAACTTCCCCACTCATTACTTTTAATAGACTGGGTTGGAAGCCATCAGTTCCTAGGTATTTGTCTACCTTAAGCAAGATCATCTTCTGCACTGCCATTTTATTTTAGCATATTCACTAAATTCATCCCACTATATTTGAGATGTTAACATTGACCAAAGGAAACCACCATCTACTCCCTCCTTCCACACTGACCAAACTACGATCTCTTCACTCAGCCAATTAAAAAAAAGTTTTTTTCAACGTGGTCGACAGTGGCAAAGGAGTATTTAGTGCCCACACCTGGATGCCCTGAGGACATCACGAGTCAATCATATAGTGTAGCACTGGAGCCACATGTAAGCCTGACAGGGCAGTGTGCTAGATTCCCTTCCATAAAGGACATTAGTCAATCACTTGGGCTTTGAGAACAATTGGGCGTCATTAATGGTCTAATTTCTGGTACTATCCCCAAAATTACCACATTTATTCAAATCAGTTTCACACCTTACCATGATGGGAATTGAACTCTTTTACCCTCAGGGTTGTTGGATCAGTACCATAACGAATTGATACTGTAATGTGCAGCTAAGCCTTGTGTCATGACAATCAGCTAGCTCTCAACTCCAATCAGCATCACTGCCAGGGATAAGGACCTGAACATAGATCCAGTGAAACTGGAATATTCTTTTTATGGATTCCATAGAAGGTATACTATTTACTTTGGGGCTGAAATCCATTTCATTCAAACATTTCCATGGAGTCTAGCCCTTAATCAATTACCTTTCCACAGCTTCTGCAATGATGCTTTCTTCGGATCACAGTGAACGGTGCCTTGCATGCGGTACAGCAGCTGCAGACTTCATCTGGTACCCATTCTGGAGGATCTATCACAAACAGGAAAGAGGAAAGTCCCTCAGCAACAGGTATTCCTTCATCCAATCATGGAACCAAAGTCAACAATTCCTCCCTCAACATGACTTATTAGAACAAACTAAATGGTTATAAATACAACATAACTAAATCATAATCTAATTTTATAATAAGGGCGGCACAGTGGCGCAGTGGTTAGCACTGCAGCCTCACAGCTCCAGGGACCCGGGTTCAATTCTGGGTACTGCCTGTGTGGAGTTTGCAAGTTCTCCCTGTGTCTGCGTGGGTTTTCGCCGGGTGCTCCGGTTTCCTCCCACCGCCGAAGACTTGCAGGTGATAGGTAAATTGGCCATTGTAAATTGCCCCTAGTGTAGGTAGGTGGTAGGGAATACGGGATTACTGTAGGGTTAGTATAAATGGATGGTTCTTGGTCGGCACAGACTCGGTGGGCCGGAGGGCCTGTTTCAGTGCTGTACCTCTAAATAAAATAAAATTATTCATCAGGTGCGACATCACTCAATATGAATTCCTTTGGAATATCTCAATATCCAAATTAACAGTACATGCCATGTCACTTCACAGTTAAAGGAGGAAAGCATGAGAGTATGTTTGTTGTGTTAGTGGAAAAAAGAGTACTATATACTGAACAGAATTCCTCTGATGCTTTTCTTCTTCTTTGGTAGTCACTTCAATACCTCCTTATCTCACAGATACCTGCAGAGTTTGAAAAGCAAATGAGTAATCAAGAGCTGGGTCTGCTCTAAATTGCAAACTTGACAGTCTGCGGCAAGATTATACTCAGTTTCAAAAAGTGAAAATATGCCTGGAGTAAAGGTTTCGAATGCAGTTTTTTTCTTTACTCATTTCATGGGATGTGGGCATCACTGGCAAGGCCACATTTGATACCCATCCCCAACTGCCCTTGAGAAGGTGGTGGTGAGCTGCCTTCCTGGACCACTGTCGTCCATCTGGTTCAGGCATATCTACAGTGCTGTTAGGAAGGGAGTTCCAGGATTTTGACCCAGCGACAACGAAGGAACGGTGATATAGTCCCAAGTCAGGATGATGTGCATCTTGGAGGGGAACTTGCAGGTGGTGGTGTTCCCCTGCCTCCGCTGCCCTTGTGCTTCTAGGTGGTAGAGGTCGCGGGTTTGGAAGGTGCTGTCGAAGGAGCCTTGGTGAGTTGCTGCAGTGCATCTTGTATATGTAACACACTGCTGTCACTGTGTGTTGGTGTTGGAGGGAGTGAATGTTTAAGGTGACGGATGGGGTGCCAATCAAGCAGGCTACTTTGTTCTGGATGATGTCGAGCTTCCTGAGTGTCGTTAGAGTCGCACTCATCCAGGCAAGTGGAGAGTATTCCATCACAGTCTTGACTTGTGCCTTGTAGATGGTGGACAGGCTTTCGGGAGTCAGGAGGTGGGTTACTCGCTGTAGAATTTCCAGCTTCTGACCTGTTCTTGTAGCCACGGTATTTTTGCGGCTGGTCCACTTCAGTTTCCGGTAACCCCGAGGATGTTGATAGTGGGGGATTCAGCATCGGTAATGCCGTTGAATGTCAAGTGGAGATGGTTAGATTCTGATGCTCAATGCCTCGCACTTGTGTGGCACAAATGTTGTCCAGGTATTGCTGCATATGGACTTGGACTGCTTCAGTATCTGAGGAGTTGCGAATGGTACTGAACATCGTACAATCATACTGAACATTGTACAATCATCAGCGAACATCCCCACTTCTGACCTTATGATTGAAGGAAGGTCATGATGAAGCAGCTGAAGATGGTTGGGCCTAGGAAACCACCCTGAGAAACTCCTGCAGCAATGTACTGGAGCTCAGATGATTGACCTCCAACAACCACAACCATCTTCCTTTGCGCTAGGTATGACTCCAACCAGTGGAGCGTTTTCCCACCCGATTCCCATTGTCCTCAGTTTTGCTAGGGCTCCTTGATGCCATACTCGGTCAAATGCTGCCTTGATGTCAAGGGTAGTCACTCTCACCTCACCTCTTGAGTTCAGCTCTTTTGTCCATGTTTGAACCAAGGCTGTAATGAGGTCAGGAGCTGAGTGGCCCTTTCTCACCTACATACTGCCTCTCGGTGACATTATCCAAAAATACAATGTCACTTTCCACATGTATGCTGACACCATCACCTCTTTCAACCCATCCACTGTTTCAAACTTGTCAGACTGCTTATCTGATAGAGTACCGGATGTGCAGAAATTTCCTCCAAATAAATATTTGGAAGAATGAAGCCATCGTCTTCGTTCCCTGCCACAAACTCCGCTCCCTAGCCACCGGCTCCATCCCTCTCTGTGGCAACAGTCTGAGGCTGAAACAGACTTTTCACAGTATTGGTGTTATAAAGATCACCTATTTCCAACTCTATAACATCTCTACCCTGCCTCAGTTCATCTGCTGCTGAAACCCTCATTCGTGCCTTTGTCACCTCCGTGTTTGACTATTCTAATGCACTCATGGCCAACCTCCCATATTCTACCCTCTGTAAACTTCAGGCCATCCTAAAACTCTGCTGCCCGTATCCTAACTCACACCAAATGCCATTCACCCATCAGCCCTGTGCTCACTAACCTACAGCGGCTCCTGGTTAAACAACACCTCAATTTTAAAATTCTCATCCTCGTTTTCAAACCCTTCCATGGCCTGGTCCCTCCCTATTTCTAATCCTCCAGCCGTACAACCCTCCGAGATATCTGCACTTCTCCAATTTCAGCCTCTTGAGCATCTCAGATTTTAATAGCTCCACCATTGACGGCCATGCCTTCTGCCACCTGGGGCCTAAGCTCTGGAATTCCTTCCCTACCCCTCTCTGTGCCTCTACCTCGTTTTCCTCCTTTAAGACTCCTTAAAAATCTCTCTCTTTTGACCAAGCTTTTGGTCATCTACCCCAATATGGGGCTTGGATTTGTTTTATAATGCTCCTATCAAGCACCTTGGGATGTTTTAATATGGTACAGGCACTAATTAAATGCAAGTAGTTGTTGTTGAAATCTAAGACAAGGAGATACAATCTTAAAATTTAAACTAAGCTGGTGAAAAGCAAACCCATTAAAACATTCCCTCACATACAGAGTTGAGCAAATCTGCAATGCACTGTCCCAGGCAACCAAAGATGCAGAATTAATTGGCGTTATTCTTTGTAGTTCATTTGGCAGACAGCTCTAAGTGCTGCTTGATCTGGATTTATATCTGGTAACCTTTGTCCAGCTCACTAGTCAAACAGACAGAGATACACAGGCACACACAGCCATAAAGTGGGCGAGAAAGAGAGTGTTTAAGAGATTGTGTGAGAGAGAGAGACATACAGACACAGACATGAAGCAAGCAAGAGGGAGAGCGTGTTTTCGAGAGCGAGTGTGAATGCACAAGTGAGATTGCTTAAGAGAGTGTGCACGTGTGCCAAGAGAGACAGAGATAGAGAGAGGCCATACACATACTCTGTGGAACCTGATGGTCAAAACACATTGTTTCAGGTCCAGCTAACATTGACCTTTAGTGCTTTCAATCTTGGCTCATGCCACAAGTAACCAGAAGTGCTTTGTGTTTTGTGCAGAAACCAACAAAAAATATTCTCTGGTTAGTCTGTATGTGACTTGTTCTTATTTATTTCATGGGATGTGGGCATCACTGGCAAGGCCACCATTTGCTGCTCATCCCTAATTGCCCTGGAGTAAAGGCCTGCTCAGGTCGGGAAAAAGAACCCGAGTCGAACCTGACTGATCCACAGCGGACCCGAGCCTGACCCAGCCCGAGTCCGACCCGACCCAAGCCCCACCCCTTCACTTACCTTCCGACTGGGAAGCTCCGCGAAGCTGCAGTGCATGCGTGATGATGTCATAGTGACGTCACTCGCTCACTGAGCAGACTCAGTTTCATCCTGGACTCACAGCTCAGTTAAGTTTTTTTATTTTTAATACTTACCTGTAGAGCACTTACCCTGTGTGTCCAGCCCGACCCGGACCTGGCCCGACCCGAGCTGAGCCCTATAGCCAGGCCCGGAAAAGGGGCCCTACCCGACCCTAACCCGACATGCGCTGTCGGGTCCCGTCGGATTGGGTTTGAGTCGTGTACCAGGCCTTTACCCTGGAGAACGTGGTGGCGAGCTGCCTTCTTGAACCGCTTGAATCTCGTGGGGGTACACTCACTGTGCTGTTACGAAGGTAGTTCCAGGATTTTGACCCAACGACAGTGAAGGAATGGCGACATATTTCCAAGCCAGGATGGTGTGTGGCTTGGAGGGCAACTTGCAGATGGTGGTGTTCCCAGGCGTCTGCTGCCCTTGTCCTTCTAAGGAAGAGGTCGCGGGTTTAGAAGGTGCTGTCCAAGGAGGCGTAGTGAGTTACTGCAGTGCAACTTATATATCATACACACTGCTGCCACTGTGCATCAGTGGTGGAGGGAGTGAATGTTTAAGGTGGTAGATGGAGTGATCAAGCAGGCTGCTTTGTGCTGAATGGCGTTGAGTTTCCTGAGTGTTGTTGGGGCCGCACTCATCCAGGCAAGCGGAGAGTATTCCATCACACTCCTGACTAGTACCTTGTGGGCAAGCTTTGGGGAGTCAGAAGGTGTACCACAGAATTCCCAGCCTCTGACCTCCTCATGTAGCCACAGTATTTTTGTGGCTACTCCAGTTCCGTTTCTGATCAATGGTAACCCCCAGGATGTTGATGGTGGGTGATTCAGCGACAGTCATGCCGCTGAATGTCAAGGGGAGATGTTTAGATTCTCTCTTGTTGGAGATGGTCATTGCCTAGCACTTGTGTAGCACGAATGTTTCTTGCCATTTATCAACCCAAGCCTGAATGTTGTCCGGGTCTTTCTGCACATCGACATGGACTGCTTAAGTGTCTGAGCAGTTGCGAATGGTGAACAATGTACAATCAGCAAACATTCCCACTTCTCACCTTTTAATGGAGGGAAGGTCATTGATAAAGCAGCTGAAGATGGTTGGGCCTAGGACACTACCCTGAGGAACTCCTGCAGCAATGTTCTGGGGCTGAGATGATTGGCCTGCCACAACCACAACCATCTTCCTTTGTGCTAGGTATGTCTCCACCCAATGGAGAGCTTTCCCCCTGATTCCCACTGACTTCAATTTGGCGAAGGCTTCTTGATGCCACACTGAGTCAAACGCTGCCTTGATATCAAGGGCAATCACTCTCCTCACCTCGAGTTCAGCTCTTTTGCCCAAGCTTCAGCCAAGGCTATAATGAGGTCATGGAAAGTCTATTTAATTATTTAAAAAAAGACTCCAAACCAATCCATTACAGGTCGGGTTCTAGCTATGCCTGTCTTTTAGTGGATATGTGGAACATACCTTGTTCCAGTCTGACTCGAAGCTCCTCCCTCACCTCTTTTTCCAGTACATTGATGACAGTACGGGTGACACTTCCTGCTCTCAACCCGAAATGGAAAATTTTATCCACTTTGATTCCAATTTCCACCATTCTCTGACCTTCACATGGTCCATCTCAGACTCTTCCCTTCCTTTCCTTGACTTCTCTGTCTCTCATTTTCTGGATATTGGCGATCAACTAACTGACATTCTCAGCTACCCAACTATACTTCCTTCACACCCTGCTTCCTGTAAGGACTCCATTCCATTCTCCCAGTTTCTTCGTCTCCATTGCATCTGTTCTGATGATGAAACCTTTCACACCAGTGCTTCTGATATGCCTTCCTTGTTCCTCAACCGAGGATTCTCCCCAGCTGTGGTGGACACGGCCCAACGGATCATCCTCCACCATTTCAGTCACCACCACTAAACACATCTTCTCCTTCCCTCCCCTTTCAGCATTTTAAAGGGACTGTTCCTTCCGTGACACCTTGGTCCACTCCTCAATCACCCACAACACTTCCTCCCCTTTGACCTCTCTCCTCACCATCCAAGGCCTAAAACACTCCTCCTAAGTTAAACTGCCATATACATGCACTTCTTTCAATTTAGCATACTGTATTCGCTGCTCACAATGGGGTCTGCTCTACACTGGGGAAACCAAACGCAAATTGGGTGGCTGCTTTGCGGAACACCTCCATTCAGTCTGCAAGTAAGACCCCACGCGACTGGTTGCCTGTCATTTCAATTTTCCACCTTGCTCTCACGCCGACCTCTCTTGTCTTGGCAGACTGCAGTGTCATCTTTTCATTAGGAACTCAACATTGATGTTTAAAAATTTCAAACTGGCCTCATTCTGTTTCCTATTCTCTGCACGTTTAATTTATTTTCCTTCTTTTTGCAGCACACTTGCTCTAGGAATATCTTTTGTTTCTTGGTTTCTTTTCTTAACCCATCACTATTCCCTTTGGCCCAGCATAACGAACACTTCTATCATTTAATCTCTCCTGTCTTCCACCCGATCACAGACCTTCTCTTTTGTTTTTTTTTTTACCACCCCCCCGCCCCCACCGCCCTAGCTCAAAACCTAACTTTCTAACTTTAGCCAGTTCTGATGTTTCAGGTCAATGACCTTTCATTAACTCTATTTCTTTTGCCACAGATACTGCTCAGTATTCCCAGCACTTTTTGTCCTGCAGGTAGAGTTTTTGTTTGTCTTACAGTACAATTTCCCTAATAGGAAGGCACCCCACTTATCCAAGTTTCAAGAGCGTATGCATAGTTTAGCAGTGCTAAGGATTAGAGATTAGTATTGGGACCCTTGCTCGTCCTTAAATTTATTAATGACCTAGACCTTGGTGTACAGGGCATAATTTCAAAATCTGTGTATGATATGAAACTTGGAAGAATTGCGAACTGTGAGGTGAATTGTGTAGAGCTTCAAAAGGGCATAGACAAGTTGGTGGAATGGGCGGACAAGTGGCACATGAAGTTCAATGCGGAGAAATGTGAAGTGATTCATTTTGGTAGGAAGAACATGGAGAAACAATATAGAATAAAGGGTACAACTCTAAAGGGAATGTAAGAGCGGAGCGACCCTGGGTGTATACACACATAAGTCACTGAAGGTGAGAGCGCGGTTAATGAAGCATGCAGTATCCTAGGGTTTAATAATAGTGGCATAGAGTACAAGAGCAAGGAGGTTATGTTGAACTTGTACAAGACACTAGTTTGGCCTCAGCTGGAGTACTTTAGGAAAGATGTGAAAGCATTAGAGAAAAGATTCACAAAAATGGTTCCAGGGATGAGGAATTTCAGTTATGAAGATAGATTGGAGAAGTTGGGACTGCTTTCCTTGGAGAAGAGAATGCTGAGAGCTTTGATAGAGGTATTCAAAATCATGTGGGATCTGGACAGAATAGATAGAGAGAAACTGTTCCCACTTGTGAAAGGATTGAGAATTAGAGGGCACAGATTAAAAGTAATTGGCAAAAGAAACAAAAGTGACATGAGGAAAAACTTTCATGCAGAGAGTGATTAAGGTCTGGAATGCATTGCCTCAGAGTGTGCTACAGGCAGGTTCAATAGAGGCATTCAAAAGAGAATTAGACTGTTACCTAAAAAGGAAGAATGTGCAGGGTTACGGGGAGAAGGCGGGGGAATGGCACTAGATGAATTGCTCATTCAGAGAGCTGGTGCAGACACAGTGGGCCAAATGACCTCCTTCTGTGCTGTAATAATTCTGTAATTCGGTGGTCTGACACCACAGACACTCCTGCAAGTTCTCAGCTACAACTGTTCAGCCCACCAGCACAGAACACCAGTAAGTTTCTCAATGCTTGCTCAGTCAGTTAGAGCACTGGCTTATCTGGAGATGTAATTTAAATTGAGCAAGAAGAATTTGAATCCTACCTTTCCACATTCCATGAGTGAATCAGACTACTAGTCAATCATCAACAGCACCTTGGGATACTATAGACTCAGGTACCTGATTACGGAATCTGGGCACAGAACTTCAACTTTGACTTAAATTCCCCAAAGAGTTCATGCTACCTCACAACCTGACTGTGCGCCTGTTTCAGGTCGAAGTTGAAGATTCCTCCCTATGGTAATTTCTGAACTTAGTTATAATCTGGCATGTTTCTGAGACAACAGATTAATGCTCTTTTATAATGTCACAATGTTACTAAAAAAAATGTTCCATTTCTCAGCATAGGAGATTCAGTGCTGCCCTACCAAGTGAAACAGCAGAGGCAGTGAAAAGTCCACCGCTAATCATTATTTGGCATTTTAACAGCACAGGGTTGTCCAACGTATGGCCTGCAGGCCAGAATCCAGCTGGCTAAAGGTTTCCATTCATCCCGCCAAGGATGAGAAATTCCCATTGGAAATCTGCCACTGGCTTCTTCTGGCCCACCAAACCTTTCAGTGACTGACGCTGGCTGCAGCTCTTTTACTGACATGACGATGCCTCACTGTGCATGTCCTCCTTTACCAAGATGGCGGACTCTATTGCAGTACCTGATGTTCTGCTCCATTAATAAGATGGCGACGCCTTTGCTGAGCTGCACTTCCTGCCAGCGCTTCCTGCTCGAACTCCATCCCCAGTGCAGCCTTCCAGGCCTTGAGCTTGGGCCCCAGACCCAGCACTGGCTCTGCCTGCATATGGACCTGGCTTGGGCCTCTGGCCACAGGCTCTTCTTCTCCACCACCATCACCGAGGAGGAGCTGCTGAACGTGGCAGGGTCCAGAGAGATAGAGAGGGGACAGAGGGAGACAGAGAGAGAGGGGAAACGGAGAGGGGAGCGGGGCAGGAGAGAAGGGGGGGGGGGGCGGGGGGCGAGAGGGAGCGGGGCGGCAGAGCGCGAGAGAGCAGCGAGACAGAGAGAGAGGGGGGTGGGGGAGGAAGGGTGTGGAGACAGAGAGAATGATGAAGATCATGCCTGACAGATGGTGGGACACCAGCCAGGACTGCATTGAAATAGTCGAGTTTGAGGAGTATTGAAGGCATCAGAGCAGCAGATGGAGGTGAGGCCGGTGGAGACTGGTAATCTTACGGATGGAGAGGATGTGAGGTCAGAAGCTGTGTTTCGGGTCAAATTGGGTGGGTTCAATCAATTATCTTCATTACTATTGGGATAGACTCCTCAAGGTGTTTATATTACCAATAAAGACTAAGCAACAGATCAACGTGCTGTGGCGAATAATCTGAAGGCAGTCCTGCAGAAGTCCCCCAACCCTGGCTGAAGGATCTTGTGTGATTCAAATACTGAATTCTGATTGAGGGGGTACATATGTACATGTGTTCTTTTAACTGAAAGGAATTAAATTCGTCAAGGTCAGCAAAGGCTGATCTATTATAAAAAGCCCTTGGTGCAGTGAGCCCTCAAAAATGGTTTGCTTTGAATAGTCAAAGTCAGCAAATCTGAGTTATTGAGCAGCATCAGGTCAACACAAACCCCCTCCTCAACAATACTACATGGAAAGACATAAGGCGAGCAAAGTAATACACATTTCTATGAAAACCATCAATTCATACAACACTGAATATTTAAAGGCAGTTGCCTGTCCACCTACTTTGAAGTATTACTAATGAATTAGGAAGTGCTAATACTTCACCTTCAAGGTCCTCATCTCTCGCTTTATCAGCAAGTTCAGAGGAAGAAACACTTTCTCGACATAAAGCACAGTCGTCCAGTGCAGGAGTTCTCAATGTCTGGTCACCTGAAACAAAAAAGCCAGTGGCATTGGAGCAAACATGTATTTACACTTGCAAGCTCAATTAGTGGCTTTCATGGTCTCAATCAATTATAGAACAAATCTTTCTGGGCTAATATTACCCAGAGACTCAGGTTTAGTTTCCCATTGGTTAACCTGCAAGCTTTTTACATGTAATCAATGTCAGCTGTAGCTCAGTTGGTGGCACTCTTGCCTCGAGTCAGAAGGGTAACTGCATGTGGAGGCGGAGAGCATTGGTATGGTTCTTAATGAATACTGTGCATCTGTTTCCACAAGTGAGGGACAGTACAGATATTGCTATCAGGGAGGACAAAGTGTGACATATTAATGAAATTAACATTGAGAGAGGAAGTATTAAGGGGTTCAACATCTTTGAAAGTGGGTAAATCCCCAGGCCCAGATGAAATGTATCCTAGACTGTTAAGGGAAGGGAGAAGGAATAGCAGATGCTCTGACAACCATTTTCCAACCCTCTCTGACGACAGGAGTGGTGGCAGAGGACTGGAACACAGTTCACATTGTACGATTTTTTTTTAAAGAGAGAAAGGGATAGACCAAGTAATTACAGGCCAGTCAACCTAACCTTGGTGGTAGGATAGTTATCGGAAAACATTTGAGGGACAGAATAAATCTTCATTTAGAAAGACAAATTAATCAAAGACAGTAAGCAGCAATTTGTTAAGGGAAGGTAATGTCTAACTAACATGATTGAATATTTTGAGGAGGTAACCAGGAGGGTCAATGAGGGTAGTGCATTTGATGTAGACTATATAGATTTTAGCAAGGCTTTTGATAGGGTTCCCTGTGGCAGATTGGTCATGAAAATAAAAGCCCATGGGATCCAAGGCAAAGTGGCAAGTTGGATCCAAAATTGTCTCAGAGGCAGGAAGCAAACGGAAATGGTCGTTGGGTGTTTTTGTGACCAGAAGGCTGCTTCCAGTGGGGTTCCGCAGGGCCGGGTAGTACATCCCTCGCTTTTTGTGGTATATATCAATGATTTGGAGTGTAGGAGGTATGATTAAGAAGTTTGCAGATGGTTCAGAAATTGGCCATGTGGTTGATAATGAAGAAGAAAGCTGTAGAATGCAGAAGAGATAATGGACTAGTTAGATGAGTGGTACAGTGGCAAATGAATTTTAATCAGAGAAGTGTGAAGTAATGCATTTGGGGAAGGCCAACAAGGCAAGGGAATACACAAGAAATGGTAGGATACTGAGAAGTGTAGAGGAACAGAGGGACCTTGGAATGCATGTACACAGATCCCTGAAGGTGGCTGGATAGGTAGATGAGGTGGTCAAGAAGGCATACAGACGACCTGCCTTTATTAGCCAGACATAGAATATAAGAGCTGGGAGGTTAGCTGGAACTGTATAAAACACTGGTTAGGGCACAGCTGGAGTACTGCATGCAATTCTGGTCACTGCACTATAGGAAAGATGTGATTCCACTAGAGAGGGTACAGAGGATATTTACGAGGATGTTGCCTGGACTGGAGAATTTTAATTATGAGGAAAGATTGGATAGGGTAGGGTTGTTTTCTTTGGAACAGAGGTGGTTGAGGGGAGACCTAAACGAAGTGTTTAAAATAGTGAGGGGTCTAAATAGAGTGGATAGGAAGACCACATTCCCTTGATTGAGGAGTCCATAACCAGGGAACACAGATTTAGGGCAAAAGGTAGGAGATTTAGAGGGGAGTTGAGGAGTAATGTTTTCACCCAGGGGATGGTGGGATCTGGAACTCATTGCCTCAAAGGGTAGTAAAGGCAGAAACCCTCATTATATTTCAAAAGTACTTGGATATGCAATTGAAGTGCATAACCTACAAGGCTGTGGATCAAGAGCTGGAAAGTGGGATTAGGCTGGATGGCTACTTGTTGGCCGGCGTGGACATGATGGGCTGAATAGCCTCCTTCAGTGTTGTAAATTTCTATGATTCAAAGGTTGTGGGTTCAAGTCCCACTGCAGAGACTTGAGCACAAAAATCAAGGCCAACAGTCCAGTGCAGTTCTGAGGGAGTGCAGCACTGTCAGAGATGCCGTCTTTTGGATGAGATGTTAAACTGAGGCCCCGCTTAGCCTCTCAGGTGGGCATAAAAGATCCCATGATACTATGTCAGGGAAGTTATCACCTGTGTCCTGGCCAATATTTATCCCTCAATCAACAGTATTAAAGAGAGATTATCTGGACATTATCATGTTGCTTTTTGCGAGAGCTTGCTGTGCAAAAATTGGCTCCCATATTTCCTACATTACAACAGTGACTACACTTTAAAAATACTTCATCAGCTGTAAAACAGTTTGGTACATTTCGAGGCGCAATATAAATGTAAGGAGTCTGCACAAATTTATCATCTTTGTACCTACTTACTTCACACTTTGTCCATTTAATTTATTGTCTGGCTTTTGGAGATTGGAGGTGGGGTGGGGGTAAAAAAGGGCCTTTCCAACTGCACATTCTCTTCCAGCTGGCATCCCGACCCTGCCCATTACCTGCATCACTTGTGGGGAACAAGGTGAAGTCAAGTTTGCAAAAATAAAAGCTTTAAAATGTTTTAGTCAGTCCCTTTGCAGCGACTGAAGATTGTGCATTATCAGCAACAGCAAAATCTTATGACTGGGACTTGGCAGAAGAAATGAATGTCAATGCTCGCTGCCCAAGGTTTCCTCAGTAGCCTTTGAATCGCTGGAGAAGGAAGGCTTCTTACACCATAACATTGTGTAGTATAAAAGGCAATGATATGCTTCTCCCCCTGTGGGAATTCCACTTGTTAAAAGTGCCCTCTTGCAAAGGTAATGTTAATTAAGGTAGTTGAGCCACACAAATGGGGTTGTGACTGAAGCCATGTGACTTCCATTCATCAATTCACAAACTATTGCAGGGGAGCTCTTATTCTAATCACTCACTCATGTGTCCAACAGAAACCATTTATGCAGATTTGGAATGATGTTTTATTGAACTTTAAATTACTTTTGATATTGATTTAGGTTGCTTACAATCTGAAAAATCAAGAGATTTAGAGATAAAGCCCTTCTTAATTTCAATCGCCGCATTTGGATTACAAATTGAATTTTTAGAAATATGTTTAATGTTATACTATGCAGGCAAATATATCTAAACTCTGGAACAGTCTGCAAGTCAGTAAGCATCTGTACAGAGGACAGACAGGTTAATGTATCAGGTGTAAATCAGTCAACAAAATTGGTTCATTACCTTTCTTTTCTGTCCCGCTGCCCTCATATTCTAACTTGGTCGCCATGACCTCGAACAGCGTTTTAAGGATGCCTCGCAGGTCACTTGCATAGTTAGTTTGTAGCTGATCAGCAACACCTATGATGTTGAGAGAGTGTTTTTAAAATTAAAGCATACATAATTTCTTGCTCACGGACTTGTTGTAAAATAAACTATTGGATCTCAATACACCACCTGACATCAGTCAGCCTTTAATTGGCTAGTAAAAGTCAGGGAACATGTCTCAACTCATTTCCCCACCGCCCCCCACAATTCTTCCTGATCAAAGAAAAGTGTAAGCTACCAATTTGTGTTTTTCTGCTGTGCCTACATTTGTCAATGATTCCATCAATATAGGGATCCCTCACGATAGTCCTTTCATTTCTAATGTTAGTTTTTTTTTTGAGTGTTATGAAAGTGCTTCCATTTTCTTAAAAGTATTTTTTTGAGGACACGTGTTTTAGAATTGTGGAAATGGATTCCTTTGCAGGACTGAAGTGATTCCATAGATGCTGGACTTGGTTTTTTTTTTATAAAAGGCCACTGGAAGGGCTTGAGCTTTCTGTTTAAAAACATTTACTAGATGTCACATATCTTAAGCTAAATAAACAACAGAAGTCTTGGCGACTAGGGGGAGTTGTTTACAGAGAAGTGACATATCAAGATTTATGGTGATCAAGAGTTGGTTTTGTTTTAGAATATTGGTTTTGAGGCAGTTGGGTTTGTAGCCTGCTGAGAGAAACACCCAGCTCATCTTTTCTCCACCTCGCTGAGAAACCCTGAGAATCCAGTGTGTGATAGCTAAAACGCCTGATGCTGCATTTCTCCTGGAAAGCTTGCCAGACTAATCCTCGGCATTGTTAAAGAGAACTGTTCCAAAAAGATCTCAGTGACAGCCAGAATAAAGGGTCAACTGATATCATTCCATATCTTCTCCTTTTCCTTCAAGAACTAACAAGTATTTGGCCAAAGCATTTTTTTTTGTCTTCTTTGTAAAAACATCTCTGCAGAGAAAAGTTGTTATTTTTCTCTAACTGGGGTATGTGTGTGCGTGGCTAATTTCAAAAAGGGATCTTTCATATTTCTATCTGTGTGTTAATGCTTTGCATCTTTACCGGATAAGTCTTGTTTTACAATAAATTCATAATTTTGTTGTTTATTAAAGAAACCTGGTTGATGGATTTTATTCTGAAATAAAAATAGAGTATATAATTGGCTGTTATCGGTAACTGGGTAAACATTTAAATATGTGTTGTGACCTCTGGAGAAGTGGAACTAGAGAAAGACAGTGCACTCCTCCCGCCTCGGTCGTAAGAAGAAGAAGAGTGTTGAGATCTAATTTACAATATAGTTCATGCTCCACAAACTTGCCAATACAGTGCCAAGGAACAATGAAGTAGCAGAACTCAAATTCACTTATCTGAAGCTAAACAATGTCTTCTTACATTTATATATCACCATTAACATAGAAAACAATGACTAAGGTAGTTTGGTACAAGAAAAGCGAGAGCAATTATGTTTCTTTGCAACAATGGAGTATTAATCGAAGCTTCAGAGGCATCACAAATTTATAAACTTGTACTGCTAAAGGGCTGAGGTAGAGATTGAACCATCAAACCCTATGATGATCAGAGATACTGGATTCTTTCTTCAGTAAATATATTTTTCCCATCAGGCAGGTATCATACATGAGCCACTCAACAGCCTTAGTGTCTGCGAACCAGGGTATTGAGAAATCCACTCATCTTTGACAGAAAGAAATCGCACTTACATTCCCTCGCTCCACCACTCTCCTATCCTGCTCAGGAGCATTGCCATGGCTTAGACATTAGACAGTGGTAGACAATGGACGAGCACAGATTTGAGCCCTTGGAAGCAGCGTATTATGTATAACAACTGTCTCGTGATTAGCAGGTTCAGATACAACCATGTCGTATGATTTAAATTTCACGATTACACACACTAACACGGGGCTAGACATCATATTCTCATTTTCTGAAGAGTTTTGAATGTCACAAAAGCTACTAATCAACATAATGATGACAGGAATACATGAATCCATAATATACCCTCAGACAGCAGAACAAGCTATTGTGATTGCAGTTTTTAGATCAGAAAGCTGAACAAATGGTGGTGTCATGTATAAAATAAGTTTCAAAAGGGCTGAAGACAAGAACATGAGACTGTATCATTTTTGAATTTTCATATCCTGGAGTTTAAATAGGATTTCATTTGTTCTTCAGAACTCCATTGTGAAAGATGATGCTCGTTGACTTGCACACATTTCTTTAGTTTTAAGTCAGAAAGGGAAGGTGGCAATATTCCCTCTAACTGCGCGCCTGCACACAACACAATAAACTGGAAGGCACTGCGCAGGCCACTCACAAGTTGTCCCATTTAGATAACATGTGCAAGGCTGCACAAAAAAATCTAAAGGTGCTGTGTATTGAAATGAACAGGCTGCGTATAACTGAAGAAAATTAGAGGGATCAGAAGGCAAGTGACGGTTTCCCAAATAGATTACAATACATGCGAGAAAGACAATGCATAATCAGGCAGATTAGGTTGCACTATAGATTCTTTATGCCTGGTCTCCTGTAACCAAACTGCAGATAGAGGTGTAAATATGATTTGGAAGAGGATTAGTCCTATTGAGGCTCCTCTTTCTAAAGCTACAACAGTAGACTTCTGATAGCTTTAAGATGTATTAATGCCCTCACCAACTGCAATATTAGATGCTTCCTTGAAAACACTATAACCACAGCAGTACCAGAGCATTAAAGACCACCACCTTGCAACAGGTATTAAGAACCAACTCTGACTGATGAGCTACAGTCATAATCATAAAGATACCATTCAATGCGAGAGACCCTGGCTGTGACTGTGTGAACAGTCTACTCATGGTCTGGTCATTAGGCTACCCCATAAGCTGCAAAGACCCATAGTCCAGAACTGGTACATGCAATGATAGGAATAGCTGAAACTTAGTTCCACCTTTTTCTAAGCATTCTGCAGTACTTCTTTCTTCTTTCTTTTGGGCCTCCTTATCTCGAGAGACAATGGATACGCGCCTGGAGGTGGTCAGTGGTTTGTGAAGCAGCGCCTGGAGTGGCTATAAAGGCCAATTCTGGAGTGACAGGCTCTTCCACAGGTGCTGCAGAGAAATTTGTTTGTTGGGGCTGTTGCACAGTTGGCTCTCCCCTTGCGCCTCTGTCTTTTTTCCTGCCAACTACTAAGTCTCTTCGACTCGCCACAATTTAGCCCTGTCTTTATGGCTGCCCGCCAGCTCTGGCGAATGCTGGCAACTGACTCCCACGACTTGTGATCAATGTCACACGATTTCATGTCGCGTTTGCAGACGTCTTTATAACGGAGACATGGACGGCCGGTGGGTCCGATACCAGTGGCGAGCTCGCTGTACAATGTGTCTTTGGGGATCCTGCCATCTTCCATGCGGCTCATGTACTGATTGTTGGGAATAGTACCATGGAGGCCAAACCTCTTCATGCAACAACACCTCCACTTTAACAGCCAGAGTGTTGGCTGCTCTGTAACAGACTGTAGACTCTTGTCCTTCCTTTTTGGCACACTTCTTCTTTGATCTCTGCTCCAGTCCAATAAAAGCAGATAATGGGGAAGTGATGGTGCAGCACAATTTTTGAGGCAGGTGGCAGGAGAGAAGGGCAAAGACAGGGGCAATGCCACTGGTCTGAGACGAGCTAAATATTCCCTAGAATTTAGCAGAATAAGGTAATCTGATTGAAATGCAAAATTCGTAACGGGCTTTACCGGGTATGTGCTGAGAGGACCTTTCCCCTGCCTGGGGAGTCTAGAACGAGGGGTCACAATCTCAGAATAAGGAGTCTGCCACTAAGATGAGGAGAAATTTCTTCACTCAAGGGGTTGTGAACCTTTGGATTTCTCTACCCAGAGAGCTGTGGATGCTCAGTGAATGAATATATTCAAGACAGAGATCGATACGTTTTTGGATACCAAGGGAATCAAGCGCTGTGGGGATAGTGCGGGAAGGTGGTGTTGAGGTAGATCAACTATGATCTTATTGAATGGCAGAGCAGACTCGAAGGGCAGAATGGCCTATTTTGCCTCCTATTTCTTAGGAAAGGTTATCAGATCGAATTTTGACTAATGCATACAAATGTAATATTTTTGCAACACTCTAAGACTGTAGTTTTCCTTTGGATAATTAACAGTCATTTTGAAGTGAGCGCAGGGTGTCCCCAGGCCTGCATTAAAATTTATACGGCATCCTTCGCACACACATTCAAAAACTACTGCTCTAACCAGCTGTTCTGATGCACAGGAGGACAGCAAATATGAATGCAGGAACTCTCCTACTGAAGTAAAAATTATAGGGCAGTTCAAGAAGATACATTTCCTCTTCAAATTACATTAGCCATGATAAGTGCTTCATGTTGGTTGGATTCTTTCATTCAGAATTAGACCTAATTGATGTGATAGGAACATAGGGGGAGTAGGCCATTCATCCCATCGAGCCTGCTGCACCATGTAATACAATCATGGCTGATCATCCACTTCAATGCCTTTTCCCACACTATCTCCATATCCCTTTATGTCATTGGTATTTAAAAATCTGTCAATCTCTGCTTTAAACATACTCAATGACTGAGCTTCCACAGCCCTCTGGGGTAGGGAATTCCAAAGATTCACAACCCTCTGAGTAAAGAAATTTTTTTTTTCTTTTAAACAGGCCCTTCAGCCCACCGAGTCTGTGCCGACCATCAACCACCCATTTATACTAATCCTACACGAATCCCATATTCCTACCACATCCCCACCTGTCCCTATATTTCCCTACCACCTACCTATACTAGGGGAAATCCATAATGGCCAATTTACCTACCAACCTGCAAGTCTTTTGGCTTGTGGGAGGAAACCGGAGCACCCGGAGAAAACCCACACAGACATGGGGAGAACTTGCAAACTCCACACAGGCAGTGCCCAGAATTGAACCCGGGCCGCTGGAGCTGTGAGGCTGCGGTGCTAACCACTGCGCCACTGTGCCGCCCCTAATCTCGGTCCTAAGTGGCTTCCCCCTTATTTTGAAATTGTACCCCCTAGTTCCAGACTCCCCAACCAGGGAAAACATCTTAGCTGCATCTACCCTGTCTATCCCTTTAAGTATTTTGTAGGTTTCAATGAGATCACCTCTCATTCTTCAAAACTCTAGAGAATACAAGCCCAGTTTCCCCAATCTCTCTTCATAAGACAGTCCCGCCATCCTAGGGTAAAGGTCTGGTGAACCTTCGTTGCACTCCCTCTATGGCAATAATATTCTTCCTAAGGTAAGGGAACCAAAACCGCACACAGTACTCCAGGTGCGGTCTAACCAAGGTTCTATACAATTGAAGCAAGACTTCACTATTCCTGTACTCAAATCCTAAAAGTAGTTTGAAGCACATGTAAACTTAACTGGTGTGAAAAGGAGGGACAGTGGGATGACTGATGCCAAGAAAAATGTGGACAGGTTGGAGAAGCTGGGGCTGTTCTCCTTGGAGAAGTGGAGATTAAGAGGAGATTTAATAGAGGTGTCCAAAACGCCTAGTGTGGAGTGATGGTGGTGTAGTGGCAATGTCACTGGACTAGCAACCCAGAGGCCCAGGCTAATGCTCTGGGGACAGGCTCAAATCCCAACATGGCAGCTGGTGGAATTTAAATTAAATTAATAAATCTGGAATTCAAAAAGCTAGTCTCTGTAATGGTAACCAGGAAACCACTGTTGATTGCCATAAACACCCATCTGGTTCACTAATGTCTTTTAGGGAAGGGAATCTGCAGTCCTTCGCTGGTCTGGTCTCGCCTACAAGTGACTCCAGACCCACAGCAATAGGGTTGACTCTTAAATGGCCTAGCAAGCCACTCAGTTATACCAAACCGCTGGAGAAAAGTCTAAAAGGAATGAAAGTGGATGGATCACCCAGCATCGACTTAGGCACCGGAAACAACAACGGCACCCTGTCGACCCTGCAAAGTCCTTCTAACTAACATCTGGGGACTTGTGCCAAAATTGAGAGATCTGTCCCACAGACTTGTCAAGCAACAGCCTGACATAGTCATACTTACAAAATCATACCTTACAATATCCCAGACACCACCATCACCAGGTATGTCCTGTCCCACCAACAGGACAGACCCACCAGAGGTGGCGGCATAGTGGTATACAGTTGGGACAGAGTTGCCTTTGGAGTCCTCAACATTGACTCCAGATCCCAAGTAGTCTCACGGAATCAGGTCAAACATGGGCACGGGAATCTCCTGTTGATTACCACGTCCCTCACCCTCCTCAGCTGATGAATCAGTACTCCTCCATGTTGAACACCACTTGGAAGAAGCACCGAGGGTAGCAAGGGCACAGAATGTACTCTGGGTGGGGCACTGCAATGTCCATCGAGTGGCTTGGTAGCACCACTACTGACCGAGCTGACCAAGTCCTAAATGACACAGCTGCGAGACTGGGGTTTCAGGTGGTGAGGGAATCAGCAAGAGGGAAAAACATACTTGACCTCGTCCTCACGAATCCACCTGTCGCAGATGCATCTGTCCATGACCGTATTCACAGGAATGCCCACTGCACAGTCCTCGTGGAGACAAAGTACTGTCTTCACATTGAGGATACCCACCATTGTGTTCTGTGGCACCATGCTAAATGGGATAGATTTCGAACAGATCTAGAAACTCAAAACTGGGCATCCCTGAGGCACTGTGGGCCATCAGCAGCAGAAGAATAGTATTTAATCACATCTGTAACCTCATGGCCCGGCATATCCCACACTCTTCCATTACCATCAAGCCGAGGGGTCAACCCTCAATGAAGAGTGCAGAAGGGCATGCCAGGAGCAGCATCAGAGATACCGGAAAATGAGTTCCCTCACCCTACAACACAGGATTACATGCATGCCAAACAGTGGAAGCAGCATGCAATAGACAGAGCTAAGCGATCACACAATCAACAGATCAGATTTAAGCTCTGTAGTCCTGACACATCCAGTCGTGAATGGCAGTGGACAATTAAACAACTAACAGGAGGAAGAGGAGGATCCACAAATATCCCCATCCTCAATGATGGGGGAGCCCAGCACATCAGTGCAAAAGATAAGGCTGAAGCATTTGCCACCAACTTCAGCCAGATGTGCCGAATGGATGATCCATCTCGGCCTCCTCCTGAGGTCCCAAGCATCACAGATGCCAGTCTTCAGTCAATCCGATTCACTCTACGCGATATCAAATAACAGGTGAAGGCACTGGATACTGCTGCAAATGTTATGGGCTCTGACAATATTCCGGCAATACTGAAGACTTGTGGTCCAGAACTAGCCACACCCCTAGCCAAGCTGTTCCGGCACAGCTACAGCACAGGCATCAACAAATGTACAAGAACTAGGGGACACAGTCTGAAGGTATTTGGAAAAGATGCAGGAGCAATAAGAGGTGGTAATGACCTGTAACTTGCTGCCCACAAATGTGGTGGAAGCAGAGACAATCACTGACTTCAAGAGGAAGTTGGATGGCCACTTGAGAGAAATAGACTTGCAGGGCTACGGGGATCGAGCTGGGGCGTGGGACTGACAATATAGCTCTGTGGAAAGCCAGCATGGATTCGATGGGCGGAATGGCCTCCTGTGTGTAAATGACTCTGCCTCTAAATCCAATCTGGCCAATTACTGCCCCATCAGTCTACTCGCGATCATCAGTAAAGGATGCAAGGTGTCACTGACAGTGCCATCAAGCACCACTTAAACAGCAATAACCTGTTCACTGAAACTCAGTTTGGGTTCTCCCAGGGCCACTCAGCCCCTGACCTCATTACAGCCTTGGTTCAAACATGGGCAAAAGAGATGAACTCCAGAGGAGAGGAGAGAGTGACTGTCCTTGACATCAAGGCAGCATCAAGGAGCCCTAGCAAAACTGGAGTAGTGGAAATCAGAGGGAAGATTCTCCACTGATTAGAGTGATACCTAGCACAAAGGAAGATTGTTGTGGTTGTTGGAGTTCAATCATCTCAGTCCCAGGACATCAATGCAGGAGTTCCATCTTCAGCTGCTTCATCAATGGCCTTCCCTCCATCATAAGGTCAGAGCTGAGGATGTTCACCACCATTCGCAACACATCAGATACTGAGACCATCCGTGTCCACATACAGCATGACCTGGACAACATTCTGGCTTGGGCTGATATGTGGCAAGTAACATTTGTGTCACACAAGTGCCAATGAATGACCATCTCCAACAAGAGAGAATTCAACCATCTCCCCTTGACATTCAACGGCATTACCATCACTGAATCCCCCACTATCAGATTCCTGGAGGGGGGGTGCACCATTGATTAGAAACTGAACTTGACCAGCCATATAAGTACTGTAACTGCAAGAGCAGGTCAGAGGCTGGGAATTCTGCAGCGAGTAACTCAACTCCCCAAAGTCTGTCCATCATCTACAAGGCACAAGTAAGGACTGTGATGGAATACTCTCCACTTGCCTGGATAAATGTAGCTCCAACAACACTCAAGAGGCTCGACACCATTCAGAACAAAGCAGCCAGCTTGATTGGCACCCATCCACTACCTTCAATATTCACTCCCTCCACCACCGCCGCACAGTGGCAGCAGTGTGTACCATTTTCAAGATGCACTGCAGCAACTCACCACGCTTCCTTCTACAGCACCTTCCAAACCAGCGACCTCTACCACCTAGAAGGACAAGGCCAGCAGATGCATGAGAACACCATCAGATGCAAGTCCCCCTCCAAGCCACACATCATACTGACTTGGAACTATATCACTGTTCTTTCACTGTCGCTAGGTCAAAATCCTGGAACTCCCTTCTTAACAAAACTGTGGGTGTGCCGACATCACATGGACTGCAGCAGTTCAAAGTGGTGGCTCACCACCACCTTCTCAAGGACAATAAATGCTGGCCTAGCATCCCAAGAAAGAATTAAAAAATTCATGAGGGGTCTGGACAGTAGGTAAGAGAAACTGTTCCCATTGATGGAAGGATCCAGAACCAGCAGACACCAATTTAAGGTGATTGGTTAAAGAAGCAACAGCGATGTGAGGAATAATTTTTTTAATGCAGTGTGTGGTTAGGATCTGGAATGCACTGCCTTAGAGTGTGGTGGACACAGATTCAATCAACGCTTTTGAAAGAGAATTGGATAATTATCTGACGAGAAAAAATTTGCAGGGCTACAAGGGAAAGGCAAGGAAGCGGGACTAGTTAAGTTGCTCTTAGAACAAAGAACAGTACAGCACAGGAACAGGCCATTCGGCCCTCCAAGCCTGCGCCTCCAAGCTCTTGTAAAGAGCTGGCACAGACACGACGGGCCAAATGGCAGCTTTCTGTGCTACAACCATTCTTTGATTCTATGGTTCAAAAAGGTAAAGGAAAGGTAGTTTACCATCGTGAAGCACATCGTTAAGTCATCTGATTAAGAAATAGAATCTTCTGCTTGATAATCTACCATGCCAATATTTTCTGTTTTTGATACCAGATTCTACATTAACACGACTACTTCAATGATCACCACACCTTTGCAAATGAGCTACCTTCCATGGTGCATCCTCGTCCCTTCTCGTTCTTAGAGAATGTACGTTTCTGTACATTTATCCATATAAAAATCCACCTGCTGTTTTAGCCCGCTCACATATTAAAACAAATTAGAAATTTGCTGACATCAAACTGTTCAGCCAAGGTATCAGTGCAACTGAAGATTATTAGAACAACAAGAGATTACAGAACAGGAGGCCATTCAGCAAAGCAAACAATTCACCTAATTCAAAACAAAAAAAAGTGCAGATACCTGCAATGCATACGAAAAGTCTGTGAATAAGATCACCGCTGCTATGGAAACGGGCTCGGATCTTTTCTCTCGTCGCAACTTTGGCAGCCAGAAGCGCGAGCTGGATTTCCTCTTGATCTACATCCTCAGAAGTGTAGGAGCTTGTAGTAAGACTGCCAACAGGGCTGTAAAAACACACCATTTGTTAATGCTGGCTGAACTGAAAAGACTGGATTTAAAAATCACATGACAAATGATCAGCTTGGGTTTAAGACAAAGCAAAATGCTGAATACGCCTCCCAGTACATCAGTTTCCTTAAATGTTTCAAACAGCAGAGAAGGTGGAATAAAATTAAACCCGCAACCAGAATATGTGATTCCTAGAGAAATTAGAAGGGACAGACATTCAATTAAACTTGTTAGAGAAAGGAATCCAAATATAAAATTTAAGATCGTGCACACTTATTCTAAAAGAATATCACAATCAAACTGAACAACTGGTTTCATTGACCCATCACCCCTGTGCTCACTGACCTACATTGACTCCCAATCCAGCAATGCCACGATTTTAAAATTCTCATCCTTGTTTTCGAAATCGTCCATGATTCCTACCTTCCTCATCTCTACAATGTTCTCCAGCCCTACAATGCTCTAAATTCACTGCACTCCAATTGTGGTCTCTTGCTCACCCACTGACTACCTCTTGCTCCTCTTTCAACACTCCTTACAAGTAGTATTTTAACCAAACTCGTGGTTACCTGTCTTTGTATATCCTTATGTGGCTCAGTATCAGATTTTGTCTGATAATGCTCTTATGAAGCACCTTGGCGTATGTTATTACATATGTTATGACCGAGGTTGGAGGAATGCACAGTCTTTCTTTAGTACCACTACTCCACTGGTCACAACATATATTTAAATGTTTTACCCAGTTACTGTTACGGGCAATTACATACTTTATGTTAGTTGCAGAATAAAAATCTGCCAACAAGGTTTCTTTAATAAACAAAATTGTTGATTTACTATAAAATAAAAATGTTTCAATAAAGATGCAAAGCTTATTAATACACAGGTTGAAATATGAAAGTATAAATATCTACCCTTCTAAAATAACCTAACGTACACATGCACACACACACCAGTTAAAGAAATATAAAGAAAAATGAAAAAACTGGCTCTGCAGAGATCAACTTTTAAAAAAATACTTTGGCCAAGTTATTGCCAATTCTTGAAGAAAATGGAAAAAGAAAAGGAAAATGTTCCAGAAGGCCTTTGGTCCGGCATCCAGGTACATGTAGACAGCTGTCACTGGGATCTTTCTGGAGCAGTTCTGTTCAGGATGTCGAGAAGTAGTCTTGTAGGCTTTTCGGAAGAATTACTGCATCAGTGGGTTCAGCTATCACACTGGATTCTCAGAAGATTTTTCAAAACAGGTGGCAGAGGCTGAGTTGGGTGGTTTCTCTCTCAGCAGGATACACACCAGCTGAGCATTCAAACACTTCAAGCCCAAAACAGAAAGCCCAAAACTCTTGACAACCATAAACCTAGACATGTGACTTCTCTGTAAACAACTCCAACAGCCAGCAAGGCTCTTTATGTTTACTTAGCCCTTCATAGACACTTCCAGTAAGAGTTATGTCCAAAAAATTCAAAAGTGTCCTTCCAGCAACCTTTTAAATAAAAAAGAAATCCAAGCATCTCCTCACGCTTTCAAATGAACCAATTTTCACAATCTTTTAAACAAGAGTCCTCAAAAAAAATATTAATAATGGAAGCACCGTCATGGCATTTCACCCTTGGATGACTGAAATGCCATTTTTAAATGCATTGCATTATAAAGTGTGGACAAAAAACAAAATATAAAAAAATTTAAACACATTTACACACTCATTCTCATTCACTCTTTACCTGTAACTAATACAGTTATGCCCTGTACCATCTTTGTACTCAGATAACTCAAAGCAAAGTTAAATTCTAGACAAAGCATCAGCAGTTACACTGTTTTTCCCCACAATGTAGATAACTTGTAAGTGATAGGGCTGCAGTAGTAAACTCCATCAAAATAGTCCGGCATTTTAGTTTTTGAATTTTTCCACAAAGGCTAGGGGGTTATGATCAATATATACCAGTGCCTACCTGCAGCTGAGGCGGATATATACTTCAAAATGTTAAAGAGCTAGTAGTAAGCCCACGGTTTCCTTTTCCACTGTAGAGTATGTCTTTTGGTGTCGATTTAGTTTTTTGGAAAAGTATCCCACTGGCCTTTCTATGCCCAATTCATCTCCTTGCAACAGTGACCCCGAGGTCACTAGCATCAAATGCTACCTTGAAGGGCTTAGTGAAATTTGGAGCAGCCAACACTGGTTCAGTGATCAAATTTGCTTTCAGCCTCTCAAAAGATGCTTAGCACTCCTGACCACACTACCTTGGCTTTTCTTTGTAGCAAATCCGTCAGTGGAGCAGCTATAGTTCTGAAATTTGGTACCACACATCCCCAAAAGCCTCATGATTTCTCGTTTAGTTTTAGGGGCAGGGAACTCCACCAACGCTTGTACTTTTGCTGTTCTTGCCAACACTTGTTCCTGCCCTACTATGTGCCTTAGGTAAGTTATCCACGCTTTTGCAAATTCACTTTTGGCAAGGCTCATCACCAAATCAGCCGACAGTAATTTTGTAATCAGAGCTTCTGGTTGTTCCAAGTGGTCCTTCCAAGTGTCATTATATGCCAGCACATCATCAAGGTAAACCACACAGTTAGGAACACTGGCTACCACTTGGTTCATTAGTCTCTGAAAAGTAGTTGGGGCATTTTGTAGCCTGAATGGCATCACTTGGCATTGGAAAACACCGTTTGGTGTGATAAAGGCAGATATTTCTTTAGCTTGGGGTGTTAAAAGAACCTGACAGTATCCCTTTAACATATCTATTTTGGTAAGGAACGTGGCACTACCAACTCTGTCAATACAGTCTTCCAAGCAAAGAATTGGGTAGGAATCTGCTTTTGCAGCGGCATTAACCTTTCTATGGTCTATGCAAAATCTAGTTGGACAATTAGGTTTTGCTCAAACATAACTGGAGAACTCCAGCTGCTTTTACTAGGTTCAATTAGGTGGTTTTCCAACATGTATTGGATTTCTGCTTTCACCTGGGCCTGTTTCTCTGGACCTAAGTGATAAGGGTGCTGTTTTTTGGAGCGGGTTCTCCTACATCTGCATCATGTATGGCGCTCAGGTTGTACATCCTGGCTTGTCCCCTACAGACTCCTTTAAATGCTATGAGTTGCCTTGTTAGGTTTCCTCATTGTTCTGCATCTAAATATGAAAGCATAGCATCCAATTTCCCCAACAATACAGTGCTAGCTAACCAGAGAGTCAAAGATTCAATTTGGGAATTGTCTCAGCCTCCTCTGCCTCATCCCTTTCGTCCTTCACTGTCCTTACAACATGACATACCTGTGCTTGCTTATCCTTCTCCCGGCGGTGATATCGTTTCAACATATTGATGTGACACAGCTGATTCTTTTTCTGGTGATCTGGAGTGTCAATCAAATAATTTACCAATCCTTTAGACTACCTCATATGGACCACTGAACTGCGCATTCAGCAGCTCACCCTGGAAAGGCAGTATTACTAACACATCATCGTCTGGTTAAAGTGTCCGGGTCTTGGCATGCTCATCTGCTCATTTCTTCATGGTTGGTTGGGAAGCTTTAAGGTATTCCTGAGCCAATTTGCAGGCTCTCGTGAGCTGCTCCTGGAACAAGGATACATAATCTAACATGGAAGGTTTGTCTCTCTGCTCTAAAAACCTTTCTTTGATTAGTTTCAGAGGACCTCTTACCTCATGTCCATAAACAAATTCAAAAGGACTAAAACTGGTAGACTCCGTAGGTGAATCCCCAGTGGCAAACAAAACAAATTCCAGCCCTTTGTCCTAATCATGGGGATATTCATGACAGTATGCCCTGATCATCGTTTTGAGGGTCTTATGGTACTATTCTAAAGCCCCTTGTATATGTGGGTGGTATGCTGAGGATTTTAACTTTTATACCCAGATTACTCATAACTGCCTGAAAATTTTGAGACGTAAAATTGGAACCCTGATCTGATTGGTTCTTAACGGTAATCCATATCTAGTGAAGAACTGGGTTAACTTCTCTACCACCACCTTGGCAGAAATTGTTCTCAAGGGAATGGTTTCTTTACTAAACAACAAAATTATTAATTTATTATAAAACAAAACATTTCAATAAAAATGCAAAGCTATTAACACAGGTTGAAATATGAAAGTATAAATATCGACCCATCTAAAGTAACCTAATACTCGTGCACCCACACACCAGTTAAAGAAAAATTTTAAAAACTGGCTCTGCAGAGATCAACTTATAAAAAAGAAAATAGTTTGGTCAAGTTATTGTCAATTCTTGAAGAAAAATAATAAAATATGGAATGCTCCAGAAAACCTTTGGTCTGGAATATGGGAGCATATGGTTGTCACTGGGATCTCTCTGGAGCAGTTCTGTTCAGTGATGTTGAGGAGTAGACTTTTCTGGAGAATTACTGC
The DNA here is from genome assembly GCF_036365525.1 of Heterodontus francisci. Classification (NCBI taxonomy): domain Eukaryota; kingdom Metazoa; phylum Chordata; class Chondrichthyes; order Heterodontiformes; family Heterodontidae; genus Heterodontus; species Heterodontus francisci. The sequence continues at coordinate 16,673,130 of NC_090374.1, forward strand.
ATCAGTGGGTTCAGCTATCACACTGGATTCTCAGAAGATTTTTCAAAACAGGTAGCAAAGGATGAGTTGGGTGGTTTCTCTCTTAGCAGGATACACACCAACTGAGCATTCAAACATTTCAAGCCCAAAACAGAAAGCCAAAAACTCTTGACAATCATAAACCTAGACATGTGACTTCTTTGTAAACAACACCAATAGCCAGCAAGGCCCCTTATGTTTATTTAGCCCTTCATTGTTTCTTCCAGTAAGAGTTTTTAAAAAAAATCCAAAGTGTCCTTCCAGTAACCTTTGAAAAAAAAAATCCAGAAATCTCCTCACTCTTTCAAATGAACCAATTTTCACAATCTTTTAAACAAGAGTCCTCAAAAAAAATATTAACAATGGAAGGACCTTCATGGCACATAAAAGGCACGATATAAGTTGCTGTCCTTCATCAGGAGGAGTATCAGGTAAAAAGGGACAAACAGTTAACATCACAAATGTATCATCCACCTGGACAGGCAAACAGAACCTCAACTAAATATCTCAGCTGGACCTCATTTTGAACAGTGCAGTTCCCTATGTAATGCACAGGGTATCATATTTGGCTAATAAATTCAGATTACTGAACACATGTCTGATCCTAATTCAACTTGGAAGCCAAAGCATTGTGACCTGAACCAGCCTGTTCTTAGCAATACATAGTTCTTTGAAAGGATTGGTGTAATACTTAAATGCTACTGTTGAAAAAGATGACTGACGAAGCCGTAAAAATCTTTCCTTTTTCTTCCCAAGTTTTAGAAGATTAGGTCACCACATCAGCGCGATTCCCCAGCACTTACACCCATCACCTTGATCAGTACAAGAAAGATTTGGAAGCAACAATGCTAAAGTTCATGCATATTTTAAAACTGTAATTATAACTACTTATTGGGATAATCTATGAAGGCTAAAACAGCATTATTTAAAATATATTTAGGTCTCAAGAATTAGAGGAATTAGCTTTGGTGCAAAGAGAGACTTTTAGTGGAGGGGGGGGGGGGAAGGGAGGGAGGGCTGTAACTTATTAAAAATGGTGAATCATTTACGGAAAGTTATCGCAGTTCTTCAGTCTGCAGCTGTGCCTCTTATAATGAGGGGGCAGATGGCTTATTTTCAGAGGTTTACCAATACTTATTCTAACTAACCACTAGGAGGCACAAGTTATCATCCAGGTTCCCTATTCATGCTGAATGAACTATAAACACTCATGAAATAAGCTCAATGACCATTCAGCATGGCTGTAAATATCTTTAAACTGTATTCAGCATTATATCAGTGGCATTAGGGAAGGATATCTAAAAAAAAACACTACTGACCAGTAGATTAGAACTTGAATTCAGCACACTTTATTTTAGATGGTTTTATACTCCTTGAATCAATTCTTCACTAACATTACATGGCATCCTACATCCTTAGGATCTCTCAAGCCAATCTGTTTAGTTTAGTTTGGTTTTCTGATGGGAACCTGGATTTTTGGGACCTTGAACCATCTCTGCTTTCCTCCTCCTATTTTTGTTGCACATTCTGAAACCATGGCAGTACACTTTTGAACGTGAAAAGAATAAGCTAATAATTAAACAGTTGTTGCTGCTTGATGCCCCGAGCATTGTTTGTTTAAATCATTTACATTTGTATGCTACACTTCCAAGTATCTTGCAACGGTTTCAAGTCTCTCATTTTTACCTCCAGAAGCAGTCAGAATCAGAACATATTTTAATCATTCTGGTTCTTTGAATATTACTTTCCACACATAGTATGTACTTACTAATGACCGCACATTGACTTTATTGGAGAGTTCATATAATCGTTACACTTCCTTATTGCTCTACTATAAATATTAATTGAGCAACCTGCATCGATAACAAATTAAATATTGTACATGTATCAATCATTTGTATTGTGGAAATGTGTGCAAATGAGCGAATGACGCATTACAGTACAATGCCAACTGATCCCTTCACCCTATTTGCTTTGTACACTAGAATAGGAAATTAATTCCCAAAGTGCTGTATCAAAAAGATTACACTTAGGGATCACGTTCATTACATTAATGGAACATTACTCTTTTAGAAGGTGATATGCCACTTCTGCATTAAGGCTTTATCTTCATTTTGCTGTTTTAGTTTTGCACTAGATAATTACCACAGACCAGATAATAGTGTTTGACTATGAGCATTGTAAAATCACATTTAATGCGACTGGAATCAAGTCTTTTCAACTCACAGTAAAATGCTTCAAAGTCCCTGACCAAAATCGGTGAACTCAACTCTTAACTATGGTATAGCTTCTTTAATTCATTCAATGTATTATGACAAGTGGCTGAATGCACAAAATATACTCTGCAGACCCAGAAAATGAGTGAAATGACAGTATGACAAATCACTAGTAATTTTATTCTGCAGATTGGCCAGGTTTCAATAAAAAAAATTATACACTGGTTGCAGACGTAATGAAGAAATGAAAGCTTAGTGTGCCAGAATTCTGGGTTGGCAGTACAGTGAAAAATGTCAGAATACACGATCCCAAAGTACTGCAGATTTTCATATTTATTTTAAAGTTACACAGTGATTTTGCACTTAAAATGCAAGCATAGGTTCAGATAGAAACAATATTATACAACTGGAGAACATTCAACAGTAAAAGTGTTATGACCAAGGGGGCAGTAATGCATTGTAAATTCAGTCCGACTATTTCAGAGGCCATAACACATCAAATAAAGTTTGCCACCTACCGGAAATAGCCAAATTAAACACTCAATTTGTCTCCCAGAATGAATTACACCAAACCAGGTTTCTTTAAGCAACAACAAAATTAACTATTAATTAATAAACTAAATCTTAAACAATAATGAGATAAATCATATATATTGTATGAAATTATTTTGTAACTTCTTATTCTTCCTAACCCTCATGTAGACAAGCAGCTAGGTGATTGGTTTGGGAAGAAGCTACCTGTTTGGTGGGTATCTGTTAAGTGATTATGGTCCATTCTAATCCTAACGTTTAAAATAGTAAAGGAACTAGTGGTGAGCTTAATAAAATATATATAAAAAAGGAAAATAAAATAAATAATTGAATAAAATAATTTAAGTAGTTAATTAAAACACATTAAGGATGGCAGGACAGGTGATGTGTCACGGCTGCAGCATGTGGGAGCTCCTGGATGCCAGTGAGATCCAGGGCAAACACGTCTGCTGCAAGTGTTTGCGGCTCGAAGAGCTTCGGCTCAGGGTCATTGAACTGGAGTCTGAGCTGCAGACACTGCAACACATCAGGCAGGGGGAAAGTCACCTGGACATTTTGCACCAGGAGGCGGTCACACCCATTAGGATAGGGTCCTCCGATTTGGTCAGTGGTCAGGGATAGCAGATTGTGGCTGCAGCTAAGGCAAGTAAGGGGATCCAAACGGCAGGAGTCTCAGCCTTTGCGAATGTCCAACAGGTTTGAGGTTCCTTCAGCTTGCTTGGATGAGAGTGGGTGCTGCAGGGTGGATGAGCAACCTGACCATGGCACCATGGTACAGGAAGCCATTGAAGTGGAGGGAGAAAAAAGGAATGTAGTGGTAGTAGGGGACAGTATAGTTAGGGGATTGACACTGTTCTCTGCAACAAAGAGCGAGAGTCCAGATGGCTGCGTTGCCTGCCCGGTGCCATGGTTTGGGACATCTGCTCAGGGCTGGAGCGGAAGAGCATCCAGTCATCGTGCTCTGTGTAGGTACCAACGACATAGGCAGGACAAGGAAAGAGGTTCTGCATAGTCAGTATGAGGAACTAGGCACCAAATTAAGAAGTAGAACCTCAAAGGTAATAATCTCTGGATTGTTACCTGAGCCACGTGCAAATTGGCAAGAGGCAAATAAGATTAGAAAAATTAATGCGTGGCTCAAAGACTGGTGTGGTAGAAGTGGGTTCCGGTTCGTGGTGCATTGGCACCAGCACTGGGAAAGTGGTGGCTGTACCGTTGGGACGGTCTACACCTGAACCAAGCTGGGGCCGGTGTTCTAGCGAGCTGCATAACTAGGGAAGTAGAGAGGGTTTTAAACTGAATAGTGGGGGCAAGGATTCAAATTTGGGAAGATATGGTAAATCAAGGAGTAGAGACAAGGAAAGAAAGAAAGTTATTAATATGGGAAATGATAAACAGACTGTTACAGGAAGGGACAGAGCATACAAATTTAAGAATAAATCAACAGATAAGGCTAGAGGTTACAAAAATAATAAAAGGTCAAAACTAATAGAAATAAATAAGTATGATCTGATCGCCATTACAGAGACATGGTTGCAGGACGACATAGATTGGGACCTGAATATTGAAGAGTATATGGCATTTAGGAAGGACAGGAAGCTAGGAAATGGTGGAGGGATGGCTCTGTTAATTAATGATGGTATTAGAGCAATAGAGAGGGATGAACTAAGTTCAGGAGACCAGGATGTAGAAGCAGTTTGGGTAGAGATGAAAAAACATAAAGGCAAGAAATCACTTGTGGGACTGGTGTACAGGCCACCTAACATAACCACACTGTAGGACGGGGTATAAAGGAAGAAATAACGGCAGCTTGCCAGGAAGGTACAGAGATAATTATGGGGGATTTTAACCTACACATGGACTGGAAAAATCAGATGAGCAGAGGAGTATATAGAATGTTTTCGGGATAATTTCTTGTAACAATACGTTCTGGAACCAACCAGAGAGCAGGCTATACTAGACCTGGTATTGTGCAAGGAGATAGGATTAATTAATGACCTCAGTTAAGGCGCCCCGAGGTAGCAGCGATCATAATATGATTGAATTTTACATTCAGTTTGAGGGAGAGAAGAGTGGGTACAAGACTAGTACTTTAAACTCAAATAAGGGCAATTATGAGAATATGAAAGCAGAGCTAGCTAAAATGAACTGGCAAATCAGGTTAAGGGATAGGTCAATAGAGATGCAGTGGCAGACATTTAAGGGGATATTTCAGAATACACAGAATAGCTACATTTCAACTAGAAAGAAAAATTCCAAGGGTGGGACCCACCATCCTTGGTTAACTAAAACAGTTAAAGATAGTATCAGACCTAAAGAAAAAGCTTATAATTGCACAAAGATGGGAGGCAGGTCAGAAGATTGGACAGAATATAAAAAACAGCAAAGAAGGACTAAAATATTTATAAGGAGGGTAAAATTAGAGTATGAGAGAAAGCTAGCTAGAAATATAAAGATAGATACTAAGAGATTCTATAGATATTTAAAAAAAGAAAAGTTAAAGTCAGTGTTGGTCCTATAGAAAGTGAATCTGGGGAGTTAATAATGGATAATAAAGAGATGGCAGATAAATTGAACAGATATGTTGCATTGGTCTTCACTATTGAGGATACAAGTAACATCCCAGTATTAGCTGCAAGTCAGGAAATGGATGGGAGGGAGGAACTCAAGAAAATTACAATCACCAGGGAAGTAGTACTGAACAAATTGTTGGAGCTGTGGGCTGACAAGTCCCCAGGTCCTGATGGACTTCACCTTAGGATGTTAACGGAAGTGGCTAGTGACATAGTTGATGCGTTAGTTTTAATTTTCCAAAATTCCCTAGATTCGGGTAAGGTTCTGTTAGATTGAAAAATAGTGAATGTAACTCCTTTATTCAAACAGGGAGGGAGACAGAAAGCAGGAAACTGCAGGCCAGCTAACAACACCTGTGTTAGGGAAAATGTTAAAAGCTATTATTAAAGACAGTATAGCAGGGCATTTAGAAAAATTCAAGAAATCAGGCAAAGTCAACATGGTTTTGTGAAAGGGAAATTATGTTTAACAAATTTATTGGAGTTCTTTGAGGGAGCTACATGTGCTGTGGATAAAGGGGAACCGGTGGATGTATTGTACTTAGATTTCCGGAAGGCATTTGATAAGGTGTCACATCAAAGGTTATTGCAGAAAATAAAAGCTCAAGATGTAGGGGGTAACATATTGGCATGGATAGAAGATTGGCTAGCTCATAGGAAACAGAAAGAATGGTCACTGACCTGAAACGTTAACTCTGCTTCTCTCTCCACAGATGCTGCCAGACCTGCTGAGTATTTCCAGCATTTCTTGTTTTTATTTCAAATTTCCAGCATCCGCAGTATTTTGCTTTTATCATATTAGAGAGTAGGCATAAATGGGTCATGTTTTGGTTGGCAAGATGCAACGAGTGGTGTGCCACAGGAATCTGTGCTGGAGCCTCAACTTTTTACAATTTATATTGTTATGATCCTGTAGTTTTTTTTTCCGGGAAGAATGCGGTGTGTCTTTAAGGCTGGGAAAAGGAGCCCTACTGCTTTAAGGCAGCAGGCTCCAGAAGCTGAGTCAAAGAATGCATTTTAGTTGCCCAGCAATTCAGAGACTGCGATTCAAAGGGTACATTCTCATTGCCTTGGATACAGCGACTCGGACTGAGCATCGAGAGATACATTTGTTACAATTTAATTTTGAACTGGCTTATAGTGAAAAATAGTTTGTTCTAATTGAGGAGAAACAGACAGATAGCAGTGTATTAGCACCTGAAAGGAGTGCTCTCAGACCATTTAAACTGAAGGAAGAGAATTTAGTCTTTATTTATTAATGCCTCTCAAAATTCTAAAACCTCAAGCCAAAACCGAAATCTCTGAGAATTTAAACTGAAGGAAGGGAAGTTAGACTGTGACAACTTTTCATCCCTCAAAAATTCCAAAGCCAAATTGATTCATTAAAAAGTGTTTGCAAGTTGTTAATTGTAGAAATTCATCACTGGAGAAGGAAAGCAACAATTTCAATTTCTGGATTAGACTACGGACTGTTCTACTGTTGAAGAACCTTTTCTCCCCCATCGGATGGCTGTGAGGACTTCAAGCAACCTTGGACTGCTTCACACCCGGCAGGAGCATAAATTTACAAGGACTCTTTTTTTCTATTTTAAATGTTGTTTATATCGTCGTAGTGTTTAAGAATTTAGTTTTACGAATCAAACTGTTAATTTGTTGATTTAAGATACCTGGTTTAGTTAGCCTCATTCGGGGTTAATAAATGGTACAATTTGGCTGGGTCTTTCTTTAATTTGGAAAGTTTAAAATAATATGCTAAGCGATCTGTGGAGGGATGGGATTAACAGTGCGTTGTTCCTGCCACAATCAGAATCGTATATTTTGATTGGGGGCTTTGACTGGAGCGGTCGGTCGTAACAATATAAATGACTTAGATGAAGGGACCAAAGGTATGGTTGTTCAATTTGCTGAGGACACAAAGATAGGTAGGAAAGTAACTTGTAAAGAGGACATAAGGGAGCTACAAAGGGATATAGATAGGTTAAGCAAGTGGGCAAAGACCTGGCAAATGGAGTATAGCATGTGAAAGTTTGAAATTGCCCACTTTGGCAGGAAAAATAAAAAAGAAGCATGTTATCTAAATGGTGAAAGACTGCAGAACTCTGAGATGCAGAGGGATCTGGGTGTCCAAGTGCATGAATCACAAAAGGTTAGTATGCAGGTGCAGCACATAATTAGGAAAGTTAATAGAATGTTATCGTTTATCGCAAGGGGGATTGAGTGCAAAAGCAGAAAGGTTATGCTTCAGCTATACAAGGCATTAGTGAGACCACATCTGGAGTACTGTGTACAGTACTGGTCTCCTTTTTTAAGGAAGGATGTAAATGCATTGGAGGCAGTACAGAGAAGGTTTACTGGACTAATAGCTGGAATGGGTGGACTGTCTTATGAGGAAAGATTGGACAGGCTAGGCTTGTATCCGCTGGAATTTAGAAGAGTAAGAGGCGACTTGATTGAAACATACAAGATCATGAGGGGTCTTGACAGCACGGATGTTCAAAGGATGTTTCCCCTTGTCGGAGAATCTAGAACTGGGGGTCACTATTTAAAAATAAGGTGTCACCTATTTAAGACAGAGATGAGGGGAAATTTTTTCTCTCAGAGGGTCGTGAATCTTTGGAATTCTCTTCCTCATAAGGCGGTGGAAGCAGAGTCTTTGAATATTTTTATGGCAGAGGTAGATAGATTCTTGATAAGCAAGGGAGTGGAAGGTTATCGGGGGTAGGTGGAAATGAGAAGTAATCGGTTCAGCCATGAATTTACTGAATGGCGGAGCAGGTTCAAAGGGCCGAATGGCCTATGCCTGCTCCTAATTCATATGTTCATATGTACAGGCATTCAAAAACCAGTTAACCAGAGAAAAAAAGCTTTTTGGTGTTCAACGGTTTCTTAGGAATAATAGAACAATTGTCACTGTCTAGTAGGATATTTCTGGGTCAGTGAGGTGTCCCAGAGTCGAATACTCGGATGCCACTTGAACTCTCTCCAGTTGAGATTGATGAATTCAAGGCATTTCCTTTGCAGCAGGCATCACACAAGGTCTTCCATCGGGGTGCAGCAACAGATCTACTTGGATTTTGGAGCAGCAGTGTAGCAATAGAAGCTTTCTTGACATTTCAAGATCACCCAAAACGCAACAGGAATCAATCTTGAGGCAGGGATTCTTCAGAGACTGGAGGCAACAGTAAACTGCAACACCCGAAACGCAAGGCTTGCTCTCTCCAGCCAGACACAGCAACAAGAGTTTTTAGCTCCCATACATTTGATTTGCCACTCCTTCAAAGTTCTTTTAACTTCCTGAAGAAATTAGATTTTCACTTGATACAGGAATTATTTTCAAGAGAAAGTTTCTGGGTTGTATTACTGGCAGGTCTCTAGCAGCAACTGAATGCAACCCAAAAAATGAAACTAAACTTTTTCAACAGTCAAGTCATAAGACAGTCATAAATCTTCCTGGTTGCTTGGAAATAGGTCTTGCAGTCTGCACACTTCGAACACCACACCAAGGACTGAATTTTACCAGCCTCTCGACGCCAGGGGTCGTGGTGGGGGGGGAGGGGGCGGGGCCCGTAAGATTCTGCCGGTAGAAGGCCACCACAATCCCCGACATCAAGAAGGGCCCACCGCATTTTTCCACCAGCAGCAAGGCCTCGGTGTGGCCACCCTGCCGCCTGGGCCTTGATTAAAACTAGCCACATTAACATGGTAATGAACTTGCCTGATGCTGTCAGCTGTCCCACGCCGATTTTACGGCCAAGTGGCCGCCACTCACATGCCTTCGGAACTCTGTTGGAGCTCCGAGGCGAGACACTGGTGTGGAGGAGGGAGGAATAAAATTATTGGGAGGGGGAAGTGGGGAAAACTATCCCTATTGGTTGCAGGGATGGTGGGAAGGGGTTGAGGGTCAAAGGTAATAAATTTCAGGAAGGGGAAAGTTCGGGATATAAATAAAAGTTTTTTCTGGGAGGAGAGGGCAATTTATATATAGATTATCCACTGTGGGGGGTGGGAGACGGGATTTAATGTTGTATTGAAATGTTATTTTTATTTCCTGAGACTGGGATCTTTAAAAATTAAAATGTCACAGAAGGGCTTGAAGCCCTTTAAAAATGGCACTGGTGCCTGCATGGTGGTGCCGGACGCTTTTGCCGGGGACACGGTGGCTGCCCCCTTCATTGGGTGTGGATGTTCCATCCCTTCCAATTAAATCAGCTGCTGCGTGTAACATCACGGGGGCTGTGCGGTGGCACTTCTGTGTCGGAAGGCCGCATTCACAGCACGGCGTGCTGATAAAATTCAGCCCCAAACGTTAGCATTCAGTGTTCACAGAAAATCCCTTTTCCCAGCTTTTGAAAAGACACAGAATTCCCAACTTTCAATAAAAAAAAACAATCTCTGTCGCAGACTGTGACGTTTAAGTGGCACAGGCTGCATTTGCGCATGTGCCACTGCAGCTCCACCTAGTGGTTTCACTGTCAGAAAATGCAGCCTTCAAAATAAGGGGTCTCCCATTTAAGACAGAAATGAGAGGAATTTCTTCTCTCAGAGGATCGATAGTGTTTGGAATTCTCTTCCCCAGCAAGCAGCGGAGGCAGAGTCATGGAATATATTCAAGGCTGAGTTAGACAGATTTTTGACTGACAAGGGAGCCAAAGGTTATGAGGGCAGGCAAGAAAGTGGAGTAACATCCCACAAACAGGTCAACCATGATCTTATTGAATGGCGGAGCAGGCTTGAGGGGCTGAATGGCCGACTCATGCCCCTATTTCTTACGCTGTTATGACTCAGTCATAATACTATCTGATAGATTAATAGCAGGCAGTGCCTCAGGTGTTGAGCCATTTCCTAACTTATTAATAGTCTGTCAAGTTTGGCCCCCCAGTCCACTTACCATCAGCTAGTAACAGTGATAACAGTTCACAACAAAACATTTATTCAGCAGTTACAGTGGGATAAATTCTTCACAGCATATTTTGTGCGTGATGGAGCAAAATTGATTATATTCAGCAGCAAGGCACCAAATTTAATAGCATGAGCAAATTTCTGAAATCTCTGTGCCAAGAACTGACTGAATAAAGGGAAGAATTAAGCTAGGAACATCAATATTTGGGATCAGGTAATGGATGGAACAGCCAGTTAAGCACTCAGTGTCAGCATCAAGTGTTTCTAGGTCAGCCACACCACAAACAACAATCAGATGTAGAGTAAAGCTTCCTCTACTGTGCCCAAATGTCATTTAATCCCAACTCTTCGTTGCATGTGAGAATTTTTCTCATTTGCTACACCAGCCATCCATATGGCTTCTAGATCAAGAGTGCCCATTTTGATACCAACTTGAAATGAATTATAGTTATATGCTGTACACCATTAACCATTGGGAACCAGCTAAAATTGGGTCAACTCATTACGGGCAGGGGCCCTTACATTATCCCAGAAGTCTGAGCTATATTCAGTGCTAAAAAGGCCTAATACTGTCCCTAAGCATCATTTCCCTGAGGATGTCTGTGCGGGATATTGAACAAATTCACACAGATGCGCTTTAAGGAAATGGTTAAGTCACTTTATTGGGGGCAGAGAAGTAGCAACATCTCTGTATCTGTGCTATATCGAAATTAGGATTATTCAATATTTACAGAGACCCAAATGTAGAAAAATGATCCAAAATCATAGCACAGATCAGCACAAAAAAGGGTAGAAAGAAAAGAATGCATCAAGTTATTTATGCGGCTTGACGCAATATTAATACCCATTGACAAGAATAAATATGAGTGACAAAGACAAAAAGGAGCTCTCAGTTTTGATCAATGGCCTTAGCTGGTATTGAGCTGAGTAAATAAATAACTTTTTCTCAATCCTACTGAAAAAAGTGAAACGAATATGCATAAATCGTATTTTCCCCCTTCCCTTCTGCTGAAACAGTTCAATTGCAGGCATAAAATACTGCTCTCAAAGAGATCAGTATGGACTTACACCAATTGACAAACATCTAAACAGCCTGAAACTTAGGTCCCAGACTGGTTGCTCAGTAAAGCAATGGATTACCACATACTTAGGCCTTTTATGACCAAGAGTGGAAGTTTTATGCCAAGTTAAAATGAATTGTGTGTAGTTATATGCTCTATACCTTTAACCATTGGGAACCAGGCTTTAATTGGCTCAAGCCAACAAGCTGATTAGCAAAGCCAATGCAAATCCTATTTTCACTTAGTGCCATTTCTTTAGTTTGAACAGCACATTCCCTAAACTAGTTTAGACAGGATCAGTCCATATGCTCTATACAGTAAATAGAAGGATCCAAAATCACAGACTAGACAAAACTTACAAAACTAATGCTCATTAAAAAAATTCTTATTCAGAAGGAATTTGACTGAAAACACTAAGTGTGAGGAAACTCTTCTGTAGATACAATTAATGCAGAATTAATTCTAGCAGAATAAGCAGTGCCTAAGACCAACTCAGAAGATCAACACAGTCATTTAAATACATTAGGAAATGCTGCTCCTCTTCAATTGTGACCGAGGCAAAAGAATATGGAAGAGTACAAGATAACCCCATTTACTAGATTCCTTCTGGGGTAACTTGGCCAATTTCAGACTAAAGATATCAAAGAAAATTACTCTTTGGCACTGCTCAGCACAAAAAGGGGAAAAAGGAAACAGGGCAGGAACAACAATGTGGCATAGAAAGTACACAATTCAATATATTAACAGCTTATCTAGTGCCAACTGGTAGCAAAAATAATAAAAAGCAGCCCAAATTTTGATTGAAGACTTAAACTAGTATTTTCTAACAGCTGCTTGATATCAATTACTTACCTTTATAGATGCAAAAACATACACAAAAATACTGGATCAAAAAGGATTCCTAATCACAGGAATACATGCATCAGCGTGTGTGGGCCTGTCCATACTGAAGATTCTTCCTGTTGCATCTGATTAAGACTAGAACACAATCACACAGTTCACCTTACTCACAGCTGCAGATACTTTTTCTTAAGTCTCATTACCTCGGAGTATATGTGCTGGAAAGACTACAGGTTGTGACAGAAACACTCTCACAGTCACTGCTGGATATGGAGCTGATGGGAGAATCTTGGATGCGATCTTGAGAACTGGAACCACATTAATGAAAACACAAGGAAAGTAAACTTAGCAACATTTCACAACTGCAGCAAGACCCAAACCAAAAAAACCACATGCATCTCTGTATAGAACAAATGAAACAAAAGAAAAATCTCAGTATGAAGTACATGCAATCTCAAGTTGAAAGCTGAGTTGGCAAACTGGGGACAGTTTTACTTTTCAGTTTTACTGATGAAAGGTCACAGACCTGAAATGTTAACTCTGCTTCTCTCTCCACAGATGCTGCCTGAGCTGCTAAATATTTCCCGCACTTTCTGTTTCTATTTTAGGACATTTTACTTGTCTGCTGCAGTGGGAGGAAATAGTACAAAAAAATTCTTCTGATGTACAAAGAGGAGGAGAAAACTATTAACTTGGGTAATGGAGTGACTGGGTGCGTAATTAGAAGTGATGTAAACAGAACAAGAGGTTCTTTTTCCTGCTGCCTTCTTAAACAACAGGTTACTTCAATGAGTTCCAGTTTTCTCCGGGAGTCCGTAACAATACATGCTCGGCTGTCTGTATGTGAAACCTACTGAGGAAACATTTGGGTGAAAATCATGTCTTTCAGCCAATCCCAAGGTTTGAGTTGATAAAGCTAATAAGGCTAAAAATACAAAAATTGTGGGCAGGAAAAGACATGCTGGTTTCATCAAGCCTGCCCCACACCGTGATGGCCAGAGTTTCATGACTAAACATTTCCTTGCTCTCTCCTTCCCACTACCCACCCCTAACCCCACCCATCAACACCCTAATCAAACATGTAATCTCCTGGGAGAGGCAAAAATACAAAATAATCCCAGGACCAATAATGCAAAAAATACACAGAAAAATTCTTCTCTAACCCCCTTCAGGTAATCAAAACCAAGACACTTACCTGCTACACTGGAAAACTAGTGCATATTTAGTACATAGAAAGCAATACAATTCTCCACCAATTCCCATCACCTCCTCTCTGAAGCCACACTGATCACTCAATCACTATGAGCATATGATGTGAAGTTGGCATGTTAATTATTATAGTGTTAGTGGACAGATCATCATAAGCTAGGGAACAAACCTGGGACACGCCTCGTCTCTAAGATTTAAAACTGCACCATGCAGTGAAATGATTTATCTGGAAGAATCCTGAGAATGAATCCTTGTTTGCGTAAAAAGGAAGACATATCAGAAGCACTAGCAGGGAAGGCTGCATCATCAGAACAGATGTGTATGAGACAGAAAAACTGGGAAAATGGAATGAAGTCCTTACAGGAAGCACAGTGTAAGAAACTGTAATGGAGGTCGTTGTGGGAGTCAGTGGGATTATAGCAAATATTTGTAGATAGCCTATCGCCAGAAATGGAGACAGGGAAGTCAGGGAGGGGAAGGGCAAAGAAGGAGTTGGACCGTGTGAAGGTGAAGCCAGGTTGAAACTAGAAGCGAAGTTGATGAAATTTTCCAGTTCAGGAGAGGAGGAAACAGCACTGATACAGTCATAAATGTGCCAGCAAAAAGGGGCATGGAAGGGGGCCTGAATAGGACTGGAGTAGGAAATATTGAACATATCCCTGAAAAAGGGAGGCACAGCTAGGATCTGTGTGGGTACCTATATCAACACTTTTTAGTTGGAGGAAGTGAGTGGAGTTGAAAGGGAAGTTGTTCAATGTGAGAACAATTTTAGCCAGGCAGTGGAGGGTGGTGGTGGATGGAGACTGGTTGGGCCTCTTCAAGGAAGTTAAGATCCATCAGACTGTCCTGGTGGAGGCTGAGGTGCAAGAGATTGGATGTCCATGGTGAAGAGATGGTTAGGGCCAGGAAATTGGAAACTGTTCTGATGCTCTCCGTCACTTTAAGAGTCACAGAAATAAGTGGGAAGAGCTGGATAAGGGAAAAATAAGAGAGAGATAGGAAGAAATCAGTTCAGTGGGGCAGGAACAGGCTGAAACAAGAGCTCCACCAGGGCGGTCCTGTTTCTGGATTTTGGGAAGGAGGTTGAAGCGTACTGTTCAGAGTTGGAGGACTATGAGGTTGGAGGCCGTGGAGGGAAAATTTCCAGAGGAGTCGTCAAGGTCAGTGACAGACCTAAAGATAATGGCTTGATGTTCGGTGGAGGGGCCACGGTCCAGGGTGAGATAGGAGGAAGTATCAGAGAGTTGGTGTTCGGCCTCTGCAAGGTAGAGGTCAGTACGCCAGACAATATTAGGGTTGGGCCCAAGAACGGAGTACAGCAAGTTCAGAGGGATACAGGTTAGAGTGAAAGAAGGGAGCAGAGAAATTGAGACGGCCGGTGTCACACCAGCAGTTCTCAAAGAAAAGATTAAGAGAAGGAAAGAGGCCAGGTGCAGGCAGAATACTGGAGACGGGTAAAAGGGTCCACTGTGCATGGACGGGGTAGGGCTCCTGGCCAAAGTAGTGCGTATGTTAGCTGAACACAATTATTTTCTTGGCTATGAATTCCCAATTTTGTGTTTTGCAAAGATCCCAACAAACATTATAACTTAAATATTGACTTGGAATTCAACTGGGCACATTTTACAATCATGCAATTACTGCAATACTTTTTACACAAGGTAAACATTTATTTTTACAGACTATATAATCTGCAATAAAAATGTAATAGTTCTTTGTAGCACCGGACTGGGTACACACAGGCTGGCATTTTTTTTCTTGTCATTCCAATCAAATTATTTACCAGTAGCTACTGCCTAGGGTTATCCTGTCTGAAAGGAGAAGGAGGAAACTAGGTAAACTGCTCCTATGTGGTTTCATTACAGCATAAAATAAATGGTTATTGCTAAGAACCACATCACTGTTTCCTTCCAATGGATTACTAACTTACAATTTGAGTCATAAAGGTTGCCATATTACCTCCTTGTGGAATAATTTGAATATCTACCAAATCTAAAGTTGCAGTCACCATATAATCTAACCACCATATAAACCACCAATTAAACCATAAATCTAGTACTCATGACAGTAATTATGGGCTGCAGAAGACATTTCAGAGATCAACTATAACCTTGAAATTCTGAAAGACAATTTAAAATGGCAAACAAACTGTACTGCCCAGCAAGACTTTTTCCAAATCTGATAGTGACACTAAATCTTATGGAGGGTGAAGTCTGAGGAAATGCAATGGATGAAATCCCGTGATAAACATTTGTTACAAGAAAGTTAAGGCACGTCAAGGGACCAAAAACTAAGATATCCTTCAATATTAATTTAAATGCCATTGCATTTTCTATAGTTTTCAAGTCTTAATTTTCATGTCCATGAGTGGGAAAGACTTCTCCAATGCTGCTCTTAAATTGATCGTAACTGGCCCAAAGGCAAGATTCCTCCTTGTCTCTTGTAAGGAAACTCCAATCTACCTAAGGTGATATGAGAGAGATCAGGAATTATCTACAGGTAGAGAACGAGATCAGTGGAAGACTGGGTCAGTCCTTTTTTTTCACCACTCTATGGTGCAGTCCAACACGCTATACCATCCCACTGCTGCCCAGATTTTCTTAAAGTTTTGCACATTTGACACAATGCTACTCTAAATTGTTTTGGTACCTGTTGCCTGGTTAAGGGTTCAAAACTGCTTTTGTCATTTGCCTGTTCTCCAAGCAGTGGAAGGAGGTTAAGTAGGGATTTCCAAAGTCCATCTGGCTCCAAGATAACGGAAGTTTGGAACCAAATCAATCTTTAATGAGTCGGCAGAGTCTTGGGCCACGCAGCACTACACTGCTCCAGGGCACTGTTATAGTTTATCAGCCAGCCTGACACTAATAGGACCCGGGAGTATTTCCACTATAAACTAAGTAACCATGCAAGCCAGTGCTGCAACAATGTGGGTAGTCCTAGCTGGGCTAGCACTAACCTATAACAGTGCTCTGTATGGTAGTGCCATTTCATTTTTTAAAACTGTGTGGAAGTCCCCAAGCTTTGGCTGTTGCCGACCTGTACCTACACGTTGGAATTAGATTGGAGGGGTGTGTCCCTTCTTAGAGGAGGTGAGTACTTCACATCATGCAGACAAATGCTGCTGATATATTTCTCATTAGCTTGATTTAGAGGCATTTAAGTATACTGGTGGGCTTGCGAGTCAGACACAGCTGCCATAAAAAAAATGGTGCAGTTAAATCAAAATGCACACTAATTCCTATTTAGCATCAACTGCATTACAATCCACAGTATTAAATTCCAGCTGCTTAATGACGTCCTGTACCCCCATGTAACTATTACAAACCTGTTGTGCTCACTGGGTTCTTAGAGCAAGCTAGGACCATTCCAATTACACAACAGAGGAGCCCAATGGTTTGAGAATTGAAGTGCTGAATTTTCAACCTGAAAATGTTCACAGATGGGTCAGTAGTACCATAGCAACATCAGGTGTCGACCGTTGCTCAGTTGGCAGCGCAGTCATCTTTGAACAGAAGGTCGTGGGTTCAAGTCGCACTCCAGAGACTTGAGCACATCATCTAGGCTAAACACCAGTGCAGTGCTGAGGGACTGCTGCATTGTCAGAGGTGGCATCTTTCTGGGGAGACATGAAACTCATTTGCTCTCTCAGGTGGAGAGGTTCCCATGGCACGATTTCAGAGAAGAACAGGTGAGTTCTCTGTGTCCTGGCCAATATTTACCCCTCAACTAGCAGAGAAAGATTACCTGGTCATGATCACATTGCTGTTACTGTGACGTTGTTGTGCACAAAGTAGCTGCTGCATTTCCTTTATTACTAGTGACTACATTTCAAGTACTTAACTGAACATGAAGCTCTTTTGGACAGCTTGAGATCATGAAACGAACTCCATAAAAGAAAATCTATATTTATTTATCAGTAACAAATTGGATGAAATTAAATTTTAACCTTTTCTGAATGATTTGGCAGCAGACCATGTACCACAACCAAAGTCCGAATCAGGTTGCCAATGGCCAACCTATTAGTAAATAGCTCAGCAATTGGACTGCCTCGGAAAATTAAAAAAAATATTTTTATGAACGATGTGAGAGAGGCTGCATTTTTTGTTTAAAGAGGTGTTCAGCAATTCTGTTTTATTTACAACTGGGTGGTCACTTCAGGAGGCTGTAAGAGTTAAACATAGAGGACTGGAGATGTGTGCAGTGACAGGCTAGTTACTCTGAAGGGCATTAGTCAATCAGTTGAGTTTGTAGGGCAATCTGGCAGCTTTCTGATGCCAGCCCACACAGGACCATATTTCCTAATCCAGTACAGAAACGACTGCACCAGCACAACCTAATAATCAGTGCAAAGGCAGCCACTTAATGTATGCTGCTCTAAATGTCAGTGAGCAGAGATACCAGAACTATCTGATTGCAACTATCTAATTAGAACTATATTAAGTGCCCTCTGTAGACAATTCATTAACTAATTTACAACCTCCTTATTGATCCTAGAGCTTCACTTTAGCAGCAAGTCCTCTCATGGGGGATTTTATCATGTTCCAAAAGTAAAAATGATATCACCAAGCATATTACCACTCAGCAACATGGTCACTACAATAAATAGGTAAGTCACAACCTCCCTTTCATCAACCATTAGATTCATTCCCTATTCTCTCAGATAACGTGCCTGAATAGCCTTCTTAAACAATATATTCCAAAGATAGATGTTGAACTTTGTTTATTATAAAAGAACTGGCGGAAGAGCAAAATATATATCCATAATAAAATATTATCTGCAGTTTGTACTTGGCTCAGTGTCAACACAGATACCATCAGATCTCTATTACAGTCTCAGCTACTATGTTCAGATATCATTGTATACGAAACCTGAAAGCAGGAAGCACCCATCAGCCACAAGTATCTGGAGAAGATGTGACAGCTACTAGTAGAATAAAAATAAAATACTTTGAATTTATTGTGGGAAATACCACATTGAAGGGAGAAAGCTCCACTGCAATGTGGAGCCTGTGCTGGATTAATCTATTACAAGTCTAATTCGCCTATGGACCATTCCAATTTGTTTTTAGCATTTCTTTGGATGCTTTACACTTGTGTTAATTTTAGATGAGAGCAACTATTCCAATGTAAGTATAGACAGCCTTATCTGATGACAGAACATAATTAACAACAATAATTAACAACTTCCAGCACACACCAAAAGCATCATCCAGCTCTTTCTAAAAATAGGACACTATTATAGGAAGCATTGCAAAATGGGTAAATACAGGGAGGTAAAAAACTTCCCAGACTTTAGAAGGTGTGAGTTCACTAGCAATTCTCTTGTTGGGGCCATTAAATGCTTTAGTTAGCATCTCAAATACAGACCACAAGAGTTTTTCCATGAACGAAAGAGAATTGAAGGAAAAATAAGAGTGTAAGCTTGTTTAGAGATACAGCACTAAAACAGGCCCTTCGGCCCACCGGGTCTGTGCTGACCATCAACCACCCATTTCATACTAATCTTACACTAATTCCATATTCCTACCACATCCCCACCTGTCCCTATGCTTCCCTACCACGTACCTATACTGGGGGCAATTGCTAATGGCCAATTTACCTATCAACCTGCAAGTCTTTGGCATGTGGGAGGAAACCGGAGCACCCGGAGGAAACCCACGCAGACACAGGGAGAACTTGCAAACTCCACACAGGCAGTACCCAGAATTGAACCTGGGTCGCTGGAGCTGTGAGGCTGCGGTGCTAACCACTGCGCCACTGCTCTAATATAGTGCCTTTTTCCATCTCAAAGCATTCATATATAAACAAATTACCTTGAAATAGACTTGGTACTCAAATCATAGAACCTTGCAGCACAGGAGGAGGCCATTCAGCCCATCATATTTGTGCTGACTGTTTGAAAGAGCTATCCAATTAGTCCTACACAGCTGATCTTTTCCTATAGCTCTGCAAAATTTTCATCACATTTTCAGGCAGTGCATTCTAAATCATAACTCTCCATGAAAAAATAATCATCTTTCCCGTGACTTTTTTGCCAATTA
Source organism: Heterodontus francisci (assembly GCF_036365525.1). Classification (NCBI taxonomy): domain Eukaryota; kingdom Metazoa; phylum Chordata; class Chondrichthyes; order Heterodontiformes; family Heterodontidae; genus Heterodontus; species Heterodontus francisci. Next base: position 16,692,518 of record NC_090374.1, read on the forward strand.
CCTTAAATCTCTGTCCTCTGGTTACCAACCCATCTACCAATGGAAACAGTTTCTCCTTATTTACTTTGTACACAAAATATTTTGCCAATGAGATGAATGACCAGTTAATCTGTCTTTGGAGATGATGATTGAGGCAGGAATGTTGGCCAGGGCACTAGGAATCCTTCCATTCTTGGCTGAATAAAGTACATGACTACAAATAATGCAGCAATACCTCTCTCACCCCTTTTTAAAAGTGTTCATTCCAGATTGCATGGTCAAGTCTTAGAGTAAAGTTGCATTTAATAAAATTCAATGCCTTGTGTGATTCCTCTGCCCCCAAAAATGGCCTGCAGGATAAACATTCTATAACTGGGTGAAGGATCAATTAAAGCAAATACAATTATCATGAATTTCTGGCTGAATTCTACGGATACCTGCACAATGAGAATCAGTTTTTAGTACAGTAGGATTGTACTCCACCAATTCTCAGTACACCCAACCTTCGGCTTTATCGAAGGCCTCCGAACTTATACATTCGAGTTGGGAGTTCCAAGATTCGTGGCAAATGCTGCAAGAACAAAATGACTGGGAAAATATTCTTCTCTAGAACAATCTTGCTTCTTGAATTTAAATGTATATCTGGTACTATCAATTTTATTTTGAGCAAGGCAGGGGAATGGAACTGAGAGAATTGCTCTTTCAGAGAGCCAGTGTGGACATGATGGGTCGAATGACCTCCTTCTGCACTGTAAAGATTCTGTGCAAATGGATCACAGCCCATACGACAACTTGGAGTCCCACTGCATAAGGAAAATTAATTTCCTTTTCAAAAAGTTAACAAAAAATTCTGACGCTTAAAATTTTAAGCTTTGAGGCAATGCGGTAGCAGTGTGCTGCAGCATCAACGTACTGTGCCATGGATTGGTGATGTGACTTTCTATCGCAATTGCCTCATACAAAGTTCTTCATACCAGCTGTGAGGTGGCAAAGCATGAATGTCAGACCGTATCCCTTTTGGATGGGATCGGGGTTAAAAAGAAAAGGATCAGTTATTTCAGGCGTACCCTTGTCCCAGGATAGGATGCAGCATTGATAGAGCTTGGTGGACGTACCAAGGGTGGATGTCTCGCAAAAAGGACCAATAGATGGAAAACATACTTCAAACATAATTAGTGCATTTGTGTGAACTTTAGCAAAACAGATCAGAACTTCAGATCTACTTTGTATTTTACCTTTACACTTGTTATGCATCACATTTTTGAATTAAAGTACGGTATTTAATATTTATACAACAGGAGGTGGCCATTCAGCCCCACCCATGCCGTACCCCCTTTAGTTAAATTCCAGTGTTATTTTCTGCAGTTTTTTTTAAAGAAATGTATTCCCTTGACCGATTGCAAATGCTGCATCCACAAGTTTTTCATGGTGCATTGCACATTCTAACAACTCCTAATCCTTCATAATTTGATAATCATAATTTGATAAGGTGTCACACAACAGACTTGTGAGCAAATTCATAGCTCATGGAATAAAAGGGACAAAGTAGCAACATGGAGTGTGACAGGAAACAGACAGCAGTGGTTAATGGATCTTTTTCGGATTGGAGGAAGTTGCGTAGTGGAATCCTCCAAGAGTTGGTGTTAGGACCCTTGCTCTTCCTGATATATATTAATGACCTAGACCTTGGTGTAGAGGGCACAATTTCAAAGTTTGCAGATGATACAAAACTTGGAAGCATTGTGAACTTTGAGGAGGATAGTGTACAACTTCAAAAGGACAGACAAGTTGGTGGAATGAGCAGACAAGTGGCAGATGAAATTTAATGCAGAGTGGTGTGAAATGATTCATCTTGGTAGGAAGAACACAGACAATATAAAATAAAGGGTACAATTCAAAAGGGGTGCAGGAGCAGAGGGACCTGGGGTACAAAAATTATTGAAGGTGGCAGGATAGGTTGAGAGCGTGGTTAATACAGCACACAGCATCCGAGGCTTCATTAATAGGGCATAGAGCACAAAAGCAAGGAAGTTATGTTAAACTTGTATAGACATTGGTTTGGCTGCAACTGGAGGATTGTGTTCAGTTCTGGGCAACACTCTATAGGAAAGATGTGGAGACACTAGAGAGAGAGCAGAAAAGGTTCATGAGAATGGTTCCAGGGTTGAGGGACTTCAGTTACGTGGATAGATTGGAGAAGTTCAGACTGTTTTCTTTGAAGAAGGTTTAGAGGAGATTTGATAGAGGTGTTCAAAATCATGAGGGGTCTGGTCAGGCTAGATAGGGAAAAACTGATCCCATTAATAGGGATTAAGAACGTGTGGAGAGAGAAACAAACCTTTCATCATTGACCTGAAACGTTTCCACTGTTTCTCTCCCAACAGATGCTGCCAGACCAGCTGATATTTCCAGCATTTTCTGTTTTTATGACCCCTTGTGGTTGACTCCCCCACAAATGGAAAGATCAAAAAGCCCACTCATGCAGGTACAGTTAAATGGAGCCAGCAGTACATTGCTTTCCGGAGACCCTACAGTACTAGGAAGTGTAAAACTTTCCTCAGTCTTTCCCATCAATCAAGTTCAGATTAGAGACTTGCCCTACATAACATTTACATTTCACTGCCATGTAGAACATGGTATTAGATCACACTGTTGTACCATCAAGCTGCCACCTACATGCACACAGCGACAGACACTAAACAGAATTAAACCAGGATCAATAAATTAACAATGAAATGTGCAGTTGGCTTGGATGGGCAAATGGCCACTTAATAAAGGAGAACCAGATTAAAATGTGGCATCTTGGAGATTAAAATTAGATGTCGTCACTTGCTGTCCATTTACTCACGGGCAATGCAAAAGCAAAGTCGTATTATTCTTTGAAGTGATTTACTTGAAAGTATGGGTGTGAAAACTTGATTAGCCATCTTAAAATTATACCGAAAAAGTGAATTGCCCAATTACATTTTTGAACCCAAAAGGCAAGGTTACTGTACAGTACTTAGATATGCACAAGTTAATTAACACAAGATTACTGTTATATAAATTCACATACTTAGATTGCCATCCTTCTGAAATGCTGATCTCACTCACTCTCTAACTTTAATACTTAATTTTTTTGCTACTTTATATTTAATAGGTCTTGTCATTAGAGTTTGTTTTTAAAGAGGTCTGTTGTATGCCTTTAAGACCAGTGACTGAATGTTGACATTTGGTGTTTGGAGTGCAAGGCAATTGTATCCAAGCAACCTGAAAGATTGATGGCAGTATTGTGATTTGGATTGTTGGGGGCTTTCAGTTTCATTTTGGCAGTGTACAAGAGTCTAGGGGAGCTGTGAGCAGCAAAAAAGGGTTGCTGCTGGAGACTGGCCAGGTATACAGTCCAGAAAACTCTCTCTCTTGAAAAATAATTCCTGTATCAAAGAGAAAGAGACCCAGAGAAAAGAGGAATTGTTATACTCTGTGGAGAAACACTGCTTTGAAGAAAGAAAGCCTAAGTTTCAGGTGTGGCAGGTTGCTGTTGCCTCCAGTCAAAGATCCCTGCCTCAAGAGCGAGTACTGTAGTTGCTGTGCTTTGTGGAGAAGGCTCCTTTGCTGAGAGTAAGTCCTGTTGACGAGTGTTTTGGAAGTTCCTGAAATCTCAAGATAGTTTATAGTGTTAGACTGCTACTTTAAAATTTAAACAGACCTGTTTCTACAACCTGTTGCTGAAAGATCTGTGTGACGCCTGCTGCAGACGAACTACCTTGAACGCTGACCCACTGTAGACTGTTCATTAATTTCACCTGGAGAGCCTTCAAGTGGCATCTGACTATTGGACTTGGGGACACCTCACCGATCCAGAAAAATACTACCAGAAGTTACAACTCAGTAATTTAATTTAATTTTTTTATTCATTCATGGAATGTGGGTGTCGCTGGCCAGGCCAGCATTTATTGCCCTCGAGAAGGTGGTGGTGAGCTGCCTTCTTGAACCACTGCACTCCATGGGGGTAGGTATACCCACAGTGCTGTTAGGAAGGGAGTTCCAGGATTTTGACCCAGCGACAGTGAAGGAACGGCAATATAGTTCCAAGTCAGGATGATGTGTGACTTGGAGGGGAACATGCAGGTGGTGGTGTTCCCATGCATTTGCTGCCCTTGTCCTTCTATGTGGTAGAGGTTGCGGGTTTGAAAGCTGCTGTCTAAGGAGCCTTGGTGCGTTGCTGCAGTGCATCTTGTAGATGGTACACACTGCTGCCACTGAGCGTCAGTGGTGGAGGGAGTGAATGTTTGTAGATGGGGTGCCAATCAAACGGGCTGCTTTGTCCTGGATGGTGTCGAGCTTCTTGAGTGTTGTTGGAGCTGCACCCATCCAGGCAAGTGGAGAGTTTTCCATCACACTCCTGACTTGTGCCTTGTAGATGGTGGACAGGCTTTGGGGAGTCAGGAGGTGAGTTACTCGCCTCAGGATTTCTAGCCTCTGACTTGCTCTTGTAGCCACGGTATTTATATGGCTACTCCAGTTCAGTTTCTGGTCAATGGTAGCCCAGAGGATGCTGATAGTGGGGGATTCAGCAATGGTAATGCCATTGAAAGTCAAGGGGAGATGGTTAGATTCCCTCTTGTTGGAGATGATCATTGCCTGGCACTTGTGTGGCGCAAATGCTACTTGCCACTTATCAGCCCAAGCCTGGATATTGTCCAAGTCTTGCTGCATTTCTACATGGACTGCTTCAGTATCTGAGGAGTCACGAATGGTGCTGAACATTGTGCAATCATCAGCGAACATCCCCACTTCTGACCTTATGATTGAAGGAAGGTCATTGATGAAGCAGCTGAAGATGGTTGGGCCTAGGACACTACACTGAGGAACTCCTGCAGTGATGTCCTGGAGCTCAGATGATTGACCTCCAACAACCACAACCATCTTCCTTTGCGCGAGGTATGACTCCAACCAGTCAACTAATTTTTTTTAATTGAAGTAACAGAGAAGATCAATGAAGGCAATGTGGTGGATCTTGTTTATATGGATTTGAAGAAAGTATTTTGACAAAGTACCACGTAGAAAGATGGTTAACAAAATTGAAGCACATGGAATAGGAAGGTCAATGTCAGATTGGATAAAAAAATTGGTTAAAGGACAGAAAACTGAGTCATAGTAAGTGTCTGTTTTTCAGACTGGAGACGGTAGACAGTGGTATTCTCCGGGTTTCTTTGCTAGAACTACTGCTTTTTTGATGTATATAAATGGCTCGAATATGGGAATGCGGAGTAAAATTTCAAAATTTGGCAATGACACCAAACATGGAGGTGTGGCAGAGACATGATACAAATTGATTGCAACAGGACATGACAGATAGGCTAGTAGAATGGACAGACAAGTGACAGATGGAATTTAATAGAGGTGAGGTGATGCAGGAGAGATCGGGAGAGGCAGCATAGACTTAATGGCACAGTTCTAAAGCATCTGCAGGGACAGAGGGACTTGGGGGTTCAAGTGCATAGATCTTTGAAGGTGGCAGGACATAATGAGCGAGCAGTTAGCAAAGCATATAGGATCTTGGTCTTAATAAATAGAGGTATTGAGTACAAAAGCAGGGAAGCTGAACCATTATAAAGTTCTGGTTAGACCACAACTAGAGTACTGCATCCAGTTCTGGTCACCGAACTTTCAGAATGATGTGAGGTACCTTGATCGGGTGCAAGGAAGATTTACCAGAATGGTTCCAGGATGAGGGAATTTAGCTACAAGGTTGGGTTGGAGAAGCTGGGATTGTTCTCCTTGAAGCAAAGGAGGCTGAGGGGAGATCTGATAGAGCTGTACAAGATTGGCAGGTTTAGATAAGGTAGACAAGGAAACGCTATCCCCATTAGCTGATGGTACAGGACTAGGGGACACAGATTTAAGGTTTTGGGCAAGAGATGCCGGGCAGTTGTGAGGAAAAACTTTTTTTAAAAAATATAAACACAGTGAGTGGTAATAACCTGGAACTCGCTGCCTATGAGAGTGGAGGAAGCAGAGGCTATCAATGATTTCCAAATGAAATCTGACAGGCACTTGAGGGAAATAATCCTGCAGGGCTATGGGGGGTACAGCAGGGGAAATCAGACTGACTGGGTTGCTGTACAGAGAGCCGGCATGGACTCAGTGAGCTGAATGGCCTCCTTCTGTGGTGTAATGACTATGACTCTGAGACTACCTCACCCCACTCAAGTCCCCAAACACCAAACATGAATCTAGGAATTGGAGTTGCCTATGACAGTGCATATGCTGCAGATTGCTTCTGCACTCATGTTACATCTGCATACCCTCAGAGTAAAATGGTGACTTTAGTGGCAGAACAATTCTGTGATTCTGTATTTCCTTTAGGAGTCCAAAGCTAAGACACTCATTCTTGTTACTAAAAAAAAAGGCAGATTGCATTGAACAACATCCTTGATATCTTGACATCTGAGAGTTGTGGACAAACTACATGACTTGACTGTGGACACATAGAAACTAATGTGAGGTTCTACGCAGAACAGTTGACAGGCTAGACTGCCTCTCAACTCATGCTGCCTGCTTTAATGGGTAATTCCATGCCAGAATAAAACCCTCGAGGTTTACGCTACCATCTACGTGCTGGAATGAAATCAGCGTTCTTGCATAAAATATGCAAGTATAAACAGCGTGTGGGAAAACCAATTATAATTTCACCTTGGGTATTAGCTGCGGCTCAGCGGGGAGCACTTTTCCTACAAGTCAGAACAATGTGCGTTCAAATCCCACTCTAGAGACTTGAGTGCATAATTGGAAATGCCGTCTTTTCAATGAGATGTAAAATCAAGGCCCTACCCTCTCAGAGGACGTAAAAGATTCCATTGCAATACTCGAAGAGGAGCTTTCCTCAGTCTCCTGGCCAATGTATCCCTCAACCAAGATCATTAAAAAATAGCTGTACATGGGACCTTGCTGTGCAAACATCTGTTGCCGCGTTTCCTACGTCACAACAACAGTAACTACAATTCAAAAGTACTTTATTGGCTGTAAAGTGCTTTGGGGTGCCGTGAGGCCTTGAAAAACGCTGTATAAATGCAGGTTTTCTTTTTCTTTCACTAGAATCTTGGCTTATGATATAGAGGGAGCTGGGAAAGGAGGGTGAAGGGAGAAAGAGAGGTTTAATGAACTCATCTTTGAGAAGAGCGAGAAGACTGATCGATAGATAGGGTAGGATAGTGGAGTTGATGCAAAAGTTCAGTCATGATCTTATTGAATGACAGAGGAGGTATGAGGGGCCATAATAGCATACTCTTGCTTTGGCTTCTTATGTTCTTATGCTGCTGAATGCTGTGCAGGACAGTATCATTCAACTGACAGTTAAACACTTTCAAAGGCACAAGGTATCTCAAGACTATTTTAGCTGCAGGGAATAGGGAAAGCCATGTTTGCAAGAGAAAATAATTCACTTGAATCAGGGATTTAGTCCAACATTTAAATCCCACGGAATTTCAATGGATCTAAAAATGAAGCAGGTGTAAAGCACACCTCCAATCTGAACACACACCTCTCTTGCTGCGTATGTTTGATTATCTTTGGAATCGTCTTCCTCAGAGGACTGTGGATACTCAGCTGTTGTGTATATTTAAGAATGATATTGATGATTTCCTTAGTGTCCAAAAATCTGAGTTATACGGGGACAGGCAGGCAAGTGGTAGATCAACCATGATCTTATTGAATAGCAGAGCAAGCTTGAGAGTGCTACAGCATACTCCTGCTCCTACTTATGAGAATAGTGAAGCGATTGAGTGGAAGATGAGAAATATTATGATGTGTGGAAGGAAGATGTAGCTAAGTTAGATCGACTTACCAAGGGAAGATAAAGTACCAGGTTTTAATGGGATGCATTTTTGGATCCTGTGAAAGATGAGGGAGCAAACTGCACAGGTCCAAGAAATTACATTTCAGGGCTCTACCAGACATATGTCGGACAACTGGAGAGTGACAAATGTAGCTCCCATTTATAAAAGAGCAGCTCTGGGTAATTTCAGTCAGTCAGTTTAAAATTTGCAGTAGGGAATTTAAATAAAAACTTTTGGAAAAAAAATCCTTTAAGGTTGAAACTATCCCAAACGTAGCAAGAGAAAATAGTTGGAAGTACTAGTACGTAGTCAGGATTGGCTTTTGGACAAGGCACTACATGGAAGATTACAAGAGAGGATTAAGAGGTATGTAATTAGATGGAGGTTAGCAAACTGAATTAAAAATTGGTTAGCATGGAGAAAATGGAATAGGAGTGGCACAGGACATTAAAAACAACACAAACATTGCTGGAGATACTCAGCAGGTCTGGCAGCATCTGTGGAGAGAGAAAAGTTAATGTTTCAGGGCAGTAACCTTTCATCAGAACTGGCAAACTGATGAAGGGTCATTGACCTGAAACATTAACTCTGCTTCTCTCTCCACAGATGCTGCCAGACCTGCTGAGTATTTCCAGCCTTTCTTGATTTTATTCCAATTTTCTCTCTTGCTTTGAGGGACTGCCCAGGTTTCATTCAGTACATCAAAATTTTTATAGCTGAGATAGTTGTAGAAGTCACAGGAACAAAACTAAAACTAGCATGCCGCTGTGGCTTGAGTTTTTTTTTAAATAGTTAGATTTCTGGTTCAGCATATTTATCAAAATGCTGTATTAGAATTAGTGGATAGATTTTAGAAATCTAAAAACTAAACTTTTATCTAAACAGATTTGCTTGTTCTTTGAAAACTGCAAAAAGGGAACTACTGGTTTTGAGTCATGTGTAACATTTGAACATTTACTAGCCAATTACTCAATGGTCCAATTGTGTGTGTATATATACACATGTCGGGTGTGCATTTGACGACAATACACAAAATTATGCTTGAAAGGTTCAGAAATGCTGAAATGGAACATAACATTTCTTTACTTTAAATAAAAACTGTGCATGTCCCTTTGGAGCAGGCTAATTGTGCTTGCGTGGTCTACATGAACCAGAACTGCCTCATCATTGGTGACAGATACTCTTTTCTGATGAAGTGTTGTAAAGTGCATTTATTAAGGACCAATCAGATCTTCAAATCATTTCAGAACAAGCACAGAAGGTACTTTCAGATCAAATTAATTATTTAAGTAACCAAACAATCTGAAATAAACAACAATTTAGGAATTGATAGTCTGTACTTGGGTTCTGGGCCAAATTAGCAAATGTCTGGACTGAATATAAGCAACTGCAGTGACTGATTTCAGTGGCCAGAGCTAACCCAATATCAATCTTTTAAAAATTCCCTGTGAGCTACGCCACAGATTAATGAATATAAAATCTACAATTTTGTCTCATGAGTGAAAACATCAGTGACATCTAAACTTTCAGCCGCTTTAAGATATGCATAGGTTGCTGTACATAATGAGTTAGAAGCTACTGATTAACATTAAAATGCAATTCTATCACTGTCTGTGAGGCAACCTGTTGTAAAATGATAAACTGTCATATGGTTTCATTGTTTCCAATCTTGAATTGGATGTTTATACACTCCATCTGCTGTACCATATGCTAAATATTGATCCTTAGCCATGCCAAGGAAGGTACAATCAGCATCAATATAAGGAACCCAGATCCAAGTAGGATAAGCAGCGTCCTGGACAAGAATTTTGGATCCTGTACAAGGATTTTAGATCCCAGGCAGGTTAAATTCAAAGTCAATTATATTCCATAGCATTGTCCACTTAACGGTCTAAAAATAGTGTATTGTAGAAAATCAATATAGATTTAATTAAAAAAAATATAAATAGGAAATATATTATTCAATGTTATAAACTTTTGCCAAGCATGATGATCTTGAGATAGCACACTGCCTATATCGCATAGACCTGGATTGATTCTGTTCCCACAATCAGAAATACATTACAGAGCACTGTACGTATTCATTCAAAGCTCATGAATAATCCATGGAGAGACTCCTTTCCCAACTCTTCCCGCCACCTCTCCCCATTTCCAACAAAAATGCAACCTATACTTGCAACCTATACTGGAGCAAAAATAAAAACACAGGGTGCTGGAAATACTCAGCAGGTCGGGCAGCATCAGTGGAGAGAGAAGCAGAGTTAACGTTTCAAGTCTGTGACCTTTCATCAGAACAGATGATGTTAACTCTGCTTCTCTCTCCACTGATGCTGCCTGACCTGCTGAGTATTTCCAGCACTTTGTGTTTTTATTTCAGATTTCCAGCATCTGCAGTATTTTGCTATAGTTAGAGCACTTGTCAGCACAAAGTAAAATTACCTCTGCTTAATTATGTGACCTTCCGACAGGTTGGAAACAACCTGTACTTTTCCATCTTCCTCCAAGTCATCATTTACCACATGGCCTTCAACATGCGGCTCTTGTTTAGTTTCCTTCCCTTCAATTGGCTGCCTCCTCTTTTCTGTCTTTTGTTGCTGGCAATACAGGTCCACTTCTGTTTGTTGCCCTCCTTCTTCTGTCTGTTTTCCTGAGGATTGTGCCAGGCACTTGCATTTTGAGATTTTGTCCTCCCGTTTGCTCATGGCCCTTTCTGTGCATGATCCACCTGGGCTCTCACTTCCTATGCTCACCTGTGAAGTCGATGCACAGCTAATTTTATGTTGCTGCCCCTCGCCTTTACATGAACTAGAGTTTCCTACGCCAACAGGCTCCTTCAATAAACTGACATCCATTGGTTCACAGCTGTTATCAACTCCACCATCCTGAGTGGCAGTGTAATGAACACAATGATTTATTCCATTTTTCTTGTCAGCAATGCATTGCTTTGGGGATTCATCTGAAGAAACCTGACAGCAGACAGAATCACAATTTATTACATTCTCGGCTTCAGAGGAGCAAGACACACATTGAGATTTGGGGTTAAAGATAACAGTTGCAGAAATTTTCATTCCACCAGTCCTGTGTGCTATTTTTTCTGCAGTTTCACTGGGTTGTACATCATCAGTACCTGCAGTCCAACCATTGAGGTAAGAACTGGATTCAGATGCATCTAAACAGTTACAATACATTTCTGCTGCATTATTTTCCTTTTGGTTGGTTTGTCCTTGCAGAGGTAGTGAATCATTATTGCTTGGTCTGTGCAGTACCTCTTTTGCTTCCAAATTTTCCTCATTGCAACTATCCCTCACTATGCCTGTGTCCTCAGGTTGAAGATGCAGCTTGCCTTCCTGATTAGGTGGACAAGAATCATCAGCCCAAGTAAACTTTTCTCCTGATGCGTCCATCCCAGCTAAGGCCTCACCTGCTCCATCCAAATCATCCATGAAAAACACTCGTTCCTCTTCTTCAGCTTCATGCCTCATGCCAGAAAGCTCAAGGTATGATCTGTTTGCAGAGACTCCCGGGTTACAGTTGTGTTTCAGCACAGTCTTATGAGCTGGTGACTGGCACACACTTGGCGGAGAGAGCAGACAGGACATTTCATCCCCTACTCTGTGAACCATTAAGTTAAGCTGCTCCAGCTCCTCCTCGTCATACTGCATGGAACATGCAAGTTCAGCATCAGTATTTTCAGCTTTTACACACAGGTTATCTTGTATGAGTTTATCTGGTACGAGTTTATGAGGAACTGCAGATGGAGGAATGGTAGATGGTGCCTCTGGATCGGCTGTAAATTCACCATCTTGGGATATGCAGAGGTTACGTTCAAGTGTGTGCAGCTCCTCTTCTGTCAAGGTCTGTAGTAGGTCCCTAATTAGGGAGGTGGGGAAAAACAAGAATGGAGAAAGGGTGGGATGGCATTACACAAATCATGTACATGTGATCAATTCACTGATTTTTGCTATAATGTTAACATTAACAAAATGTTAATCTTAAGAAAAATTAAATCCTAGAGGTTGAACACTTTTAATACGTATCCAACTGTCAACTCAGTTGTGCCCATCAGATCATATTGCCTATGTGTCAATTGAGAGATGTTGACTCATCTGAGGCCAAGTAGCGCTGAGCTTGCACAGGAATACATCCATAGCATTATACATTACATACTGTCACGTGTCCCACTGCATGTGCCTCTAAAAAGTCAGATTTGGATTGGGAAGTACCTATACAAGGCAGCTCCATTCAATTACGAAGATATTTGTCCACTGCATACGCTACTTAGTTGTGTGCACTGTTACTGCACTACTAGATTACCATGGATTCAACAATTGGAACCACTTAAGCTGTGGCAAATGTCCACTGGGATTTTCCTGCAACATCCGTGCACTTTAAGCATAAACATGATGTAACAGGCACAGAGTAAGAGCATATAACCTGTAACAATAATTCTTGACATGGTGCAAGTACTGTCTCAACACCTGGAAAAAAAAGCTGAGCAGGCTGAAATTGCACAAGTAATTTCTCACAGAAGTATCAGTAAAAAAAAAGATCACAGATAGAATGGATCAAAAGTGTCCAATAGGGACAAAACTAGAGCACTGGCCAAGCTGGGATAAAGAGGGAGGAAACTAACGGTGGTGGGGGAGGGGGAAGGAGTCGGGGAGGGGGGTGGAACTTGGCCTTTCCATTGTTAAAGTATACCACCCAGTAAGTAATAAAGGAATGGTATTAAGGCATTATACAGTGGGGACAAGTGGTGATGGGGAGGGCGGGGGGTATATAAATGGACTCACCCACTGTAACAATCTTATGATTAAGAAGCAATTACAGAGCAAACATCGACACACATAGAATTCATTTGTGCTATAGATTTCCAGAACTGTATGTTTTAATGACTTGGAGATCAATCTGTTCTTCTCAACAGCCATGTCATGATGCTAAGTTCTGAAAATAGAACTGCTTACTTTTACAGAATTCATTACTACAAAGAAATCTCCAAGCACTTCATAGGGCAGTGGAAAACAACTGGGTAGTCAGAAAAGGGCAAAGAATTGTTGAAAAGGAGGTTTTAAAGGCAGGGAGAGAGAGATGGTAAGCTGAAGCTGCTGAGTATGAAGAAAGATTTGCAGAGTTCAGGTCACAAACCAGCATAGTTTGACACAAATACCAAGGAAATTACTTTGTAAAATAACAGTGCAAAAACAAACAATTACCAAACCCTTTAACACCATGCACCACAAAAGATGCGAAGATGGACACCATTGAAGGAAAACAGAAAGAAAGGACAAAGCGAACAATGCAAGGCCGGATTGCATCTATTTTAATGCAAGGAGTCTTACAAGTAAGGCAGATGAGTTGAGGGCGTTGATTAACACATGGGAATATATTATTGCTATCACAGAGACATGGTTGAGGTAAGGGCAGGACTGGCAGCTCAATATCCCAGGGTATAGAATCTTCAGGCGTGAAGGGGCGGCAGGGGGACGGGGGGTGTAAAAGAGGAGGTAGCATTGCACTGTTGATCAAGGAGTCACTGCAGTAAGGAGGGATGATATCTTAGGAGGTTCCTCAAATGAGGCCATATGGATAGAACTTAAAAACAAAAAGGGGGCAATCACTTGGTTGGGAATGTACTACAGGCCTCCAAACAGTCAGGGAGAGGTAGAGGAGCAGATATGTAGGCAAATCGCAAAGAGTTGCAAAAATAATAGGGTAGTAATAGTAGGGGATTTCAACTTCCCCAATATTAACTGGGATAGTCTTAGTGCAAAAGGCTTAAAGGGGTCAGAATTCTTACAAGTGCATCTAGGAGAGCTTTTTGAGCCAGCATGTAGAAAGTCCTACAAGAGAAGGGGTGGTACAGGACCTAATCCTGGGGAATGAAGCCGGACAAGTGGTAGAAGCGTCAGTGGGGGAGCATTTCAGGGATAGTGACCATAACTCTATTAGATTTAAGGTAGTTACAAAAAGGACAAAGATGGACTGGAAATAAAGGTACTGAATTGGAGGAAGGCAGATTTCAATATGATAAAACAGGATCTGGCCAAAGTGGACTGGGAGCAGCGACTTGTAGGAAAGTCTACATCAGACCAGTGGCAGTCATTCAAAAAAGAAATAGTTAGAGTTCAGGGAAAACATGTTCCCGTAAAGGTGAAAGGTAGAACCAACTAGCTCAGGGAACCCTGGATGTCAAGGGATATAGAGGATTGGATAATTTTAAAAAAAGGAGGCTTATGGCAGATTCAGAGGGCTGAAAATAGTAGAGGCACTAGAGGAGTATAGAAAGTGTAGGGGGGTACTTAAAAAAGTAATTAGGAGAGAAAAGAGGGGGCATGAAAAAACACTGGCGGGCGAGATAAAGGAAAATCCCAAGGCAGTTTATAAGTATATTAAGGGCAAGAGGATAACCAGGGAAAGAGTAGGGTCCACTGGGGACCAAAGTGGCAAGGTGTGTGTGGAGCCGGAGGACGTAGGTGAAGTTTTGAATGATTACTTTGAGATTACACTACATTACATTATTACATTACATTAAAAATGAGAACCATTACTATGGAGAAGGACGATGTAGGTGTAGAGATCAGGGAGGGGGATTGTGATATACTGGAACAAATTAGCATTGAAAGGGAGGAAGCATTAGTGGTTTTAGCGGGCTTAAAAGTGGATAAATCCCCAGGCCCAGATGAGATGTATCCCAGGCTGCAATGTGAGGCAAGCAAGGAGATTGCAGAGGCTCTGACACAAATTTTCAAATCCTTTCAGGCCACAGGGGAGGTGCCAGAGGACTGGAGGACAGTGAATGTGATACCATTCAAGAAGGGTAGTAGGGATAAACCAGGTAATTACAGGCCAGTGACTCTAACATCAGTGGTAGGGAAACTATTGGAAAAAATTCTGACGGACAGGATTAATCTCCATTTGGAGAGACAGGGATTAATCAAGGATAGTCAGCATGGCTTTGTCGGGGGAGATGATGTCTAACAAACTTGATTGAATTGTTCGAGGTGGTGACTAGATGTGTAGATGAGGATAAAGCAGTTGATGTAATCTACATGGACTTCAGTACGGCTTTTGATAAGGTCCCACATGGGAGATTGGTCAAGAAGGTAAGATCCCATGAGATCCAGGGCAATTTGGTTCAAAAATTGGCGTAGTGGCAGGAGGCAGAGGGTAATGGTCGAGGGTTGTTTTTGCGATTGGAAGCGTGTGATCAGTGGTGTACCGCAGGGATCAGTGCTGAGACCCTTGCTGTTTGTAGTATACATTAATGACTTAAACGTGAATATAGGAGGTATGATCAGTAAGTTCGCAGATGACACGAAAACTGGTGGTGTTGTAAATAGTGAGGAGGAAAGCCTTAGATTACAGAATATAGATAGGCTGATAAGATGGGCGGAGCAGTGGCAAATGGAATTTAATCCTGAGAAGTGTAAGGTGATGCATTCTGGGAGGACTAACAAGGCAAGGGAATATACAATGGATGGCAGGACGTTAGGAAGTACAGAGGGTCAGAGGGACCTTGGTGTACTTGCCCATAGATCACTGAAGGCAGCAGCACAAGTAGATAAGGTGGTTAGGAAGGCATATGGGATACTTGCCTTTATTAGTCGAGGCATAGAATATAAGAGCAGGGAGGTTATGATGGAGCTGTATAAAATGCTTGTCAGGCCACAGCTGGAGTACTGTGTACAGTTCTGGTCGCCACACTATAGGAAGGATATGCTTGCACTGGAGAGGGTGCAGAGAAAATTCACCAGGATGTTGCCTGGGCTGGAGCATTTCAGCTATGAAGAGAGACTGGATAGGCTAGGGTTGTTTTCCTTAGAGCAGAGAAGGCCTGATTGAGGTATACAAAATTATGAAGGGCATGGATGGGGTTGATAGGAAGAAACTTTTTCCCTTAGTGGACGTGTCAATAACCAGGGGGCATAGATTTAAGGTAAGGGCAGGAGGTTTAGAGGGGATTTGAGGAAAATTATTTTCACCCAGAGGGTGGTTGGAATATGGAACACACTGCCTGAAGGGGTGGTAGAGGCAGGTACCCTCACAACATTTAAGAAATATTTAGATGAGCACTTGAAATGCCATAGCATACAAGGCTACGGGACAAGTGCAGGAAAAGGAGATTAGAATAGATCGGTGCTTGATGGCCGGCACGGACACGATGGGCCAAAGGGCCTGTTTCTGTGTTGTATAACTCTATGACTCTATGTGGTACAGCCATTAAGCCAATAAGTCAGCAGTCCATAAACAGCAGGAAGGTCACAGGTTGGACCCAAGTATGTTCCGGGTTAGCTCACTCCACTCATGGCAAATGTACGAGTGAGTATTATAACCTCAGTACTCTTGGGTTCCCACCCGCTTCTGAAATCCAGTCACCCCCGCAAAAACTGTGCAGGCTCAGTTACTGCAGTCAAATAAACTGTTCATGCTCAGGTGAAGAAATGACCAATCAACCAGAGTCCTTCAGAGCATATGAAACCTGTAGAACCATGTGGCAGCAATAAGTTGAGAGCTATAGGAGGATGCGGCTGCAGAAGGGTGAAGGTTGATGGAAAAACAGGGAGAAAAACATAGCCATAAAGCACCCAAAATCTACTTTGCTGCTTATGAAGCTTACAACCACTGTTGCCAACAAAATGAGATGTTCAGTTCATATAGAGCAATCACAACTACAATCTTACAAAGAAAAATTGCGAAAGGTTCGTTTTAAATATGTTTAACCACTATTAAAGACCAACTTGGAGAGCTGCCTACTACACAAGTACAATCTACATTATAATAATCTTTGAACCAGACAGAACACAACGCATTCTCATGCGATTTTACAGAAATTAATTACAGCAGATCGACCAGTTAAGCAATTAAAAATGGTCAGCCTGGTATAGCAGAAGGCAGGTTAAGAAAGGGAAGTTATTCCAATCTATTCTAGTCAACACTGGCCACTGGTTTGAGAGATGCCAAGGGACTGATGAACTGCTTTTTGATCATGGATTGGTATATGTAAAAGGGACAAAAATATAAAAATTAGGAAATTAGTCTTCACACAAATATTTTCCTCATAGATGATTCAGATTACATTCAGAGCAACAATGTATGACTGTTAAGACCTGAAACACAAGGCAAGTAAAGGCTTTTGTTAGTCCTACCTTATTTTTCGCAGTAGTGTGCGAAATGGTCTAAACAGGTCAGACATATCTTCCAGCTTGCGTTCCAAGTTCAAAGGCCCCTCAGGGAAAACCAATAAACCACTTCATAAAAACATTTTGGGGAGAAGACGCACACAATTACCATTAGAAATTAATAATAATGCTTCTAAAAGTTACGTTGCATTTAAACATATTCATTCAACTCATGAGAAATCAATAATTTAAATATCCTGCATGTTTTTTTCTACCATGTTTTAGGGCAACACACCATCATGAGGGAAGATTAAATGCTGAGTAAATTGGTTAAGCAATAGATTTGAAAAGAAACAGATTCACAACAAGTACTTTTCCATTTGGTTATTAATTGTTCATATGGCAGATTTTCAAATGGTATGGACATCGACATTGATATATTTTGGCTCTGGCTTATCAGGCACGGTGTTTTAAAATGCTATATTGCAATACAAAATACTTACACCATATTTCACTTTTCTCTACCAATTACTTAATGATACTCCTCAGCAGCACTTCTCATCTCAGTTTGATTTTTAAAAAAGAAAATGTTGCAAATATACATTTACAGGTCAAATTCTGGCAGCTTACATCATCTGTACATTGCCTTGCATGCACATATGTTTTACAGATTTATACTGAGTTTGTTGGCCAAGCTTCATGTGTAAGGGCAGTTCGGTTGCTCAAGGGGATTGGACCAGGCCACTGTTTTGTAGAGCAGGCATCTGGGGCTGGATTCGCCACCCCCAAATGTGCCCCCCTGGCACTCTCGGTCTCAGGAATGGAATATAGATCTCTACTGCTTCATGTATGACATACTTAACCAAATCATTGCAAAGGGAATGCTTTAAACCTTCTACAGCAGTTTTGCTTTGATCATGGTACATGAATATCAGCTGATATCGGTTTGTTTCGCATTTGTCCTTGCCCAATCACCTTTTCTTGCCTCCAATTGTCTCAAGGAATTGAATCTTGTAAAGCATACAGTTCCATGGGAAGGGGATGCCCTGCAGAACATCAGTGAGGTGGCCAATATTTGTATGCAAGTGTTGGCAAGTTTAGTCCAGCTGAGTCTGATCCCAATCCTAACTCATACTTCCAACAGGGATCAATACATGTCTATCAGAAACAGAAGCAGTGAATGATATCATCAGAGCAGGATTGAGCATGGACCTTCTGCACAGTATTCAAAAAGAAAGCAAGGAGTGATGTTATAGGACAGCAGGTTGACGATTGGTGAGTTTAGTTTAGTTTAGTTTAGTTTAGAGATACAGCACTGAAACAGGCCCTTCGGCCCACCGAGTCTGTGCCAACCATCAACCACCCATTTATACTAATCCTACACTAATCCCATATCCCTACCACATCCCCACCTGTCCCAATATTTCCCTACCACCTACCTATACTAGGGGCAATTTATAATGGCCAATTAACCTATCAACCTGCAAGTCTTTTTGGTTGTGGGAGGAAACCGGAGCACCCGGAGAAAACCCACGCAGACACAGGGAGAACTTGCAAACTCCACACAGGCAGTACCCAGAATTGAACCCGGGTCGCTGGAGCTGTGAGGCTGCGGTGCTAACCACTGCGCCTCTCAACAAGGACTGGAAACTATGAAGAACTGTATTAAATTTACAGCTTAGCTAGTTAAACTAAAAATTATAACAGCAAGTGAATTAATGAGTATTAGCACAAAACAGGTCTAGGTTATTAAAATTAATAGATTAATTAGATCCAAAAGCAGGAATAGAGATTTTTTTTAAGATCACGGATGGACAGCTGAGACCTGTTTCGCGCAATTTCTGTGCCATGTGGGAACTTCAGGACAGATAAGTCTAAGGGAACCATATGGGTAGGAAATGTCTTTTTTTTTCTTTCATGGGATGTGGGCATCACTGGCAAGGCCAGCATTTGTTGCCCATCCCCAATTGCCCCTGAGAAGATGGTGGGGAGCTGTCTTTTTGAACCGCTGGAGTCCTTGTGGTGTATGTGCACCCACAGTGCGACAGGATTTGTGAGCTTGAGGGGCAGATGGAGTTACTGCTGAGCATCAGGGAGGACGAGAGCTTCCTGGATCGTACGTTCCAGGACATGATCACCCAACAGACAGTAACAGTTCGGGATGGTAGATGGGTGGTGTAGGAGGGAGAGCTTCAGATTCTTGGGGCATTGGCGCCAATTCTGGGTCAGGAGACGCCAATTCAAAAGAGAGAGGTTGCACCTCAACACCACTGGGACTAATGTCCTCATGGGGACGTTCACTAGTGTGGCTGGGGACTAAACTGGCAGGGGGAATGTGCACCAACATATAAAGTAGACAAGAGGAATAAGGTACATAAAGTGACAGTGTTGGATAGTACTAGAGAAGGAAGTAGTACAATATTAGTTAACAGCAGACTAAGAAGGGCTACAAAGACATGTTTGGAATGCATGTATGTACACACACGAAGTGTGGTGAATAAGGTTGGTCAGCTACAAGCACAAATAGCCTCGAACGAATATGATGTAGGGGCAATAACAGAAACGTGGCTTAAAAACGGTGAGGACTGGGCGCTTTGTATCCTTGAGTATTAAGTGTTCAGAAAAGATAGGGAAAGAAGAAAGGGAGGTGTTGTGACAGCATTACTGGATATTGTAGAGTTGGAAAGAGGATGCCCTTAAGAGGGCAAGGACAGAATCCATTTGGTTAGCGTTGAGAAGCCAAAAGGGTATGATTACACTACTAATGGTATTTAATAGGCCTGCGAATAGTGAGACAGATACAACAGCAAATCTGCAGGGAAATCTGGACATACAAGAACTAGAGTAGTGATACTGGGGGACATTAATTACCCAATAGCAACTGGTATAGCGTTACAGAAGGGGCAAGGAGGGGGAGGAACTTCTGAAATGTTTTCAGGAGCAGGCTGCAGGGGCCAAGTGGCCTACTCCTACTTCACATGTTTGTAGGAGAACTTAGTTGGCCAGTATGTTCTCTGTCCAAGAGGAGAGAGGCATTGCTGGATCTGATGCTGGGGAATGAGGTGGGCCAAGTGGACCAAATGTCTCAGGGGAAGACTTGGGTAAGAGTGATGGTTGTATCATAAGATTCAAAACTAGTAATGCAGAAGAGCAAGGAACAATCTAAAGCAGAACATCTAAATTGGAAGAGAGTTAAGTTCAATGGGATGAGGGGGGGATCTAGCTAGGGTAAAATGGAACCAAAGATTGACAGAAAAAACTGAATGAGTAATCTTTAAAGAGATGTTTCGGGTATAGGTGAGGTATATTCCAACAAGGGGGAAATACAGAAGAACCAAAGTCAGGGCACCCTAAATGATGAAGGAAATAGAAAATATGATGAAACAAAAGAAGAGTCTGTGTGATGCTTGTCATGTCAATTTTTCAAATGAGAGCCAGGCCAAATACAAAAATTTGAGAGGGGAAGAGAAGAGGAAAATATGACTGTCAAAGAGAAAATATAATAAAATTGCAGTTAACATAAAAGGGAACCCAAAAGTTCTTCCACCAGCATGTAAATAGTAAGCATGTAAGTAGTAAGCAGCAGGGGAAGTCCCTTTAGGAGCAAAGAGGGTGATATATGATAAGACATGCGGGCATGGATAGAATACAATGAGTATTTTGTATCAATATTTAGTAAGGAAGAGGAAGCTGACAAAATATCAGTAGAAGGGGAGATGGTAGAGTTATTGGATGGGGAGAAAATTAATAGGCAGGATGTAGTGGAAAGACTAGCTAGCTATGCTTAGAGTGGATAAGTTGCCTGGTCCAGATGGCTTACATCCCAGGTTGCTAAAGGAAGTGGGAATGGACATACCTTCCCTAGATATGGAGGAGGTGCCAGAGGATTGGAAAGTGGCATATGCCCACCCTTATTCAAGAAAGGGTGTAAGGACATTCCTAGTAACTACAGGCTGGTCAGTTTAACATCTGTGGTGAGGAAGGTTTTAGAAATGATCGGGGGGGGGGGGGGGGGGGGAATCAATAGGCACTTGGAGAGGTTTGAGTTAATTAAGGAGAGCAAGCATAGATGTGTAAAAGGCAGATTGTGCTTAACTAATGCATTTGAATTTTTTGATGAAGTAACAGAGAAGGTCGATGAAGGGAAAGCAATCGATACTGGCTCGATGGATTTGAAGAAAGCTTTTGACAAAGTACCCCATAAAAGGCTGGTTAACAAAACTAAGGCTCATGGAGTAGGAGGGTCAGTGTCCAATTGGATAAAAAATTGTCTTAAGGACAGAAAACAGTGATTCATGATAAATGGCTGTTTTTCAGACTGGAGGTTGGTAGACAATGGTGTTCCAAGGGTCAGTGCTAGGACTACTGTTGTTTTTGATTTATATAAATGACTTCAATCTTGGAATACAGGATAAAATTTCAAACTTTGCCAATGGTACCAAACTTGGAGGAGCAGTGGACAGTGAGGATGATACCAACTGACTGCAACATGATATACATAAGCTAGCAGAATGGGCAGACAAGTGGCCAATAGAATTTAATAGAGACAAGTGTGAGGTGTTGCATTTTGGCAGAAGGGTTAGGGAAAGGCAATGTAGATTTAATGGCACAGTTCTAAAGAGTGTGCAGAACAGAGTGGCCTGGGGATTCATGTGTATAAATCTTGGAAGGTGGCAGGACATATTTAGAAAGTAATTAGCAAAGACTATGGGATCCTGGGCTTCATAAATAGAGACATAAAGTACAAAAGCAGAGAAGTTATGTTGAAACTTTTTTAAAGCTCTGGTTAGAGCCAACTAGCGTATTGCATTCAGTTCTGGTCACCATACTTTAGGAAGGATGCAAGGGTCCTTGAGAAGGTGCAGAGATTTACCAGAATGGTTCCAGTGATGAGAGATCTTAGCAACAAGCTTAGGTTGGAGAAGATGGGTTTGTTCTCCTTGGAACAAAGGAGGCTGAGGGGAGATTTGATAGAGGTGTGCAAGATTATGACAAGATAAGGTAGAAAAGAAAGGCTGTTGCCATTAACTGATGGTTAAATGACTATGACTTGGGGTTACAGATTTATGGTTTCAGGGAAAGACACGCAGGGCAGAATGTGAAGAACTTTTTTTTTAAATTTGATTAGGAATAGTCAGTATGGCTTTGTCAGAGGGAGGTCATGCCTAACGCATTTGATTGAATTTTTTAAGCATGTGACCAGGTTTATAGATGAGGGTAGTGCAGTTGATGTAGTTTACATGGATTTCAGCAAAGCCTTTGACAAGGTCCCACATGGGAGACTTATCAAGAAAGCAAATGCACATGGGATACAGGGTAACTTGATAAGGTGGATTCAAAATTGGCTTAGCTGCAGGAGACAGAGAGTGATGACAGACGGCTGTTTTAGTGACTGGAAGCCAATGTCCAGTGGCGTACCACAGGGATCTGTGCTGGGTCCCCTATTGTTTGTCATTTATATAAATGACACAGATGACTATGTGGGGGGTAGGATCAGTAAGTTCGCGGATGACACAAAGATTGGCCGAGTGGTTAACAGTGAGGTGGAGTGTCTTGGGTTACAGGAAGATATAGACAGGATGGTCAAATGGGCAGAAAAGTGGCAGATGGAATTTAACGCTGAAAAGTGTGAGGTGATACACTTTGGAATGAGTAATGTGACACGGAAGTATTCAATGAATGGCCTGACACTGGGAAGTTCCGAGGAACAAAGGGACCTTGGCGTGTTTGTCCATAGATCTCTGAAGGCAGAGGGGCAGGTTAATAGGGTGGTGAAAAAGGCAGATGGGACACTTGCCTTTATTAATCGAGGCATAGATTACAAAAGCAGGGAGGTCATGTTGGAGTTGTACAGAACTTTGGTAAGGCCACAGCTGGAGTACTGTGTGCAATTCTGGTCACCATATTATAGGAAGGATGTGATTGCATTGGAGGGGGTGCAGAGGCGATTCGCCAGGATGTTGCCTGGGATGGAACATTTAAGCTATGAAGAGAGGTTGGATAGGCTTGGGTTGTTTTCACTGGAGCAGAGAAGACTGAGGGGTGACCTGATCGAGGTGTACAAGATTATGAGGGGCATGCACAGGGTAGATAGGGAGCAGCTGTTCCCCTTAGTTGAAGGGTCAGTTACGAGGGGTCACACGTTTAAGGTGAGGGGCGGGAGATTTAAGTGGGATTTGAGGAAGAACTCAGAGGGTGGTGACGGTCTGGAATGCCCTGCCTAGGAGGGTGGTAGATGCAGGCTGCCTCACATCCTTTAAAAAGTACCTGGATGAGCACTTGGCAAGTCATAACATTCAAGGCTATGGGCCAAGTGCTGGCAAATGGGATTAGGTATACAGGTCAGGTGCTTTAATGCATCGGTGCAGATGGGTCTCGATGGGCAGAAGGGCCTCTTCTGCACTGTATTATTCTGTGATTCTGTGATTGTTTGACTGTTTGTAGAAGTGTACAAGATCTAACAGTTGAATCCTCACAATTTTAAAGAAGGTAGAATTAGGGTTTCTAGGCACAATAGGAAGTTCAAAGAATAGCCAAAAAATAAATTCACTTGGGGACATGTAGTCCAGATCTTAGTGATTCTCTATCAGTATCTGCCTTCAGAAAATGTTTGTTTCCATTTGAACAGCCAGAAAAACTAAGAAACTAACTGACTTGATTAGCAATAAGACAGGTACAAACAAGGGGCTCTAAACATTTCCTGCAACATAAGATTTGAAACACTGATAGCTGGAGGTTACAATGAAAGGATTGCATGTTCATGAGCGTTGCGGTTCTGTATCTAATGAAATCAGCTTTTGACTAATGGAAGAGTGGATAGCACTGCAAAAAAAAACCAATGTTTCACAACACATGCATGATAATCCGTCACACTAACTAAAAGGGCACTGCAAAATTACAACCCTCCATAAAGAGAAACAGGACTAAAGCAACAGCAACAAAAGAGTGTACAGTACTGGATTTGATACTGTAACCTACTACCATAAACCTTAACTAGAACACAGCATGCAAAGAGTCTTGATAG
Source organism: Heterodontus francisci (assembly GCF_036365525.1). Lineage (NCBI taxonomy): Eukaryota > Metazoa > Chordata > Chondrichthyes > Heterodontiformes > Heterodontidae > Heterodontus > Heterodontus francisci. Next base: position 16,716,460 of record NC_090374.1, read on the forward strand.
AATAAATGAAGACAAACTGTTTCCACTGGCAGGCAGTTTGGTAACCAGACAACAGAGATTTAGGTAATCGGCAAAAGAACCAGAGGGGAGACAAGAATTTATTTTTAAATGCAGTGAGGATGATGATCTGAAATGCACTGCCTGAAAGGGTGGTGAAAGTAGATTCAATAGTAACTTCCAAAAGGGAATTGGATATATAGCTGAAAATGAAAAACATGCAGGACTATGGGGAAAGAGCAGGTAAGTGGGACTAACTGGACAGCTCTTTCAAAGAGCCAGCAAAGGTTATACAGTCATAGAGAAATACAGCACCGAAACAGGCCCTTTGGCCCAATGAGTCCGTGCCGACCATCAACCACCCATTTATACCAATCCTACGTTAATCCCATTTTTTTCCCTTTCACATCCCCACCTTCCCTCAATTCTCCTACCACCTACCTACACTAGGGGCAATTTTTACAATGGCCAATTTACCTATCAACCTGCAAGTCTTTGGCATGTGGGAGGAACCCACGTGGTCAGAGGGAGAACTTGCAAACTCCGCACTGGCAGTACCCAGAACCGAACCCGGGTTGCTGGAGCTGTGAGGCTGCGGTGCTAGCCACTGGATGATGGGCCAAATGGCCTCTTTCTGTGTTGCAAGATTCTATGAACTAGGTCATAGAATTGAGTTACACTGGGCCTGAGTCTGGACTCAGCCCAAGACCTTGCTGCAAGGGCCTGATGCAAAACGAGTTGGAACAACATTAATTGAATTTCAAGTGGGCACAGCCTCACAGTATGCAACTGATCATCATTTGGTAATCTCATTCATGGCTGGTGCGATAAATATAAAAGCAGCACACTGCAGCAGTAGAAGATCCTTCCGTAATGGGAAAAGTCAAAGGAATACCCATTCTGAGTCATCGATCTGAAACATTAACCCTACGTTGCTGTTTCCACAGATTCTGCCTGACTGGTTGAGTCTTTTCATTTTCTATCATTTCAATGCATCTGCAGCATTTTGCTTTTTGCTACTCCCTATGTATCTTGTTAAACCCAACAAGAATGCTTGATGCCGACACCCAGTGCCCAAAATGGACAAAAATGTTCCATTCCCAGCACCAATATCCTTGATAAGCACAAAAGAATGTTTCTAACAAACTTAATATATTAGTTTTACTGGTGAGAATCACATCAGTGACAATGTTAGGGTAAATTTGGCATTATTTAAAAAAAAACTCTCTTCTGGAGAATGTTTTACACTAATTAGCATAGCTCATTATTCTTTCTTTCTTCTTTTGGGCCTCCTTATCTCGAGAGACAATGGATACGCGCCTGGAGGTGGTCAGTGGTTTGTGAAGCAGCGCCTGGAGTGGCTATAAAGGCCAATTCTGGAGTGACAGGCTCTTCCACAGGTGCTGCAGAGAAATTTGTTTGTTGGGGCTGTTGCACAGTTGGCTCTCCCCTTGTGCCTCTGTCTTTTTTCCTGCCAACTACTAAGTCTCTTCGACTCGCCACAATTTAGCCCTGTCTTTATGGCTGCCCGCCAGCTCTGGCGAATGCTGGCAACTGACTCCCACGACTTGTGATCAATGTCACACGATTTCATGTCGCGTTTGCAGACGTCTTTATAACGGAGACATGGACGGCCGGTGGGTCTGATACCAGTGGCGAGCTCGCTGTACAATGTGTCTTTGGGGATCCTGCCATCTTCCATGCGGCTCACATGGCCAAGCCATCTCAAGCGCCGCTGACTCAGTAGTGTGTATAAGCTGGGGATGTTGGCCGCTTCAAGGACTTCTGTGTTGGAGATATAGTCCTGCCACCTGATGCCAAGTATTCTCCGAAGGCAGCGAAGATGGAATGAATTGAGACGTCGCTCTTGGCTGGCATACGTTGTCCAGGCCTTTACACTAACACTAATTAGCATAGCTCATTATATATACTATATATCTATATAGACAGGCACTTGGTAAATTGGGAGTGAACAGATACCAAGAGCTGCCTTTCCTATCCCATCTGGACCTATGACCTAAGCAAAGATACTGCTTTGAGGCTATAGCTAAGAGGGTACAGAAGAGCCTTACCAGAATGGTTCCAGAAAGGGGAATTTAGTTACAAGGTTAGGTTGGAAAAGCTGGGGTTGTTCTCCCTGGAACTAAGGCGATTGAGGGGAGGTAGAGGTGCACAAGATTATGACAGTCCTTGTGCTGTCAGTTCAGCTTAAGAAGCACAGATTGAACGTTTTGGGCAAGAGATACAGGGGGAATTTGAGGAAGAACTTTAAAAAAAAAAAAGCAGCAAGTGGTAATGACCTGAAACTTGCTGCGCACAAGGGTGATGGAAGCGGAGACAATGATTTCAAAAGGAAATTGGACGGGCACTTGAAGGAAATAAACTTGCAGGGCTACGGAGAGCAAGCTGAGGAGCGGAAGTCACTAGATTGTTCCGCGGAAATCCGGCATGGACTCGTTCTATGCTGTAAATGACTATGACTCTAGGTACTACTTTTTGTCCAATAGATTGAGAAACTACCTAGTTAGGAGAGGTGGGTGCGCACATGAGGGTCATGACATGCTTAAGTTGCACCATGACAGTATGGGATAGTCTCAATGAATCAACAGGTCTATTCCCATTTGTTATTGGCATATGCTTGCACCCAGTACAGAGGAGTCTGGCTGCTCAAGTGGAAGCAGAAGAGAAACCAGCTGACTTTGATTGCGATCTTCTTCATTATTTGGTTTATTGCCAAACGATTTTGACTTCTGTTCCTTCAGGCATTAGGAGTTTGCCTTTCTTGCATAGCTCATAGACTCTACAGTGTCTAAGAGCTGGATCTTCCATTCTTGCTCTTCTCTTATGCTCGTTTCATGTTCACTGGTTTACTGGTGCCAAGTCACAAGAATTTCTCTGCCCAAATAGTGTGCAGTTCTAAAACAATCATGTTCTCCAAAAAGTGGTAAATTTCAGTAATATCAACCATTTTACTCCTTTACAGTCGATAACTCTGAATTTTTAAAAATTATTTGTTCATGGGATGTGGGTGTCGCTGGCTAGGTCAGCATTTATCGCCCATCCTTAATTGCCCTTGAGAAGGTGTTGGTGAGCTGCCTTATCCTACACCATATGATAATAGTAGTGAACACAGCATGGTTGCATACAAATTCTATGGTCTACTTTAGCAGAGCCACTAATCGATTTATTGGAAAATGTCTCTAACACAAGAGGAATTTAAGATCATCATTTTGGTACGCTATTACCCGAGTAATTTGAAGGTCCAAATGACTTTGCAACAGTACGCTGACATTATAACCCTTACACAGTCTAAAAAATTAAATATGTAAAATAGTAAAGAGGGAAGAGGAAAAGTATTTAAAAAAAATACTATATATAGTTCACTCAATTTTGTCCCACACTTGTTACCTCGTTCTTCCTCAGGGTCCCGTCAACATGCACCACTCTTCAAATCAGAAGGCATACAAATAATCAACTCTGCCTCCCATTGCCTAGTACCTAGATGTGAAGTGGTACAATGGAGCAGCAAGACGACACTCTATTTCTGATTTTTCTCATCTTCAAGAACAGTGCTTGCAGTGCCTGACCTCTCCTTGGTTGGATGATCCAACTGACATCATTGGGTACGATATTGAAGGCACTACATAAATTCAAACTGCTGTTGCTGAATGATGCAATCAAGGGAAATCGGATCTTAACTTTTTTTTAAAATTCATTCATGGGATGTAGGCTTCACTGGCCAGGCCAGCATTTATTGCCCATCCCTAATTGCCCTCGAGAAGGTAGTGAGATGCCTTCCTGAATCCCTGCAGTTCCTGTGGGGTAGGTAACTAAGACAACTCCAGACACATTCCAGGCAGCCTGCTTGAATAAAGCCTTCACATAAACAAACAAAAAAAAAATCACCGCTGTTAGGAAGGGAGTTCCAGGATTTTGACCCAGTGGGAGTGAAGGAACAGCAATATAATTCTAAGTCAGGATGGTGTGCGACTTGGAGGGGAACTTGCAAGTGATGGTGTTCCCATGTATCTGCTGCCCTTGTCCATCTAGGTGGTAGAGGTTGCGGGTTTGGAAGGTGCTGTCGAAGGAGCCTTGGTGAGTTTCTGCAGTGCATCTTATAGGTGGTACCTACTGCTGCCACTGTGTGTCAGTGGTGAAGGAAGTGAATGTTGAAGGTGGTGCCAATCAAGCAGGCTGCTTTGTCCTAGATGGTACCGAGTTTCTTGAGTATTGTTGGAGCTGCACCTATCTAGGCAAGTGGACAGTATTCCATCACACTCCTGACTTGTACCTTGTAGATGGTGGACAGGCTTTGGAGAGACAGGTGATGAATTACAGTTTGCTGAAGTGCTAGCCTCTGACCTGCTTTTGTAGCCACAACATTTATGTGGCTGGTCCAGTTCAGTTTCTGGTCAATGATGACCCCCCACAGGATGTTGGTAACATTATGTGGTCTAGTTGGTGGCTACAACATTTTTTGAAATGACTAAATTATAACTTCCCAAATGGACTAGAACCATCAACAGTTGTAATGTTGTATAAAAAAAATATTACTTTTGGAATACGTACCAGACAATGGCTAGTCTTGGAATTGTAAACATTAATGCTGGCTCGTAGTCATCAATCAAATCTTGTGTGAGGTATCCAAGCTTTAAGGCCCTACAGATAATTTCAGAGTTAGATTTTTATAATACATAATAAACTATGAAAGCAGTCGAGAGCATTTCACTCCAATGTACAACACAAACGTCAACCCACGGGGCCCTGTCCCATCCCCCACTCACTTTTATTTCTCCTTCCTTTCGTTCTTAGCTTAATCTAAATCTTGGGCAATGTTTGTAAACCAAGGCCCAGTCTGTCAATTCTGGAAAATCTTCAAGAGCCCATGACATTATCCAAAGTACAGCAGGAGTCCTGACCAACATTTTTCTGTCCCCTAAAATTACCATCACCAAAACAAGAGAGAGAGAGAGAGAGAGAGAGATATTTCAACTGGTCATTCATCTCACTACTGGTTGTGTGATATTACTGGCAACCTAATGACCTAATTTGTCTTCATTACAGTTAATGCACTTCAAAGTCATTCATCTCATATGGTACTTTGGGCTATTTGAGAAACATGTCTTCTCCCTCTCCCAGGCTTGTATTAGCCAAACAGTTCAAGCCTGAAAAAGTGTACACAGTACCTTTTAGGTATATCTTGTAGATGGAGTGTGCTATTTTAAAATTAATTGTTCTAAATTGCCACAGCACAACTTGGTGCCTTTGACAAATTCTTTCTGTCGCTCCCTATTCAAATGAGTTTTTTTTTATTATGTTATCAAAGTTTTCTTCCTGGCCCCATTTCAATCCCAGTTGAAATGCCAGTTCGTGTCTCATACTTCAAATTTCAGCAAACTGTTTAAATTACTTGGTCACCACTATAAGGATGAAATAACATTCACTTAAGATGGAAAACAACTTTGTTCCAGTATCAACTCACTGGAAAATATCTCAAACCTCTCCCTATTTAAAAAAAGGTTGTAAGTCGTTCAACAAAAGCATCTATGATGAAAAGCACCCATAAGTTCAGCTTTCTTTCGATTTTTACAAGTATCAATTGAGAGCAAACAGTGTGTAATTGTGAATAAAACATTTCAATCTCTGGGCACAGCTGTATAGCAACAAATAACTGTCATACTCTATTCCACTGATTCAGGACCTGTTGTCAGACATTAGACACTGGGGAGACCGAACGCATATTGTGTGACCACTTTACGGAATACCTCCACTCAGTCCGCAAGCATGAGCCCCGAGCTTCTGGTTGCTTGCCATTTTAATTCACCACCCTGGTCTCGCACCCATATTTCTATCCTTAGCCTTCTGCAGTGTTCCAGAGAAGCTCAATGCAAGCTCGGGGAACAGCACATCAGCTTCCAATAAGACACTCTACAGCCTTCTGGACTCAGCATGGAGTTCAACAATTTCAGACCATAATGTCCATTTTGATAGTGTTCTTTTTTTTAAAACTATGTTACAGTTTAATTTTTTTTTAATGTTTTTGCTTTCGGACAGAGCTGTTAATTTTTCATTGTTTTTTCTTTATTCGTCTCATGGGATGTGGGCGTCGCTGGCCAGGCCAGCAATCTGCCATTAACACTCTCTTTGGACTAATGCTTTGCCTTTTATTCCGTGACATCTCTGTCATTTAATCGCTCCTTCCCTCTGCCCCATCACAGACATTTCCTTTTGTTCTTCTTCCTCCCTTCCCCTTGCTCAAAGCCCAATAGATTTCTAACCTTTGCCAGTTCTGATGAAAGATCACAGACCTAAAACGTTAACTCTGTTCCTCTCTCCACAGATGCTGCCAGGCCTGCTGAGTATTTCCAGCACTTTCTGTTTTTGTTACAAAACACCCTTTCGGCTCGTCATACATCAAAGCAGCATGACAAATATATTGCAAACCTCTACTGAATACAATTGATACAATCATCGAAATTTACAGCATTGAAGGAGGCCAATCAGCCCATCGTGTTCACACCGGCCATCAAGATTAGACCAACCAGCCAAAACCCACTTCTCAGCTATTGGTGCGTAGCCTTGTAGATTACGGCACTTCAAATGCATACTCTAAGTACTTTTTAAATGTTATGAAGGTTTCTGCCTGTTGTAGTGGTAATGTCACTGAAGTTGTAATCCAGAGGCCAAGTCGAATGTCCTGGGGACACTGGTTCAAATTCCACCATGGCAGCTGATAGAAGTTAAATTCAATTAATTGATAAATTCAATTAAATAATAAAAATCTGAAATTGAAAGCTAGTATCTGTAATAGTGCAATGAAACGATTGATTACATAAAAACCCATCTGGTTCACTAATGTCCTTTAGGGAAGGAAATCTATCGTCCCTATCTGGTCTGGCCTACATGTGACTCCAGATCCACAGCGATGTGGTTGACTTTTATCTGCTCTCTGAAATGGCCTAGCAAGCCACTCAGGTTAGGGCAATTAGGGATGGGTAATCAATGCTGGCCTTGCCAGTGACGCCCACATCCCATGAACATTTTTTAAAAAGTGTTGATGAGGGCAGTGTTGTTGGTGTGTGGTGTACATGGACTTCCGAAAGACATTTGATAAAGTGTCGCACAACAGACTTGAGCAAATTTATAGCTCATGAAATAAAAGATACAGTAGCAACATGGATACGAAATTGGCTGAGTGATAGGAAGCAGACAGTAGTGATTAATCAGTGTTTTGGGGATTGGAGGAACGTTTGTAGCGGAGTTCCCCAGGGGTCAGTGTTCGGACCCTTACTCTTCCTGATATATATTAATGATCTGGACCTTGGTATACAGGGAACAATTTCAAAATTTGAGAATGATACAAAACTTGGAAACATTGTGAATTGTGAGGAGGACAGCGTACAACTTCCAAAGGACGCAGACAAGTTGGTGGAATAAGCAGACAAGTGGCAGATGAAATTAAATGCAGAGAAATGTGAAGTGATTCACTATGGTAGGAAGAACATGGAGAGACAATATAAAATAAAGGGTGCAATTCTAAAGGAGGTGCAGGAGCAGTGGGACCTGTGCATAAAATCATTGAAGATGGCAGGACAGGTTGAGAGAGTGGTTAATAAAGCATACAGTATCCTGGGCTTTATCAATGGGGTACAGAGTACAAAAGCAAGGAAGTTACATTAAATTTGTACAGAAGACTGGTTCGGCCTCAACTGGAGCATTGTTTCCTTTAGGAAAGATGTGAAGGCATTAGGGAGGGTACAGAAAAGATTCACAAGAATGGTTCCAAGGATGAGGAACTTCAGTTACATGAATAGATTAGAGAAGCGGGGACTGTTTTCCTTGGAACATACATAGGAGCATACGAATTCGGAGTAGTAGGTCATTCAGCGCCTCGAACCTGCTCCACCATTCAATAAGATCATGGCAGAGCTGTTCGTGTCTCAAATTCCACACTCCCATCTTCCCCCGATGACCCTTGGAATCCCTTGCCAAACAAAAATCTATATATCTCCGCCTTAAAAATGTTCAATGACCCCACCTCCACCACCTTCTGAAGCAGAGTTCCAAAGTCGCACAACACTCAGAGAAAAAATTTCTCCTCATGGGAAAATAGGAGCAGGAGTAGGCCATTCAGCCCATCGAGCCTGCCCCACCATATGATCATGGCTGATAATCCACTTCAATGCCTTTTTCCCCACACTATCCCCATATCTCTTTGTCATCGGTATTTAGAAATCTGTCAATCTCTGATTTAAACATACTCAATGACTGACCTTCTACCTTTTGCGTAGAGAATTTCAAAGATTCACAACCCTCCAAGTAAAGGAATTTCTCCTCATCTCTGTCCTAAGTGGCTTCCCTCTTATTTTGAAATAGTGTCCCCTGGTTCTAGACTCCCAACCAGGGTAAACATCATACCTGCATCTACCCTGTCTATCCCTTGAAGTATTTTGTAGGTTTCAGTGAGATCACCCCTCATTCTTCAAAACTCTAGAGAATACAGACCCAGTTTCCCCAATCTCTCCTACTAGGACAGGCCTGTCATCCCGGGAACAAGTCTGGTGAACCTTTGTTATACACCTTCTATGGCAATAATATCCTTCCTAAGGTAAGGGGACCAAAGCTGCATACAGTACTCTGTCCTAAAAGGGCGACCCCTAATTTTATAATAGTTCCCCCTAGTTATGGACTCAGTCACAGGAAGAAACATCCTTTTTACCTTGTCAAGACCATTCAGGATCTTGTATACTTCAATCATCTCCCCTCACTCTTCTAAACTCCAGTGAAAATACGCCCAATCTTTCTTCGTAAGACAACCCGCTCATTCCAGGTATCAATCTAGTAAACCTCCTCTAAAGCATTTACATCCTTCCTTAAATAAGGAGACCAAAACTGCACACAGTAGTCAAGATGTGGACTCACCAATGCCCTGTATAACATAGCATCACATCTTTACTTTTATTTTCAATTCCTCTCATAACAACCCATGAGCCTTCTTTATGACTTGCTGTACCTGCATACGAACCTTTTGTGAATCATGCACTAGAACACCTTGATCCCTCTTCACCTTGGAATTCTGCAGTCACTGTCCGTTTAGGAAATACTCTGCTTTTTTTATTCTTTCTGCCAAAGTGAACAACTTCACATTTTTCCACATTCTACTCCATCTGCCAGATTTCTGCCCACTCATTCAACCTATCTATATCGGTCTACAACCTCATAGAACATAGAACATACAGCACAGAACAGGCCCTTCGGCCCACAATGTTGTGCCGATCCTTTGTCCTCTGTCAAGGACAATTTAATCTATACCCCATCATTCTCCTTTATCCATATACCTATCCAAAAGCCTTTTGAAAGTCCCTAAAGTTTCTGACTCAACAACTTCCCCGGGCAAGGCATTCCATGCCTCGACCACTCTCTGGGTAAAGAACCTTCCCCTGACATCCCCCTTATATCTCCCACCCTTCACCTTAAATTTATGACCCCTTGTAACGCTTTGCTCCACCCGGGGAAAAAGTTTCTGACTGTCTACCCTATCTATTCCCCTGATCATCTTATAAACCTCTATCATGTCACCCCTCATCCTTCTCCTTTCTAATGAGAAGAGGCCTAGAATGTTCAGCCTTTCCTCGTAAGACTTATTCTCCATTCCAGGCAACATCCTGGTAAATCTCCTCTGCACCCTCTCCAAGGCTTCCACATCCTTCCTAAAATGAGGCGACCAGAACTGCACACAGTACTCCAAATGAGGCCTTACCAAGGTCCTGTACAGCTGCATCATCACCTCACGGCTCTTAAATTCAATCCCTCTGCTAATGAACGCTAACACCCCATATGCCTTCTTCACAGCCCTATCCACTTGAGTTGCAACTTTCAATGATCTATGCACATAGACCCCAAGGTCTCTCTGCTCCTCCACATGCCCAAGAACCCTACCGTTAACCCAGTATTTTGCATTCATGTTTGTCCTTCCAAAATGGACGACCTCACACTTTTCAGGGTTAAACTCCATCTGCCACTTTTCAGCCCAGCACTGCAACCTATCCAAGTCCCTTTGCAGACGACAATAGCCCTCCTCGGTATCCACAACTCCACCAACCTTTGTATCATCTGCAAATTTACTGACCCACCCTTCGACTTCCTCATCCAAGTCGTTAATAAAAATCACAAACAGGAGAGGACCCAGAACTGATCCCTGCGGCACGCCACTGGTAACTGGGCTCCAGGCTGAGTATTTACCATCTAAGACCACTCTCTGCCTTCTATCAGTTAGCCAATTCTTAATCCAACTGGCCACATTCCCCACTATCCCATGCCTCCTGACTTTCTCCATAAGTCTACCATGGGGGACCTTATCAAATGCCTTACTAAAATCCATGTACACCACATCCACTGGTTTACCCTCATCCACTTGCTTGGTCACCTGCTCAAAGAATTCAATCAGGCTTGTGAGGCAAGACCTACCCCTCACAAAACCGTGCTGACTGTCCCGAATCAAGCAGTGTCTTTCCAGATGCTCAGAAATCCTATCCCTCAGCACCTTTTCCATCAACTTGCCTACCACCGAAGTAAGACTAACTGGCCTGTAATTCCCAGGGTTGTTCCTATTCCCTTTCTTGAACAGGGGCACAACATTTGCCACCCTCCAATCACCTGGTACCACCCCCGTCAGCAGAGAAGATGAAAAGATCATTGCCAGCGGCTCTGCAATTTCATCCCTTGCTTCCCATAACATCCTTGGATATACCCCGTCAGGCCCGGGAGACTTGTCTATCTTCAAGTTATTCAAAAACCCCAACACATCTTCCCTCCTAACGAGCACTTCCTCGAGCTTACCAGTCTGTTTCACACCGTCCTCTTCAGTAATACACCCCTTCTCATTCGTAAATACCGAAGAGAAGTACTCATTCAAAACCTCACTTATCTCTTCCGGCTCAACACACAGTCTCCCGCTATTGTCCTTGACCGGACCTACGGTCCCCCTAGTCATCCTCATATTTCTGACATACGCGTAAAAGGCCTTGGGGTTTTCTTTTATCCTACCCGCCAAGCATTTTTCATGCCCTCTCTTAGCTCTCCTAATCCCTTTCTTCAGATCCTTCCTGGCCATCTTGTATCCCTCCAGAGCTATGCCTGTGCCCTTTTTCCTCAACTTTATATACGCATCCTTCTTCTTCCTAACAAGACTCTCAACCTCTCTTGTCAACCACGGTTCCCTCACATGACCATCCCTTCCCTGTCTGACAGGGACATGCTTATCAATGGCCCCTACTATCTGCTCCTTGAAAAAGTTCCACATTTCGACCGTGCCCTTCCCTGCCAGCATATGCTCCCAACTTATGCTCCTCAGTTCCTGCCTGACAGCATCATATCTACCCTTCCCCCAATTGTAAACCTTGCCCTGTTGCACATACCTATCCCTCTCCATTACCACAGTGAATGCTACAGAATTGTGATCACTATCTCCAAAGTGCTCGCCCACCAACAGCTCTATCACTTGCCCTGGTTCATTACCTAGTACCAAATCCAATATTGCCTCCCCTCTGGTCGGGCAGTCTACATACTGAGTCAGAAAAGCTTCCTGGACATACTGCACAAACACTACCCCATCCAAACTATTCGATCTAAAGAGTTGCCAATCAATATTTGGGAAGTTGAAATCCCCCATAATTACTACCCTGTGACTTCTGCTCCTTTCCAAAATCTGTTTCCCAATCTGCTCTTCCACCTCCCTGCTGCTATTGGGGGGCCTATAGAAAACTCCCATCAAGGTGACTGCTCCTTTCCTGTTCCTGACCTCAACCCACAGTGCCTCAGTCGGCAGATCCTCCTCGAAAATTCTTTCAGCAGTTGTTACACTATTTCTAACTAACAATGCCACCCCCCCACCTCTTTTACCACCATTCCTAATCTTATGAAAACATCTATAACCAGGTACCTCCAAAAACCATTCCTCCCCCTCACCTATCCACGTTTCAGTGATGGCCACAACATCGTAGTCCCAAGTGCCCATCCACGCCTTCAATTCACTCACCTTATTCCTGATGCTTCTTGCGTTGAAGTATACGCACTTTAACCCTTCTCCGTGCCCATCTGTCCTCTGCGACAGTGCTACCTTCCCCAATACCTCACTACACTCTTTGTCTTTCTGAGTGGACCCACTGGTCCCTGGATTACAAGTCCGGTTCCCATCCCCCTCCCAAACTAGTTTAAACCCTCCCGAACAGTACTAGCAAACCTCCCTCCCAGGATATTGGTGCCCCTCTGGTTCAGATGCAGCCCGTCCTGTTTGAACAGGTCCCATCTTCCCCAGAATGCAGTCCAATTATCCAAGAACTGGAAGCCCTCCCTCCTACACCATTCCTGCAGCCACGTGTTCAGCTGTGCTCTCTCCCTATTCCTAGCCTCACTATCACGTGGCGCCGGCAACAAACCAGAGATAACAACTCTGTCCGTCCGAGCTTTCAGCTTCCAGCCTAACTCCCTAAACTCACTTCTAACATCTGTGCCACCCTTCCTTCCTACGTCGTTGGTGCCAATGTGCACCACGACCTCTGGCTGCTCCCCCTCCCCTTTAAGGATCCTGAAGACGCGATCACAAACATCACGGACCCTGGCACCAGGGAGGCAACAAACCATCCGTGCGTCTCGCCTGCGCCCACAGAACCGCCTGTCCGTACTCCTCACCATCGAGTCCCCGATGACTAGTGCTCTCCCATTCTCCCTCCTTCCCTTCTGAGCCACAGTGCAGGACCCCGTGCCAGAGGCCCGGTCACTGCAGCCTGCCCCCGATAGGCCGTCCCCCCCAACAGTATCTAAAACTGTATACTTGTTGTTGAGGGGAACGACCACAGGAGATCCCTGCACTGACCTCTTCCCACCTCTAACTGTTACCCAGCTGCCTTTGATTTGTGGAGTAACGACCTCCGTGTAGCTTCTATCTATCAACCCCTCAGCTTCCCGAATGATCCTCAGTTCATCCAGCTCCAGCTCCAATTCCCTAACACGGTCTGATAGGAGCTGGAGACGGATGCACTTCCAGCAGGTGAAGTCGGCAGGGCCACCGGAGGTTTCCCTCACCTCGAACATACTGCAGGAGGAGCAATACACTACACTGGCTGCCATTTCTTTTATTCAATTACCCCTTAGTTAAGTACAACTATAGATATTAACAAAAACAGTAAATAGCTTACCTGCTCAGTCCTTTTTGGTTAGAGGAGGAGGGTAAAAAGGGTCTTATTATTAGGTTAGAGGAGGAGGATGGGTGCGAGACACTACATGTGTAGTGGCTCGGGTTTACTCAGCTCCGCACCTTTAAGGAAAATACCTACCCAGGAGTCCTTGCTGCCGACCAGCTTCCGGTTCCTCCGGCGCCAAAAGAAACTCAAAGACAAGGAAAACAGTAAGTAAAACAGTAAGTACTTACTTTCAAAACACAGCTCCTGATGCCTTCACTCACCCACCGAAGAGTCGCTACCTTCTCCTGCTGCTCCGCCGGGAAATGAAATGTTCTCCTCACAACAAATTCTCTGCAAATTTAGCTACATCGCTCCCCTCATCTAAGTCACTGGTATAAATTGTAAAAAGTTGAGGCCCTAGCACCAGGAAATTTGGTACAGGTATTCAAAATAAAAAAGTCTGGACAGAGTAGATAGGGAAAAACTGTTACCATTGGTGGAAGGATTAAGAACAAGAGGGCACAAGATTTAAGGTAATTGGCAAAAGAGGAATGGCATCATGATGAAAAAAATTTTCAATGCAGCGAGTGGTTAGCATCTGGAATGCACTGCCTGAGTGTGTGGTGGAGGCATGTTCAATCGAGGCATTCAAGAGGGAATTATCCGAAAAGAATGAATGTGCACGGCTACGAGGAGAAGGCTGGGGTTTGGCACTAGGTAAGTTGCTCCTTCGGAGAGCCAGCATAGACACAATGGGCCAAATGGCTTCCTTCTGTGTTGTAATAATTCTGTGTTATCTCCTCTGTACCCTCTCTCGTGCAATCTGTTATGACCAAGATGGGAGGAGTGCACCGTTTTTTTCTAGCTCCACTTCTCCACAGGCCACAACATATACTTAAATTTTCCCACTTACTAATATGGTCAATCATAGACTCTATTTTTAACTCAGAATAAAACACACCAACCAGGTTTCTTCAATAAACAACAAAATTATCAGTTTATTATAAAACAAGTCTTGACCAGTAATGAAGCAAAGCGTAAACACACAGATGACAAAATGAAATTTCCCTCTTTACCTTAGACACAGACACACACACACAATCACTGAAAAAAACAGATTTACTCTTTAGCGATCTAGTACAAAAAAAATGGCCAAAATACACGCTAATTCTTGAAGAAAAAAATATGAAAAGATGTCAGAAGTCCTTCTCTGGTTTAGCGTCTCAAATACATATGGACGGCTGCCACTGGGAACTTCCTAGAACAGTTCTTGAAAGGTGATGAAGATCAGTCTGGGCAGGCTTTCCATGAAAAATGCGGTAGCATGGGTTTCAGGCAGTTTCTTGCACTTGCTTCTAAGGAGATGGAAAACTGGCAGGCTTTTTCAAAGAGCTGGAACAGACTGAATTGAGTGTTGCTCTATTGGCAAGTTTTCTCCAACTGTCTTTTCAAACCATTGTCCATATCCCAACTCACTGCCCAAAGCGAAACCAAATCCAATGCCACAAGAATCAAGCCTCCTGACGCCTATAAATCTTGACCCATCACTTTTTTGTAAGCATCTTTCCCCAAGTCAAAAACAACCCCTACTGGGTAATTACTTGAAAACAGGTGTTTTCCATTAACTGTTTACAATCCAGATGAGTGACCCTTGTAAAAAAGAAAATCTATAGACCCCTTTTCAGTTTTAAACCACAAATCTTCAAGATTTAACAAAAAAAATGGAAGCAATCATAACAAATCACATCTTACCTATAGTGTAATGAACAGAACTGCACGTAGTACTCCAGCTGTGGCCTAACTAGTCTTACACAGTTCCAGCATAACCTCCCAGCTCTTATATTCTATGCCTTGGCTAATAAAGTATCCCATTTATGTTCTTACAGCATGCAGCCCAGCAAGTAGCACTGAGTCCAGCTCAACGGAGTACTGCTTCAACAGAGAACTTATTTTTATTTAGAGATACAGCACTGAAACAGGCCCTTCGGCCCACTGAGTCTGTGCCGACCGACAACCACCCATTTATACTAACCCTACAGTAATCCATATTCCCTAGCACCTACCTACACTAGGGGCAATTTACAATGGCCAATTTACCTATCACCTGCAAGTCTTTGGCGGTGGGAGGAAACCGGAGCACCCGGCAAAAACCCACGCAGTCACAGGGAGAACTTGCAAACTCCGCACAGGCAGTACCCAGAATTGAACCCGGGTCCCTGGAGCTGTGAGGCTGCGGTGCTAACCACTGCACCGCCCTTAACTTAACACAGGGAATTTGGTGAGTGAGGGAATTTTAAGGGTTCATCTCTTTCTAAAATGTAGTCAAGTTTTTCATCAAGAATTTAACTTAACTTGCACTTGTATTTTCTTTCATAGTGTTAATCAGCAGTGAACAAGCTGTTTGCTAGTGGCAGCTGCACAGTTCATTAGGTGGCTAGTTAGAACTGGTTACCTGGTTAGCAGGGGCTGACTCAGGTGTTTAGAATTTTTGCTAGTATAAATACAGGAAACTTTTGCTTGCATGGAGTCCAGCTTAATTGCCTACCTAACTCAGGGGAGCGAGAGAGTCTGTTCTGGTCTTTTACAAAACGAGGAGTGGTCTGGGTGAGGGAGCAGGAGACAGCGTGATGAGAGCTAGAGTTGAGAGGGATTAATTAGGTGAGCAGGGAAGTGTCTACGTATATTACACAGACACTCAGTGGCAGCAGCAGCAGACCTGGATGGAGACTCGCCACAGAGTTAAAGTGGGGGTGAGCCTCCAGCAAAATCAATGTCAACAGAGGCAACATCTGCAAAATAGCTACAGGGACATCCCAACCAGGGAAGGAGCAATTGGCAAGTAGCTCTCCAGTGTTCTCAGAAAATCCAGAAAGGAAAGGCACTTCAGAGAATTTCAGCCCATGGAAAGCACATCCTATGGCACGTGGGAAATCCTGACAGCTTTTCATAACCCGGACAACTACATGTGCAGGAAGCGTTGCCAACTAGAGCAGTGTGAGTTTCAGGTTTTGGAGCTTCAGTGGCGGCTGGAGTCACTATGAAGCATCCACAAGGCTGAGAGCTTCTTGGATAGCACCTTTCTGGAGATGGTCACCTCGCTGCTTAAAAATGTGCAGGCTGCGAGTGAATGAGTGACAGACAGAAGGACAAGGAAGACCACAGCAGGCAGGGCAGGGATCCCCTGACTGCATTTCACTCCCCAACCAGTATTCCGTTCTGAATACTGATGAGAGTGATGGTTCCTCTGGGAAGTGCAGGCAGAACCAAGTTCACAGCACCATGGATGGCTCAACTGCATGGGGAGGAGGACGAAGAGTGGATGAGCAATAGTGGTAGGGGATTCGATATGAGGGGAACAGACAGGTGCTTCTGCAGCTGTAGATGTGACTCCAAGATGATATGCTGACTCCCTGGTGCCAGGGTCAAGGATGTCAATGAGTGGCAGCAGGACATTCTAATGGCAAAGGGTGAACAGCCAGAGGTCATGGGTTGTATTGGCACCAATAACATAGGCAGAAAGAGGAATGAGGTCCTGAAGGCAGAGTTTAGGGAGCTAGGAGGGAGACTGAAAAGCGGGACCTGAAAGGTAATAATTGCTGGATTATACCTGGTGCCGGAAAGTACAGAAATAGGAAGATAGAACTGATGAATATACAGCTGCAGACATGGTGAAGGAGGGAGGGCTTTAGATTCCTGAGGCATTGGGACTGCTTTTGGGGGAAGAGGGACCAGTATAAGTTGGATGTATTGCACCTCAACTGGGTCAGGACCAATATCCTCTCGGGGTCTGGCTAGTGCTGTTGGGAAGGCTTTAAAACGGCTTGTTGGGGGATGTGAATCTGAGAGTAGTTTCAGAAGGGACTGAAGAAAAGTTGGAAATGGAAGGCAGAAAATTAGTAAGTGTGTTTGGAAGGCAGAGGAACCAAAGGCTAGAAAATAGACAAGGGAGTTTGGCAGAGTTAAGTGGTATATACTTCAATGTAAGAAGTCTAAGATATAAGACAGATGAGCTAAGGGCATAGACTGACATGTGGGAGTATGAGACTAGAGTTATAACTGAGACCTGGCTGAAAGAAGGGCAGGAATGGCAGCTCAACATTCCTGGTTACAGGGGTTTTCAGACTCGAAGGAGGGGGGGAATTAAAAAAATAAAGGAGGGGGGGAATTTAAAAATAAAGGAGGGGGGGAATTTAAAAATAAAGGAGGGGGGGAATTAAAATAAAGGAGGGGGGGAATTAAAATAAAGGAGGGGGGGGGTTGTAATATCAATTAAAGAAAAAATTAAAGCTGTGAGGATGATTTGTTAGAAGGACCATCAGATGAGGCCATATGGGTTAAACTGAAGATTAAAGAAAAGGGCAAACACATTACTGGGAGTGTATTATAGATGCCCAATCAGCCAAAGAGAGAGAAGAACAAATACGCAAGTAAATCTCTGAAGTGCAAAAACAATTGTGCAGTAAAAGTGGGGAATTTCAACTACCCGAATATCAACTGGGATAGAATTAGTGTGAAAGGTACAAAGGGAGCAGAATTCTTAAAACGTAAGTATGTTGTAAGCCCAAGAGAGGGGGTGGTTCTTTGTCTTGGTTTCAGGGAATGAAGCTGGGTGAAGTGGAGTCCCAAATGTCAAGGGGCTTAAAGGAGAGGATAAAGAAAAAAAGGGAAGCTTATGACCGAAACCGAGGGTTCAAAACGGCAGAAAACCTAGAGGAGTATATAAAGTGTAGAGTCAAATTAAAAAGGAAATTAGAAAGCAGAGAGAGGACATGAAATAGTATTGGCAAGTAAAATAAAGGAAAACCCAAAGATTTTTAATAAAACACATGAGCAAGAGGATAACTGAAGAAAGAGTAGGGCCTATTAGCACCCATACAGGTAACCTGTGTGTGGAGGAAGAGGATGGAGGCATTCGTAAATGAATACTTTGCATCTGTTTTCACAAAAGAGGGACGATACATGCAATCAGGGAAAAGGAGTATGAAATTTTAGATGAAATGAACATAGTGAGAGAGGAAGTATTAAAGGGGTTTAATATCTTTGAAAATGGATAAATCCCCAAGGCCAGACTAAATGTGTCCTAGGCTGTTCAAGGAAGCAGAAAAGGAAATAGCAGAGGCTCGGACCATCATTTTCCAATCCAGTCTGGCCACAGGTGCGGTGCTAGAGAACTGGAGCACAGCTATCATTGTACCATTGTTTAAAAAGGGAAAAAGAGATAGACTGAGTAATTACAGGCCAGTGAGCCAAACCTCGGTGGTGGGAAAATTATTGGAAAAAATTGAGGGACAGGATAAATCTTCATTTAGAAAGACATGGATTCATCAAAGAAATCAGCACACGTTTGTTAATGGAAGGTCGTGTCTAACTAACAAGATTGAAATTTTTGAGATGGTAAGAAGGAGAGTCAATGAGAGTAGTGCATTTGACGCAGTTTATGTGGATTTTATTAGTGCTTTTGATAAGGTTCCACATGGCAGACGGGTCAAGAAAGTAAAAGCCCATGGGAACCAAGGCAAAGTGGCAAGTTGGCTCTAAAATTGGTTCAGAGGCAAGAAGCAAAGGAAATGGTTGATAGATGTTTTTGTGAATGGAAGCCTGTATCCAGTGGGGTTCAGAACTAGGTCCCTTGTTTTTTGTGGACTTGAATGTAGCGGGTATGATTAAGACGTTTGCAGACAATTTTTAAAAAATGGCCATGTGGTGGACAATGAAGAAGAAAGCTGTAGACTGCAAGAAGGTAGCAATGGACTAGTCAGGTGGAGGAACAGTGGCAAATGGAGTTCAATCAGGGCAACTGTGAGGTAATGCATTTGAGGAAGGCCAACATGACAAGGGAATACACAAAAAGTGGTGGGATACGGAGAATTGTAGAAGAGGGACCTGAGGAACATCGTAACATAGGATCAGGAGTAGGTAATTCAGCCAGTCAAGCCTGTTCTGCCATTCAATTAGATCACAGCTAATGATCTACCTCATTGCCACTTTCCCGCGCTATCCCCATATCCCTTGATGTCATTAGTATACAGATATCTATCGATTTCTATCTTGAACATAATTGAGCTTCCACAGTCCGCTGGAGTAGACTATTCCACAGATTCACCGTCCTCTGAAGAAATTCCTCCTCATTTCAGTCTTAAATGGCCTACCCCTTATTCTGAGACTAGGTCCCCTGGTTCTACTCACCAGCTAGGGGAAATATCCCATCACCTCTCATTCTTCGAAACTCGAATACAAGTCCAATTGTTTGCTCATTCTCTCCTCATGAAACAATCGTGCCATTCCAGGGATTAGTCTGGTGAACCTCTGTT
Source organism: Heterodontus francisci (assembly GCF_036365525.1). NCBI lineage: Eukaryota > Metazoa > Chordata > Chondrichthyes > Heterodontiformes > Heterodontidae > Heterodontus > Heterodontus francisci. The sequence goes on from NC_090374.1 coordinate 16,735,949, forward strand.
GCACTCCCTCTATGGCAAGTATATCCATCCGTAGATAAGGAGACCAAAACTGTACACAATACTCCAGGTGTAGTCTTAGCAAAGCTCTATACAATTGCAGCAAGACTTCTTTATTCCTGTACTCAAAACCCCTTGCGATGAAGGCCAACATACCATTTGCCTTCCTAATTGCTAGCTGCATTTGCATGCTAGCGTTTAGTGACTCATGAACAAGGACACCCAGGTCCCTTTGGACATCAACACTTCCCAACCTCTCATTCCGGTGTGCATGTCCACAGATCCCTAAAGGCGATATGTGATCATGTATTTAGAACACATAATTGTCAGCTTCAGCACCAAAACTCCCATATTCCATTGTAACTGCCAGTTTTCCCAATTTAGACAAATGGAGCATTATATAGGTTCTGATACATGCAACCCGTAAAGAACCAGGGGAACTATTTGGACACAAGTTCACATTGCCAAAATGAAACTGATGAGTTTTTTTATCCTTTTAATGGGAAGGAAGTTGTCAGTGTCTTGGCCAATATTCTTCCCTCAACGACATTCGCCAAAAATAGATTAACAGGTCATTCATATAATTTGCAATTCTTGGAAATATGCCGTGCACAAATTTGCTGATACCTTGAAACTATATGGCACTTGTTATAAATATATCCTTTTTCATCCCTTACCTCTCTTCATATCGTGCTTCTGACCACTTTGCACACTCTAATTCCTTTGATACTCAGTCATATATTCCTTGTTACATTCCTTCACACTCCTGCACCCCTTAAATATCTTGCTCCCTACATGCCAAATCAAATTGTTCTCCTGGTTAAAGATTACTAAGACCAAAACCATCATCTTGAGCAAACTCCATACCTTGCCAATGATACCATCTGCTTCCCCTGCCACCGTCTCAGGTTAAAGCAAGTTTTTCACAATTTCAGCATCCTACTTGACCCCATGCTGAGCTTCTCATCTCATTCTCTGCATCATAAAGACTGCCTCCTTCCAATTTTGTCACATCAGCTTCTTGCTACAGTTCTCAGTCACAATTAGGATCAACTCCATAATACACCTTCCGCCTCAGGTTGCACAAGAATTTTACTCTTGCTCAAAGTCCCATGTCAGGTGAAATCTTCTGAACTTAAATAATTCCCTTTTCTCACTTAAGTGCTCCTACCTTCCAGCCCATCAGACCGACCTTTTTATTCTTTCCTTCCCTCATATCCCCTGCCTCTATGCTTACTTAAAGCCTGTATTACATTTGTAATATTTTCCAGTTCTGACGAAAGGTCATGGTTCTGAAACGTTAACACTGTGATTCTGTCTCCACAGATGCTCATTAGTGCTAGCGTTTTCTGCTTATTTTTCAGATTTCCAGATGTGCAGTATTTTGACTTCCTTTTAAAACTTCTTGCTTAGTATCATGCTAAGGGAAGCTAGATAAGCACAAGAGAGAGAAAGAATTAGAGGTAAAAACAAGAAATGCAGGTCTGGCAGCATCTGTGGAGAGAGAAGGGTCAGTGACCCTTCATCAGAACTGACAAATATTAGAAATGTAAAAGGTTTTAAGCAAGTAAAGCGGGGGTGGGGCAAGAGGTAACAAAAGAGGTGTTGATAGGACAAGGTGACAGAAAATAACTGACCAGAAGGTCATGGAGCAAAGGCAAACGGTATGTTAATGATGTGCTGAAAGGCAGAGCGTTAATACAGAGAGGGTGTGAATAGACGGTAAAGCACAAAGCAATCCAAGCACAAACATTAAAAAAATTTAAAAGAACAGAAACAGTGGGTAGGCACGGAAGAAACAAACTAAACACACTAAAAAACCTAAAAGAAAAAAAGAAAAAATAATGAATCATTAAAAGGGGGGACCTGTCATGCTCTGAAATTATTCAATACAGCCTGTAGTGTGCCTAAATTGGTAAATGAGATGCTGTTCCTCGAGCTTGCGAACACTGCAGCAATCCCAGGACAGGGATGTGAGTGGGGCGGTGGGGGAAGGTGTTGAAATGGCCAGCAACTAGAAGCTCCAGGTCATGCTTACAGACTGAGCGGAGGTGTTCCGCAAAGTGGCCACCCAAGATGCGTTTGGTCTCCCCAATGTAGAGGAGACCACATTGTGAGCAGCGAATACAGTATACTAAAATTGAAAGAAGTACAAATAAATCACTGCTTCACCTGAAAGGATTGTTTGGGGCCTTGGTTAGTCATAGAGTCGTACAGCATAGAAACAGGTCCTTCGGCCCACCGCGTCCATGCTGACGATAATGCCTATCTATATTAATTCCACCTACCTGCCTTAATTCCATTTCCCTCTATGTCTTGCTCATTCAAGTACCTGTCCAGATGCCTCTTAAATGTTGCCACTGTCTTCATCACCTCCCCTCAGGCAGCTCATTCCAGATACCCACTATTCTTTGTGTGAAAAATGTACCCCATTGATCCCCTTTAAACCTCCTCCCTCTCACCTTAAATCTAAGCCCTCTAGGCTTTAGTCACCCCTACCATAAGAAACAGACTCTGGCTATCTACCCTATCTATGCCTCTCATAATTTTATATACTTCTATCGTGTCCCCTCTCAGCCTCCTTCGCTCCAGGGAAAACAGACCCAGCATACCCAATCTCTCTTTATAACTCAAACCCTCCAAACCAGGCAACATCCTTGTGAATCTTTTCTGCACCCTCTCTAGCTTAATCACATCTTTCCTGTCGTGCGGTGACCAGAACTGCATACAGTACTCCAAATGCGGCCGAACCAACATTATGTACAACTGTAACATGATGTCCCAACTCTTGTACTCAATGCCTCGGCCGATGAAGGCAAGCATGCCATATACCTTCTTCACCACCCTGTCTACCAGTGCTCCACTTTCAGGGAACTATGTACATGCACGCCAAGGACTCTCTGCTCAATAACACTCCCCAGGGCCCTGCCATTCACTGTGCATGTCCTGCCCTGGTTTAACTTCCCAAAATGCATCACTCCGCACTTATCTGCACTAAGTTCCATTTGCCAATCCCTTGCCCACTTTACCAGTTGATCTATATCCTATTGTAACCTTAGACAACCTTCTTCACTGTCCACTATACCACCAATTTTGGTGTCATCTGCAAACTTACTAATCATGCTCCCTACATTCACATCCAAGTCATTAATATATATGACAAACAACAGAGGGCCCAGCCCCGATCCCTGTGGCACACCACTGGTCACCGGCCTCCAATCTGAAAAACAACCCTCCACTACCACCCTCTGCCTCCTATCACCAAGCCAATTTTGTGTCCGAAGAAGGGTCACTGACCCGAAACGTTAACTCTGCTTCTCTTTTCACAGATGCTGCCAGACCTGCTGAGTGGTTCCAGCATTTCTTGTTTTTATTTGTATCCAATTGGCTAGCTCACCCTGGATCCTATATGTTCAAACCTTCTGGACCAGCCTACCATGCGGGACCTTGTCAAAGGCCTTGTTAAAGGCCATGTAGACAACGTCCATCGCCCTGCCCTCGTCAATCCTCTTGGTTACCTCCTCAAAAAGCTCAATCAAATTCATGAGACATGATTTCGCACGCACAAAGCCATGCTGACTATCCGTAATCAGACCTTGCCTTTCCAAATGCATACAAATCCTGTCTCGCAGAATCCCTTCCAATAACTTTCCCACCATGTAAGGTTCACCGGCCTGTAGTTCCCTGGCTTATCCCTGCTGCCCTTAGTAAACAAAGGAACAACACTGGCTATTCTCCAGTCCTCTGGGACCTCACCTGTAGCCAATGAGGATACAAAGATTTGTCACGGCCCCAGCAATTTCCTCCCTTGCCTCCCTCAGTATTCTGGGGTAGATCCCATCAGGTCCTGGGGACTTATCTACGTTAATGCTTTGCAAGATGCCCAACACCTCCTCCTTTTTGATAGCGACATGACAAAGACTATCTACACTCCCTTCCCTAGAGTCATCATCCACCAAGTCCTTCTCTTTGGTGAATACTGATGCAAAGTACTCATTTAGTACCTCGCCCATTTCCACTGGCTCCATGCATAGATTCCCTCCTCTGTCCTTGAGTGGGCCAACCCTTTCCCTGGTTACCCTCTTGGTCTTTATATACATATAACAACTCCTCTTACTTGACTTTTAACAATCTTTTCACACCCCTGTTCCATAATTCTATTCATCCCCTGGCCATCTAAGTCCTCACTTAGTTTATTCATTCCTCTGCTCTCCTTTCATTTTCTTTTATGCTTAGATTGATTTAATTGCCAGTACATCACTCACCCTACCTTTTTTAAACATTATTTATGGGGATGAGGGCATCACAGGCCAGCAGTTATTGCCCATCCCTAATTGCCCATGAGGAGGTGGTGGTGAACCACTGCAGTCCATGTCGGTACACCCACAGTACTGCTAGGAAGGGAGTTCCAGGATTTTGACCCGGTGACAGTGAAGGAACGGCGATATAGTTCCAAGTCAGGATGGTGTGTGGTTTGGAGGGGAGCTTGCAGGTGGTGGTCTTCCCATGCAACTGCTACCCTTGTCCTTCTAGGTGGTAGAGGTCATGGGTTTGGAAGGTGCTGTCTGAGGAGCTTTGGTGCATTGCTGCAGTGCAACGTGTGGATGGTACACACTGCTGCCATTGTGCGTCGGTGGTAAAGGGAGTGAATGCTTGTGGATGGGGTGCCAATCAAGTGGGCTGCTTTGTCCTGGATGGTGTCGAGCTTCTTGAGTGTTGTTGGAGCTGCACCCATCCAGGCAAGTGGACAGTATTCCAGCACACTCCTGACTTGTGCCATGTAGATGGCAGACAGGCTTTAGGGGAGTTAGGAGGTGAGTTACTCGCCAAGGAGTCCTAGTCTCTGACCTGCTCTTGCAACCACAGTATTTATATGGCTACTCCAGTTCAGTTTCTGGACAATGGTATCCCCCAGGATGTTAATAGTGGGGGATCAACAATCAGAGTTATACAGCACAGAAACAGGCCCTTCAGCCCATCGTGTCTGTGCCGGCCATCAAACAGCTATCTATTCTAATCCCAGTTTCCAGCACTTGGCCTGTAGCCTTCTATGCCAAGGCGTTTCAAGTGCACATCTAAATACTTCTTAAATGTTGTGAGGGTTCCTGCCTCTACCACCCCTTCAGGTAGTGTGTTCCAGATTCCAACCACCCTCGGTGAAAAAAAATTTCCTCAAATCCTCTCTAAACCTGCTGCCCTTTACCTTAAATCTATGCCCCCTGATAACTGATTCCTCCGCTAAGGGAAAAAGTTAATTAATTTCTTTTTTAAACAATCGTAATGCCATTGAATTTCAAGGGGAGATGGTTAGATTCTCTCTTGTTGGAGATGGTCACTCCTTGGCACTTGTGTGGTGTGAACAATACTTGCCACTTATCTGTCCAAGCCTGGATATTGTCCAGGTCTTGCTGCATTTCTGCACAGACTGCTTCAGTATCTAAGGGGTCACGAATGGTGCTGAACATTGTGCAATCATCAGCCAACATCCCCACTTCTCACCTCATCACTGAAGGAAGGTCATTGATGAAGCATGACACAAAGGTTGCTGGAGTTGTGGATAGTGTGGAGGGCTGTTGTAGGTTGCAACGGGACATTGACAGGATGCAGAGCTGGGCTGAGAAGTGGCAGATGGAGTTCAACCTGGAAAAGTGTGAAGTGATTCATTTTGGAAGGTCGAATTTGAATGCAGAATACAGGCTTAAAGACAGGATTCTTGGTAGTGTGGAGGAACAGAGGGATCTTGGGTCCATGTCCATAGATTGCTCAAAGTTGCCACCAAAGTTGATAAGGCTGTTAAAAAAGCGTATGGTGTGTTGACTTTCATTAACAGGGGGATTGAGTTTAAGAGCCGCGAGGTTATGCTGCAGCTCTATAAAGCCCTGGTTAGACCACACTTGGAACACTGTGTTCAGTTCTGGTCGCCTCATTATAGGAAGGATGTGGAAGCTTTAGAGAGGGTGCAGAGGAGATTTACCAGGATGCTGCCTGGACTGGAGGGCATGTCTTATGAAGAAAGGTTGAGGGAGCTAGGGCTTTTCTCATTGGAGCAAAGAAGGATGAGAGGTGACTTGATAGAGGGGTACAAGATGATGAGAGGCATAGATAGAGTGGATATCCAGAGACTTTTTCCCAGGCTGGAAAGGGCTATCACCAGGGGGCATAATTTTAAGGTGATTGGAGGAAGGTTTCGGGGAGATGTCAGAGGTAGGTTCTTTACACAGAGAGTGGTGGGTGCGTGGAATGCACTGCCAGCGGTGGTAGTAGAAGCAGATACATTAGGGGCATTTAAGCGACTCTTGGATAGGTACATGGATGATAGTAGTATGAAGGGTATGTAGGTAGTTTGATCCTAGAGTAGGTTAAAGGTTCGGCACAACATCGTGGGCCGAAGGGCCTGTACTGTGCTGTACTGTTCTATGTAGCTGAAGATGGTTGGGCCTTGGACACTGCCTTGAGGAACTCCTGCAGTGATGTCCTGGAGCTGAGATAATTGACCAACAAACACAACCATCTTCCTCTGTGCTAGGTATGACTCCAACCAGTGAAGAGTTTCCCCCCAAATTCCCATTGACACCAATTTTGCTAGGGCTCCTTGATGCCATACCTGGTCAAGGAGAGTGACTCTCACCTCACCTCTTGAATTCAGCTCTTTTGACCATGTTTGAACCAAGGCTGTAATGAGATCAGAAGCTGAGTGGCCCTGGCGGAACCCAAACTGAGCGCCACTGAGCAGGTAATTGCCAAGCAAGTGCTGCTTGATAGCACTGTCAACATGTTCCATCACTTTACTGACAATCGAGAGTAGGTAATTGGCCAGGTTGGATTTGTCCCACTTTTTGTGGACAGGACATACCTGGGCAATTTTCCACATTGCTGGGTAGATGCTAGTGTTGTAGCTGTACTGGACCAGCTTGGCTAGGAGCGTAGCTAATTCTGGAGCACAGGTCTTCAGTACTATTGCTAGAACATTATCAGGGCCCATAGCCTTTGCAATATTCAGTGCCTTCAGTCACTTCTTGATTGCACATGGAGTGAATTGAATTGGTTGAAGACTGGCATCTTGATGCTGGGGATTTCAGAAGGAGACCGAGGTAGATCATCCACTCGGCACTTCTGGCTGAAGATTGCTGTAAATGCTTCAGCCTTAGCTTTTGCACTGATGTGCTGGGCTCCCCCATCATTGAGGATCGGGATGTTTGTGGAGCCACCTCCCCCTGTTAGTTGCTTAACTGTCCACCACCAATCACAACTGAAGGTGGCAGGATTGCACAGCTTAGATCTGGCCCGTTGGTTGTGGGATTGCTTAACACTGTCTATTGCATGCTGCTTACGCTGTTTGGCACGCAAGTAATCCTGGGTTGTAGCTTCACCAGGTTGACACCTCATTTTGACTTATGCCTGCTCCTGGCATGCCCTCCTGCACTCTTCATGGTCCTCTGGCTTGATGGTAATGGTAGAGTGGGGGGATTTGCTGGGCCAGGAGGTTACAGATTGTGGTTGAGTACAATTCTGTTGCTGCTGCTTATGGCCCACAGCGCCTCATGGATGCCCAGTTTTGCATTGCTAGTTCTGTTCGAAATCTATCCCATTTAGCACGGTGGTAGTGCCACACAACATGATGGTGGGTAGCCTCAACATGAAGACGGGACTTTGTCTCCACAATGACTGTGCGGTGGTCACTCCTACCACCATGGACAGAAGCATCTGTGGCACGCAGATTGGCGAATAAGAGGTCAAGTATGTTCTTCCCTCTTGTTGGCTCCCTCACCACCTGCCGCATACCCAGTCTAGCAGCTATGCCCTTTAGGAATCAGCCAGCTCAGTCAGTAGTGGTGCTACCGAGCCACTCTTGATAATGGACAATGAAGTCCCCCACCCAGAGTACATTCTGCGCCCTTGCCACCCTCAGTGCTTCCTCAAGTACTGTTCAACATGGAGGAGTACTGATTCATCAGCTGAGTGGGGCCAGTAGCTGGTAAACAGCAGGAGGTTCCCTTGTCCATATTTAACCCGATGCCATGAGACTTCATGGGTCCGGGATCGATGTTCACCCGAAAGGAGCTGAGGAGAGGCAGAGCGAGAGATAAAGAGTGCAAACAGAGGCAGAGAGGCCGAGAGAGAGAGAAAGAGAGGCCGAGAGAGAGAGAGAGGCCGAGAGAGAGAGAGGCCGAGAGAGAGAGAGAGGCCGAGAGAGAGAGAGAGGCCGAGAGAGAGAGAGAGGCCGAGAGAGAGAGAGAACTTCAGATTGTAGTGAGTAGTGTTTGGAGTATAACAAGGTCCCTGGCATAATTAATATTTTTTAATTCAGGGAGTAACTAAGTAATCTAAAGATAAGTCATGACAGGAGATCTCGCACTGTGATATGCTTCTCCTGCGCTATGTGGGAAATCAAGGACGTTTCCAGTGTTCCTGACAACTGAGTGCAGGAAGTGCATCCATCTGCAGCTACTGGCTACCCGCATTACGAAGCTGGAGCTGCAGGTGGATTCACTGTGGATAATCCGCGATGCTGCGATCATCGTGGATAGCACCTTTAGTGAGGTGGTCACACCGCAGGCAAATGCTGCAAAGGCAGAAAGGGAATGTAGGCAGAGTAGAGGAAGGCAGGTAGTGCAGGAGACCCCTGTGGCCATCCCCCTCTCTAACAGATGTACTGCTTTGGATATTGTTGGAAATGGCATAGGGGAAAGCAGTAAGAGCCTAGTTCATGGCACCATGGGGGGCTCAGCTGCAAAGGAGGGGAGGGAGAAGAGTGGCAAGGCTATAGTGATAGGGGATTCAATTGTAAGGGGAAAAGTCAAGTGTTTCTGCAGCCGCAAAAGAGACTCCAGGATGGTATGTTGCCTCCCTGGTGCAAGGGTCAAGGATGTCTCTGAGCAGCTGCAGGGCATTCTGAGAGGGAGGGTGAACAGCCAGTTGTCAAGGTACATATCGGTACCAACAACATAGGTTAAAAAAAAAGGGGATGAGGTCCTAAAAGCTGAATATAGGAAATTAGGACGTAAATTAAAAAAGTAGGATCTCAAAGGTAGTAATCTCAGGATTACTACCAGTGCCACGTGCTGGCGAGAGCAGAAATAGCAGGATATATCAGACGAATACGTGGCTGGAGAAATGGTGTCAAGGGGAGGGATTCAAATTCCTGGGACATTGGGACTAGTTCTGGGGAAGGTGGGACTAGAACAAGCTGGACAGGTTGTATCTGGGCAGGACCAGGACCAATTCTCAGGGGGGGGCGGTGTTTGCTAGTGCTGTCGGGGAGGGTTTCAACTAGAATGGCAGGGGGATGGGAATCTGAGCAGGGAGTCAGAGGAGCGGGAAAACAAGGATAGAAATGAAAGACAGAAAGGTAAGAAGCAAAAGTGGAAGGCAGAGAAAACAAGGGTGAGAAACAAATGGGGCCATAGTGCAAAATAAAGCTATGAAGACTAACAATGTTAAAAAGACAAGTCTAAAGGCATTGTGTCTTAATGCGCGGAGCATTCGCAATAAGGTAGATGAATTAACAGTGCAAATATATATGAACAGTTATGATATAGTTGCGATTATGGCAACATGGCTGCAGGGTTACCAAAGATGGGAACTGAACATCCAGGGATATTCAATATTTAGGAAGGACAGGTGAAAGGGAAAGGAACTGGGGTTGCGTTGTTTGTAAAGGAGGAAATCAATGCAATAGTGAGGAAGGATATTAGCTCAGAAAATCATGATATGGAATCTGTATGGGTGGAGCTAAAAAACACCAAGGGGCAGAAAACATTGGTGGGGGTTGTCTATAGGCCCCCAGAAAGTTGTGGAGATGTAAGGGATGGCATTAAACAGGAAATTAGAGACGCATGCAATAAGGGCACAACTGTAATCATGGGTGATCTTAATCTACATATAGATTGGTCAAACCAAATTAGCAATAATACTGTGGAGGAGGATTTCCTGGAGCATGTACGGGACGGTTTTTTAGACCGATATGTTGAGGAACCAACTAGAGAACAGGCTATTCTAGACTGAGTATTGTGCAATGAGAAAGGATTAATTAACAATCTTGTTGTATGGGGTCCCTTGGGGAGGAGCAACCATAACATGGTAGAATTCTTCATTAAGATGGAGAGTGAAGTAGTTGAATCCGAAACTAGGGTCCTGAATCTAAATAAAGGAAACTACAAAGCTATGAGGCATGAGTTGGCTATGGTAGATTGGGGAACTTTACTAAAAGGGTTGATGGTGGATAAGCAATGGATAATATTTAAAGAACGTGTGCATGAATTACAACAATTATTCATTCCTGTCTGGCAAAAATAGAACCGGAAAGGTGGCTCAACCATGGCTTACAAAGGAAATTAAGGATAGTATTATATCCAAAGAGGAGGCATATAAAATTGCCAGAAAAAGCAGCAAGTCTGAGGATTGGGAGCAGTTTAGAATTCCGCAAAGGAGGACAAAGAGGTTGATTAAGCAGGGGAAAATAGAGGATGAGAGTAAACTTGCAGGCAACATAAAATCTGACTGCAAAAGCTTCTAATAGTATGTGAAGAGAAAAAGATTAATGAAGACAAATGTACGTCCCTTACAGTCAGAAACAGGGGAAATTATAATGGGGAACAAAGAAATGGCAGAACAATTAAACACATACTTTACTTGTGTCTTCACAAAGTAAAACACAAATAACCTCCCAGAAATGTTAGGGAACCAAGGGTCTAATGAGAGGGACGAATTGAAGGAAATCAGTATTAGTAAAAAAAAAATAGTGCTAGGGAAATTAATGGGGTTAAAGGCTGACAAATCCCCAGGGTCTGATAATCTACTTCCCAGACTACTAAAGGAAATGGCCCTGGAAATAGTGGATGCATTGGTGGTCATCTTGCAAAATTCTATAGATTCTGCAGCAGTTCCTGCAGATTGGAGGGTAGCAAATTTAACTCCACTACTTAAAAAAGGAGGGAGAGCAAAAACAGGGAATTACAGACCAGTTAGCCTTACATCAGTAGTGGGGAAAATTATAAAGTCTATTATAAAGAATGTGGTAGCAGAACACCTGGAAAACATAAACGGGATTGGACAAAGTCAGCATGGGTTTACGAAAGGGAAATCGTGCTGAACAAATCTACTGGAGTTTGAGGATGTAACCAGTAGAATAGATAAGGGAGAACAAGTGGATGTGGTGTATTTGGACTTTCAGAAGGTTTTTGACAAGGTCCCACATAAGAGGTTAGTGTGCGAAATATAAGCACATGGGAACGGGGTAATATACAGGCATGGATTGAGAACTGGTTGACAGACAGGAAACAGAGAGTAGGAATAAATGGTACTTTTTCCGGGTGGCAGGCAGTGACTAGTGGGGTACCGCAGGGATCAGTGCTTGGGCTCCAGCTATTCACAATATATATTAATGATTTGGGTGAGGGAACTACATGTAACATTTCCAAGTTTGCAGACGACGCAAAGCTGGGGGGGGGAATGCGAGCTGTGAGGAAGATGCAAAGAGGCTCCAATGTGATTTGGACAAGTTGGGCGAGCGGGCAAATGCATGGCAGATGCAGTATAACGTGGATAAATGTGAGGTTATCCACTTTGGTTGTAAAAACAGAAAGGAAGATGATCTGAATGGTGATAAATTGGGAAAGGGGGAGGTACAATGAGACCTGGGTGTCCTTGTACACCAGTCGCTGAAAGCAAGCGTTCAGGTGCAGCAAGGAGTTAGGAAGGCGAATGGTATGTTGGCCTTCATTGCAAGAGGATTTGAGCACAGGACCAAGGATGTCTTACTCCAGTTATACAGGGCTTTGGTGAGACCACATCTGGGGTATTGTGTGCAGTTTTGGTCTCCTTATCTGAGGTAGGATGATCTGGGATGGCAGGATTGGCGTTTGAGGAGAGATTGGGTCGACTAGGCCTATATTCACTAGAGTTTAGAAGAATGAGAGGGGATCTCCTAGAAACCTATAAAATTCTAACAGGACTAGTCAGGCTAGATACAGGGAGGATGTTCCCGATGGCTGGGGAATCCAGAACCAGGGGTCACAGTCTCAGGATACGGGGTATGCCAATTAGAACCGAGATGAGGAGAAATTTCTTCACTCAGAGGGTGGTGAACCTGTGGAATCCTCTATTGCAGAAGGCAGTGAGGCCAAGTCATTAAATATATTCAAGAAGGAGATAAATATATTTCTTCATGCCAAAGGGATCAAGGGATATGGGGAGAAAGTAGGAACAGGGTACTAAATTAGACGATCAGCCATGATCTTTTTTGAATGGCGGAACAAGCCCGAAGGGCCGAATGACCTACTCCTGCTCTTATTTTCTATGTTTCTATGTTTGAGGACTCCCAGGGCAACTCCCTTCCGACTGTATACCACTGTGCCACCACGTCTGCTGGGTCTGTCCTGCCAGTGGGACAGGACATACTCAGAGATGGTGATGTCAGGGACATTGTCTGCAGGGTATGATTCCGTGAGTATGACTATGTCAGGCTGCGGTGTGCCTAGTCTGTGGGGCAGCTCTCCCAGCTTTGGCACTAGCCCCAGATGTTAGTAAGGAGGACTTTGCAGGGTCAACAGGGCTGGGTTTGCTGTTGTTTACGGTGCCCAGATCAATGCCGGATGGTCCATCTGGTTTCATTCCTTATCGACTTTGTAGCGGTTAGATATAACTGAGTGGCTTGCTAGGCCACATCAGAGGGCAGTTCAGAGTCAGCCATATTGCTGTTGGCCTGGAGTCATATGTAGGCCAGACCAGGTAATGACAGCAGATTTCCTTCCCTAAAGGACATTAGTGAACCAGATGGGTTTTTACGACAATCAAGAATGGTTTCATGGCCATCCTTAGACTAGCTTTCAATTCCAGATTTTAATTAATTAATTGAATTCAAATTCCACCTTCTGCCATGGTGGGATTTGAACCCATGTCCCCAGAGCAATACCCTGGGTCTCTGGAGTACTAGTCCAGTGACGCCACCGCCTCCTTCTAACTAGTTTAAAGTCTTTGCCACCTCCATGTCCAGACTTCCCACAAGGAGATAGGTCCCAATCAAGATCAAGTGGAGTCCGTCCCATCAGTACAGCTTCTTCCTGTCCCATTACTGATGTTGGTGTACCATGGAAAGGAACCTCTGTTTGCCACACCAGCTCGTTAGCCATGTGTTAATTCTCCTGATCTAACTTTTTCTATGCCAATTTGCACATGATACATCTGAATGCCATTTTACGCAATTAAAAACTATCAGAATTCAAGGGATGAAAAATTGCAGGGATCAGAAATATGAGTCTACTGATTATGTATTTCGAAAAACAGGCCAGTGAGTTCCACTCTAGAGCTCCAAGCATTAAAAACGACTGCAAAGATAGAGACTCATTCCAGGCAGGTTAGATTTTTAAAAATACCTGGAAAGTTTTAGTCAACACGAATTAAGTTCTACCATTCAAAATAGGTATGAACTGTTGAGACTGGGAGTCAGCACTTGGCATTCTATTTCATGGCAAAGTGAGTTCTAAAAATAATGTATTTTGACATCAAGGCACTGTACAGATGGATGTGTGCTTGTGTAGTCAGTCAAAGAGACAAAATGGAGAGAAAGCAACATAGTCAAGCAGAATGTGCAACATTCTGCCAACTACTAGCACAAGATATGCTAACTGGTATAAATTACTTCTGTCGCATAGGACAGCAGAAAATAAAATTACAATCACAACTCCCCAGTAGAATGCCAAGCAAAGCACTGCTCGTGAAGGGGTAATTCTCAAATTCTTTTGTTAATGGACTTAGATGGCTACAGGTGAAGACATATCTTCATGAAGCTGAAATATGAAGTTAGAGCACTCCTTGGGAATGGTGACCATAATCCAATTAGATTCACACTTTAGATAAAGAAAAAGTGAAATCGAAGACTGGAAGTTAGTTCATTTCAGTGGAAATACGGAGCTAGACAAGCTTAACAGTTTGGAAAATGTCTGAAGAACAGAGGCAGAGAAGGTGATCAAGTTTAATACATTTCCACGTGGAATAAATGCTGATAATGGATAGAAAAATTAAGGGAAAAATATGATTCACAGAAGACAAGATCTAGTGTCAGTAATGTATTATCTAACTTGGAATTAAAAATGGTACTAGTTAATCTCCTATGACATGGCATGTAGAGTGAAGACCATGTGCAGTCTTCCAGCCAACCTAGGCTAGGAGTGAAGGACAACAGGGTAAGGCTAGAGGGAGGTGGAGAGCAGGGAAGATAAAGGGAATGCAGTAGATATTGCATACAGGGATTTTTAGAAGCTGCACAATAAGGTGCAACATTACATGGATGATAGTAGTATGAAGGGTATGTAGGTAGTTTGATCCTAGAGTAGGTTAAAGGTTCGGCACAACATCGTGGGCCGAAGGGCCTGTACTGTGCTGTACTGTTCTATGTTCTATTAGAGACATGCTACAGAAATTAAGGGAAAAGGTATTAAAGTGAATGATGATACATGGATAGAGGAATAGCTGGAAACAGAAAGAAGAGAGTGAGCACAAATGGATTTTATTTTTCATTTGCAGGATGTGGTTAGCAGCATGTCCCAGAAGACCCTTTTGTTTTCTACTTGTAGAAATTATTTGAACATGGACAGTGGCGCAGTGGTTAGCACCGCAGCCTCACAGCTCCAGAGATCTGGGTTCATTTCTGGGTACTGCCTGTGTGGAGTTTGCAAGTTCTCCCTGTGACCGTGTGGGTTTTCGCCGGGTGCTCCGGTTTCCTCCCACAGCCAAAGACTTGCAGGTCGATAGGTAAATTGGCCATTGTAAATTGCCCCAAGTGTAGGTAGGTGGTAGGGAATATGGGATTAATGTAGGAGGGGATGTGGTAGGGAATATGGGAATAATGTATGATTAGTATAAATGGGTGGGTTGATGGTCGGCACAGACTTGGTGGGCCGAAGGGCCTGTTTCAGTGCTTTATCTCTCTATGACTCTATGGGCACAATAGGAATAACCAAGTTTGCAGAACCAAAGTTGGCAGCATGGCAACTGGAAGGAAGCGTGAAGATTACACAAGAAAATAGATATATTAGAAGAGTGCACAGATGTAGGTTAATACAGAAAAATATGAACTGTGGAGAAAAGAGCAGTAAAAGGATATATACCATTTGCAAGATTCTTAACCAAATACAATGACAATAAAAATCTAAGAATGAAGATATGTAGATCACAGCAGATAAGAGCAGATGGGAAAACAAACCAGTAGACAACTGGACTTCTTAGTTTCATTCACATAGTACTAGACATGAAAGCAAGGAAGTATGATGCATTTGTACCAAGCATTATTTAATTCCAATTATCATCTGCAGTTCGAGACACTCCATTGTAAAGAGCATTAGAACTATGTGCACGGGGTACAGTGAAAATTCACTAGAGTGAATCAGGAATGAGATGCATTAAGTTACAATTAAGGGGGCAAACTTTGGAGTTCTTTCATTGCAGCACAGAAGTTATCTCCTGGAGGTTTTCAAAATTGTGAAACGTCTTGACAAGGTAAAGATTGTTTTCACTGGCTAATGAATCCATAGGGGTGCAGACTGAGGATTACCAAAGAACAAAGGGGACAATTAAAGACATGTTTCTCAGGGGTGTATTATAACAAGTGGCTACTGAAGTACAGACTACATCAATTAAAAGAAAACTGAATAAGTTTAAACAAAAAGGAAATAAAAGGGCAATTTGATATGTGTATGTGACTCCAATTGAAGAGCTAATAGTGGCATATTGGGCAAAGGCCTCCATCTGTGCTGTAAATTCCATGTTACAATCCAGTGAACTAATCACGTGTTTTTTTTCCTCCTATTATCCAGTTAAGTGAAGGAGTTGGAAACTTAAACTGATGCTTTTCTAAAATTCAGAAGTGCATAGGTCAACCAGGGATTCAAATTTGTTTACATGGAGACATGACAGTGTTGGACTTCCTGGATATTGTGAAAGTCTGGAAGGCAACAATTTTTTTTCAATTCATTCTGGCAATGCGGTCATGTATGGAATTTATTGCTCAAAAAATGAGTGGGTTGCTAGGCCACAGAGCAGTTAGTCAATAATTTTAGTGTGGGGCTTGAGTTGCACGTAGATCAGACCTGGAATGTACATTTCTTTCTGTCAATATTAATAACCCAATTTTTTTTTTTAATAATGATGAACAGCTTCTTGGTTATGTTTTACTCCAGCTTTTTATTTCTAGTTTGCCACAGTGGGATTTGAACACAATTATTAGTTTAGGGCTGTGGATTACAGGTCGAGGAACATAACTACGATGCTATCGTATCCAGGTGCAACTTTCAAACTGACATATAAAAATTGGTAATACTACATTATATATGAAAGTAACCATAGCTGAGTAACCACCTCCACTAATGCTCATCTCCTTGCCATGTTAAGGAACAATATCCTCCACCACTCCAACCTTAGACTGTGAAAATGAAGACCGAGTGCAAGAACAATAGGGCAGTAATAGTAGGGGATTTTAACTACCCCAATATTAACTGGGATAGTTTTAGTGTGAAAGGAATTGAGGGAGCAGAATTCTTGAGGTGCATTCAGGAGAACGTTTTTGCCCAGTATGTACAAGTCCAACAAGAGAGGACACAGTTTTAGACTTAGTTTTAGGAAATGATGATGGGCAGGTGGAAGGAGTGGCAGTGGGAGAGTATTTTGGTAGTAGTGATCATAATTCAGTCAGTTTTAACATAAGGACAGAGACAGAACAGGAGTTATAGAGTTCTCAATTGGGACAAGGCCAATTTTACTAAGCTGAGGAATGATTTAGCGAACGTGGACTGGAAACAGCTACTTGAAGGTAAATCAGTGTGAGAACAGTGGGAGGCATTCAAAGGGGAGATTCAAGGGGTTCAGTGTTTCCATGTTTCCACAAAGAAAAAGCCAAATCTAGAGCCCCATGAATGTCAAGGAGTCTACAGGGTAAGATAAGGAAAAAAATGAAAGCTTATGTCCGACACCGATGTGAGGACAGATCAAAAGTAAGCTAATCAACTAACAAACTAACTGTGGAGCCAATTTATAAAAAATAACAAGCAGAAGCTAACAGGACAGCTGCAGATAGCTTAATAGTAGCCTGTTGTTTAATAATCAGCCTAATAGTTCAAGGAGGGGGGGGATGTGAAACTACTGAAATAAAATGCAAAAATAAAATGCTGGGACGAATGAAGCAATCATGCACTGATAACAGAAGTCTGCAAACCACTCAGAAACCAGGGGGGAGGGGCGTTACTAGTTTTGTTTGAATAACTATAAGAAAGGCTTGCTGTAGTGAGCACATGTTCTTTTGTTTTGTTCTTTTGCATGTTCTTTTGTTTTGCTTTTTGTATCCTTATAATGTAACAATCACGTACTGCAATAAAGTTTCTAAAAGTTATGGTTGGACTTCGTCTCTTTGTAACTGATGGGAACCAACAACCGAGAACTCAATACTACAGAAAGCCAAGAGGAGTATAGAAAGTGGAGGGGTGAAATCAAAAAGGAAATTAGAAAAGCAAAGAGAGGGCATGAAAGAATATTGGCAAGCAAAATCAAGGTGAACCCAAAGATGTTATATCAATACATTAAGAGTAAAAGGATAACTAAGGAGAGAGTAGGGCCCATAAAAGACCAAAAACGTAACCTCTGTGTAGGAGCGTAGGATATTCTTAATGAATTCTTTGCATCGGTCTTCACAAAAGAGGGGGGCATTGCAGACATTGTAGTTAAGGAGGAAGGGTGTGAAGTATTGGATGTGATAAACATAGGGAGAGAGGAAGTATTAATGGGATTAGCATCCTCTAAAGTTGACAAATCACCAGGGCCGGATAAAACGTATCCTCGGCTGTTGAAAGAAGCAAGAAAGGAAATAGCAAAGGGTCTGACCATCATTTTCCAGTTCTCAGTAGGTACAGGTGTGGTGCCTGAGAATTGGAGAATTACTAAAGTTGTACCTCTGTTTAAAAAGGGAGCGATGGACAGACCAAACAATTACAGGCCAGTCAGTCTAACCTCAGTAGTGGGCAAATTATTGGAATCTATTCTGAGAGATAGGACAAACTGTCACTTAGATTGGCACAGGTTAGTCAAGGATAGTCATGGATTTGGTAAGGGAAGATATTGTTTGACCAACTTGATCGAATTTTTTGAAGAGGTAACAAGGAAGATAGATGAGGAATAAAAACAAGAAATGTTGGAAATATTCAGCAGATCTGGCAGCATCTGTGGAGAGAGAAGCAGAGTTGACATTTCAGGTCAGTGACCCTTCATCAGAACTGGCAGAGGCTAGAAATGTAATAGGATTTAAACAAGAAAAGCGGGGGTGGGGCAAAAGATAACAAGAGAAGGTACTGATAGGACAAGGTCACTGAGAATAACTGACTAGAAGATCATGGAGGAGCAAAGGCAAACAGTATGCTAATGGTGTGGTGAAAGACAAAGTTAGTACAGAGAGGGTGTTAATTGACAGAAAACTGAACAGCCAGGCCCCAAGCACAAGCATGAAAAAAAAAACAGCGGGTAGGCACTGTGGAAACAAACTAAAACTAAAATAAAATAAACACACAAAAAAGAAAAAAAAACTAAAAATAAAAAAGGGGGGCCTGTCATGCTCTGAAATTATTGAACTCAATATTCAGTCCGGCAGGCGTGCCTAATCGGTCAATGAGATGCTGTTCCTCGAGCTTGTGTTGATGTTCACTCGAACACTGCAGCAATCCCATGACAGAGATGTGGGCATGAGAGAGGAGGGGGGTGCGTTGAAATGGAAAACAACCAGAAGCTCAGGGTCATGCTTTTGGACTGAGTGGATGTGTTCCGCAAAGCAGTCACCCAGTCGGTGTTTGGTCTCCCCAATGTACAGACAACCACATTGTGAGCAGCGAATACAGTATACTAAACTGAAAAAAGTACAAGTAAATCGCTGCTTCACCTGAAAGGAGTGTTTGGGGCCTTGGATAGTGAGGAGGGAGGAGGTAAATGGGCAGATATTACACCTCCTGCGATTGCAGGGGAAGGTGCCATGGGAAGAGAACGAGGTGATGGGGTTAATGGAGGGGTGGAGCAGGGTGTCGCAGAGGGACCAATCCCTTCGGAATGCTGACAGGGGAGGGGAGGGGAAGATGTGTTTGGCAGTGGCCTCACGCTGGAGGTGGCAGGAATGGCGGAGGATAATCCTTTGGATGTGGAGGCTGGTGGGGTGGAAAGTGAGGACAAGGGGAACCCTGTCGCGGTTCTGGGAGGGAGGGAGGGGAAGGCATGAGGGTAGAGGTGCGGGAAATGGGCCGGACACGGTTGAGGGCCTTGTCAACCACAGTGAAGGGGAATCCTTGGTTGAGGATAAAGGATGACATATCTGAAGAGCTGTCATGGAAAGTTTCATCATCAGAGCAGATGTGTCGGAGACTGGGAGAATGGAATAAACATAGAAACATAGAAAATAGGAGCAGGACTAGGCCATTCAGCCCTTTGAGCCTGCTCCACCATTCATTATGATCATGGCTGATCATCCACTCAGAAACCTGTTCCCGCTTTCGTCCCAAACCCTTTGATCCCTTTCGACCCAAGAGCTATAACGAACTCCTTCTTGAAAACATACAATGTTTTGGTCTCAACTGCTTTCTGTGGTAGCGAATTCCACAGGCTCACCACTCTCTGGGTGAAGAAATTTCTCCTCATCTCAGTCCTGAAAGGTATACCCCGTATTCCTTAGACTATGACCCCTCTTTCTGAATTCCCCCACCATCGGGAACATCCTTCCTGCATCTACCCTGTCAAGTCCTGTTAGAATTTTATAGGTTTCTATGAGATCCCCCCCTCACTCTTCTGAACTCCAGTGAATATAATCCTAACCGACTCAATCTCTCCTCATACGTCTGTCCCGCCATCCCAGGAATCAGTCTGGTACACCTTCGCTGCACTCTCTCTCTATAGCAAGACCACCCTTCCTCAGATAAGGCCAGATAAGGAGACCAAAACTGCACAAATATTCCAGGTGTGGCCTCACCAAGGCCCTGTATAATTGCAGCAAGACATCCCTGCTTCTGTACTCAAATCCTCTCGCTATGAAGGCCAACATACCATTTGCCTTTTTGACTGCCTATTGGACCTGCATGCAAACCTTTAGCCACTGTTGTACGAGAACACCCAGGTCTGGCTGCATATTCCCCTCTCTGTTTATAGCCTTTCAGATAATAATCTGCCTTCCTGTTTTTGCTACCAAAGTGGATAACCTCACATTTATCCACATTAAACTGCATCTGCCATGCATTAGCCCACTTACTCAACTTGTCCAAATCACCCTGAAGCCTCTCTGCATCCTCCTCACAACTCACCCTCCCAGCCAGTTTTGTGTCATCTGCAAATTTGGACATATTACATTTAGTTCCCTCATCTAAATCATTAATATACATTGTGAATAGCTGGGGTCCTAGCACCAATCCCTGCGGTACCCCACTAGTCACTGCCTGCCATTTGGAAAAAGACCCATTTATCCCTACTCTTTGTTTCCTGTCCGCCAACCAATTTTCTATCCATCACAATACACTACCCCCAATCCCATGCACTTTAATTTTACACGCTAATCACTTATGTGGGACTTTGTCGAAAGCCTTCCGAAAGTCCAAATCAACCACATCCACTGGCTCCCCCTCATCAACTCTACTAGTTACAGCCTCAAAGAATTCTAGTAGATTTGTCAAGCATGATTTCCCTTTCGTAAATCCATGCTGACTCTGCCCGATTCTCCCACTGTTCTCTAAGTGCCTTGCTATAATATCTTTGATAATGGACTCCAGAGTTTTCCCCAGTACCGACGTCAGGATGACTTGTCTATAATTCCCTGCTTTCTTTCTACCTGCCTTTTTAAATAGTGGGGTTACATTAGCTACCCTCCAATCTGTAGGAACTGTTCCAGAGTCTATAGAATCTTGGAAGATGACCACCAATACATCCACTATTTCCAGGGCCACTTCCTTGAGTACTCTGGGATGCAGACCATCAGGCCCTGGCAATTTATTGGTCTTCAATCCCATCAATTTCCCCAACACCATTTCTCCACTAATACTGATTTCCTTCAGTTCCTCTCTCTCACTCAGCCCTGTGTTCCCCAACATTTCTGGTATGATATTTGTGCCCTCCTTTGTGAAGACAGAACCAAAGTATGCATTTAGTTGGTCAGCCATTTCTTTGTTTCTCATAATAAATACCCCTGTTTCTGACTGTAAGGGACCTACATTTGTCTTCACCAATCTTTTTCTCTTCACATACCTATAGAACCTTTTACAGTCAGTTTTTATGTTCCCCGCAAGCTTGCTCTTGTACTCTATTTTCCCCTTATTAAATCAATCCCTTGGTCTTCCTTTGCTGAATTCTAAACTGCTCCCAATCCTCAGGTCTGTTGTTGTTCCTGGCAAATGTATATGCCTCTTCCTTGGATCTAATGCTATCTCTAATTTCCCTTGTAAACCATCGTTTGGCTACCTTTCCAGTTTTACTTTTGTGCCAGACAGGGATAAACAATTGTTGCAGTTCATCCATGCACTCTTTAAATGTTTGCCATTGTCTATCCACCGTCATCCCTTCAAGTAGCGTTTCCCAATCTGTCATAGCCACCTCGCGCCTCATACCTTCGTAGTTTCCTTTACAAAGATTCAGGACCCTAGCCTCAGAATCAACTACGTCACTCTCCATCTTGATGAAGAATTCTATCATATTATGGTTGTTCATCCCCAAGGGGTCTCGCACCACTAGATTGTCCATTATTCCTCTCTCATTACATAATACCCTGTCTAGGATGGCCTGTTCTCTCGTTGGCTCAACGTATTGGTCCAGAAAACCATCCCGTATACACTCCAAGAATTTCTGCTCTGCGGTAATGTGATTAATTTGATTTGCCCAATCTATATGCAGATTAAAGTCGCCCATAATTACAGATGTTCCTTTATCGCATGCGTCTCTAATTTCCTGCTTAATGCTATCCCCTACATCACCACTACAGTTTGGGGGGGGTCTATGTACAACCCCCACTAACGTTTGTTGCCCCTTCGTGTTTCTCAGCTCTACCCATACAGATTCCATATTGTCAGAGCTAATATCCTTCCTCACTATTGCGTTAATTTCCTCTTTAACCAGCAATGCAACTCCATCGTCCTTACAGGAGGCAGTGTTTGAAGTGTAGTCAAGGTAGCTGCGGGAGTTGGTGGGCTTATAATGAATATTAGTAGACAGCCTATCCCCAGAGATGGAGACAGAGAAGTTGAGGAAGGGATGGACCATGTAAAGGTGAGAGAAAGGTGGAAATTAGAAGCAAAGTTGATAAAGTTTTCCAGTTCCAGGCGGGAGCAGGAAATGGCACCAATAGAGCCATCAATGTACCGGAAAAAAAGAGTTGGGGGAGGGGGCCTGAGTAGGACTGGAACAAGGAGTGTTCGACATCTCCCACAAAAAGATAGGCATAACTGGGACCCATGCGGGTACCCATAGCAACACCTTTTAGTAGATAGATGAGGATACTGCAGTTGATGTGGTCAACATGGATTTTAGCAAGGCTTTTGACAAGGTCCCACATGGCAGACTGATTTAAAAAATAAAAATCCCATGGGATCCAGGGAAATGCAGCAAAGTGGATACAGAATTTGCTCAGTGGCAGGAAACAAAGGTTAATTCTTGACGGCTGTTTTAGTGATTGGAGGGCTGTTTCCAGTGGCATTCCGCTGGGCTCAGTACTGTGTCCCCTGCTTTTTGTGGTATATATTAACAATTTGGACGTAAATGTAGGGGGCATGATCTGGACGTTTGCGGACGACACAAAGATTGGTCGTGTGGTAGATAGCGAGGAGGATAGCTGTAGGCTGTAGAAAGATATTGATGGTCTGCTCAAATGGGCAGAAAAATGGCAAATGGAATTCAATTTGGAGATGTGTGAGGTGATGCATTTTCTGGAGGTCAAAAAAGGCAAGGGGATACACGATTAATGGAAAAATACAGAGAAGTGTAGAGGAACTGAGGACCTTGGAGTGCATGTCCACAGATCCCTGAAGGTAGTAGGACAGGTCAATAAGGTGGTTAAGAAGGCATATGAAATCCTTTCCTTTATTAGCTAAGGTATAGAATACAAGAGCAGGAAGGTTATGCTGCAATTGTATAACTCATTGGTTAGGCCACAACTTGAGTACTGTGTGCCGTTCTGGTCACCTCATTACAGAAAGGATGTAATTGCACTTGGGAGGGTACAGAGGAGATTTACGAGGATGTTGCCAGGACTGGAAAAATGCAGCTATGAGGGAAGATTGGATAAGCTGGGGTTGTTCTCCTTGGAACAGAGAAGGCTGAGGGAGATCTGATTGAAATGTACAAAATTTTGAGGGGCCTGGATAGAGTGGAGGTGAAGGGTCTATTCACCTTAGCAGAGAGGTCAGTGATGAGGGGGCATAGATTTTAAGTGTGGTAGAAAGATTAGAGAGGAGATGAGGATAAACTTTTTCAGCCAAAGGGTGGTGATGGTCTGCAACTCACTACCTGAAAGGGTAGTTGAGGCAGAGACCCTCAACTCATTCAAAAGGAGTCCGGATAGGCACCTCAAGTACCTTAAGCTGCAGGGCTACGGACCAAATGCTGGAAGGTGGGATTAGAATAGGTGGATCGTTTTTCGGCCGGCACAGACAGAAGTGCCTTAAACTTTCTATTATACTATGAGTCACTGACATTGCAAGACAATTATTTTTCAGTTCCACATAAACATAATTGCATAGTTACAGATCACAAACAAAAATCATGAGATGTGATGCAACAAGTTGTAAATCTATACTGGCATTAATATTTTACCACAGTAATCTTGTTGGGCAGGAATTTTGTCCTTGCTGTAACTTCAGTAGCTAAAATTTAATTATATAGTTGGTTTAATTTTGTCATCCATTAACAGTTGTCGAAGTTCCCCATCTCCCTGCACGTGCTGAACTGTCTACAATTACACCCACCCAGCAACCCTCAGTTATGTGATAATTGTTAAACCTGCGCAGCCAAACTATCAGGGCAGGAAGGCAGAGGAGATGGAGGTGGGGATGGGTGGCAGGCAAGGTTTGATTAAGCAAAATGGACACAGACTAGATTTATTCGACATTCTTTGAGAACTCAAACATTCAAGATGGTTCAGTTCCTGGAATGCGTCTCACCTCAGAACTTCAGCACATCTTCTGAATTTTTTTTTCAATTTGTCCCTGAGGCATGAGCATCACCGGTAAAGAAAGCATTTGTTGCCCATCCCGAATTTTCCTCGAGAAGGTGGTGGCGAGCTGCCTTCTTGAACTGCTGCAGTCAATGTGATATAGGTGCACCCACAGTGCCGTTAGCGAGGGAGGTCCAGGTTTTTGAACCAGCAAAAGTGAAGGAACGGCGATGTTGTTCCAAGTCAGGATGGTGTGTGGCTTGGAGGGGAACTTGCAGGTAGTAAAATTACAAAGCGGTTGCTGCCCTTGCCCTTCCAGGTGGTAGAGGTCGCAGGTTTGGAAGCTGCTGTCGAAGGAGACTTAGCAAGTTGCTGCAATGTATCTTGTAGGTGATAGAAACTGCTGCCACTGTGCACCAGTGATGGAGGGAGTGTATGTTTAAGGTGGTGCATGGGGTGCCGATCAAGCCGGCTGCTTTGTCTAGATGGTGTCGAGTGTCTGGAGTGTTGTTGGAGCTACATTCATCCAAGGCAAGTGGAGAGTATTCCATCACACTCCTGACTTGTGCCTTGTAGACGGCAGACAGGCTTTGTGGAGTCAGGAGGTGAGTTACCCTCTGCAGAATGCCCAGCCTCTGACTTACTATTGTAGCCACAATATTTACATGACTGATCCAGTTCAGTTTCTGGTCAATGTTAAATCCCAGGATGTATATGGTGGGGCATTCAACAATGGTAATGCCGTTGAGTTGCACAGTCATTTATGCATTGATGGACACCTAAAACCAGTTTGAACTAACAAAAATAGAATAAATGCATCATGAAGTTCCTGGTCTTTGAACAAGTTACACTTTGAAAACACACACAGATTAATTTTCAAAATCTATGAAGTATCCTTTCTTGATGTTGGGTTACATTCGTCACTACGACTGAGGATTACTGCGACAAAACGTGTACAAGTGACATTTAGAAAATAAATGCAAAGACAAATTTACTTGGCTGAAACTTCAATGTCCGAAGAAGCCACTCTGACATTTGGGTATTTTATTTTCAAGAAGTCATTTTGTATGTAGGTTCATAACTATATCTTAAACCAACAGTAATTTGTTTATTATAATAAAAACAAGAAATGCTGGAATCACTCAGCAGGTCTGGCAGCATCTGTGAAAAGAGAAGCAGAGTTAACGTTTCGGGTCAGTGACCCTTTTTTCGGATTTCCAGCATCCGCAGTATTTTGCTTTTAGTTTAGTAATTTGTTTAGAGTAGCTAGGATGTTTCACATGATTAAGCTTTGAAATGCGAAGAGCATTTCACTGGGTAAGAATACTTCGCCAGTAGTACATAAACTGACTTCCATCCATTATGTTCCTTTTATCCGGTGAATTATTCAGCCTCGGACATTAAAATCCCCAAGGGACAAAAACGTTCTATCAAACTGTTAGTGTCAGAATACACAGATAAATCCTTAAATGGCTCTGAATTCCCCCTGCCCATTTTTGGGGACATGGGTATAACAACTTGCATTTATAAAGAAAATACAATCTGAAGGCCCTTCACAGAAGCATAATCAGACAATAATGAACACTAAGCCAAAGGAGAAGATATTAGTGGAAGTGGGGTGGGGTGGGGGTGACCAAAGGTGAGAGAGAGAGTGGTTTTAAAGTGGGTCTTGAAGGAGTTGACAGGAGTGGAGAGTCTGAGGGAGGGAATTCCAGCCTATGGTCTCGACAACTGAAGCCATGGCTGTTAATGGTGCCGGGAAAGGAATGGGACTTGCACAAGGGACCAAAGTTGGAGGAATGCAGAGTTCAGAGGGTTGTAGATAGTTACAAAGATTGAGGGGTTGAGCCAATAGAAACACTGATCTACATTAGCTCCAAGTCCCCTAAAGCCTCAGTTGTTAAATTTTTATCTATGAATTCAGGAGTGATGGGTGAACGGATTGGTGCAGGATCGGATACCGCATAGCTCTGAATTACCTACCAGAAAAGCACTGGAATTATTGAGTTTGGAGACGACAGAGCAATGGATAAAGGGCAGAAGCAGAAGTAGGTGGTCTTTGTGATGACAATATTTTTACAACCAAGGTGGGAGTAATGCAATGTTAATTCAGTCCCACAGGATATTAGTAAAGTTTCCCAACTACTGGAAATTAGCCAAATTAAACATTATTTATCTCCCAGAATAAAGCATGCCAAACCAGGTTTCTTTAAACAACAACAAAATTAACTATTTATTAATCAACCAAGTTTTAGATGATAATGAGATAAATTTTTATGTATGAAAAGATTTTATAACTCCTTAATCTTCCTAACCCTCATGCACAAAATACATTCAAAAACCAAATGGTTAACCGGGGAAAATGGAGAAATTGATTTTACAATGGTTTCTTAGGGTGGCGCAGTGGTTAGCACCGCAGCCTCACAGCTCCAGCGACCCAGCTTCAATTCTGGGTACTGCCCGTCAGGAGTTTGCAAGTTCTCCCTGTGTCTGCGTGGGTTTCCTCCGGGTGCTCCGGTTTCCTCCCACATACCAAAGACTTGCAGGTTGATAGGTAAATTGCCCATTATAAATTGCCCCTAGTATAGGTAGGTGGTAGGGAAATATAGGGACAGGTGGGGATGTGGTAGGAATATCGAATTAGTGTAGGATTAGTATAAATGGGTGGTTGATGGTCGGCACAGACTCGGTGGGCCGAAGGGCCTGTTTCAGTGCTGTATCTCTAAATCTAAATCTTAGCAATAATAAAATAACTGGGTTGTAACTTCTGGTCAGATATTTCCGGATCAGTGAGGTGTCCCAGAGTCGAGTAGTTAGATGCCACTCCAAGTCTCTCCAGGTGAGACTGATGAGCAGTTTGTGATGGGTAGGCATTCAAGGCAATTCATCTGCAGCAGTCATCACACAGGTCTGTCAGCAACAGGTTGCAGCAACAGATATACTTAAGTTTTGAAATCGCAGTCTAATAGTAGAACTTCCTGAGGTTTCAGGATTTTCCAAAAACCCAAAAGGCAACAGGACTCACTCTTGAGGCAGGAATTCTTGAGACCGGAGGCAACAGCAACTTGAAACACCTGAAACACAAGGCTTCCTTTCTCCAAAGCAGTATTCTCCAGAGTGTAGCAACTCCTCTTTTCCTGGGTCTTTTCTCTCTTCAGGCAGGTCAAAACCACACTTCAAATGTAGTATTTCTTTATAATAGATGAAAAGCTTCTGTTGCAGAGAGAGTAGGTCTTTTTTTCTGGTCTATCAGCAAATCACAGCTACAGTTCACTGCTAGCTACTTGCCCAGTGCCCTGGTCTCTTTCACTGCAGAACTGAAACTGAAACTCTCCAACAATCCAAGTCACAAGACTGTCATAAATCTTTCTGGTTGCTTAGCCTGGTCTTCCAGTCAGCACTCTTCAAACACCAAGCCTCTGCAGTCACTGTTCACAGAAAGTCCTTTTTCTCAGTCTTAAAGGCACACAGGCCTCTTAAGTCTTTTTTTAAAAAAAACTCTCGTGACAACATGAGGCCAGAAACAGCTCAGGATCCAATAGAACACCTATTAAGGCTTAGAGATTGAGGAGGGAGAGCATGAAAATCTTCTCATACAGAGGTTTAAGAGATTGCGGACTGTAGTACCAGAGTTGAAGGACAGACCACATCAAAATTTAAGAATAAGCCATATAGGTGGCTGTTGAAAATGGAATGAAGGGAAATGGGAACAGAGCAGGAACATGGGATTAGGATAATCAACATGGATTGTTTGGGTTGAAAAGCCTATCCATGCTGTAATTTCTAGGTAAGTGCCTGCTTCCAAATTGCTGGTTAATGTTCAATTACAGATATTTTGAAACAAATTTTCAGTGAAATCAGGAGATACAATGTCTTCTAACGCTAAGAGCACACAAGGGGGTTTGCTAGAATTAACACCTGCTGTAACCAGCAATGCAAACGTGTACAACAGTGACAAGGAGATGGACATTTAGGACTATCGAGTCAAGAAATGCCCTGGCACTTGTCCCACCTCCTCCTACTTGCTCTTCTATGATTTGTCTTTTGGATGAAACATTAAACTGAAGTTCTGTCTACTTGCTCAAATGTTTGCAAGTCATTTTATGGCATTTCTGCAGAAGAGAGGGAGCACTCGCATTGCCCTAACCTAGATTCCTTAACCAACCTCATTAAAAATATACCACTGTTTGTAGTACCCGACTACTCACAAATTGGCTGCTGCTGTACTTGTCCACAGAAAAGGTGACTAGATTTCGGGAACAATTCATTGGATGTCCCCAAGGACACAAAAGGTCACTATGTAAATTCAAGTTTGTACTTAGAATTTATCCATTTTCCTCTGATTTGCAAGCTACTGCTGATGTAATGTCCATTTAACTGTTCCAAACACCAGGTGTTCTTTTTGGACTAATCCTTAGGAGCACTTTTTCTGGTATAAATTCCACAACTAGCTGCTCAATCCTAAGACTGGGACTCAATATACCTTTTATGATTCTCCGTGCCTTGGTCCTTATTGAGATCATCACTATGATACATTTAATCTTAGTTCAGGATATTTCAATGCTATTGACGAGTTAAATATAGTCTTAAATGTTTGGCTTAAGTACTCGAATGAATGTTATTTCAGAGCATGACAGGGCCCCACTTTTTATTTTCAGTTATTTTTTCTTTTTATTTTATTTATGCTGGTTTAATCATTCATTTTTCCTACCATGTGCCTCCCCACTGTTTTTTTCATGTTTGTCCTTTGGGCCAGGGCTGTTCATTTTTCTGTCCATTGACGCCCTCTCTGCACTAACGCTTGGTCTTTCAACACACCAATAACATACCGTTTGCCTTTGCTCCATGACCTTCTGATCAGTTATTCTCTGTAACCCCCTGTCCTATCAACACCTTTACTTTTGTTATCTCTTGCCCCACCCCTGCTTTATTTGCTTAAGACCTATTCCATTTCTAAACTTTGCCAGTTCTGGTGAAGGGTCACTGACCTGAAACATTCTCTCTACACAGATGCTGCCAGACATGAATATTTCCAGCATTTGTTTTTATCGTGAATGAATGTTGCTGCAATAGTGATTACTGTGCATCACAGAATCGTTACAGCCCATCGAGTTCATGCCTGCTCTCTGCAAGAGAATTTTACCTAGTCCCACTCCTGTAGTTTTATCCCACAGACCTCAAATTATTTCCCTGCAAGGATTTATCTGAGTCTCTTCAGAAAGCCACAACTGAATTTGCCTCCATCACACTCTTAATGTATTCCAGATCCTAACTAATCACTGCATAAAAAAGGTTTTTCCTTATGTCGCCTTTGCTTTTTTTTGCCAATCACCTGAAATCTGTGCCCACCAATGCAAACAGTTTCTACCTCCGCATCATGATTTTGAACACCCCTCCCAAATTTCTCCCTAACCTACTCTACTCTAAGGAGAGCAACTTCCAGCTTCTCCAATCTCTCCAACATACCTCAAGTCTCAGTAGTGTGGTGTTCACTTTTGTTTTTACAATTCATATTTTTGCTGGCTCTCCACCACCATTCTAAATATTGTAACTACTGCTGTGCAATTCAAAAAGTTAAGAGGGAACCAAAATAAAATCAGACACGGCAAGTACACCGCCTTGAGTTTTCCAGGCAATGAATCCTATAAATTAAGAAAAGTATTAGATAAAAACTGTAAGCTTATCAAGCTTAATCTCTCACAGACCATGTGTAATTTTCTCATCATGGACCCTACTCAATTTATTTTATCTCAATGGAGATGACTAACCACAAATCAATCTGAATGGAGATAAAGTGGTAATGTTTCTCCAACCTCCTCCCTGAAGTAATTTAACAAATCTCCAGCATATCAAGCATCGACAATCTTGACCACAGTCCCAACAGTTTAGGAACAAAGTTTCATGGAGCGTTTGATCAGGAATACATTAAACAGCATGTACCTTGGTGCATGAAGAGTTCTCGACGTTGAGCTTACATTGGGAGCAAAGCAAGCTTATGAACTAAAGCAATTTATTCCTGGTCTCAAGGTACAAGTTGGGTTAGATGATAATGAGCACCACTGACATGGAGAGCTGCTCTTTTTCTGGTTATGGGTCAGTTCCTAAAACACGTTAATTATCCAGCATATCTTCTGGAGAAGACATTGAAGATATTATCCACCCAGAAATAACTGCTAGGGGAAATAACAAATATTTATGTTCATCTAAAATATCACTATTTTAGAGGAGGTGTTAACTCATTTTAATTTGAACGCAATAGCTTTTGTTGGGAGTCTATTCTATACATCCATTTACCTTTGGGATAGTGGCAAAGAATCTACTCTATTCAGTTTCTGATGATCACTCATTTTATACTTGCATCCTCTAGTTTTGGACTTGCATTTTGTTGAATAACCTGCTTTTCCATCATCCAATTCCTTTTTTAAAATATTTGTTCATGGGACATGGGTATCACTGGCTTGGACAGCATATATTTCCCATCCCTAATTGCCCTTAAGGTGGTAGTGAGCTGCCTTCTTGAACCGCTGCTTTCCTTAGGGTGTTGGTACACCCATAGTGCTGTTAGGAAGCGAGTTCCAGGCTTTTGACCCAGCGACAGTGAAGGAACGGCAATATAGTTCCAAGTCAGGATGGTGTGTGGCTTGGAGGGGAACCTGCAGGTGCTGGTGTTCCCCTGCATCTGCTGCCCTTACCCTTCTAGGAGGTCAGGGTCACGGGTTTGGAAGGTGCTGTCGAAGGAGCCTTCGTGCGTTGCTGCAGTGCGTCTTGTAGAAGGTATACACTGCTGCCACTGTGCGTTGGTGGTTGAGGGAGTGAATGTTTGTGAATGGGGTGCCAATCAAGCAGGCTGCTTTGTCTTGGATGGTGTCGAGCTTCTTGAGTGTTCTAAGAGTTGCACTCATCCAGGCAAGTGGAGAGGATTTCATCACACCTCTGACTTGTGCCTTGTAGATGGTGGACAGGGTAGTCAGGAAGTGAGTTATTTGCCACAGGATTCCTAGCCTCTGACCTGCTCTTGTCGCCATGGTATTTATATGGCTACTCCAGTTCAGTTTCTGGTCAATGGTAAGCCCCAGGATGTTGATGGTGGGGGAATTCAGCGATTGTAATGCCATTGAATGTCAAGGGGAGATGGTTAGATTCTCTCTTGTTTGAGATGGTCATTGCCTGGCACTTGTGCGATGCCAATGTTACTTGCCACTTAACAGCCCAAGCCTGGATATTGTCCAGGTCTTGCTGCATTTCTACACCGAATGCTTCAGTATCTGAGTCGTCACGAATATTGCTGAACAATTGTGTAATCATCAGCAAAGATCCCCACTTCGGACCTTATGATTGAAGGAAGGCCATTGATGAAGCAACTGAAGATGATTGGGTCTAGGACACTACCCTGAGGAACTCCTGCAGTGATGTCCTGGAGCTCAGATGATTGACCTCCAACAAACACAACCATCTTCCTTTGCGCTAGGGATGACTCCAGCCAACGGAGAGTTTTCCCGGATTTCGACTGACTCCAGTTTTGCTAGGGCTCCTTGATGCCATACTCAGTCAAATGCTGCCTTGATATCAAGGGCAGTCACTCTCACCTTTGGAGTTCAGCTCTTTTGTCCATGTTTGAACCAAGGCTGTAATGAGGTCAGGAGCGGAGTGGCCCTGTCGGAACCCAAACTGAGTGTCTCTGAGCAGGATATTGCTAAGCAAATGCTGCTTGATAGCACTGTCGACGACACCTTCCATTACTTCACTGATGATCGAGATAATTATCTGAAGAGAGAAAATTTGCAGGACAGGGAGAAAGTGGGGGAGTGGGTCTAGGTGAGTTGCTGTTGCAGTGAGCCAGCACAGATGCGACAGGCCGAATGGCCTCCTTCTGTCTGTAACCATTTTATGATTCCATGAAGTACCAGACAGGGACGTTTCAGACGAGCATGTTCAATGATTAAATTATGCTACGTGGCAATTGTGTTCAAAGAGCACTGTGGCTCATGTCTCCACCTAGCCTCAAGCCACAAGAATTAAGAACCATCCTTGTCAAACTACTTGAACCTTCGCAAACGCATCCTTTTCAAGGTAGTACCTCAAAGTGCACACTACATACTAAATTTAGCCCTAAAATACCCAGTTCTGTGAGTCAACCGCTTAGATGTATTCTAATCCTTCATCCGGCTCATACTTTCAACAAATGATAACCACAAAACATAATTTCAAACTTGCAATACAACTGCACCTTGTAAAAATAAAATAGCAGAGCTCATAAAAAGGTTCAAATCTTACCTTTCAACTGTTTCACAGAAGAGAACAATGACCTCTTGCTGTACATAATATTCTTTTGGAGATTTCACCGGTACCATCGCAGAGACATAACTGAAAGACAAGTCAAAATAATCAGAGCACAGGTTCCACATCAAATCACAAAGACAAGATATTAGTCGGTTAAAGAAAAAGTAGATAAAATCATATATGATCGAGGTTATGGTATTGAATTTCCTTCTTACATCCATCACCACTGCACATTTTAAGTAAATTTAACTTTGTTTTTTTAAAGACCAAAAGGAAGAGTAAGGCAGACTACTGGTACAGATGCATTAGAAAGTAAGCCAATTACAGGGATGAAACATCAACCTTTGGAGCATTAGGTTTAGTTGGCAGATGGAAGATCTTTCATAAAACAGGAGTGTTTGTGGGCAATTTGAGAGAACCTGATTTCCTCCAGGTGAATAGGGAGGTACTATGGTTGCTACCAATACTTAGTTCAAAAGGGTTTTGGATCTCTGTGTAGCTTTCTTTTATAGTGAAATATGTAAATTTGGAACACCCAAGGGCTTGCACCTGGTGTCTTGATTTGCAGGTGTACTTATTTTCAAAATGGTCATTGTATGTCAACACCCCACTCCCGCCCCAACACAAACCATGATTTCAGTGCCCGATTCCTGACTTCCTTCCCTTCCGACTAGCAGTTCGCATCTTTTGTGCAAGTTGAGATATCTTTACTCAGCATCCATAGTAGGGAAGAAACCCGTGTATTGCTGTGAAAGCATTCAATTGCAGAGATTAAGGGGTTTCACGTCTGCTGTACATGTTGGGGAAAGTCAGGACACAAGTTTTTTTTTACCCACTGCAACTTGACAAAACACCGGCACACTGGTAAGTAAGTTGAAAATGACTTGCCGCATTGAAGGCTGTCCATAGTTTGTAATAGGAGAGCGTCCCTGGTTTCAAGGGGCAGTTTACATCTATTATAATGCAAGTTATTTGGGACTGTCTGTTTTTTGCATTTTTTTTTGGGTTGTGCCCATTTGTAGAGGTTTAACTGTACTTCCATACTCATTTGGTTTAATTTCAGTTGGCTAGATTGTCGAAGTCTGACAGCATCAATGAGGACTAAATCCCATGACAAAGTGAAGTAAAAGATTGTTTCAATTCTGACTCTCGACATAATCATGCTATTAAAGACGTTCTAGAGGACAAAAAAAGGAAACCACTGCACATTTTTAAATACTGCATATACTCGGAATATCTAATCTAAATCGGCCAAGTACATGACTGATACTTTGCTGACACAAATCAATCAAACCACAAGTTCTTAAGTTCTCACTGAAGCAGTCAACTGCTGACCTTCAGATTTAAGTTGACTTTTTATAAATATTATTGGGTTCGTAGATGATTTAGAGTAGTTTACAGATCATCTGTTAAAATCAAACAACTGGGTTTCCCAATGAACTTATCCAATGAGTCCATTGAACCATCTGGACCAGGAAGGTGGCAGAACTGTTCCATTTCAGGTGGGAAACTTAGCAACCCTCAGCAGGAAGATGGGGTGGGCAAGGGGGTTTGAAAGGAAAGAAACCGGGGTTTTTGCTTCTGATTCCTACCAAACACCTCTTCAAAAATGCATCCATGTGTTGGCAGCATCAGGCTCAGTTGTGATGTCCCCATTGACGTTTTTTAAAAAATTCATTCATGGGATTTGGGTGTCACTGGCCAGGCCAGCATTTATTGCCCATCCCTAACATGCCAACATTCACTACAAAGGCTCGCAGGTGGATAATGGCCCCTTCATGGTAACCAGAGACATCAACAACAAAGCAGGAAGCCATTCAGCCCATTGTGTTTGTGCAAGCTTAGATACAACAACCTCAGTGCTCTGTCCTCTCCCCAGAGCCCTGCATCTTTCTCTGATTCAAATCTTAATCTGCTTTTCCAATAAAAGAACCACATCCTGTAGCAAATCATTTCATGCTGCAACAATCATATGCATAATTTCACTTAACTTTTCACTCTCAGTGGTAATTTAAAATTGGTGGCCCTTTCTAACTAACTAAGGAAATAGTCTTGTTCCATCAAAATCATACGGAACATCCCTCTTATCATCTGCTGCTCCAATGGAAATATCCCCACTCTCTCAAGTCTTGCAGTGGAAGTATAATTTCCCAGCCCTGGCATTATCCGGATGAATCTATGCTGCATGCACTCTATGACTTTAATGCTCTCTCTATAAAGGAGCACCCAAATGCTAGCTACAATTTTATCACTTCGCTCTTATACTTTGTCCGTTTTGTAACCACAAAATGCTTTAGCTCTCGTGCAACTCAGTTTCAGCAAATTATTTACTTGAACATTTAGCGAAATCCTTTAGCACTTTCCACTCAAAAGGCATTACCCCATTCTTCTCCACAAGAAACTGCATTTGCCATGTCTTGCCATTTCCTTAAACTGTCTGAAGGCACTCTAAAATCTAACTTACTCTTTGCCTTGGCACAATAATTATGTATCAGTCCGAACTATCTATAGGTATAGAATAAAAACAGACCCCGCACTGACTCCTGAGATACACCATTTCCAATCCAAGCAACATCACTGACCAATTTTTGTTTCTCACCCATTAACCAACTTCCATTCCATACTGCTACATTTACTTTTTTTTTTACTATTCACCTGAAATTTTGTAAAGGCACCTTGTTAAACACCTCCTGAAAATCTACATACACTCCACATACACTGCATCCCCTTTCTCCATCTTTTCTTCAAGAAACTGTTCAATTCATCAAACACAATTTGCCTTACAGATACTGCATCTTAGCCTAAGGTTGATATGAGAAAATTAGAATGGTAGAATGGGAGGAAGAAGTATTTCATCGTTAAGATACAGCAGCTTACACCCAAAAAGTAGCACAGACGTGATTCTGATAATGGCACATTTATCAAGATTGCATTACCATAGTTCAAATTCTGCAAACAAGTCATCAAATTGTTTGAGGGACTCCTTCATTTTGTCAGTATAGACATTCAAGTCTCTCAGGCACTGATCACGGATAACATTTCGGACTTCTTCTAAGCTGCGGGTTAAGTCTTTGGCCAAAGGACGCATTGCCATGCTCTCTATTTCACGGTTCATGATAATTGAACCAGCAGCTAAACACTGGATTTAAAAGAAATGAACAATAAGACACTTTCCATAATATTGTGAGCACAAAATTACACGCAGCTTCAATTGAAAATTCACTGCTGACTGTAGTTTCTGTCATTCTATTACTTACTTGTAGATATCCATCGTAGTCTTCAGATCTATTTCCTTTCCTAACCAGAAACTTGAAACGCCATATCACAACCACACTGGAACTGATACGTACCCGGCAGATTAATCACATTAAAATGCATTAACAGATCAATTTTGGAAATCTATTCCATTTATAACTTGCTCTGTATTCTAAAGTTGTACTTTATTAATTCAAGGTAATATAACAATAAGGAACGGCCAGGGGGGGAGGGAGGGGAAGGAGAAGAGATGGAAGGAAGTTTACTTGTATATTCAGAGGCCAGTCATTTTCAGTGACTATTATTCTGATTAGAAGACTATTTCATCATGTAGAGTCAGTATTCAGTCATCACCAATTATTTATCTGTTGACTTAGTCACTAATGAGGATACATGTTGATACTTTCCGAGACAAACTGTTGTTGGATGTATGGACCAAGATAATCAGCAAATGTTTTAGTGAGATTTAATGACCAAGACATGAACATCAGGAAATACTGACCTCGGCTCCAAACCAAAGCTGTCCTCCCAGATTATCATGCCGTATTTCCTCCGGAAACTTCACACAGAAATCTCGGTTTGCCCGTTCATTTGGGATGCATTCCTGCATGATCTGGTTGATTATATTTAACACATTATCCTATTTTTTTTGAAACAAAAAAAAAAGAGAGCATTCCAGGGTGTATTAACCTGCTTTAAAGTTGATAAAACGATCCTCCAAAATGGAAGCACATCAAATTTTATTGGACAACATATATGACACAACTTGCTCTTCATTGTATCCTTCTGATTTTTACATATTACAATATGGCCTGCAATTCACCAGTCAATAAGATAATTGGTCTTCAGCTCGTTACATTGCACACTTGGTGTCGGTGCAGCTTGATCTTTACTATTGTGGGGACACAACTTAAAAAGACCATGGGAAAAAAAGCAAATATAGCACTGGGGTTCATTTCCAGAGGGATTGAATTACAAGGCAATGAAGTCTTGTTTAAATTCTACAGAACCTTGGTTAGACCAGACTTGGAGTGCGGTCAACAGTTCTCGTCTCCATACTATAAAAAAAGATATAGAGGTACTGAAAAAAGTGCAAAAATTTACAAGGACGATTTCAGAACTGAGGTTATACCAATCAGAAAAGACCGAACAGGTCTTTCTGTAGAATCAAGAATACTGAGGGGTGACCTAATAGAGGCTTCAAGATAATGAAAAGATTTGATAGGGTAAATGGAGAAAAGATGTATCCACTTACAGACGAGACTAGAACTAGGGGTTATAAATACAGGATAGTTACTAAAAAAAAAATCCAATAAGGAATTCAGGGGAAACTTCTTTACCCAGAGTGTGGTTAGAATGTGGGACTTGACTGAAGGGAGTATTTAAGATGAACAACATAGATGCATTCATGGGAAAACTAGAAAAGCACATGAAGGAAAAAGATAAAGGAGGATACGTTGATGGGTTTAGATGAAGAGGAAGAGACCTGATAAAAATTTGGCCATTGGGCCAAATCTGTTTCTGTGCTGAAAGTACTTCGTAATATCAAACCGATCATGTGATTGTGTCACTTGGAATTCAGTGAAACATTCTGGCAATCATAAAAGCATATTTTGAGCCACATCACACAAGCGTGAAATGCAGATCTGATACCGTAGAAGTTGAAACAATTCAGGTGACTAAAAGATGACAGAGAGAGCA
Organism: Heterodontus francisci; assembly: GCF_036365525.1. NCBI lineage: Eukaryota > Metazoa > Chordata > Chondrichthyes > Heterodontiformes > Heterodontidae > Heterodontus > Heterodontus francisci. The sequence continues at coordinate 16,773,327 of NC_090374.1, forward strand.
AACCAGTATAACTTAATAGTGTTTGATTCAGATGAAATTTACTTCATATCTTACTGATACCAATACATTAAATAAGTATAGTAACAGCTTTAATCCACAACTGTGCAATACAATGCTATTAATTACACTGATAGCTTGGCGTCCTAGCTTGGGAAGAGGCTTCTTGAATGATGCAGGTGACGTGCTCATAAGAATGAACATCTCAGGGCCTGTCGTATTGTCTAGACTTCTAAAACTTCCCTTCCAACCACCCCCCAATACCACTGCCCAGCCCCATGACCTCTACACTGAAGGAGAGGACAACTGCTGTATCATAGAATCACATCACCTTGAAGTTCTCCTCAAAATCACACACCATCCTGACTTGGAAATATATTGCCACTGCTGTCGTCAAAATCCTACAATTCCCTATCTAACAGGATTACTGGAGTACGATTACCACAAAGCATTACCTTAGCAGAGGGGTCAGTGACAAGGTGGCTTAGATTTAAGGCTGCGTTTGCTGACAACACAACCACTAGGTGGCGCAGTTGTTGCACATGTGCAGATGCAGGCTCTTCAACTGGAACGTCAGTGTCTGCGATGTTCAGGCAGCTGCCAGGATTAAAGATGGTGCTGCTCAATTTATCACTGGAAATGCTTATGGCTTGATCGTTCCAGGAAACTAACCTTACTTTAGATTGGATGGAAGCCCAGTAATATGCTATCTATTTATAGGATACTAACTGTAATCCTCAGATCCATTTAATATTCCAGTAATCCTCAAATACAAAAGGAATTTTATGATTGAATTTCCATTGGAAGATAGTAAATTGGCACCCCGATCGATGGAAAAGAAAATCGGACAGGGTATAAAATGTGCTGCCAATCCGTTATTGTGATTCATTTATATGACGAACCAGGACTGATTTCACCTAAACGCAGCTACTAGCTCCCGCCCCACCGGCCGTTCTGCCCGCTCGGCAACTTGCTTTCTCTCTATCCTCCCCACCGGCCACTCCCCTCCCCCAACCCGTTCCCCTCTGCCGCTCTCTCCTGACCTCGCTGCCCCCACCCCCCGCCCCACCCCATTTCCTTGGCAGATTGTTCCCTGCTCGGGCCACTCGGCTCTCCGGTTGGTCGCTCGCTCGCTCCCTCCCTGCTCCCCTCCCCCCCCACCCCTGAAGCTGCTAGCTCTGGGCTGCACCGCTTCCATCCTGTCGGCCACTCGCTCCCACCTTTGATCGTTCTCCACGCGCCGCCTGAAGAAGCAAGGCTGGCTGCAAAGGGGTGACGTAGGAGCGAGTGGCCGAGAGAAGGGAAGCAGCGTGGCCTAGAGCTAGCGGCTGGATGGGGAGGGGGTGGGAGCAGGGAGCGAGCAGCCGGAAAGTGGGGTGACGGGGGGAGTGGGGAAGGGGGGAGCGAGCAGCTGGAGAGCGGGGTGGCGAGAAGCATGGAATAATCAACCAGGGGAGTGGTGGGGGGGGGAGCAGCGAGGTCTGGAGCGAGCAGCTGAGGAGAGGTAGCGTCGAGGCCTGGAGTGAGTTGCCGAGGGGGGAGAGCTCCAGCCTCAAAGTCTCCCATTCAGCTGCTTCCTCCAGCCGAGTGGGGTGCTGGATACCTGATGAAGCTTTATCGTGCATGTGTGAAAATTGACCAGGCGTGGATACGCAATGACGTTGGCGCTGCATAATTATGTCATCCTGCGCATGCGCCACTTAGTCCTGGCAAGATTTAGCTGCGCATGTGCACAGCTTGGAGCACTCTGATGACATCAGCGGGCCAGTGCATTTTCAGGAGTCATTTTGTAGATTGAAAGGGATTGGTTGAAAGACTAGAGGGGAGATGAGGAAAATCTTTTTCACCCAGAGGGTGGTGGGAGTCCAGAACTCACTGCCTGAAATGGTAGTTGAGGCAGAAACGCTCAACTCATTCAAAAAGGGTCTGGATATGCATCTCAAGTGACACAGGGCTACGGACCAAATGCTGGAAAGTGGGATTAGAATAGGTGGATCGTTTTTCGGCCTGCACAGACACGATGGGCCCGACAATTTCTATGATTCTATTCTAAAGACTGCAGCAGGTCAAGGTGAAGAACAAAAAGTTATTAGGTCTTCTGTGACTACTTAAATTTTACTGATGATCAGAGGCCAGAGATCACATGGAGCTGTTTCCTCCAGTGCTCTGCCCCCCTGAGCAACACCAGCAGGTTGGCAAACCTTCGGAATGCTCTTGGAAATATTTCCAAAATTTTACGTACACTGCAAAAGAGGCATCTAAGCAATCAAAACCATCTTCCAAGCATGGCTGTGGGCCGCTGTACTTGGTTTCTACCCACTGGGGCTAAAAATAAATCGGAGTCAAACAGTTGAAGACACTTGCAACGAATAAAACAAGCATGTGTTATTTCTTCGCACAAATCTATACATGGCAAACAAAATGACGGCACTAACAGTAAACTTAGGTTTGCATTCTGTGTTTTCCTTCTGCTTCCTGTGCAAAATCAATATGAAAACTCTGTTCAGTTCAATATAGTCTACACATTTACTTCTAGATGTTGCACTAGCACTTTGATATGAAAGAAACTATATAAATACAAGATTTATAAGAAGAAAATATTTAAATAGCTTAGTTAAAGTAAATATCAAGAACAACTCTCAGCTGTTAGCTGTACTTCAGTGGAAAAAGTTGACAACACATAACAGGTCAACGTCTGCAGAGAACAGAGAGATGTCAACATTTCAGGTTGAGTCCTTCTTCCAAAGCTTCAAGAATCAAGACCAGATAGCTGTGCGTTACCCAATTTTTATTTTCGTTTCAGATTTTCTTAGTTGAAGTATTGTGTTTATTCTCCTCAGTTCAAGATTGCAACGGGACCACTGCTCCTTCACTGCAATAGTGACACTTCAAAAGTACCTCTCTTGCACTGCAGGTAGATAAAGGATTTCAAAGCAGCGATGCTGAAATACTTTATTGCCTCAACATAATGCACCATAAAGCAGTGGGATGCAATGCGACATCATCAATTTTGTAATAAATCCTTCTAATAAATATAGTATGCAAAATTTCAAGAGGCAGAAAATATATTGACCAAAACCGTTAAAACAATGTTTTGTCAATCTAAAGCACATTTATTGCCCATTCCAGAGTAGTCTAATAGGTTACCTCAGAAGCTAATATAGGTTAGTCTGGATAAACTGATTGCCTTCCCCGAAGGCAATAATTGAAGCAGTTGGGATATGATAATTGAGCAAATTTCACGGTCATTTTTCTTCCAGCACCGTTCAATTTCACAACTTGCCATGATGGCTTTCAGACCTCACATTGCTCGTCCAGTACCCTAACTGCTAGAATATGACTCCTACAGATACTGCTTCCACTGAACACATCCTTCAATCATGCAGATTTGAAATTCATTAACACATATATGTGAACTACTTACTGACTCATAAATTCCTCTCTGATATCAGTTATTGAATTTTCTTTGATTTTCAAAGGCATACTCTGCCAAAATCAGCCACTTACCCAGATAAAAGGAAATTCTTGCAATCTCAACACAACTCAAATATTGTAATACCACCGATGAAAACCAAAATTTTGACAATGCACATTAGCCTGCAAGTTTTAAATACACTCCAGCTACACAAGTGATGCAACAAGAATAAAACATTTGTTCCATTCTCAACAAGTGATAACTGGTTGTGAAGAAAACTGGAGCACAGTGGTAAACCCAGTGTTCAACTCGTGTTCAGTGGATGTTTGACAATGTGCAGACACCAATCACATGTTCAAGATTCTCCAAATCAAGCAACTTAAAATTACACTCATCCTCAGAATTTGTTTACCCAACATGGTGCACCCTCTCTCCCGGCAAGATGTCAAAGTCATTGGAGCACAGAAGGCGGTCACTTGACCAATCAATTCCATGCCAGCTCTCTGTAGAGCCATCCACACAGTCCCCTGCACTATCCCCGTAGCCCGACAAGTTCCTTTCCTTCAAATACCCATCCAATTTCCTTGTGAACTCATACATAGTCTCTGCTTCTACTACCCACCGAGGCAGTGAGTACACAGTCATTACCACTCGCAGCGTAAAAAAGTACCACCTCGCATCCCGCATCACCTCACACTTCTCTAAATGAAATTCCACCTGCCACTTGTCTGCCCATTCTGCTAGCCTATCTAGGTCCCTGTTGGTCGATTGGCTTCATCCTCACTGTTTGACACTCTTCCAAGTTTTGTATCATCGGCAAATTTTGAAATTTTACTTTGTATTTCAATATACAAATCATTTTACAGCTACAAGTGACCCTAACACGGAAAGAACAAAGAACAGTACAGCACAGGAACAGGCCATTCGGCCCTCCAAGCCTGCGCCGATCTTGATGCCTGCCGAAACTAAAACCTTCTGCACTTCCGGGGACCGTATCCCTCTATTCCCTTCCTATTCATGTATTTCTCAAGATGCCTCTCAAACGTCGCGAATGTACCTGCTTCCACCACCTCCCCCAGCAGCAAGTTCCAGGCACTCACCACCCTCTGTGTAAAGAACTTGCCTCGCACATCCCCTCTAAATTTTGCCCCTCGCACCTTAAACCTATGTCCCCTAGTAACTGACTCTTCCACCCTGGGAAAAAGCTTCTGACTATCCACTCTGTCCATGCCGCTCATAACTTTGTAAACCTCTATCATGTCGCCCCTCCACCTCCGTTGTTCCAGTGTAAACAATCCGAGTTTATCCAACTTCTCCTCATAGCTAATGCCCTCCAGACCAAGCAACATCCGAGTAAACCTCTTCTGTACCCTCTCCAAAGCCTCCACGTCCTTCTGGTAGTGTGGCGGCACAGTGGCGCAGTGGTTAGCACTGCAGCCTCACAGCTCCAGGGACCCGGGTTCGATTCTGGGTACTGGCTGTGCGGAGTTTGCAAGTTCTCCCTGTGTCTGCATGGGTTTCCTCCGGGTGCTCCGGTTTCCTCCCACATGCCAAAGACTTGCAGGTTGATAGGTTAATTGGCCATTATAAATTGCCCCTAGTATAGGTAGGTGGTAGGGAAATATATAGGGACAGGTGGGGATGTGGTAGGAATATGGGATTAGTGTAGGATTAGTATAAGTGGGTGGTTGATGGTCGGCACAGACTCGGTGGGCCGAAGGGCCTGTTTCAGTGCTGTATCTCTAAACTAAATTGCATGCAATATTCTAAGTGTGGCCTAACTAAAGTTCTGTACAGCTGCAGCATGACTTGCCAATTTTTATACTCTATGCCCCGACCGATGAAGGCAAGCATGCCGTATGCCTTCTTGACTACCTTATCCACCTGCGTTGCCACTTTCTGACCTGTGGACCTGTATGCCCAGATCTCTCTGCCTGTCAATACTCCTAAGGGTTCTGCCATTTACTGTATACTTCCCACCTGCATTAGATCTTCCAAAATGCATTACCGCACATTTGTCCGTATTAAACTCCATCTGCCATTTCTCTGCCCAAGTCTCCAACCAACCTATATCCTGCTGTATCCTCTGACAATCCTCATCACTATCCGCAACTCCACCAACTTTTGTGTCGTCCGCAAACTTACTAATCAGACCAGCTACATTTTCCTCCAAATCATTTATATATACTACAAACAGCAAAGGACCCAGCACTGATCCCTGCAGAACACCACTAGTCACAGCCCTCCATTCAGAAAAGCACCCTTCCACTGCTACCCTCTGTCTATGACCGAGTCAGTTCTGTATCCATCTTGCCAGCTCACCTCTGATCCCGCGCGACTTCACCTTTTGTACCAGTCTGCCATGAGGGACCTTGTCAAAGGCTTTACTGAAGTCCATATAGACAACATCCACTGCCCTTCCTTCATCAATCATCTTCGTCACTTCCTCAAAAAACTCAATCAAGCTAGTGAGACACGACCTCCCCTTCACAAAACCCTGCTGCCTCTCGCTAATAAGTTCGTTTGTTTCCAAATGGGAGTAAATCCTGTCCCGAAGAGTCCTCTCTAATAATTTCCCTACCACTGACGTAAGGCTCACCGGCCTATAATTTCCTGGATTATCCTTGCTACCCTTCTTAAACAAAGGAACAACATTGGCTATTCTCCAGTCCTCTGGGACCTCACCTGTAGCCAATCTGGATGCAAAGATTTCTGTCAAGGCCCCAGCAATTTCTTCCCTTGCCTCCCCCAGTATTCTGGGGTAGATCCCATCAGGCCCTGGGGACTTATCTACCTTAATGCTTTGCAAGACACACAACACCTCCTCCTTTTTGCTAACGACATGACTGAGACTATCTACACTCCCTTCCCTAGGCTCATCATCCACCAAGTCCTTCTCTTTGGTGAATACTGATGCAAAGTACTCATTTAGCACCTCGCCCATTTCCTCTGGCTCCACACATGGATTCCCTCCTCTGTCCTTGAGTGGGCCAACCCTTTCCCTGGTTACCCTCTTGCTCTTTATATATGTATAAAAAGCCTTGGAATTTTCGTTAATCCTGTTTGCCAATGACTTTTCATGATCCCTTTTAGCCCTCGTGGCTCCTTGCTTAAGTTCCTTCCTACTGTCTTTATATTCCTCAAGGGATTCGTCTGTTCCCAACCTTCCAGCCCTTACAAATGCTTCCTTTTTCTTTTTGACTAGGCTCACAACATCCCACATTATCCAAGGTTCCCGAAACTTGCCAAACTTATCCTTCTTCCTCACAGGAACATGCTGGTCCTGGATTCTAATCAACTGACGTTTGAAGGACTCCCACATGTCAGACGTTGATTTACCCACAGTCGCCCCCAATCTAAATTCTTCAGTTCCTGCCTAACATTGTTATAATTAGCCTTCCCCCAATTTAGCACTTTCACCCAAGGACTACTCTTATCCTTATCCACAAGTACCTTAAAACATATGGAATTATGGTCACTGTTCCCGAAATGCTACCCAACTGAAACTTCGACCACCTGGCCGGGCTCATTCCCCAATACCAGGTCCAGTACGGCCCATCCCTAGTTGGGCTATCTACATATTGTTTCAAGAAGCCCTCCTGGATGCTCCTCACAAATTCTGCCCCATCCAAGCCCCTAGCACTAAGTGAGTCCCAGTCAATATAGGGGAAGTTAAAATCACCCACCACTACAACTCTGTTACCTTTACATCTTTCCAAAATCTGTCTACATATCTGCTCCTCTACCTCCCGCTGGCTGTTGGGAGGCCTGTAGTAAAACCCCAACATCGTGATTGCACCCTTCCTATTCCTGAGCTCCACCCATATTGCCTCGCTGCAGGACCCCACGAGGTGTCCTCCCGCAGTACAGCTATGATATTCTCCTTAACCAGTAATGCAACTCCCCCACCCCTTTCACATCCCCCTCTATCCCGCCTGAAGCTTCCAAATCCTGGAACATTTAGCTGCCAATCCTGTCCTTCCCTCAACCAAGTCTCTGTAATCACAACAACATCATAGTTCCAAGTACTAATCCAAGCTCTAAGTTCATCTGCCTTACCTGTTATACTTCTCGCATTGAAACAAAAGCACTTCAGACCACCAGTCCCGCTGTGCTCCGCAACATCTCTCAGCCTGCTCTTCCTCTTGGTCTTACTGGCCTTATTTACTAGTTCCCTCTCATTTATTTCACCTGCTGACCTACTGCTCTGGTTCCCACCCCCCTGCCACACTAGTTTAAACCCTCCTGAGTGACGCTAGCAAACCTTGCAGCCAGGATATTTGTGCCCCTCCAGTTTAGATGCAACCCGTCCTTCTTGTACAGGTCCCACCTGTCCCGGAAGAGATCCCAATGGTCCAGATATCTGAAACCCTCCCTCCTACACCAGCTGTTCAGCCATGTGTTCAGCTGCACTATCTTCCTATTTCTAGCCTCACTGGCACGTGGCACAGAGAGTAATCCCGAGATTACAACCCTAGAGGTCCTGTCTTTTAAACTGCTACCTAACTCCCTAAACTCCCGCTGCAGGACCACGTCACTCTTCCTGCCTATGTCGTTGGTACCGATGTGTACCACAACATCTGGCTGTTCATCCTCCCCCTTCAGAATGCCCCCTGTCCGTTCAGAGACGTCCTTGACCCTGGCACCAGGGAGGCAACATACCATCCTGGAGCCTCTTTCACGTCCACAGAAGCGCCTATCTGTGCCCCTGACTTTACAGTCCCCTATAACTATTGCTCTTCTGCACTTTGTCCCTCCCTGCTGAACAACAGTGCCAGCCGTGCTGCCACTGCTCTGGCTGCTGCTGTTGTTTTCCCCTGACAGGCCATCCCCCCCCCAACAGTATCCAAAACAGTATACTTGTTAGAGAGGGGGATAGCCACAGGGGATTCCTGCACTGACTGCCTGCTCCTTCTCGCGGTCACCCATCTATCTGCCTGCACCTTGGGTGTAACCACTTCTCTAAAACTCCTGTCTATGACGCTTTCTGCCACCTGTATGCTCCTAAGTGCATCCAGTTGCCACCCCAACCGATCCATGCGGTCTGTGAGGAGCTGCAACTGGGTACACTTCCTGCAGATGTAGTCGTCCGGAACGCTGGAAATGTCATGGACCTCCCACATCTCATAGGTGAAGCACTTTACCCCTCTAACTGACATTTCTGGCACTAATAAATAAATTGATTTAAAATAAATAAATACTTATTAAATCCTTACTAAATTATGTGACAATTAACTATATGGTCCCTAGTGCCAGATTTCTACTATAAATATTAAATGCTAACTAAATACAGTAATCTCCTCCCTCTGGTTTAGTTACTCTACTTATTAATTAGTTAATTAGGGTTTCAATCAATTTTTATCAATGTATTATTTTCAAATTCTTGGGGAACACTACTGTCTACCATCCTCCAGGCTGAAAAACAACCACTTACGACTCATTGTTTTGTCCTTACTGTTCCATGAGCCTCAATTTTGCTAAAATAACACATAAAAGGTTAGATGTCAAACACTTCAAAATCCATATAGACAATATCCATTGCTTACCATTCATCAAACAATTCAATTAGATTAGTCAAGCACGATCTGCCTTTTTCAAATCTGTGCGGGCTACCCTTAATTAACTCAAGCCTCTCCGAGTGTCTGTTGATTTTTTTCCCTGATTGTTTCTAAGACATTACCCACCACAAATGTTTAGCTGACTGGCTAAGTCCTTACACCCTTTCATAGAAACATAGAAAATAGGAGCAGGAGTAGGCCATTCGGCCCTTCGAGCCTGCTCCGCCATTCATTATGATCATGGCTGATCATCCAACTCAGTGACCTGTTCCCGCTTTCGCCCCAAACCCTTTGATCCCTTTAGACCCAAGAGCTATATCTAACTCCTTCTTGAAAACATACAATGTTTTGGCCTCAAATGCTATCTGTGGTCGTGAATTCCACGGGCTCGCCACTCTCTGGGTGAAGAAATTTCTCCTCATCTCAGTCCTGAAAGGTTTACCCCGTATCCTTAGACTATGACACCTGGTTCTGGACTCCCCCACCATCGGGAACATCCTTCCTGCATCTACCCTGTCAAGTCCTGCTGGAATTTTATAGGTTTCTATGAGATCCCCCCCTCACTCTTCTGAACTCCAGCAAATATAATCCTAACCGATCAATCTCTCCTCATACATCAGTCCCGCCATCCCAGGAATCAATCTGGTAAACCTTCGCTGCACTCCCTCTACAGCAGGAACATCCTTCCTCAGATAAGGAGACCAGATAAGGAGACCGAAACTGCACACAATATTCCAGGTGTGGTCTCACCAAGGCCCTGTATAATTGCAGCAAGACAACCCTGCTCCCGTACTCGAATCCTCTCGCTATGAAGGCCAACATGCCATTCGCTTTTTTTACCGCCTGTTGTACCTGCATGATTACCTTCAGCGACTGGTGTGCAAGAACACCCAGGTCTCTGCATATGCCCCTCTCTCAGTTTATAGCCTTTCAGATAATAATTGGCCTTCCTATTTTTGCTACCAAAGTGGATAACCTCACATTTATCCACATTATACTGCATCTGCCATGCATTTGCCCACTCACTCAACTTGTCCAAATCACCCTAAAGCCTCTCTGCATCCTCCTCACAACTCATCCTCCCACCTAGTTCTGGGTCATCTGCAAATTTGGAGATATTACATTTAGTTCCCTCATCTAAATCATTAATCTTTATTGTGAACAGCTGGGGTCCTAGCACCGATCCCTGCGGTACCCCACTAGTCACTGCCTGCCATTTGGAAAAAGACCCATTTATCCCTACTCTTTGTTTCCTGTCTGCCAACCAATTTTCTAACCATCGCAATACACTACCCCCAATCCCATGCGCTTTAATTTTACACGTTAATCTCTTATGTGGTACTTTGTCGAAAGCCTTCTGAAAGTCCTTTCTTGAATAAGGGTGTGTCACATTTGCCACTTTCCAGTCCTCTGCCACCTTCCCTGTATCTCAGGAAGATTGGGAGATTATGGCAAGCCCTTCCACTGTCTCCACTCCCACTTCCTTTAGCAACTTGGGATGCAAGCCATCTGGAACAGTGACTTGGATCTTGATAAGATTACTGCACAAGATAACAGCTCGTGGTGTTGGGGCAATATATTAGCATGGATAGAGGATTGACTAACAGGAAACAGACAGTCGGGATAAATGGGGCATTTTCAGGTTGGCAAACAATAACTAGTGGCTTCAACTATTTAAAATCTATGTCAATGACTTGGATGAAGGGAAAGCATGTACTGTAGCCAAATTTGTTGATTATACAAAGATAGGCAGGAAAGCAAGTTGTGAGGACACAGAGTCTGCAAAGGGATCATAGTTAGGTTAAGTGCGAGGGCAAAATTTTGACAAGTACAGCAAGTAATTTGGAAGGCAAATGGAATTTTGGCCTTTAATGCAAGGGGGATGGAGTATAAAAGTATGGAAGACTTACTACAACTGTACAGGGCATTGGTGAGACCACATCAAGAGTACCGCGTACAGTTTTGGTCTCCTTATTTAAGGAGGATATACTTGCACTGGAAGCAGTTTGGGTAAGGGTCACTGGGCTGATTACTGGGATGAAGGGGTTGTCTTATGAGGGAAGGTTGAGGAGGTTGGGCATATACTCATTGGAATTCAGAAGAATGAGAAAATATAAAATTTTGAGGGGGCTTGACAAGGTAGATGCTGAGAGGATGTTCCTTCTCATGGGAGATATCTCGAACTAAGGGGGCACAGTTTCAGAATAAAGCATCTCCCATTTATGGACTATGACAGCAATGAGGAGGAATTTCTTCTGAGAGTAATGAATCTTTGGAACTCTCTTCCCGGAGAGCAGTGAAGCTGGTTCATTGAATGGTCAAGGTCAAGTTGGACAGATTTATGATCCACAAGGGAGTCAAGGGCTATGAGCGGCGAGCGGGCAGGGAGGAAGGTGCAGGCAGTAAAGTGGAGTTGAGGGCACAATAAGATCAGACATGATCTTATTGAAGGCTTGAGGTTACCACAGAAATAAAAATTATGCCAGTATGCTCTAAGTTTCCAGAAAAATAAAGTTCAGTCAAATGACAGTTTAGATCCAATCAAATTACTGTGTAACTAGGAAAACGCAAGACATATTCAAAGAATTCAAAAAACAAAAATTATAAATAGTTTTTCCAGCTAGATCCTCGTTAGCATTCATACAGCACCAGAATCCACTGTACAACGTTCAAGTACCTGTATTCAACTCTGTGCACTGGCACTTAAAGAAAAAGAATAACTCACTTCAAAAACAAATTCACACATCAATTGGTTTAAAAAAAAACTGGTGATTATACCTCTCAATGCAATCATTTATTTTCTTGAGTTGCAGAAGCTTGACAGAAATCCAAACCATGACCTCATTAACCACATAGCTATGATGGATGCTGGGCCAGTGGAGTTTCAAACTTGGCTGCATTTAATTACTTCTTTGCTCACATTTCACAAATCCATTCAAGATTTTCACAGTAATTACTCAAAATAGCACAATATTCCTGTACCAATAGGCACACAACAGAAACTTTCATCCGTTTCAAAGGCCTTAGTTGAACGCACAGACTAACAGTTTGTTTAAATATATATTCACGGGATGTGGTGTCACTGGCAAGGCTGGCATTTATTGCCCATCCCTATACAACTAAGTGGCTTGATTGGCCATTTCAGAGGGGAGTTGAGAGTCATCCACATATCCGTGGGTCTGGAACCACATTAGGCCAGACTGGGCAGATTTTCTCCCAAAACTGAACCAGGTGGGCTTTCCCAACAATTACTCATGTTAGCTTATTATTCCAGATTTAGCTAATTGAATTTAAATTCCCCAGCTGCTGAGACGGGATCTGAACTCATGTCTCTGGACCATTAGTCTAGGCCTCTGAATTACTGGTCCAGTAACATAACCATTATGTTACTGTAGTCACAAGGCTTTAGGGATTTCAATCTCGTCAAATATAGAGACATGCATTTTTTTTTAAAAAACAGGCAGGGCTTGTGCAAAGTTAAGTATAACAAACTAAACAATTTTCAGACAATTATAATCATGCAACATTTCATCATTCAAATAATATTTGGGACGCTAACACCCAAGGAACAGGGAGTTGGTTTTCACAAACTTTCCCATTAATGGTTGTTACCTAAATTACTTAGCTTGTACAATTTCAAGTCACTTCAGGTTTTTTATTTTATTCGTTTTGTGGGATATGGGCGTCGCTGGCAAGGCCAGCATTTATTGCCCATCTCTAATTGCCCTTGAACTGAGTGGCTTGCTAGGGTATTTCAGAGGGCAGTTAAGAGTCAACCTCATTTCTGTGGGTCTGGAGTCACATGTAGGCCAGGCCAGGTGAGGATGGCAGATTTCCTTCCCTAAAAAGACATTTCCTTCCCTAAAGATGGGTTTTTACGACACTCGACAATCGTCACCATTAGACTAGCTTTTAATTCCAGATTTATTCATTGAATTTAAGTTTCACCATCTGCCGTGGTGGAATTCGAACCCATGCCCCCAGAGCACTAGCCTGGGCTCTGGATTACTAGTCTGTCATTACCACTACACTGCCTGCCCATTACTCCACAGCCTCCCCATTGTGTTCCAACAGCCCAGTTAAAAGACTCCATTTTTAAAAAAATTCTTTGAGTTGTGGGCATTGCTGATAAGGCTGGCATTTAGTGCCCAACCATACTTGCCTTGAGAAGGTAATGGTAAGTCTGCTGCCCATGTGGTGAAGTAACTGCAGGGAGTTCCAGGATTTTGATCCAATGTCAAAGTAATGGCGATATAGGTCCAAGTCATGATGGTGTGCAACTTGGAAGTGATGGTGTCTAAAGTCATAAGATGACTATATACGAATAATCCCAACAGCAATATACTTAAATATAAGTGATGGTGCAATTGTCATAATTACCTGGCAGGAACGGAACTGGTTGACCAGCAGCGTACATCTCTGTGGGTCTTTCCGTCCATCTAAGCTATCCAGTTCAGCTGCAACCTGATTTAGCTCTTCATCTGCATAGTAGAACTGGGCAAGCAGCTGTGGGTCTGACCTCTAAGATTTCAAAGAAAATCCACAATTAACTCATTTACAAGTAAATGGAGTTGCGAATCACCCAAGAACTCAGCTTCAACAAAGACCACCACCGAATTTGTTGAACAACTTTAAATTAAAAGAATTTTTAATCTACACGAAGTAAATGAATAATCCAGCACAGGCATGATGGGCCATATGGCATCCTTCTGTGATGCAAGGTTCTATGATCACTTCATAAAAAGTCTTCCCTTTATATAGCATCTTTCACAATCTCAGGACATCTCAAAGTGCTTTATAGCCAATGAAGCACTTTTTGAAGTGTAGTCATTGTTATAATGTAGGAAATGCAGCAACCAATTTGTTTACAGTAATTTCCCACAAACAGCTATGTGATAATGACCAGATAATCTGTTTTTGAGATGTTGATTAAGGGATAAATATTGGCCAGGACACCAGTGATAACTCTAAAATAAAAGCAAAATACTGCGGATGCTGGAAATCTGAAATAAAAACAAGAAATGCTGGAACCACTCAGCAGGTCTGGCAGCACCTATGCAAAGAGAACCAGCGTTAACGTTTCGGGTCAGTGACCCTTCTTCGGTTCCAAAGATGCTGCCAGTCCTGCTGAGTGGTTTCAGCATTTCTTGATTTTATACCAGTGATAACTCTCCTGCTCTTTAAAATATCTGAAAGACCAGATTAGGCCTCTGTTTAAGATCTCACCCAAAAGAACAACTGGAATGTTAATTAATAAATAGTGCAACATGCTGCAATGCAATCATTCTCCTTATCATTCTATTTTGATGGTTAACAGAAATGCAACTGTAAAGCTTCATTTAAAATGCATATTGTTCATAAATAAAACTTCTTGCTGTATGTCAGTGCATATTTTCAGCGCTTCCGTGGTTATTCTTACCCTTTGTTTCCAATCCACAACAATTTTTAACTCAGTGAACAACCCTGAACATTGACATTTGAAACTGATCAAAGTGGCAAAAACAGCAGGACAACTGTTGATTTCAGGACCAGAATTGAAATCGCTCGAAGGTTGCCATCTTTCAAGAATTAGCTCAACATTCAGTGACCTGTACACATAATCATCTCAGAGCCATTAAAACCATCAAAAAAAGGTACGAACGCATTGAATTTGAAAATTATGTCTAATTCACTTCACAAAGGACTTGTTACGCCTTTGCTTGTTACATTAGTTATTTCCTTGGGTTTGACATAATTTTTGACTCACGCCAGTGGAAATAATTTCCTAACCTTCCATTTCTGATGCTCTCATGGCCATCTTTCCATCCTGTACCCTCAAACTCAGCTCATTCAAAGCTCTCCTGCCTGTATCCTAAGTTGCACCAAGTCCCATTCACCCATCACTCCTGCAGATCTAAATTGACCCCTGATCCAGCAATGCCTCAAATTTAAAATTCTTAAATATCTCCAAGGCCTTGCTCCTCCCTGTCTCAGTAACCATCTTCGAACATGCCCTTCATCCAATTCTAGCCTTTTAGCACCCCAATTTCCTTCTTCCTTCCATTGGTAGCCATGCTTTCAGCTGTCCAGGACCCAAGCTCTGAAATTCCCTCCCCAAACCTCTCTTGCTCTTTCTCTTCCTTAGACACCCGCATTGACCAAGTTTGCAGTCTAATATTGTGATGGAGTTCTCAGGTGTGGACTGCGTTCTGTGCAGCTGACCTGTTGAGTGCTGTGACTTTGGATTCAAAGGGCGTTTTTTGAGAAAGACTCTGATTTGAGAATTAAACTAAAAGCTTCTCGGAGGTCAGAAACATGTTAACAAAAGCACCAGTTTTTTTTAAAACCAGAGACATGATTAGAGCTTAGAAGTCCGTTTTCACAAGATGACTCTGGAGGCTGGAAGTCAGCTGAAAAGCTGGGTGTTGTTTTTAAACGTTTCCCTGAGCTCCTGAACTGAAACTGCTGACAGCTGTTGGTTTTAAAACAAACGACAAGCTCCTTGAATTGGAACTGGTTTTCTGGGAGCTGACCCTTGGAAAATCCTAGTTGCTACCATTGTTTCTGGTGCCTTAAAGAGTTACTTAAGGAGAGACCAGTGAAGCTACACCACCAGAAATGTTGTGAACAAAACCACAGAAGTGCAATTTTGGTGGAGAGAATTGGTGGATTCAGATTGCAGAGTAACAACCATAATGTGGAAACCAGCGTTTGCAACTTGGGAGATGAGAATCTGGAGATCTAATTGAAATGTTCAAAGACCCGAAGGACGTTGCAACGGTTCAGCATCACCCTGTTGATAGGATTGCCAAAGGACTTGAGATACATCCTTGTTGCATCTGACAGTTAATGCGTTACCTTTAAGATTCACATACAGGCAACTCTCATCCTCCCTGATGCTCCGCAGAGACTCCAGCTGCCCCTCAAGCTCGGAATTCCTGAGCTCAAGCAGCCCGAGACACATGATCTCTAAGACATATGAAGTGTCCTGAAGTTCCTCCATAGCACAGGAATTGCTACAAAGTCTCAGCTGCCCATCCATGATCCAAGAAAAAAGAATCTTAATTCCCTCTTTGTACCTTGTGCAAACTATTAACTTTAACTAATGCCTCGACCTATTTTGTGCTAATACTCTTATTAATTCACTAACTCCGATTGAAATTTTACAAAGCTAAGCTGCAAGTTTAACTACTTAATAACATAGTCTTAACTACTGTACATCTCCAGCCTCCCTCCATCACCCCCACAACATAGCTAAATATTCAATTTTACTGAGAATATTAATCTCTGCAATTTCTTTGCAAATGCACCCCGAAATAACTAGAAAGTTCCTCTATGCGACAAAGTCATGAACGTGTTTGGCTGTAGCTGTGGCTCAATTGGTAGTGCTCAGATAAATCTGAAGATACACTCAGCAGAAAATACTACCTTTGGACGTTCCTTCCTCTTTAGGCTATTTTAAAATAAACATATTTAAGTAAATAAATCAGATGAGGTTGGCTTATATTTAAATTTTCTCTTGTTCTTTTTGTCTCTGACAAAGAAGCTTCAACTTTTCTCATCACGTCCAGCAGTAGCCTGACCGGAAATTCCATGGGTTGCGCATGTGTCCCACAAAATCATGATGCAGCATGTTTGTACAAGCAATAGCAAGCTACTCCAGACATTACGACTGTAAGAAACGGCAGAATGTCATGAGTTGTTGAATGTTTTCACAAAACAATCCTCTTCAGTTAATTTAGTATCAAACATCAACCCACTCCAAAAGATTAACTGTCTACTTACATACCAGAAAACAATGCACACCATATAAACTAAAGCACAAATGGCAAGTAACAAGAGGAGAGATGAAAATAATACGGTTGATGTGCATATGGACTTTCATAAGACATTGAATAATTACCACATAAGAAGATCTGTTAGAAAAACTGATGTCTATGGGATTAAACAAACAGTCTGTGGCAGCATGAATACAAAATTAGTTAAAGGACAGAAACTCAAGAGAAAGAAGAAACAAAAACAAAAAATGCTGGAAATACTCAGCATGTCTGGCAGCATCTGTGGAAAGAGAAGCAGAGTTAACGTTTCAGGTCAGTGACCTTTCATCAGAACTGGCAACGGTTAGA
This sequence comes from Heterodontus francisci, assembly GCF_036365525.1. Lineage (NCBI taxonomy): Eukaryota > Metazoa > Chordata > Chondrichthyes > Heterodontiformes > Heterodontidae > Heterodontus > Heterodontus francisci. Next base: position 16,790,402 of record NC_090374.1, read on the forward strand.
AATGTAATAGGTTTTAAGCAAATAAAGCAGGGGTGGGGCAAAAGATAACAAAAGGGAAGGTGTTGTTAGGACAGAGGGTCACAGAGAATAACTGACCAGAAGGTCATGGAGCAAAGGCAAAAGGTGTGTTAATGGTGTGGTGAAAGACAAAGCGTTAGTGCAGAGAGGGTGTTAAATGACAGGAGTAATGAACAGCCCTGGCCCAAAGCACAAGCATGAAAAAGAAACCATGGCCAAGCACATGGTAGAAAAAATGAATGATGAAACAAACTAAAATAAAATAAAAATAATAAAAAATAAAACTAAAAATACAAAAGGGGGGGGGGGCCATTCATGCTCTGAAATTATTGAACTCAATGTTCAGTCCGGCAGGCTGTAGTGTGCCTAATCGGTAAATGAGATGCTGCTCCTCGAGCTTGCGTGATGTTCACTGGAACACTGCAGCAATCCCAGGATAGAGATGTGGGCATGAGAGCCGCGGGGAGAGTTGAAATGGCCAGCGAGCGGAAGCTCGGGGTCATGTTTTCGGACTGAGCGAAGGTGTTCCGCAAAGCGGTCACACAATATGCGTTTGGTCTCCCCAATGTAGAGGGGCCCACATTGTGAGCAGCGAATACAGTATACTAAATTGAAAGAAGTACAAGTAAATTGCTGCTTCACCTGAAAGGAGTGTTTGGGGCCTTGGATAGTGAGGAGAGAGGAGGTAAAGGGGCAGGTGTTACACCTCCTGCGATTGCATGGGAAGGGGACAAGGTGTCGCGGGTAATCGAGGAGTAGACCAGTGTCGCGGAGGGAACCATCTTTTTGGAATGCTGACAGGGGAGGGGAGAAGATGCATTTGGTAGTGGCATCACGCTGGAGATGGCGTTAATGGCGGAGGATGAACCTTTGTATGTGGAGGCTGGTGGGGTGGAAAGTGAGGACAAGGGGAATCCTGTCACTGCTCTGGGGAAGGGGTGAGGGTAGAGGTGCGGGAAATGGGCCGGACAAGGTCATTTTTTGTTTATATTTTAGATTTCCAGCATCTGCGGTATTTTGTTTTTATTACAGTAATGAGAAACACTTACTTTTTATTTTACCTGCAGTCTGAAAAGCGGTACCCACCACCCCCCAAAAAAGGAGATGGTATGGTAATAAATGGTACAATTTTAAAAGGGGTATAGGAAGAGAGACCTGGGGGCATGCATACAAACATTTTTGTAGGTGGAAGGCCAAGTTGAGAAGGGTGTTTAAAAAGAAAAAACAGAATCCTTGACTTTTACAAAAGGAGGCCTGGAGTACAAAAACAATAAAGCTATCCTCAACCTTGTAAATCACCGATTAGGCCTCAGCTGGAGTATTGCACCAATTCTGGGCACCACACATCAAGAAGGATGTCAAGGTCTTAGAGAGGGTGCAGAATAGGCATACTAGAATGGTCCAAGAGATGCAGGACCTCAGTTATGTGGAGAGACTATAGAAGCTGGGATTGTTCTCCTTAGAGTAGAGAACGCAATGGGTAGGTTTAATAGAGATGCTCAAAATCACGAAGGGCTTTTGTACAGTAAATAAGGAGAAACTATTTCCAGCAGCAGAAGGGTCAGGAACCAGAGAACACAGATTTAAGGTATGGTAAAATAAACAGGGGAGATGATTTTTTTTTCAAAAACACAGCAAGTAATGATACTCTAGAATGCACTCCCTGAAAGGGTGGTGCAAGTAGACCCAATAACTTTCTAAAGGAAATTGGATCAATACTTGAAGGGGAAATATTTGCAGGACTATAGGGAAAGAGCAGGGGACTGGGCCTAATGGGATTGTTCTTGCAAAGAGCTGGCACACTCACAATGAACTGAATGGCCTCCATCTGCATGGATTCTGACTTGTGTTACAAGCTTTGTTAGAAAGCTGTGGAATATGATACTGCGCATTAGTTTTCAAAAGGTGCTTGGTTGGAACAGACTGATGCACGTAGCTACTTGACAACTAAATAATCTGTAAAACAGTATAATTTTTTTTGTAAGTACTACGGCTAGCATGTCTCCTCTTCCCATAGTTTGCACGTCTCATCCTTATTTTCAAATCCCTCTGAGGCTCACGCCTCTGGACCCTCCTTCAGCTGAATAACCCTCTGAAATTTTGCATTCCCCCAACAATAGCCTCTTGTATATTTCACTTCCTTCTCCCCTGTGGAGTCTGTGCCTTTAGCAGTCTTGGCCCAAAACTCTGGAATTCCCTCCACAAGTCTCTCTTTCTATCCCACTCCTTTCAAAGCTTCTTATAAACCACCTCTTTGATCAAGTTTTTAGTCATCTGCCCGAATAGATAATGTGGATCCTTATGTAGCTGGAGGTCATTTTATAATGCTCCTGTGAAGTGCCTTGGGATGTTTTGTTAGGTTAAAGGTGCTTTATAACAAGTTGTTGTTGCATACCAGTCACAGTCCTCAGCTGAGGGGATAGACAGTCCCAGTCATTCACAGGTTTCCATCAGTTCCATGATGAATCACAGTGCATTGACCCTTCTTCCTTGAAGGACATACATAATCTCCAGTTTCTATTTCTCCACCACAGCATATTTCAGACTGTGGAGAAGTATAAGTCCAGGGCCACAAGTCACTCATGCGCTCAAGAGTATACTCCTGAAGCACAATGGGGCTACATCATTGTTCCACTCAAGTTATTTCTTTCCACGATCATAGTTACTAATCAAATTTTCTCTCTATTGAGTCTCAGTTTAATGTAAAATACAGTTTACTTGAGTGACTTGCATCCCAAATGACCAGAGATTCACAATTTAAAATGCACCACTAATAAAAGGAGCTTGCTCCAGTATTAACAGTTACTATCACTGGCGCAGAATAGAAACTGTATGCATTGCTTACCATTTACTCCAGTCCTTTACAATTTATCTGAAGTTTTTCACTTTCCCCCCTCCCCTATTAATTCTCAGGATGTGTATGCCACATTAAGAACGAGCAATTATTGCCCATCCCTTGATGCCCTAAGAAGGTAGTAGTGGACCTTCATCTTGAACTGCTTAAGAATGATAATTAATTGGCTTTCTTGGTTACTTCTGAAGACAGTTAAGAGTCAGTATGGACTGGTATAGGATAAAGCAGACTTTTTTTAAAATAAAGATGATGGCACAATTTTATGCTTTTCCATCTTGATACACGACCAAAACCATTAAGGTCACAATTTAATCGGTACCAAAATGATCCACGAACATTTCATTTTATTGAATACAAAATGAGATTATACACATTTAAATCATGGGTTCTGATTCTACAATCATGCGTGTCATCTCCATTATTCATTTTCTTAATGTGCATTTAATAAAAAGACAATTTCACTTTTCGAGAAAAAGTTACTAAAATTTTCAAACAAAAAAACTCAAGATGGTTTTTCCAAAAAAAAAAATCAGCATATCGATTTTAATTACACTTTGTAGAAGACCTAACGAGCACTCATTCCATTCCCAACTGTCAAGTGGAAGTGCAAACTTCCCCACATACAAATAAACTTTAGATACAACAACAAAATACTGCAGATGCTGCAAATACGAAATAAAAAGGGAAAATGCTACAAATACTCAGCAGGTCAGTCAACATGTGTGGACAGAAAAACAGAGTTTAACGTTTCAGGTCTGAAGTGGGCTACATTAGTAGATTATTTAGCATTAAGATACATTAACAACCTTAGAGAGAATATGGAAACACTGTAGTTGTGGGGAACCAGGGCATGATGGGATATTTGGCCACTGTTCCGGAAAGTTGGACAACTCAGTACCTAATTGCCTCCACATCTGTGTAAACATGCTGCCCTTGCTTCACTAATCAAAGAGATAAGGGTGAGGCTGGAAACGGGACAGGATGCCAGAAACTATGAGAGCTGGCAGCTTCAAGATGTGGGAGGAGCTAGCAGGAGAACGAAATTGGGGCAATACAATCCAGTTTATTGATCAAGCTGCAGACCTGAAATGTGTCGGGGTAGTGTGAACAAATGAGTAATGGTGACTGTATCCTATAAATATGTGTTTCAAATTCTGTTTCACTGAGAAGCTCTTTGGGTGAACCAAGGACTTCTCCCTTACACATGCTGCCAGACTTGCTCCGTATATTCTAGCATTTTCTGTTTTCATTGTAAACTTAAATTTCTTTCTGTCTTGTAGGCAAAAAATTAAAAAGAGTGTATATTTGAAGATCATGCATTACAATAGACTTCTCATGATAGCTGGTGGAATTCAAATTCAATTAATTAATAAATTCAATTAATTAATAAAAATCTGGAATTGAAAGCTAGTCTCAGAAATGGTGCCATGAAACTATCGATTGTCATAAAAACCCATCCGGTTCACTAATGTCCTTGCAGGAAGGAAATCTGCTATCCTTACCTGGTCTGGCCTACATGTGACTCCAGACACTCAGCCATGTGGTGGACTCCTAGCTGCCCTCTGAAATGGCCTAGCAATTGTCAGTTGTCAAGGGCAATTAGGGATGGGCAACAAATGCTGGCCTTGCCCCCCAGCAACACCCACATCCCATGAAAGAATTAAAAAAAATACAGATCATAACTTGAGCAATCAAGTCAGCCCACTTGCTAGATAGCACCTGTATCCCATGAGTCTCTAGAATATTTCCTATATATAGCCTGAGACACGACAACCAGTGGATAGGTTTTGCTTCAGAATGGATTTAACAGAGGTCACTTTCACCCAATCTCTGTGCTTTTTTATTCTTTCATGGGATGTGAGCATCGCTGGCACGGTGAGCATTTTGTTGCCCATTCCTAACTGCCCTTGAGAAGGTGATGGTGAGCAGCCTTCTTGAACTGCTGCAATCCATCTGGTGTAGGCCCATGTGATTCTAATGGCTATTATAGCTTTAAAAGTTTATAAATAGCAGTTTGGTAATTTTATCACCAACAATGTGCAGTTAATTAAATACATTAACTGAAAATAACAGATGTTATGATCTAGAATAAGTATCCACAGTAGACAAAAATCTAACATTTCAGAAATACTCAGCATTTCTTGTCTTCATTCCAGGCTTTGAGCATCTGACATACTTGGCCCATGATATAAATGCCTATCAGCTTATATTGTATTCAGAAGTCTAAATTTTTGATGGATCTTTTAAATACTTGAGAAACTGACGTTAAGTTATAACCACTGGTAATGTAACACAACAGCTTTAAAAAATATTGGACAATAATTAACATTTCAACATCGCCACATGAACTCATCATAACTCACCAGTTACAGGACACTTGCTGATGATATTTCCCCCCTGAAATATAATAAATGGCCTTGCATCAACCTGTGACTTAAAATGGTCTTGACATTTGAAATAACTGAAGTCAACTGGGTCACAGCATTGTGATCTCAGTACGAAGAGCTTTTTTTTTTTGAGGTGGCGCCTTGCACGTTGCCTTCTTAAAAAATACTCCATGCAACTGGCAAGGAGGTAGCATAAGAAAGAGAATGTAATGGACATTTTGTTTAATAGAAATTGCGATTACTCAAAAAGCTTATTATTCATACAATTCACTGCACAGGTCAGAGCTCTTGACACAACAGAAGAAGTTACCCCTTCTTCTGAGGAAGTCCTCGGAATGGACGATGACTTGTTCCCACTTGGGTTCGATGGGCTCCGAGATGGCTGATAAGTCCAATGCGTGATCTGCAGACTCTGCCACGAGGGGCAGGTGGTGTTTGAAGGATCAGGTAGATGAGGTTTGTGCACTCCCTTCAACGCCTGGACGTCGCCTCCACATGTTCCCGACGAAGTTCCTCAAGGTGTACGATGCCTTCATAAATGAGCTTCGGCCGTCTAGGAAAGTCATGAGCCAACAGGAATGTTTGATTTCTTCAAGGATGCTTTGAGTACATCTCTGAAGTGTTTCCTCTGCCCTCCTGGGAGTCTCCTGCTGCAACCAAGTTCTGAGTAGAACAACTGCTTCAGTAGTCTGATGTTAGGCATGCAGATGACACGTCCGCCCAGAAGAGATGGTACTGGGTGATTAGCAACCCGATGTGGGGCAGGTTGGCCTGGGAGAGGACGCGGCTATTGGACCACCTTTCTTGCCACTGGATTGGGAGGATAATCATGTTTATGGCAGCCACTGTTGAGCTGGGCTGGTACAAGTAAGGCAACATTTATACAAACACAAATAACACTAAGAAATCTCACTCCAGAACAAATTTACATCCCAGAAGGCTTTGGCAGGTCATCAAAGCAAGTGCATTGGTCTTGTAGCTCCAAATGGGACTGACAGCCAAACGTCTGCTACTCGTCTCTCAATCTACACCAGGTCTTGCTTACCCATCACTTTGGTACCCTGGCCAATATTTATCCCTCAATCAAGGTCACCAAAAGAGATTATTTGGTCATCATCAAACTGCTGTTTATGGGAACTTGCTGTGTGTAAACTGGCTGCCATGTTTCCTGCATTACAATGATGACTACACTTCAAAAGTACTTCATTGGCTGTCAAACACTTTGTGATGTTCTGAGGTTGTGAAAGGCATTATATTAATACAAAACATTCTTTTTCTCTTCTGCGTTAGCTGACCAACATTGGCTCCCCTGCAGCCAATGTCTCAAATTTTCTCATTGCGATCAAAGCTGCCTGCCCTAATCTTTGCAACCTCCTCCAGCCCTTCAACCCTCCAAGAGCTCTCTTCCTCCAACTCTGGATACTTGTGCATTCCCCCACTCCCTTCACGCCACCATTAGAAACCATACCTTAAACTGTCCAAGGCCAGAGCTCCAGAATTCCCTCCCTAAACCTCTATGCCTCTCCTCTCTAAAGACCTCTGATCAAACTTTTAATCACCTGCCCAAATATCCACCTTTGGTTCACTGTCAACTTTTGTCTGATTACTCCTGTGAAGTGCCTTGGCACATTTTCTTACATTAAAAGGCAGTATGTTGACATTTGTACTTCATCCATTCTCAGTTACTACAATCACTATTCACCAGTGTAGCATCACTCACATCCAGACTTTCACAGTTACTCTGGCTATCAGCCAGCTTGCTACAATCTTGCCTTCTTTGTATTTACACATGTTCTGCTTTCTGAACCAATTCAAGTACACAGCCATCACTCAAGTGAACTCAGTCGATCTTCATAAATTGTTGGTGAAGGCTAGAAGCTTTGTCCGAAGAATTGTCACTGACCCGAAACGTTAACTCTGCTTCTCTTTCCACAGATGCTGCCAGACCTGCTGAGTGATTCCAGCATTTCTTGTTTTTGTTCCAGATTTCCAGCATCCGCAGTATTTTGCTTTTATTTATAGAAGCTTTGTCATTGTGTTAAACAAAGAAATGATTGATAGTTGTGACACAAGGAAATGGTTATATCCAGTGAAACAGCTATATATGAAATCCAATGATAGGATTTGGAAGTTGCCATCCTGATTGAAATTATAAACTTAGTAAGTAGTTCACAGCATTATAAAACTGATGTATTAGTATAAAAGAGTGTCAAAGCTAATCAGTTTCAAAGTCTGATAAGATTTCAAAGAACATATTTAAATTATGTTCTTTAAAAAACTTGAGATACAAGCAGTGCTTACATAAAAAAACTATTTTGCGTAAAATGAACTGACTGGATTTTGACAAGTTGAAATGTCACTCCTCCAATCCCAAAGTAAATTTATCCTGCGAGTGATGTGCTGTCTCTACGACTTAAGGTCCCAAGTCTGATCCCCAGAAATACTGCGGAAATTGATCCGAGCTACAATAGCACTAAATGTGGCATAATTGGCCTGAGGATCCTGGACACCTACTGATCCTTATCCAGTCAGCTTTGGACATTGGTAAAGGACAGAATCGGATTCAGTTGTGAGATCCTACAAGAGGAAGTATCCTGGCGACATTTGCAGTCAAGACCAATATGAATAACCACTTGTGGAAACTACCAGAGGATGGCCTGTGCTCAAGGAACTATATCCCAACATAATTAACAATTCCAAGAAAATTGAATATTGAAAAAAATTCAATCACATATACAATTCAATTTGAAGGGTTCATTCATAATTCTCACCTTTACCACCAAGTACAGAGCCCTCTCATTTATCACCCACTCCAAAAATCTAGATCAGAATGGATATGTATGCACGTCTATATGCATGTGTATATTACATAGGTATAAAAAGTATACATATTATCGGATTTATTCAACGTCTAGATTAAGCATACTGCAATATTGTACAAGAAACTTTCTCCAAATAGAAATTGAAGTTTATCCTACTCTCAGCTGGTTATTCTTGCAAACCATTCTGAAGAAAAGCTAGCATGAGGCCACAATATGTCCTGGTGTTACACCACAATATGCTCTTCACGAAATATATACTGGAATTGGTGAAACATCAGCATCAAGTTTTAAAAAGAAAGCTTGACATTGAAGAATTTTGAAACAAAACTGATACTTTCTGTTAAAGGTTGGGCAAAATCATGGAAGTCAAACATGGACATGGTGGGGTTGATTTAAATTTCAGGTGTTGATGGGAGCAGGCAATAGGTGGGCATCTGCTTCACCTGTTCAATGACACTGGTGGGTGCCCTGCTCGATATTGAAAGGGATATCTCTAGTCGACTGCTTAGAGACCCTGAAAATTTCAGTTGCAATGTGTAAAGGGAGGAAAAAGAAACAACAAAAGGAAACACGAACAGGGAGGAAATGATGATCCAGAGCAGCATCATGGAAGGCCAGGTCAATTTTGCAAGAAACATTCCTGTCCTCGCGAGTCTATACTGATGTTTTTGGGGAATCAGAAGCCAAACTTAAAATTCTAGCCCTCGTCTTAAAATCTCCCCATGATATTGCCTCATTCCATCTCTAACCTCTTCCAATTTACTTGCCCGCCTCCCGAACCTTGTGACTTTTGCCTCTTGCACAACACATTAGCTGCCTTAGTCATACTAGAATTCCATCCTAAAAACTTTGTCTTCTCGCCTCCCTTCCTTCTTTTACTAAGAAATTTAAAATCCCCCTTCAACTAACCACCCACAACCACACCTCCGTCAAACTTTGGAAACTTTTCCTATAAAGATGCTAGATAAATGCAAGCTGCTGCAGTTGTCATTAATGCAATGCACAAATTGTATAAAAGGGTTCTGACCAAAAAAATCAACCAAAAATGTCAACCTTACTGTTCAGATGCTCCCTGACTGCCAACTATTACCTGCTTTTTCATGTTGTTACTTCATATTGCCAGCATGTGCAGTATTTTGCACTTTGTTAGTGAGCTTGGGGCAAAGGCCCTACTCACCCCACCCAGCAGAAACCATGTTGCAGAGGACTGATAACAAAGGGATGGGGAGCAGGACCACATAAGAAGCACGGTACCTACCAGAGGCTATTGTGCTGTGAGCGCAATATTCTACAATTGAGTAGTGAAATTAAAGCAGATGAGCGTAGGTACAACCAACAAATTTGCCAACTAGACTATTGTGTGTTTTGATCTCAGAATGGGAACACAGGACCAAGAGTAGGCCATTCAGCCCTTTCAGCTTGCTCTGTAATCAGTGACTAGTGGAGAAGGCATAAATTACACCCCAAATACTGCTAAGGAATCTGATAGATCAACCATCGTTTGCACAAAGTGCACATGGCACCAAGTCAAAATCATCAATAGTGGACCAGCTTCATCTGTGCTAAGGAGAGCTTCTTCAAGCAAAAGCCTGTCAACCATATGGTGGAGAGCGAGAGAGCTGCTAATTGAATGCTTCACCAATGAGCGACCATCAACATTATGCTATATGATTCACAGCACTTGCCCCATAGCCTAAAACCACATGTCTGGGCGGAAAACCCCTGTCATTATTAGCTAATTGACAGCAATCAGAACAATTTCTGATTCTGTCTGCTGGTTATATAACCTTCAGCAATAACTTGATGACTCATGTAATGAGAATACTAATGCAGTGCAAGGTTCTCCCCAGTTACATGTCATAGCTGTTCTATAACTGAATATTGCATAAATAAACTAAAGCAAAAACTGATTAAAATGTAATGAAGACTTTAAAGAAGGATGAAAAGGTACTCATAGGATCATAGGAGATAGGAGCAAGAGTAGGCCATTCCGCCCATCAAGCCTGCTCCGCCATTCAAACAGAACATGGCTGATCATCTACCTAGACCCCAATTTTCCCCACTATCCCCATATCCCTTCATGTTGTTAGTATTCAAAAACCTAACATTTTCTGTCTTGAACATACTCAATGATTGAGCTTCCACGGCCCTCTGGGGTAGAGAATTCTACAGATTCACCACCCTCGAAGAAATGCCTCTTCATCTTAAAGTCTTAAATGATCGGCCCCTTATTCTGAGACTGTGTCCCCTGGTTCTGGACTCACCAACCAGAGGAAACATCCTAGGTACATCCACCCTGTCACGCCCTGTAAGAATTTTCTAAGTTTCAATAATTTCACCTCTCATTCTTCGAAACTCTAGAGAATACAGGCCCAGTTTCTGCAATCTCTCCTAAGACAATCCCGTCATTCCAGGGATTAGCCTGGTGAACCTTCGTTGCACTCCCTCCATGGCAAGTATATCCTTCCTTATATAAGGAGATCAAAACTGTACACAATACTCCAGGTGCAGTCTCACCAAGGTTTTATACAATTGAATCAATACATCTTTACTCCTGCACTCAAATCCCCTTGCAATGAAGGCCAACATACCATCTGACTTCTTAATTGCTTGCTGTACCTGCATACAAGTGACTCATAAACAAGGACACCCAGGTCTCTTTGGACATCAACACTTACCAACCTCTCACCATTTATGAAATACTCTGGCTTTGTTTTTCCTACCAAAGTGGATCACTTCACACTTATATTCCATCTGCCATATTCTTGCCCATTCACATAGCCTTGCGGTGCCCACTAGTAACAGTGTGCCATCCTAAGAATGATCCATTTATTCCTACTCTCTGCTTTCTGTCTGTTAACCAATTCTCAATCCATTGCAGTATATTACCCCCAATCCCATGTGCTCTAATTTTGTTTACTAATCTCTTGTGTGGGACCTTATCAAAAGCCTTCTGAAAATCCAAATACACCACATCCACTGGTTCTCTCAACTTCTTTCTTTCTTTCTTTTGGGCCTCCTTATCTCGAGAGACAATGGATACGCGCCTGGAGGTGGTCAGTGGTTTGTGAAGCAGCGCCTGGAGTGGCTATAAAGGCCAATTCTGGAGTGACAGGCTCTTCCACAGGTGCTGCAGAGAAATTTGTTTGTTGGGGCTGTTGCACAGTTGGCTCTCCCCTTGCGCCTCTGTCTTTTTTCCTGCCAACTACTAAGTCTCTTCGACTCGCCACAATTTAGCCCTGTCTTTATGGCTGCCCGCCAGCTCTGGCGAATGCTGGCAACTGACTCCCACGACTTGTGATCAATGTCACACGATTTCATGTCGCGTTTGCAGACGTCTTTATAACGGAGACATGGACGGCCGGTGGGTCTGATACCAGTGGCGAGCTCGCTGTACAATGTGTCTTTGGGGATCCTGCCATCTTCCATGCGGCTCACATGGCCAAGCCATCTCAAGCGCCGCTGACTCAGTAGTGTGTATAAGCTGGGGGTGTTGGCCGCTTCAAGGACTTCTGTGTTGGAGATATAGTCCTGCCACCTGATGCCAAGTATTCTCCGAAGGCAGCGAAGATGGAATGAATTGAGACGTCGCTCTTGGCTGGCATACGTTGTCCAGGCCTCGCTGCCGTAGAGCAAGGTACTGAGGACACAGGCCTGATACACTCGGACTTTTGTGTTCCGTGTCAGTGCGCCATTTTCCCACACTCTCTTGGCCAGTCTGGATATAGCAGTGGAAGCCTTACCCATGCGCTTGTTGATTTCTGCATCTAGAGACAGGTTACTGGTGATAGTTGAGCCTAGGTAGGTGAACTCTTGAACCACTTCCAGAGCGTGGTCGCCAATATTGATGGATGGAGCATTTCTGACATCCTGCCCCATGATGTTCGTTTTCTTGAGGCTGATGGTTAGGCCAAATTCATTGCAGGCAGACGCAAACCTGTCGATGAGACTCTGCAGGCATTCTTCAGTGTGAGATGTTAAAGCAGCATCGTCAGCAAAGAGGAGTTCTCTGATGAGGACTTTCCGTACTTTGGACTTCGCTCTTAGACGGGCAAGGTTGTACAACCTGCCCCCTGATCTTGTGTGGAGGAAAATTCCTTCTTCAGAGGATTTGAACGCATGTGAAAGCAGCAGGGAGAAGAAAATCCCAAAAAGTGTGGGTGCGAGAACACAGCCCTGTTTCACACCACTCAGGATAGGAAAGGGCTCTGATGAGGAGCCACCATGTTGAATTGTGCCTTTCATATTGTCATGGAATGAGGTGATGATACTTAGTAGCTTTGGTGGACATCCGATCTTTTCTAGTAGTCTGAAGAGACCACGTCTGCTGACGAGGTCAAAGGCTTTGGTGAGATCAATGAAAGCAATGTAGAGGGGCATCTGTTGTTCACGGCATTTCTCCTGTATCTGACGAAGGGAGAACAGCATGTCAATAGTCGATCTCTCTGCACGAAAGCCACACTGTGCCTCAGGGTAGACGCGCTCGGCCAGTTTCTGGAGCCTGTTCAGAGCGACTCGAGCAAAGACTTTCCCCACTATGCTGAGCAGGGAGATTCCACGGTAGTTGTTGCAGTCACCGCGGTCACCTTTGTTTTTATAGAGGGTGATGATGTTGGCATCGCGCATGTCCTGGGGTACTGCTCCCTCGTCCCAGCACAGGCATAGCAGTTCATGTAGTGCTGAGAGTATAGCAGGCTTGGCACTCTTGATTATTTCAGGGGTAATGCTGTCCTTCCCAGGGGCTTTTCCGCTGGCTAGGGAATCAATGGCATCACTGAGTTCCGATTTGGTTGGCTGTATGTCCAGCTCATCCATGACTGGTAGAGGCTGGGCTGCATTGAGGGCAGTCTCAGTGACAGCATTCTCCCTGGAGTACAGTTCTAGGTAGTGCTCAACCCAGCGGTCCATCTGTTTGCGTTGGTCAGTGATTATGTCCCCCGATTTAGATTTGAGGGGGGTGATCTTCTTGATGGTTGGCCCAAGAGCTCTCTTCATGCCATCATATATTCCTCTGATGTTTCCGGTGTCTGAGGCCAGCTGAATATGACTGCATAGGTGTTGCCAGTAGTCGTTTGCGCAACGCCTAGCTGTTCTTTGTGCAGTACTTCTGGCTGCTTTAAGTGCTGCGGATGTTAAATCGCTGGGGGCTTTCTTGTAGTTCAAAAGTGCAATGCGCTTAGCGGCTATAACAGGTTCCAGCTCTTCATTATGAGATTGAAACCAGTCTGCATTTCTCTTCGCACTTTTGCCGTAGGTGGTCAAAGCTGACTCATAGATGGCGTCTCTGATGTGGGCCCACTTGGTCTCAGCATCCCCTGTGGGAGTGTTTTGAAGGGCTGTTACAAGTGAATTTAGAAATTTTTGTAACAGCTGTGGGTGAGAAATTCTGCTCGTGTTGATGCGCGGGTGGCCCTTCTGCTTGGAATGATGCAACTTCTTTGGTCTGAGTCTAACCTTGCTGCACACCAGGGAGTGGTCGGTGTCGCAGTCTGCACTGTGGAAGCTGCGTGTGATTTGAACACTGTTTAAGGCGGCTCGCCTTGTGACAATGAGGTCTAGCTGGTGCCAACGACGTGATCTTGGGTGCCTCCATGAAGTAGCAAATGTCACCCCACTATTTAAGAAGTGCGCGAGAGAGAAAACTGAGAACTACAGACTTGTTAGTTTGACTTCAATAGTCGGGAAAATGTTAGAATCTATTATAAAGGATGAGATAACTGGACACTTGGAAAATAATTACATGCTTGGGCAGAGTCAACATGGATTTGTGGATGGGAAATAATGCTTGACAAACCTGTTGGAGTTTTTTAAGGATGTTATGCTCTCTCAACTATGCTAAACATAACATCCTTAAAAAACTCCAACAGGTTTGTCAAGCATGATTTCCCATCCACAAATCCATGTTGACTCTGCCCAAGCATGTAATTATTTTCCAAGTGTCCAGTTATCTCATCCTTTATAATAGATTCTAACATTTTCCCGACTATTGAAGTCAAACTAACAAGTCTGTAGTTCTCAGTTTTCTCTCTCGCGCACTTCTTAAATAGTGGGGTGACATTTGCTACTTTCCAGGCTGCAGGAACCCTTCTGGAATCTATAGCATTTTTAAAGATAACTACCAATGCATCCACTATTTCTATAGCCACCTCCTTCAATACTCTGGGATGTAGTTCATCTGGTCCAGGGGATTTATCAACTTTCAATCCAATTAATTTTAATTACGACCTCTTTATTGATACTAATTACTTTCAGTTCCTCATTTCTACAAGTCCCTTGGTTTCCGGAAGATTTTCTGTGCCTTCTTCCGTGAAGACAGACAAAAAAATAATTGTTTAGTCTCTCCTCCACTTCTTCAATCTCCACCACAAACTCTCCAGTCTCCACCTGCAATGGACACACATTTGTCCTTGCTAATCTTTTCCTTTTCATATACCTAAAGAAGCTTTTACAGTCCCCCTTTATTTTTCTAGCGAGCTTACATGCGTAATCTCTTTTCCATTTCTTTATCAGTTTCTTGGTCCTCCTTTTTTGGACTCTAAGTTGCTCCCAATCCTCGGGCTTACCACTTTTTCTGGCAACCTTAGAAGCCACTTCCTTTGACTTAATGCAATCTTTAACTTTTTTGTTAGCCACAGTTGATTCACCTTCCCTATTGGGTTTTTGTGTCTTAGAGGAATGTATATTTGCTGTAAACCATGTAATACATTTTTAAATACTAGCCACTGCTGATCTACCATCAAATCTTTTAATGTATTTTCCCAATCCACCATAGCCCTCATCATAGTTTCCTTTGTTCACATTTAAGACCCTAGTTTCAGAATGAACTATATCTCTTTCAAACAATGTAAAATTCCATCATACTGTGGTCACTATTTCCTAATGGCTCCTTTTGCAGCAAGGTTCTTAAGTAGCCCGCTCATTGCATAATACTAAATCTAAAATAGCCCGATCCCGAGTTAGTTCTTCAACATACTACTCCAGAAACCTATCTCATACACACTCAAGGAATTCATCCTCCACAGCATTAGTGCTAATTGGGTTTACCCAATCTATATGTAAATTGAAGTCACCCATTATTACTGTACTGCCCATGCAGCTCTAATTCCCTGATTTATACCGTGCGCAACATTACCACAACAGTTTGGTGGCCTATAAACAACTCCAATGTTTGCTGCTCCTTGCTGTTTCTTAGCTCCACCCAAACTGATTCTACATCTTGCTCCTTCGATCCAAGATCCTCTATCACTAATGTACTGATCTCGTCCCTTATTAACAGCACTACCCTACCTCCTTTTCCCCTCCACCTATCACTCCGAAATGACAAATATCCCTGAATATTCAGTTCCTAGTCCTGGTCACCCTGTAATGACGCCTCCATAATGGCAATTAAATCATACCCATTTACCTCCATTTGTGCTTTCAAGTCATCTACCTTGTTGCGAATGCTGCGTGCATTCAGATAGAGTGCCCTTAACTTTGTCTTAACATTATTCCTCATTCCGATCCTATTTGATGGTTTGCCTTAATCTCGTCTGCCTTCCGATTTCGCTTACCACTTCTCTACTTCCTGTTACTAGTTTTGCTTCCGTCCAATCTGAGTTCCCACTTAGGTTCCCAACCCCCTGACAATTTAGTTTAAAGCCTCCTCACAGCACTAGCAAATCCCCCTCCTGCTGAGGGGCAACCCGTCCTTCTGGTACAGGTCCCACCTACCCCAGAACAGATCCCAATGCCTCAGAAATCTAATGCCCTCCCTCCTGCACCAATTCTCCAGCCACGTGTTAAATCCTCCCATTCCTATGCTCACTAGCACGTGGCACTGGAAATAATCCTGAGATTACTGCTTTTGAGGTCCTGCTTTTAAATTTCTTACCTAATTCCTTAAACTCTGCTTTCAGGACCTCATCCCTCTTCTTACCTATGTCATTGGTACCAATGAGGACCACAACCTCTGGCTGTTCACCCTCCCCCAGAAGAATATCCCGCAGACGCTCTAATACCCTAGCACCGGGGAGGCAACATACCATCCCGGTGTCATGTCTACTGGCGCGGAAATGCCTGTCTGTTCCTCTAACGAATGAATCCCCTATCACTATTGCCCTTCCACTCTTCTTCCTCCGCTCCTGTGCAGCTGAGCCACCCGTGGTGCCATGGACTTGGTTTTTATGACATTCCTGTGAGGAAGCCTCGCCCTCACCAGTATCCAAAATGGAAAACCAGTTAGCAAGCCAAGATCGACTCAGGGGACTCCTGGACTATCTGCCAGGTTCCATTAGAGTACTTGGTAGTCACCCATTCCCTCTCTGCCTGTACATTGTTAACCTGTGGTGTGACCACCTCCCTAAACGTGCTATTCACGTAGGTCTCTGCCTCACGGATGCACAATAGTGACTCCAGCCACCACTCAAATTCCGAAACCCAGAGCTCAAGCTTCTGCAGCTGGTAACACTTCCTGCAGATGTTAGCAACAAGCAGAAAGCTTTCAAAACTAAGAATTTGGCAAAAGAAGAGAATGGACAGATAACAAAATTAAAAAAGCTATACATTAAGTAAAGAACCTATGAAAAAATTACCATTAAACTGCGATGAGCAATTAAATCAGCAAGAGATTCCACCCCCCCCCCCCCACCAAAATATATTTGCAATAAATAATTAAAATATTGGCAAATATCAGTCAAAGCTTGCAGAAATAGAAAAGGGGTTAAATATTTACTTCACTTACATCGCCTGTTGTCTGTATAGAGGTTGGTTGGGGAGTGGAGAAAGAGAGAGGGGTGGCGTAGAGAAAGAGAGCAGAGGTTGCTCATATTGGGTACCGACTTTCAGGAACAGACACAAGAGCTATATAAATAGCATGTTGCATGTAACTAGCCATTTTGCCACCATATCAATAAAATTAAATGCTCTTAAAATAGAGTATCCGGTGTAGACAATTTACATTTGTTCATTTGAAAGTGGTCTGACCTGAAGCTTTAATTTAAAATTTTTTAAGTTAGCCAAAATACTCAGGTTAAATTCCTACTGCTTGAAAGAAGTCATTACTTATGAAAATGGTTAAGGCTTATACTGGAAAGCGAGGGATCAATCGATCTTCATCTGGAGAGAAGAAATTGAGGGATATGGTAAGCAAACAAATAAGTCGAATCAATCAAAAAGGAATGCATTTTCTGCACCTAATGGCCCTTTCTTGTTACTGAAAAAATCTGTGTTTTGTGCTCCATCAGTCTTCACTGTGTCTGTAGAAGGCAACAATAGCAGAACACTGATTCAATTCACTACCCAACATATCAATCTCAATGCAGATTTACCTGAAGTGAATGATTGTGCTGGGGTACTGGATGGTACTTGAGAAATCCTAAAACTCTACATTAAAAAAAACATTCTGCGTCACAGCTCAATCTGCAGGACCTTCACAAAATTCGGCTCCGACCAGATTTTCTGACTGTTATAAATTCTTGAGCAAAGGTTACTTAAGTCTACGCTTATTGAATTATATCTATGAACACCTGGAATGGGAGTGAAAGAACAGACTGTGCTCCCTGCAAAAATGAGATGACATGGTTGGAGACAACAATTAATAAACCGAGGATCATAATGTGTAATATTTGTGGACATGCACAACTCAAAGTAAAAGGTTACTTTTACAAGAATAAGGTAATAAAGTAAGGAACTTCATACTACTTTATCAAGAACTCCCAGATAAATCACGGCAATGGTCAATTAGGGTATTAGTCTCATTCTAGACAACTGCCAAATGTGATTATTGCTGTTAAGGAGCAGAACATCATCTCTTTTCTCTATAAATTAGTTATTTAATTAAGATTCATGTATAATACTTCACTGCTCTTCAGGTTAAAACAAATAGTTTTGAAATACAGCTCTAAGAAATCTGGTGTCAATGAAGTGGTAGAATTCAGCAAGGAACAAGATCAGAAGGATTGAAACAGCCATCGAGAAACCATGAAGAACAAATCAGGAGAGCTAAAATGCAATGCCTTGGACCACATCAGCAAAGACCTGAAATGTCAGGATGGCAAAAATGATCTGGCACACTAAAGTTAAGGCAAGCGATCTTAAGAAAGGCCATAAACTGTGGGCACAAGATGATCAGGAGATGTAGATCACAAAGATGGCTATGAACTAAGCGCAGAGACAACACACGACTAGAATAAATGTAGGACGGCCATGAAAGGTCTCAAGCTATCACCTGTTGGCAAGATGCAAAGCTCCTCAGCCAAGCAGAATTATGAGGACCGCACTAAAACTGAAATGTGGTAGCAATATTGAATAGAATGACAAAAACCTTGCAAAAGGCCACACATTTTCAGACAGCATGCGAAGCTCAGTCCCAAAGGTTACCCATTATAGACATCACTGGGCGCAAGGCAGCTTAGAAGGATCAATAAAGCTATAAAATCTTATACACCAATGCTTTATTTAGTCACTTTGATTATTGTGAGACCTGAAGATTATGAAATTTTTCTACACAGACTTGACAAACTAACAAGAAATTACAAAGACATTAGGTCATGAATGACCAAGTCATTAAAGCAAAATACTGCAGATCCTGGAAATCTGAAATAAAACAGAAAGTGCTGGAAATACCCAGCAGGTCTGACAGCATCTGTGGAGAGAGAAACAGAGTTGCATTACATTTTAGCCATGTTCCAGTGAGCATCAACGCAAGCTGAAGGAACAGCACCTCATCTTCCGATTCGGCACTCTAAAGCATCTGGACTCACTGAGTTCAACAACTTCAGAGCATGGCTGGCTTTTAAAAAATTTTATATTATTTCTCAACCATGCACAGGTCTTGAACTCATTTTTCATATGTTTGTGCTTTTGGACAGAGCTTCTCATTATTATGCCATTAACATTCTCTCTGGTCTAATGCCTTGTCTTTTACTTTAACCATTATCACTCCCTTTGCCTTTGTTCCATTGCATCTTTGTCAATTAATCTCTCCTGCCCTCTGCCCTTCCCCACAACACCACCATCCCCCCCACACCCCCACCGCTTTCATTTGCTCAAAACCTACTACATTTCTCACTTTTGCCAGTTCTGATGAAATGTTACAGACCTGAACGATAACTCTGTTTCTCTCTCCACAAATGCTGCCAGACCTGAGTATTTCCAGAACCGTTTTTATTTAAGTCATTAATAGAGCCCAGTTCAGTCTGAACAAATTGCATAATGCCATTCAAAAGGGGATATAAAACGCATTCCTGCTTTTACTCTTCACTGGAGGTTTTTTTTTAAAATTAAGTTTCCACCAGAGTCCTCATCACTGTTTAAAAGGTACTTTTGCACTCCATATTTAGATTACTTTTGAGCTTACTTGGCTTTATCCAACACTACATATAATATTGTCTGTGTTCTTAATGTTATAACAGAAAACAAGTACGTTTTCCTCTTTCTCTTCCCTTTCCCCTGCCCCCACAATGTTACCTCATCCCAATTCATCTTCAACTTTTTCTCTTACCATCTGAAGGTTGGGCCTATACCTGTTGGAGTTCAGAAGAATGAGAGGTGATCTCATTGAAACATACAAGATCCTGAGGGGACTTGACAGAGTGGATACCGGGAGGATGTTTCCTCTCGTGGGGGAGACCAGATCTAGGTGACACAGTTTAAGAATAAGAGGACTCCCTTTTAAGTCGAAAATGAGAAGAAATTTGTTTTCTCAAAGGGTAGTTAGTCTTTGGAATTCTCTTCCCCAGAAAGCAGTGGAGGCTGGGTCATTGAATTTATTCCAGGCTGAGTTTGATAGATTTTTGATAGACAAGGGAGTCAAGAGTTATGGGGGACAGACAGGAAAGTGGAGTTGAGACCACAATCAGATCAGCCATGATCTTATCAAATGGTGGGAGCAGGCTCAAAGAGCCAAATGGCCTACTGCAGCTCCTAACTCCTACGTTCCTGTGCAACTCATTCTTTGAGCATGCATTCAACTTCAGCTTTGGATACTACAGCCAGTTATGCATGACTGCAATATACAATGGGGTGCTGCATATTAATTACCAGCTGTTATCTTTTTGTGCTATCATTCACATCAGCCAGATTTTAGGCACACTGCATGTTCCAGCTTCCTCTAAACTCAGACTTGGAGTTACATAAGCAAGTGTTTCTGTTCAACTTTAAAGAAAGCCCAAGCCCCCACTACGTATGGCCTGCATATGCCACACCTAGCTCTCTGCATTTACATGTGTCAACCAAAAACCTGGGCTTGTAGGCAAGTGTAAAGCATGTATAAGAAAATCAGAAACCTGAGGCCAATTTACAGGTGGAAAGAGGGTGGAGGTATTAAAATGGGAGTTTCCAGGAGACCAGTGACAGAATGTTGTCACTGAGACTGCCCTCAATGCAGCCCAGCCTCTACCAGTCATGGATGAGCTGGACATACAGCCAACCAAATCGGAACTCAGTGATGCCATTGATTCTCTAGCCAGCGGAAAAGCCCCTGGGAAGGACAGCATTACCCTTGAAATAATCAAGAGTGCCAAGCCTGCTACAGCCTCAGCACTACATGAACTGCTAAGCCTGTGCTGGGACGAGGGAGCAGTACCCCAGGACATGCGCGATGCCAATATCATCACCCTCTATAAAAACAAAGGTGACTGCGGTGACTGCAACAACTACCGTGGAATCTCCCTGCTCAGCATAGTGGGGAAAGTCTTTGCTCGAGTCGCTCTAAACAGGCTCCAGAAGCTGGCCGAGCGCGTCTACCCTGAGGCACAGTGTGGCTTTCGTGCAGAGAGATCGACCGTTGACATGCTGTTCTCCCTTCGTCAGATACAGGAGAAATGCCGTGAACAACAGATGCCCCTCTACATTGCTTTCATTGATCTCACCAAAGCCTTTGACCTCGTCAGCAGACGTGGTCTCTGCAGACTACTAGAAAAGATTGGATGTCCACCAAAGCTACTAAGTATCATCACCTCATTCCATGACAATATGAAAGGCACAATTCAACATGGTGGCTCCTCATCAGAGCCCTTTCCTATCCTGAGTGGCTGTGTTCTCGCACCCACACTTTTTGGGATTTTCTTCTCCCTGCTGCTTTCACATGCGTTCAAGTCCTCTGAAGAAGGAATTTTCCTCCGCACAAGATCAGGGGGCAGGTTGTTCAACCTTGCCCGTCTAAGAGCCAAGTCCAAAGTACGGAAAGTCCTCATCAGGGAACTCCTCTTTGCTGACGATGCTGCTTTAACATCTCACACTGAAGAATGCCTGCAGAGTCTCATCGAAAGGTTTGCGGCTGCCTGCAATGAATTTGGCCTAACCATCAACCTCAAGAAAACGATCATGGGGCAGGACGTCAGAAATGCTCCATCCATCAATATTGGCGACCACACACTGGAAGTGGTTCAAGAGTTCACCTACCTGGGCTCAACTATCACCAGTAACCTGTCTCTAGATGCAGAAATCAACAAGCGCATGGGAAAGGCTTCCACTGCTATGTCCAGACTGGCCAAGAGAGTGTGGGAAAATGGCGCACTGACACGGAACACAAAAGTCCGAGTGTATCAGGCCTGTGTCCTCAGTATCTTGCTCTATGGCAGCGAGGCCTGGACAACGTATGTCAGCCAAGAGCGATGTCTCAATTCATTCCATCTTCGCTGTCTCCGGAGAATACTTGGCATCAGGTGGCAGGACCGTTTCTCCAACACAGAAGTCCTCGAAGCGGCCAACATCCCCAGCTTATACACACTACTGAGTCAGCGGCGCTTGAGATGGCTTGGCCATGTGAGCCGCATGGAAGATGGCAGGATCCCCAAAGACACATTGTACAGTGAGCTCGCCACTGGTATCAGACCCACCGGCCGTCCATGTCTCCGCTTTAAAGACATCTGTAAACCCGACATGAAATCCTGTGACATTGATCACAAGTCGTGGGAGTCAGTTGCCAGCGTTCGCCAGAGCTGGCGGGCAGCCATAAAGGCGGGGCTAAAGTGTGGCGAGTCGAAGAGACTTAGTAGTTGACAGGAAAAAAGACAAAAGCGCAAGGGGAGAGCCAACTGTGTAACAGCCCCGACAAACAAATTTTTCTGCAGCACCTGTGGAAGAGCCTGTCACTCTAGAATTGGCCTTTATAGCCACTTCAGGCGCTGCTCCACACACCACTGACCACCTCCAGGCGCTTACCCATTGTCTTTCGAGATAAGGAGGCCAAAGACAAGTGACAGAGATATATCCCAATCGCAATACATACAGAAAATAGTTAGGATATCAATTAATTGGAAAAGTCTCACTTATTTTTCAATATTTACTCACTGCACAAGCTGGTAAATAGTTCTATTAATTGACAACATATTAAAAAATACTTCTCTGCTTCAGTACCTTATACTCAAGCCCCCTACCCTACCTAGCCTGTCGAACTGTTAAATAGCATTTTGCACATGGGCTGAACGACATCTTTTTGTTATTTTAAAAGCATTATTAAAGTCTCAAATCCTACACTTTTCTAGAATTAAAGGCCCTAGCTCTCGAAATGCATCTGGTAGTTAAGGACCACTAACCACGGCATCAATACAGTTGCCACCCCTCCACCAAACATTTTTTTTTTCAGGTCTCAACATGACCCACAAACTGGAAACCAAAACTGAACAGTATTCTAAATGAAACCTAACCAAAGTGTGGTGCAAAGTATAGTGTATTTTTATTTGGCCTCATTTGCTGACACAACCACTAGGTGACACAATGCTAGCACCTGCACAAATGCAGCCTCATCGACAGAAACGTCACCGTCTGCCACGTCTCAGGCAGCTGCCAGTAATAAAGATGGCGCTGCTCAATTGAACACAAAAAAAAGAATTGAAACCAAACCCCCGCACTCCTCAATGGCCATGACTGCCACCTCCACCCCCATCAACATCCTCTCTGAATCGCCGCTTCTTTTTCCCGCTGTCTCCTGCCACCTTAATCTCCACATTCAAATTCCCGTGCCCGCCTTCACGCCGCTCCATCCCGCCATTCTCTCCTGCACCTGACAGGTCACCCTACCATCCTGCTGGTTGCTCCCCGCCTTGCTGCCCTGAGAAGCAGAAGAGCAAGCGGGGTGCTAGTAGCAGAATGGAGCGGCGACCAGTTGGGAGCAGCGAAATGAAGCAGCGAGCAGGCGGGCACAGAGAGAATGGGAGCAGGGAAGAGAAGCGGTGATTGAGGCCGCTTTCCAAAACTCGTGCTGGAGGCAGACGTCCCTTTGTGTGATGATGTATTCACGCGCCCGAGTACTGATAAGCTGGCAAAGCTCAGGTGTACTTTACACGTGCGCAAGGATGAATGTGTTCCGCACATGTGCGCAGTTCAGACCAGAGTGATGATGTCAGGGCTTAGCTGCATTGTCAGAAGACACTCCGTTTTTATTTTGTTTTATTGCTCTGCCAAAACATCCTCGTACTCTGCATGCTCCTGCAATAGCTGTTAACTGTATACTAAATGAGTGTTTAGAGTCAGAATCATTATTTAGGTAGTGGGCATTAATTGGGAACTCACCTGTACTCTAAATATAAATATATATATGGAGCGGCATGTATGAATTGTGTATCTATGTAAATAAAAGCTTTACATGTATTAAGACTTGGCACCAGTGTTCTGTCCTTCACTGCCTGTCGGAGTTCTAAATGTATATGTAAAGGTTCACCACTACTGCGAGGTTGTTGTTAGGTCTTTCTCAACGTTGGCACCACTGGCGCATAACATCACACTTATTGTTATGAAAGGGCCTCCATTTAAAAAAACATTTTTTTTTTTGAGGATTCATGTGCTAGAATTGTGGAGATGAGTTCATTGGAGAACTGAAGTAATTCCACAGATGTTGAACTTCGGTTTTTTTTTAAAAAAAGGTCGTTGGAAGGACACCTGAGGTCTTCTCTGAAAATGACCTTTACTCGAAGTCACATGCCTAAAGCTCAATAAACAGAAAACTTGGTGACTTGGGGGGAGATGTTTACAGAGAAGTGATATGTCACGATTTAGGAGGGTCAAGAGGTTCTGATTTGCTGTATCGTTTTGCTTCCAAGATTTTCTTTTGGTGTAGTTGGGGTGTGGACTGTGTTTGAAAGCAGTTGCAGATCAACTTGGTAAGAGAGAAACACCCAGCTTGCCTCCTTCCTCTTGTCTCTGTGAAATGCTGCGTTTCTCCTGAGGAGCTCCTGGAAAGCTTGCCGGATTAATTCTTGACACTGTCTGAAAGAACCCAGAAAAGATCCCAATGACCTGTCTACGTGTACTCGGATGCCACATTGTACGTCATTTTGGGACACTTAGAACTAACCAGTATTTGGTCAAAGTATTTTTTTGTATAAGAGTTCTGCAGAGAAAATCTCTATTTTTTATTAACCGGTGTGTGTGCGTATGTGTATGGGGGGGGGGGGGGGGGCGCGCGGGGGTAAGGTAAAAAGGAAATTTACAGATTCCAATCTGTGTGTTAATACTTTGCTTCGTTACTGGATAAGTCTTGCTTCATAATAAACTGATAATTCTGTTGTTCATTAAAGAAACCTGGTCAGTGTATTTTATTCGGGGATAAAGAGTAGAGTATATGATTGACTGCATCGGTAACCGAGTTGTTACGACCAGGTGAGAAAAGTATCTAGGGGTCCCTCGCAGCCTTCACCTGGTCTTACTGCAACAAGGTTTGACTTTAAACACACTGTGTTTTGAACTCCCCCTTGGTGAACGCTTATTCATCACTTTCCAATTATAAGACAAAGAAATGAGCACAAACAGGCTTTCTGAGGTTTAAAGAAGAAAAGTGAAATTTATTAAACTTAAACTAAAAACTCTAATTCGGTTAACGCCTACGGATACACACCCCACACCAGCATGCATATGCCAAACGCACATGCAAATAGCGACAGAAAAATAAAGTGGAAAGGTTTGAGGCAATATCTGAAGAATTTGTTGTGGTTCTTCAAGCTCACCGTAGAGTCCTTTTGTAGGTTGATCTTGCTTTTCGTTGGGGCCCAGTATTCTTCTCAAACCTAGTCCACTGTCGGAGATTTTTCTCTCTTGGGGTTCATGTGCCTTCAATGAGTTTCAGTTCCATGAGAAACAGATGGGAGCAGACAGTCAGGCTGTTATGTGAGGCAAGGGAGGATATAGCAGGGGCTCTGACACAAATTTTCAAATACTTTTTGGCCACAGGAGAGGTACCAGAGGACTGGAGGACAGCGAACGTGATGCCATTATTCAACAAGGGTAGCAGGGATAAACTAGGTAATTACAGGCCGGTGAATCTAACATCAGTGGTTGGGAAACTATTGGAAAAAATTCTGAGGGACAGGATTAATTTCCACTTGGAGAGGCAGGGATTGATCAGGGATAGTCAGCATGGCTTTGGCAGGGGGAGATCGTGTCTAACTAACTTGATTGAATTTTTCGAGGAGTTGACTAGATGTGTAGATGAGGGTAAAGCAGTTGATGTAGTCTACATGGACTTCAGTAAGGCTTTTGATAAAGTCCCGCATGGGAGATTGGTTCAGAAGGTAAGAGCCCATGGGATCCAGGGCAATTTGGCAAATTAGATCCAAAATTGGCTTAGTGGCAGGAGGCAGAGGGTAATGGTCGAGGGTTGTTTTTGCGAATAGAAGCCTATGACCAGTGGTGTACCACAGGGATCGGTGCTGGGACCCTTGCTGTTTGTAGTGTACATTAATGATTTAGACGTGAATATAGGAGGGATGATAAGTAAGTTCGCAGATGACACGAAAATTGATGGTGTTGTAAATAGTGAGGAAAGCCTTAGATTACAGGACAATATAGATGGACTGGTAAGCTGGGCGGAGCAGTGGCAAATGGAATTTAATCCTGAGAAGTGTGAGGTGATGTATTTTGGGAGGACTAACAAGGCAAGGGAAGAGACAATGGATGGTAGGACCCTAGGAAGTACAGAGGGTCAGAGGGACCTTGGTGTACTTGTCCATAGATCACTGAAGGCAGCAGCACAGGTAGATAAGGTGGTTAGGAAGGCTTATGGGATACTTGTCTTTATTAGCCAAGGGATAGAATATAAGAGCAGGGAGGTTATGATAGAGCTGTATAAAATGCTCGTTAGGCCACAGCTGGAGTACTGTGTACAGTTCTGGGCGCCACACTATAAGAAAGATGTGACTGCACTGGAGAGGGTGCACAGGAGATTCACCAGGATGTTGCCTGGGCTTGAGCATTTCAGCTATGAAGAGAGACTGAAAAGGCTAGGGTTATTTTCCTTAGAACAGAGAAGGCTGAGGGGGGACTTGATTGAGGTATACAAAATTATGAGGGGCACTGATAGGTGAAATAGAAATAAACTTTTTCCCTTAGTGAAAGGGTCAATAACTAGGGGGCATAGATTTAAGGTAAGGGGCAGGAGGTTCAGAGGGAATTTGAAGAAAAATGTTTTCACAAAGAGGGTGGTTGGAATCTGGAACACACTGCCTGAAGGGGTGGTAGAGGCAGGAACCCTCACAACATTTAAGAAGTATTTAGATGAGCACTTGAAACGCCGCAGCATACAAGGCTACGGGCCAAGTGCTGGAAAATAGGATTAGAATAGATAGGCCGGCATGGACACGATGGGCCGAAGGGCCTGTTTCTGTGTTCTATAACTCTATGACAGGAGGGGAGGAGGTCTTTTCAAACCAGGAGCACAGAGCTTTCTCTCTTCAAACACTGTTTCTCCAATCTAAAACTCTCAGTTCAAACTCTGCAACAGCCAGTTAGTCATGTGACTAAACTGGTCTGACCACGTCTGTTCTGTGTATTGGGTGGGTCAGGGAATGGTCCTTTGTCTACAAATACTGTCTGTTAATATTCAAAAATGTCGATCCAGCCTTGGCAACCCCTTGTATCAGGCCTTCTTTTCTTCCCAGCAACAATTTGAAATTTAATGTCCCTGTGGTGAAATTAATGTGCCTCATTCTTGGCAGGTGGGGGCCTGCATGACAGCGTAAACATTTAAATATATGTTTTAACCTGTCGAGAAGTGCAACTAGAAAAAACAGTGCACTCCTCCAGTCTTAGTCGTAACATTATCTACATCACATAAATCTGCCAGACACAGACCCATTTTCCCAACACATCTAGATCTGCTTGTGATCTATTTTTCATTACATAATGCCCAAACAACTGCACAAATTTTGGTATCATTTACAAACTTGTGCCAGTTTCCCCAATATCTTCATCTAGATCATTGGTTAACAGCAACAGCTGTAATACTGAGATCCGGCAGAAAACCCCACTAGTATCCAGTCACCATGCAGTGTCACTGCCATTAAAATATTCTCCAGTCGCCACCAACAGTTGCCATCAAACCAAAAGAACGTCCTGCCTATCACATCAATGAGTAATATGATATATGAATTTCAATGCCAGCGCGATACTAGGAATACAGACCATACGTCCCAAAGATTGGCGGATCGTATCAAACATGTGCCTTCCGCAATTCGCAACGGGCAAGGTACAGGCCATACCCAACCAGCCCATGCTTGCAAAACTCAAAACAGTGTCCAACATTAGATATAATTCCGCGATTAGACAACATTTGCTACATAATCCACAGTGTGCTAAGAATTATACTGACAACCAATTTAAGATGGTCAGTTGGGCTCGCAGTGTGCCACATTGAAGTGTACTAGAAGCTACATATATTAATACACAGAGCCCTGTTCTTTGCAGACAGAAAGAATAGGTACAAACATTGCGCCTGTTTCAGCTGAACAAAATAAGTTGCTTCATTCCTCAGGACAATGCTTTTACCAGAGTCAAGCTGCCTGGTTTAACTTTCAAACAAAGCTTGGCAGTTAACTGTCAGTCGCCGTTAACTGGTGCATTCTCCATGGCAACGCCTCTACCAGAGTTCACTTGCCAACCAATCAGCACTCTCTTCTCATACAGTATAAATTTGTTGTTTTCCTTTACATTGGTATTCTTGCAGATTGCCCTTATGAGTGCAAGATGAAAAGCTTTGATATAATGTCTCTACTTTCAGCAATACTCAAGTTAAAGTTTGTTACTGATTAATGGAAGTATCCTGTAATTTGACACTGGATAAGCAGTCTTCCTGCACCAGCAATCCAATCTTGAAAAAATTGGATGCAGTCATAGAGTTATACAGCACAGAAACAGGCCCTTCGGCCCATCGTGTCTAAGCCGGCCATTGAGCACCTAACTATTCTAGTCCCATTTTCCACTAATTGGCCAGATTGAATTTGTCCTGCTTTTTGTGGATAGGACATAACTGGGCAATTTTCCACAGTCAGGTAGATGCCACTGTTGTAGCTGTAAAAAGTGCTTTCAACCATTTCTTGTTATCATGTGGCTACAAACTGGTATCTGGGGACCTCAGGATGAGGCAGAGATGGATCATCCACTTGGCACTTCTGGCTGAAGATGATTGCAAATGCTTCAGCGTTTTCTTTTCACCAATGTGCTGGGCTGCTCCATCATCGAGGATGGGGATATTTGTGGAACCTCCTCCTCCTCCTGTTAATAGTTTATTTGTCCACCACAATTCACGACTGGATGTGGCAGGACTGCAGAGCTTTGATCTGATCCGTTGGTTGTGGGATCGCTTTGTTCGGTCTATCGCACGGTGCTTCCGCTGTTTGGCATGCAAGTATTCCTGTGTTATAGCTTCACCGGGTTGACACCTCATTAAGGTATGCCTGTACTGCTCCTGGCATGCCCTCCTGCACTGCCCACTGAACCAGGGAAATTACATTACATTTCAGTGGACTTAACTGCATATATTTACCTGAGTGAGTGTGGCACAAAATCACTTTCTGAAGGGGTTTTAGTTATTCTGAGGCCTTCAGGTTCCAGGTTTGATTAGAGTTGTTAGCCAAGACACGATGGGCCCAATGGCTTCCTTTTTTACTGTGTCATGCTGTGACTCAGTTATTTCATTACAATAGCTGGGAATGGAATAATGAAAAGGATGGGTGATACTTATCCTTCATTTGTAGATGCAGGCTTTTAATCTACACTTAGCTTTCACAAATTAAATCAAGTCCTTTTCCAATAGGAAAAGCTAAATTTGTTTGTGAACTTCATGACAACCATTTTTGGTCATGAGGGAGGGAGATATTGGTACTGGGCTTTGAAGATGTCCCATTTAAGAGACCCACAGGCACTATGAGGTCAAGAGAGTCAGTAACACACAACAGCTCCCTTCATTCTGTCCCCTGTAATAGACCTAGGTCACAGCCTCAGAAGAAAACCCACTACCAGACGATTGTGCCATCTCTACGTTGATAACCATTTACAGTCAACATGACTGCCAATTCAGTACAAATTATAGAGAAGGATTATATAGTTATCCAAAATGCAGAAGCAGCTCTGTTGAGATTTCCTAAACTTATTTCATGTAGTGCTATTGCTGCTAGTCAGAGACAACTTACATTTCTTCAGGGCAGACCACATTTTTTTTTTTAAAAACAGATCTTCATGATATAAGCACAGCGTCACCTAGCCCCCATACTACGTCTAACACCAGATGAGGAGATAATCAGGTTATGATGTGACATTGTCCATCCTCCATGAACTAACCTACTGATAACATCTAGGCTGATGTGAACTTACAGTGGAATGAACTGCTGGCACTGTGACAAGTGACATTAGTTAACAGAGATAAGTGTTAAAGGGATAAAACATTTAGGTTATGTTATTTTAATAACTCAAACAGTGCAAATGAAATATAATTAGAATGTAGCATAATCTTTTTGCTGCCCAAAATCCTATCCTGCTGCTTCAATGAATTAAACCAAATTCCAGTGCATGCTGTCACCCCAACTGCAGACTATCTTCACTTTATGCAAAATCAATAAGTCACAGAAATGACCTGTGACAGTGCTTAGTGAACTGAAAGAATGACTGCACTATTTAACTAAAAAGACTATCATGGGTGGTTGATGGTCGGCACAGACTCGGTGGGCCGAAGGGCCTGTTTCAGTGCTGTATCTCTAAATAAATAAATAAATAATGCTGAAACAATATAATTGCTTGAACTCTTTCAAGTACAACAATTTTGCACCTAGCAATTCTGCACAAATATCCAACATTTAACTCTTCAAACTGCATACCTGACCAGATTGTTATTTTGATTGCCTACATGTAATGCTTTCAAAACAGATCGAGAACATTCCACAGGCACTCAACTGTCCACCTTGTTTAACATTTTTAGCAAGCTACCATTATATTCCATTCCATTCTCCCAGTTTCTCCGTCTCCGACGCATCTGCTCTGATGATGCTACCTTCCATGACAGCGCTTCTGATAGGTCTTCCTTTTTCTTCAACCGAGGATTCCCCCCCACTGTGGTTGACAGGGCCCTCAACCGTGTCCGACCCATTCCCCGCACCTCTACCCTCACCCCTTCCCCTCCCTCCCAGAACCGTGACAGGGTTCCCCTTGTCCTCACTTTCCACCCCATCAGCCTCCATATCCAAAGGATCATCCTCCGCCATTTTCGCCACCTCCAGCGTGATGCCACTACCAAATGCATCTTTCCCTCCCTTCCCCTGCCAGCATTCCGAAGGGATCATTCCCTCCGTGACACCCTGGTCCACTCCTCCATCACCCCCACCACCTCGTCCCCTTCCCATGGCACCTTCCCCTGCAAGCGCAGGAGGTGTAATACCTGCCCATTTACCTCCTCTCTCCTCACTATCCCAGGCCCCAAACACTCCTTTCAGGTGAAGCAGCGATTTACTTGTACTTCCTTCAATGCAGTATACTGTATTCGCTGCTCACAATGTGGTCTCCTCTACATTGGGGAGACCAAATGCAGGCTGGGTGACCGCTTTGCAGAACACCTCTGCTCAGTCCGCAAGCAGGACCCCGAGCTTCCGGTTGCTTGCCATTTCAACACTCCCCCCTGCTCTCATGCTCACATCTCGGGATTGCTGCAGTGTTCCAGTGAACATCAACGCAAGCTCGAAGAACAGCATCTCATTTACCAATTAGGCACACTACAGCCTGCCGGACTGAACATGGAGTTCAATAATTTCAGAGCATGACAGGCCCCCCATTTTACTTTTATTTTTAATTATTTTTTTCTTTTTCCTTTTTTTGTGTTTATTTTGTTTTATTTCATCTTAGTTTGTTCAGTTTGCTTACCCACTGTTTTTTTCATGTTTGTACTTGCAGCTGTTCAATTTTCAGTCCGTTAACACCCTTTCTGTACTAATGCTTTGTCTTTCAACACACCATTAACATATCTTTGCTCCATGACCTTCTGGTCAGCTATTCTGTGATCTTGTCCTATCTACACCTTCTCCTTTGTTATCTCTTGTCCCACCCCCACTTTACTTGCTTATAACCTTTTACATTTCTAATATTTGCCAGTTCTGAAGAAGAGTCACTGACCTGAAACATTAACTCTGCTTCCCTCTCCACACAGATGCTGCATGACCTGCTGAGTATTTCCAGCAGTTCTTGTTTTTACTACCATTATATTTCACTGGAGGGCAAGCAAAATTATTGTATTCATAGATGGAGAAACATTTTATATTTCCTATCTCTGCCTCCATCACGGTAGATGCTGCCAAAATATCGAAGATTCAGCATCCACAACTAATCTTACCAACAAATCCAATCAAAACAACATTACTTCCAAGAAGAGACCACTAATTAGGCACAATATACATAGCCACCTATTTCAGGACATGAACTTGGATGTCCAGAGAAAAGTGTAGCAGAAATCTAATGTTCACTGCGTACATACATGAGTGAAAATATACAGCTCAAAACACATACAAACCTTTAAGACAATTTTGTCACCCTGAAATTAATTCTCCACAGTGAAGCTATAGTAGCCATCCGAGTACATTCTGTCAAATAACGTCATCAAAAGATTTCTCATTGAAAGACAAATTTAAAAATGCATTAAAAACTCATCCTACTGCCATAACCTACCCAATATTAAAGTTCAATGCAGTTTTTTTTTTAAAAACACTCTTTCCAAAACCAATCCAAGCTCAAGTCGGAAAAAACACTTTAATTTGATAACTCAAAGTGGGATATCCTGATCAGGCAGTACGGCACGAGTATCTGAGCACAGGGCACACAGCTCTAAGCTCTCGCAGGTTGACCCTTATAGATCAGTCCTGCATAAGACTATGCTTCATATTCCTGGCCAATATTTCACAGGCCTGTAAGTTTGTGGTGATTCTTAGCACTGTTCTCACTTGTAGATCAATCCCAAATCAGAACACAGAAAGATACACCAAGGCATGCAAATTAACAAGAGCATAGATTTAAACTTAATATGCAGTCACTGCAACTCAATGCATCATCTCAGCAACCCATAAAAAAACAAAAAGCTTGCAAACTTCAAAACAGCGGAGACTAAGGCTTTGGGATTGACCTGCATTGTCTGAACCAATTTGTATTCTATCAAACAAGCGAAGACTGGGAGAAATAGCAAAAAATTGCAGATGACAGTAATCAAACAAAAATAGAAAAAGCTAGAAACATTTAGGTCAGGCAAAGTTTGCAAAGGGTCCAGAGCTGAAATGTTAATTCATGTGTTCTCGCCGCAGCTCACAGCGATCAGTGAACACCTCAATCTTCTATACTCAAGGGAATGCAAGCCAAGTTCATGTAACCTGCGCTCAATTTAACCCTCTCAGCTCCAGGATCATTCTGGTGAATGTGCTGCACCCTCTCCGAGGCCAATATATCCTTCCTGAGCTGCGTTGCCTGAAACTGAACGCAGTACTCCAGATGACCAAGAATCTACACAACAGAAACATAGGAGCAGGAGTAGGCGATTTAGCCACTCAAGCCTGTTCTGCCATTCCATGAGATAGTGGCCGATTTG
Source organism: Heterodontus francisci (assembly GCF_036365525.1). Taxonomy (NCBI): domain Eukaryota; kingdom Metazoa; phylum Chordata; class Chondrichthyes; order Heterodontiformes; family Heterodontidae; genus Heterodontus; species Heterodontus francisci. The sequence goes on from NC_090374.1 coordinate 16,823,288, forward strand.
TGACCTAAATCCCTACACTCAGCCTTGTCCCATATCCTTTAATAGCTTTGATTAACAGAAATCTATCAATCTCAAGTTTAAAATTAACAGCTGACCGCTTCCATTGCCCTTTGTAGAAAGTGTTCCAAACTTATACCATCCTTTGCGTGTGGAAGGGTTTCATATTTTCACTCCAGGCTCTAATTTTTAGGCTGTCTAACCATGTCCTAGATTCCCCAACTAGCTGGAAGGTTTTCTACCAGCCATATCAGTGTTGAACTCCAGAAAACCTGTTATGGAAGGATAATGTTTGAGCCTATCTTCACTCAGTTTCACATTTACTGTACACACAGAGTAGAAGGATTACAAACATGTAGCTCTTCACTCAAACCAGTCTCAGTAAGTGTCTACTTATAAGTGCTCAAGTAAGATCTCAATTAACACCCTCTACCTGCAAATAATCAAACAACTGATACACAATTAACAGACAGATTCCCTTCTTTTTGATAATACAGCGTGGATTAACATGCTCAAACAACATTGCAAAATATTAATGCGCTCAAAGATGATTTCAAAATATATCAAAATAAATTGCATATTGGGTACAAAGTATGACATTGTGAGACGCCCCTCCTCCAGCACCCTGAACAATTTCTTTGTACCAACATTTCTTTCAGTGAAACAATCGGATAGCTGATGGCTTGCATTTGCCCATTTAAGTTTGGTGATTTCCTTTCTCTCCAGCATTTGTTTCAATCCAATGAGATCAATACATAGTCTTTTCTCACTCTCACTTTTTGTAGCGTGTGTATTATCCCACATAACATTCAATGAGTATCCTATCTTCACCCAAAATACTTGACAAATAGAACCCCATATTCACTGCCTCCACAAGACCCTGCATTTCCACAGCTAGCGATTTTAACGACCCTTTTTAGTTTCTTAGCCTCCCAATCTAAAGGACACCATTTCCCATTTTCACCCATCAGAAATATTATGAAACCAGCTGCACTCGAATACCCACCAGCAAGATTAGCATGTGAAACATCACTAAAAATTATTAACTTCATATTCTTTACATCCCCTAAGGATGGGAACATCAGTACACATTTCTCCAGATTTATTTTTTTAATGTTTTATTTTCCCTTAAAACATACTCAACTTTCAGATGTTTCATCATCATGCTCAACTCCAGCACATGAAAACTAGCATCAGGCCTAGTCTGAGTGCACAACCAGTTTAATTGATCCATCAAGCTTCGCAATTGCTCAGTCTCTGCTTTACATATATCATCTTTCTGTGATGATCTAACACAACTAACCGGGATAGTTGATTTAAATTATTCCAGACTTAGTCTGTTTCACATCTAATTCAATATATTTAAAGGCCCCAGAAGCCCAACTCTCAATCTTAAATTCAGCCCTAATCTTAGTAATAACATATTTCTCAAAATCTGCAGTATCACCCCATAAGAAAATCAACGTGCATCATGAAGATGCCTGAAAGTTTCCCTTTAAGATACCAATAAAACACTGTAGGATCTGCTTTTAGTTGAACATAACCAATTTTCAACAAAACAGGTCTCACTGGGAAATACCACTTGACTTTGAAAACAAGAGAGTCCCGGAATTTTTTTTTTTTACAAAAGGGCTTTGTAAAAAAACAAGCCTTTCTGGGAAACCACCTAACATCCAGCTCAATAAACAGAGAACCTTGGAGAAGTTGCTTACAAAGAAGTGACAGGTCAAGAGTGATGGAGGTCAAAAGGTCGACCTCCTGTTGCCAGTTTCGCTTTTGAATCGTTTTGAGTTGGGGTTGAACTGTGTAAAAAGGAAGAGACCTTCCAAGGAGAGAAGAGAATACCACAACCTAGCTCAGCTTTCCAGCACCTCTAAAAGACCCCAAGAAGTCCACTGTGTCAGCTCATTTCATCTCTTGTCTTTGAAGGAAAGCCTGCTAAATTAATTCTCAACGCCACCTGGAAAGAACTGTTCTAAAAGATCCCAGTAACCTGTCTACGTGTACTCAGAGGGCAGACTGTACGCCAGTTTTGGAACACAACATATCTCATCTGCTGTTTCTTCAAGAACGAGCAAGAATTCAGCCCAAGGGTTTTTTTTGTCTGTAATAGAGATCAAAAACAAAAATCCCTTTATTTTTCCAGTTAACCGGTGTGTGTGTGTGTGTGTGTGTGTGTGTGGGGTGGGTTTGGTAAAAAGGGAACTTTCATATTTCAAAATGTGTGTTTACTTCATTACTGGTTAAGATTCGTTTTATAATAAACTGATAACTTTGTTGTTTATTAAAGAAAGCTGGTTGGTGGGTTTTATTTTGGGGTAAAAAAATTTGATTGGCTGCATTGGAAAGTGGGAAAAAAATTTAAATATATGTTGTGACCCATGGAGAAGAGGAACTAGAACAAAAAGTGCACTCCTCCCGCCTCAGTCGTAACAACTCTTCATCAATCACACCTGCATCCTTTAGCAGTGTTTTTAATCTCTGACAAGGATGAGCAAATTGTCTGCATAACTTTCTTTTTCTCTGATTCTTAACACCTGATGCCATTAATACTTCTAGAACAAAGAACAGTACAGCACAAGAACAGGCCATTCGGCCCTCCAAGCCTGCGCCGATCTTGATGCCTGTCTAAACTAAAACCTTCTGCACTTCCGGGGTCCGTATCCCTGTATTCCCATTCTATTCATTTATTTGTCAAGATGCCTCTTGAACGTTGCTTCCACCAACTCCCCCGGCAGCAAGTTCCAGGCACTCACCAACCTCTGTGTAAAAAACTTGCCTCGCACATCCCCTCTAAACTTTGCCCCTCACATCTTAAACCTATGTCCCCTAGTAACTGACTCTTACACCCTGGGAAAAAGCTTCTGACTATCCACTCTGTCCATGCTGCTCATAACTTTGTAAACCTCTATCATGTCGCCCCTCCACCTCCGTCGTTCCAGTGAAAACAATCCGAGTTTATCCAACCTCTCCTCATAGCCAATACCCTCCAGGCCAGGCAACATCCTGGTAAACCTCTTCTGTACCCTCTCCAAAGTCTCCATATCCTTCTGGTAGTGTGGCGACCAGAATTGTACGCAAGATTCTAAGCATGGCCTAACTAAGGTTCTGTACAGTTGCAGCACGACTTGCCAATTTTTATACTCTATGCCCCGACCGATGAAGGCAAACATGCCGTATGCCTTCTTGACTACCTTATCCACCTGCGTTGCCACTTTCAGTGATCTGTGAACCTGTACGCCCAGATCTCTCTGCCTGTCAATACTCCTAAGGGTTCTGCCATTTACTGTATACTTCCCACCTGTATTAGACCTTCCAAAATGCATTACCTCACATTTGTCCAGATTAAACACCATCTGCCATTTCTCCGCCCAAGTCTCCAACCAATCTATATCCTGCTGTATCCTCTGACAATCCTCATCACTATCCGCAACTCCACCAATCTTTGTGTCGTCTGCAAACTTACTAACCAGACCAGCTACATTTTCCTCCAAGTGATTTATATATACTATAAACAGCAAAGGTCCCAGCACTGATCCCTGCGGAACACCACTAGTCACAGGCCTCCATTCAAAAAAGCACCCTTGCACTGCTACCCTCTGTCTTCTATGACCGAGCCAGTTCTGCATCCATCTTGCCAGCTCACCTCTGATCCTTCTAATACTCTGACTAGAAATATCTGGTTTTGGTAAGGGTATACAATAATGCCCTGACTGGGTTAACTGCAAATTCACTGACTTTCCAAAAACAATTGCCTTAACATGCTCCATATCATGTTTCATTTGTGTCTTTTTCATTGAAGGATTATTCAATGTAAACTACACACTAGACGTATCTCATTAGAGACTACATTGGTACTGATGAAGTGGCTTACTCCAGCTATTTTACATGGAATTACTACTCTCTCCAGTGAAATCAATTTGTTGTCATCACCAAACCAAAAGATGGTAGTACTTTTATATTCCTTAACCTCATGTTGACCCTCACTACTAAAGTGAATCCAGCAAACATTGTAACGACTCAGTTCCACATACTGTCGACGTGCAAGCACTATCCAATACAGCACAGTTGAATGAATCCAGAACTAACACACTCATCACAGGACTAAAACTTCTGTGACTAATACAATTCGTTCAGATTCACCAGTATCTTCCTCTTCTGCCTCAGAATTCTGTGTCGTGTGTTATTTCGAGGACTCTGCCCCTCTGCTTAGGGAAGGTCACATCTGACACACCTATTAACTGTTCAAAGCAAAATAGATGAACTGATAGCGCAAATAGAAATAAAGAAGTACGATCTGATAGCTCTTACAAAGACATGGCTGCAGGATAACAGATTGGGACCTGAATAATGACGGTTACATGACATTTAAGTAGGTTCTGTTAATTAGTGATGGTATTAGCAGAATGCAAAGTGATGACCGAAGTTCAGGAAACCAGGATGTAGAAGCGGTTTGGTAGAGATGAGAAATAAGAAAAGGCAGGAAGTCACTTGTGGGAGTGGTGTACAGGCCCCCGAACAGTAACCACATGGTAGGATGGGGTACAAACAGAAAGAAATAATGGGAGCTTATCAGAAAGGTATGGTGATAAACACAGGGGAATTTTAATCTCCATATAGACTGGAAAAAATCAGATGGGCAAAAAGTAGCCTAGATGAGAAGTTCATGGAATGTTTTCAGGATAATTTCCTGGAACAGCATGGTTAGGAGCCAGTGAGCAGGCTATACTTGAGCTGGTCTTGTGCAACTAGATGGGCTTAATTCATGACCTAATACTGAAGGCACCCCGAGGTAGCAGCAACCATAATATGATTGAATTTTACATTCCATTTGAGGGAGAGAAGAATGGATCCAAGACTAGTATTTTAAACTTAAATAGGGGCAATTATGAGGGCATGAGAGCACAGTGAGCTGAAGTGAACTGGCAAATTAGGTTAAGGGATAAGTCAATAGAGATGCAGAGGCAGACATTTTAGGGGACATTTCAGAATGCACAGAATAGACACACTCCAACGAGAAAGGAAAGTTCCAAGGGGAGGACCCACTATCTGTAGTTAACTAAAAAAGTTAAAGATAGTATCAAATGTAAAAGACAAAGCATATAATTATGCAAAAATGGACAGCAAGTCAGAAGATTGGACAGAATATAAAAAACAGCAAAGAATGACGAAAAGATTAACAAGAAGGGAAAAATCAGAGTACGAGAGAAAGCTAGCCAGAAATGTATAGGCAAATTGTAAGAGTTTCTATAGATATTAAAAAACGAAGAGTTAACAAAGCGAGCGTTGCTCTTATAGAAAACGAGTCTGGGGAATTAATAATGGATAATAAAGAGATGGAAGATAAATGCAGGTATTTTGTATTGGTGTTCATTACAGTGGATACAAGTAACATCCCAGAAATAGCTGTAAGTCAAGAAATGCAAGGGAGGGAGGAACTCAAGAAAATTACAAACACCAGGGAAGTGGTACTGAGCAAATTGTTGGAGCTGCAGGCTGACAAGTCCCCGGGTCCTGATGAACTCCATCCTAAAAGAAGTGGCTAGTGAGATAGTTGCTGCGTTGGTTTTCACTTTCTAAAATTCAACTTGATTCAGGGAAGGCTCCGTTAGATCAGAAAATAGCCAATGTAACTCTTTTATTCAAAAAGGGAGGGAGACAGAAAGCAGTAAACTACAGCCAGTTAGCTTAACATTTGTCATAGGGAAGATGTTAGAAGCTATTATTAAAGATGTTGTAGTAGGGTACTTAGAAAAAGTCAAAGTGATCAGGCAGTCAATATCGTTTTGTAAAAGGGAAATCATGTTTAACTAATTTATTGGAGTTTTAAAAAAAATTCGTTCAAGGGATGTGGGCATCGCTGGCTAGGCCAGTATTTATTGTCCATCCCTAACTGCCCTAGAGAAGGTGGTGGTGAGCTGCCTTCTTGAACCGCTGCAGTCCATTTAGGGTAAGTACACAACAGTGATGTTAGGAAGGACATTCCAGGATTTTGACCCAGCGACAGTGACGTCAATATAGTTCCAAGTCAGGATGGTGTGCGTCTTGGAGGGGAACTTGCAGATAGTGGTGTTCCCATGCATCTACTGCCCTTGTCCTTCTAGGTGGTACAGGTCACGGGTTTGGAAAGTGCTAAGGAGCCTTGGTGCATTGCTGCAGTGCATCTTGTAGATGGTACACACTGCTGCCACTGTGTATCAGTGGTGGAGGGAGTGAATGTTTGTAGATGGGGTGCCAATCAAGCGGGCCGCTTTGTCCTGGATGGTGTCGAGCTTCTTAAGTGTTGTTGGAGCTGCACCCATCCAGGCAAGTGGAGAGTATTCCATCACACTCCTGACTTGTGCCTTGTAGATGGTGGACAGGCTTTGGGGAGTCAGGAGGGGAGTTACTTGCCACAGGATTCCAGCCTCTGAACTGCTCTTGTAGCCACGGTATTTATCTGGCTACTCCAGTTAATTTTCTGGTCAATGGCAACCCCCAGGATGTTGATAGTGGGGGATTCAACGATCGTAATGCCATTGAATTTCAAGAGGAGATGGTTAGATTCTCTCTTGTTGGAGATGGTCATTGCCTGGCACGTGTGTGGCGCGAATGTTACTTGCCACTTATCAGCCCAAGCCTGGATGTTGTCCAAGTCTTGCTGCATTTCTATCTGGGTTGCCTCAGTATCTGAGGAGACGCGAATAGTGCTGAACATTGTTCGCTGCTGATTGTTCAATCATAAGGTCAGAAGTGGGGATGGGCAAAGGTCATTGATGAAGCAGCTGAAGATGGTTGGGCCGAGGACATTACCCTGAGGAAGTCCTGCATCTTGGATCTAGAGAACAACAAAAAACTTCTGCCAGCATTCTCCATTACAGCTCTCTGGATGTACACCTAGCACTTCTGATTGACATCAAGCAGGAAGCCACATCACACAAACTGCTTTTCTCCCAACTTCAATTAATTATTTAAATAGGATAAGACATTTCAAATTATCTGGAGAGAAAAGTATTCCACAAAAAACAGCAGCCATTTTTGATACCACCTTATAAATAAGATTTGGAGAAAAAAAAACAAAGATGCTGGCACAAGCTAGAATTCGGAAAATCTCATAGTTAGGCAGTTTTTTTACTCTCAAATTTTCCAGTTGTCTCTCCAGGACATGTTTTTTTTTAAAATAAAAGGTGGCTCAATTCAACTCACTCCTTGGTTGCTAATTAACGAGATCTCATTATTTCACAGGTCTGGACTTTGGAAAAACTCAATAGTGAATTATTGTGTATCTGACACATAATAAAACTGGTCCAAACTTCTCAAATGTTAAGTTTTGATGAGCATCTTAAAAAGGAGAGGTGGAGCGAAAAGGTTTAAGGAGCAGATTCCAGCAGTTTAAGGCCTAGACAGCTAAAGACACAGCCATCGATGGTGGGAAAAAGAGAGGCTGGAGGTATATAGAATTCTCAGAGGGGTGCAAGAATGGAGGAGGTTAGAGAGATAGGGAGGGTTGAGGACACATAGGAATAGAGGTGTTATGGCTGAATAGAACTTGGTGCGAGTTATGATGCGGGCAGCTGAGTACCACCAAAAGCAAAATATTGTAGACACTGGAAATCTGAAACAAATACAGAAAATGGTGAAAATGTTCAGCAGGTCATGCAGCAGCTGAGGAGAGAGGGAGAAAAACACAACTTCTTAAAGTCGCAGTTCTGATAAAATCTCCGAGTACTGCCAGCATTTTGTTTCATATCAATAGTCATATGGCGGCTTATGTGACCTGTACAGGAATGAAAAAAATTTTGCTATGCTAGCCTACCCAAATGATCAGATGGGTCACTAAAAAGTATTTAAATACGTCAAGTACTTTGAGATGCTCTGAGCTAATTTATTACTGAGAAACTCTGACCTTGCAGAAATTGTCCAGCAATGGCTTTGTAAGGAATAGCTGACAAACATATTGACAAAGTAGTTAGCAAAACATATGGAATCTTGGCTTCATTAATAGAGGCATCGAGTACAAAAGCAGGGAAGTTATGCTGAATCTTTATAAAGCTCTGGTTAGGCCCCAACTAGAGTACTGCATCCAGTTCTGGTCACCACACTTTAGGAAGGATGTGAGGGTCCTTGTGAGGGTGCAGAAGAGATTTACCAGAATGGTTTCAGGGATGGGAGATTTTAGTCACAAGGTTAGGTTGGAAAAGCTGGGACTGTTCTCCTTGGAGCAAAGGAGATTGAGAGGAGATTTATTAGAGGTGTACAAGATTATGACAGGTTTAGATACGGCAGACAAAGAAAAGCTGTTCCCGCTAGCACATGGAGCAAGGACTAAGACACAACCTCAAGGTTTTGGGCAAGAAATGCAGGGGGGGAATGTGAGGAGGAACTTTTTTTTTTTTTTAAACACAGCGAGTGGTAATGACCTGGAACTCGCTGCCTCGGAGGGTGGTGGAAATGGAGACAAATCAACTAATGTAAAAGGAAATTGGATGGGCACTTGAGAGAAAGGAACTTGCCGGACTACAGGGATAGAGTGGGAGAATGGGACTTACTGGATTACTCTACACAGACCCAGCATGGACTAAATGGGCCAAGTGGTCTCCTTTTGTGCCATTATGACTATATGAATATTGTGCGAAAGGACTTGGTTTTAAAAGAATTTGCTAACTGCACTGCAACTACAATCACAACTGTAGTAGGACTAATGACCTCAAGAAATCCACAGAACATGAAGTACTTACAACAAAGAAAATTCAAGCTCTGAGTGGAGTGGTCAAGTAGCATAGAAGGAGCCAATTACTAGTGTAATTTCATTGGAGAACTGGACTTCACCAATAGTCATTTTTAAGGAAGAATTGTCCTCAAGCCTTCAGAAATTAATGCAGTTGAACAATTTACATGAGTAAAGTGAAATCCAACAGTCCAGTGCTAACCGAATCCGATAAATCACATCCTTTTCCAGAGTAGGTGCAGTGGTACGTTTCTGACCTATTTATCAAGATTTATAAATACCAACAGAGCCCCAAAATGCGATGACTGTAATGGGAGCCCCAATTATCTCATTAGCGATTGTGTAGTATTCATACCCTGTGCTCATCAGATCCTGGGCTCCTGCATCCTGCACTTATTTTGGCTCAACAATGGCAGCCATGCCTGCATCCATCAAGGCCACATCATCTGGAATTCCTTCCCTGAACCTTTATGTTGCTCTCTCCTCATTTAAGACCCTCCTTAAAACCCACCTCTTTCAAGAAACTTCGAATCGCCTCCACCCACCACCCACACAATAACTCCTCCTTTGGTTCGATGTCATTTTTGCCTGATTACACTCCTGTTAAACATCATGAATCTTTTTTTTCTATGTCAATATATCTTGGCCATTGTTTTTGGTCAGGTTTTTATTTGTAGATGAGGCCTTGGCAGATTCACTAAGCCAGAATGTCAATTTTTAAATAGCTGCATGGATCAATCATAATTTTACCAACTGAAAACTAGAGTTGGTTCTCAGGAAATGTTATTTAATAATTGGTAGAATCTCTAGACTGCATGCTGCTCTATCAAAAAATTTCATTTTCAGATTTTTAAAAAAATTATAGATGTGTCAAGATGACAGTTCTGCAGCAGGTGAAGATCACAGTTCTCAAAAGTGCATGCATTTCAAAATTTTTCATTTTTTAAAAAACATGTTAAACTTTGTCTTGTTTAAATGGATGGATAGCATAATCATCATTTAAAAAGATGCCTTGTGCAATGCTTTTAGTTATATGCTCCAAAATATCCACTGCAAGTTTTGTTCTTCGAAAACATCACATACTTCACAAGCTATGCAATTAAACAGGTCTTCAGCATTACCTTAAGTACTTCTCACCCCTAACTGCCAGTTATAGTTATCTCAGTTTAGATTAGATTAGAGATACAGCACTGAAACAGGCCCTTCGGCCCACCGA